>NC_140486.1:32166099-32766099 GCF_964271855.1 Acomys minous
TATAAGAAACCTGTACCTGATGACATACATATCATCTCTAATCACCAACTTTATTCTCTTCTACTGTGAGTGATTCATCCATAGTCTATCTCTGTGTCTCCCCACCTCTCTCCTTATTTATATATGTATATATGTATGTATGTATGTATGTGCATATATATATATATATATGCACATTCCCAATTCAATCCTTTCCCAGTATGCTATCAAAATGTCTTTTTAAAAAATCATTACCATTCTTTTCCCCATCCTTATAGAATCTAGTCCACAGAGCTTAGGGCTTAACACAGTCTTTCTTCTTGAAATGTGTTTCTCTATTGATCCTCTGACTCTCAGTAGTGTCTCAGTTTCCTATAATCTCCATGGCGATTACATTCTATCCCCTCTTCTGACTCCTCTTTTTTCTGTCTGAATTGTAAACATTAGTATCACTTAGGTGTCTGTCCTTGTTGCTATTCTGTATTAATGCCTGACCCCTGGTCAATCTGAGTACATTGTATGGCTTGAGTTAGAATACATATGTTCAGCAAGGTCACTTTCCTGTACCCTATATTAACAAACCTGACAGTCTATTCAGCATCTGCTACTTTGATGTGTTTGTAACATTAATATGCATAACTCTGTGTGTGTGTGTGTGTGTGTGTGTGTGTGTGTGTGTGTGTGTGTGTGTGTGTGTTTGAGGATGTCCACAGAGGCCAGAGGGCAGTACATGATCCTCTAGAAATAAAACTATAGGTTATTGTGAGCTGCTCAGTGAGGGTGCTGGGAACCAAACTGCAATACTCTGGAAGAATATAAGCATAGTCAACCTCTGAGTAGCTCTAGAGCACCAGCATCTGTTGCTTTATAGTAAGAAATGTTTGAAACTCGGCCCACCCAAAACAATATCAGTTATGATGTATTTCTACCAATGGGTCTTCAATCGTGAACTTTGTTTCTCCCCAACGTCCCAACGTCCCAGCGTAGTTTCCGTCTCTTTGAGTAACAGCACCTTGTATTGCTAACAAAGGGCTCAGTTTGGATTCCCCATCCCCACTTTTCATCTCTCCACTCCATGCGGACACTCAACCAGAAGGCTCTGCTGGCTCTACTGAAGCTTCATCAGCCCTCCTATCTTCACCTGAACCATCCGCATACATCTCACTTGGATTAATGAGCCCTTACCTGGGTTTCCCGCTGACCCTGCACTTATCTTACTGCAATCCGTTCTTCAAATAACAGTCAGTATTATTTTCAAATTCAACTCATATAACTTTATGCTTATCCTCTAAAGCTACCAATGATTTCCCAGTGCCCAGTGCCCTGATAATAAAATCTAAATTATTATTAAATATTAATAATGTTGTACACCATCTGTATTGACTATGGCCTTCTTGATGTAGTTGGATACAGAAGCACACTTCAGCTTCAGGGACTTTGTACTTACACTTGGAACTGTTGGGAAAGTCATTTCCCAGTTTCCACAAAGCGCCATCCGTTCCCACAGCTCTCATCTCAGACGTACTTAAGAAGACTTAATTTCAATTTCTATGTAACATCATCTCTATACACTCACCCTTTCTCTCTCTCTCTCTCTCTCTCTCTCTCTCTCTCTCTCTCTCTCTCTCTCTCTCTCTCTCTCACACACACACACACACACACACACACACACACACACACACACACATATGGGGGTGGGACTTTCTTCTCCATAAACCTTTCTAATTTGTCAAATCATGTGTTACTACTATCTGAATCCACAAGTCATTTATTCGTGTCTTCCTTCCCTGTTGATGTTTCTATAAAGCTCCTCCTCTCCACCGTCTTTACACAAAGCAGGGCTCCCATTCATTTGACCTGGAGGTGTGCATGGAAAGGTTTCCATATGATTGCTTTATTTTTATAAATGGGAATATGGCTCAAATTGGCATAAGGAGTATGTTAACCTAAAACTATGTTGAGGCATAGTTTTAATTTAAGGCCTATATCTGACATATTAGTGTGTGTTTCTCAGGGTCGTACTACAATTTCTCTATTAACAACATTCTTAGGTAAATATGTCATGAAAAACTCAACCAGTAGGTTCTCTTAAGTAACAAGATCTTGATGGTGTTTGGAAGGAAGGAGTGTTCCCTAGAAGACAGGCTGTGTGTAAGCCATCTCTCACCTCAACCTAAATCATTTGAGCAGACTAAATATCCATTAATATTTCTCCCACAATCCACATTCCATCATGAATGCCAAGAAACCACCTAGCTGACCATCCATGCCAGCAGCCAGTGCCATCAAATTCAGTGAAAAAGAATATTGATGAAACAAACGATTCTATTACAAATACTGAATCAGTTCAACTGATTTAAGGGTGAAATTAGTTCACATTTATGCAAAAGTCTAGTCCACCACAGGGAGAAAAAGTTATTATTTTCTTCAAATACTGCTTTTATTCCAGAGTTTCACGTGCTTTAGTTTACACGGAGCACAAAATTGCTTTTCTAGTGTTTTCTAGTTCTTGGGTTCCATCTACCAGGAAAACTTAGGTTTGCTTGAGAAGGCATCTATGGGCACTAAGTCTGAAAAGCCAGCCCTGTATAAGAGTCTCATGGACCTGGAAACACAAGCCCTTTGAGTTTTGAGTGTCTGTTAGTCCATTGGCCCAATGTAAGTACTGAAAGTAACTTCCTCCGGTAGGCTTATTGGTCAATTTATGTAGCTGTGCTGTGTGCGTATTCATGGCAGCCATCTGTCTTTATTCAAAGTGGCTATCGTCTGAGCCTTTGTTGTCTCACACATTTTGGGGGAGTGAATGAGAACAGGGGAGAATGGCCATTGCTGCCTTCGCTGGGCTTGGTTTTGCTTCACTAAGAAGGTGCTCTGATTGGTGGATTCAGTTACCCAGCATTCCACACATTTCTCTAATTGACTTATTCTTCCATTTTCCCAAAGTACAGTTTGCATATGGCTCACTTCCAGGAAACCTCAACATCTCCCCACTTCTCAGTCTCAAAACCACTCTTACTTTTCAAAGGAAGTAGAGACTGCCGGGAGAAAAACTACCTGCGTGTTCTTCCTGATGACTACCCATGTCTTTCTACACATCATCTACTACATCTGCAGGTGAAACATTTTTGCTACAATCAAGTCATGTCCACCAGCTGTGCCCCGGATTCCCCCAACTTTTCTCATGCCTGTCCCCTGTATTTCTTCTTTTTCTTGCATCTTCAATTTTCCTCTGAGTAGAATACCATTACCTTGCAAACGCACTTGCAAAATCTGTCATGATTAAATGTGTCTGGCCAGCAACTCCCTGCTCTCACTATTTCCTGTTGAAGCAAGATATTTGTGAAACTGCCATCTCTGCTTCCTTCCACTGAACCATTTTTAAGCCCAACCCATAAGAATTCTATCATTTAGATGTGAGGACATCCTACTGAGACTCTAGGTAAGAGAAATATAGGAGATGGGGAAATAGAAGGATCCAGAGGGTCCTAGAAATCTACAAGAAGAACATCATAATGGGTGGATCAGGGCCCAGGGTAGTCTGCTCAAACTATTGTACTAACCAAGGACAACAGAAGTAGTAAACATCGAACCCCTACTCTGATCTAGCCAATGGACAGACAGGACATTCTCCACAGTTATGTGGAGAGCGGGGACTGACTTTGACATGAACCCTGGTGCTCCATATTTGACCACCTCTGGCCTGGTGGCACTCATAGAAAGAATAGGCAGGCTACCAAGATGAGACTTGATAGCCTATGACCATATAGTGGGGGAGAAGGTCCCCTCAGTCTTAGATATAGGGTAGGGAAATCGGGTGAAATCGGGAGGGAGGAACGGGAGGATAAAAGGGGTGGGATAACAATTGAGTTGTAATCTAAATAAATTAATAAAATTAAAATTAAAAATTAAAGCACTCTATCATTTCTTGAAACAGCTCTCACCAAGGTCACCCCTGACTACAATATTGCTAGACCCCAACATCCAACCTCCCTTGGCCCCACCCCACCCCCGACTCCATTAGAATCCAGTCATGCATATTTCTAAGCATTTTGTGCAGGTTGTTTTGTTTCTGGCATATGACTTTCTTTATTTCTTTTCCTAATTATGTGGGTGGAGTGAGGATTATGTGCATGTGAGCTCATGCACAGAGAGAGAGAGAGAGAGAGAGAGAGAGAGAGAGAGAGAGAGAGGCTGTAAGTTCTCCCTGGATCTGGAGTTACAAGGCAGTTGTAAACCACTCAGTATGCTGGGACCCGACCTCAGGTCCTCTGCGAGAACAGTATCCGCTTTTAACTGCTGAGCCGTGCGTCCAGATATGATCTTCTTTTGATTCTCCCTGAGCTGGCCAGGTTCTCCCATCCAGTTCTGCAGTGTTTCTTCTTCATATAATCAGTATCCAAATACCTAAGTGACCCAGGGCACCAGCCTCAGGGGGCCCTTACCTACCTATCCCCAGTAAATAGTGCCATTACCCAGTGAAATAACTGTGGTACACAAACCACACTTAAACAAACACCTCCAGTCTGGTTTCTTTTGAATTGCCAATTCGTGTAACAAATTTTCTAGTAAATAGTCCGATTTAAAATGTTAGTACAGTCCCCAAATGTACTGTGTTTTGAAACCCTCTGCAACTAAATATTTGACTCTCCACATTCCCAAATAGATTCCTTCTCATCTCAGTCAATAGCATTTTTTCCTTCTAATCAATAGGGAAATTGCAGCGTTCCAATGTATAGGAGAATGACCAACTCTTTTCGGTTGCTATATCTAGGCCAAAGCTCTGCTTTGCCTGAATTACTTTAATAGCTTCATTCCATGCTTGAGTCTTTCACACAGAAGTTAAAAAAAAATTTTCCTGAAGAAAAAAAAAATATATATATATATATATGACATATATATATATATATATGTCAGGTCATGTTGTTCCTGTGTTCAAAATCTAGTGGCTTCTTATCACTTGAAGATTTGACTGCAAGTTTTCCAGGGGGAGTACATAGAACCTACAGGGTCTGGCTGTGGGCTTTGTAGTCTAGATCTTTGTCCCTCTTTCGCTCCACCCTTAGCCTCATCAGGTTTGTACTCTTCCCTGGCCCAGCCCAACTTCATTTCCCTTCATATATACTTTGTGTTAGCACGAGAGTACTCTGCCTTACACACTTCATAGTCCCCCTCAAACTGCTGGGACCACTGGGTCTAAAACTATTCCACCTTTTTCCTGTGTAAGGCTCATGCTTCCTTGGCTCACTTCACCATTGTGCGGTGTGTATTTTAGTCAGTGAACAAATGTGAGACAGAAACCACACCAGACATTTCATCAGCAAAATTTTGATATGAAGTATCATTAACTGGTGAGGAGTGGTTTACCCAATAAGTGGAAGAGGACTGTAGGGGACCTAAATACAGTGTGTGGTGTGAAAAAAAAAAAAAACAGTTGTCAGCTCTATGGTGAAGAGGAACGCAGAATGAGTACATAAGAAGCAAGGCAGCTCATCTCCCTTGATCCCAACACTCAGCCCTCTTCAAAGAGGGTGTGGCAGAGGCAGTCTGAATGTAGAAAAGGAAACTCTCCAACAGCTATAGGCTTAGCAGCAGCCAGGTTACCCTGAGGGATGGGAGATGATCCTTTAGAACTGGCCCACCATGTTTGAAGGGGTGACCAGTCCAGCACGCTATTGTTAGAGGGGATAAGAAAACCAGCAAGAGCTCAAGTGAAGCTGGTGGAAAACACAGTGACTTGAAGCATAAGCCTTCAGCATGCGCACTTGGCTGAGCCTCCTCTCTGAATTTTCAAAATGGAAGCCTGGGCCATTGAAAGGAACTCTCTTCCTGCTTCTATTACTTTGCCATGTTTCACACTGTTGCTTAATATTCTGTGAAATGACAGCGGAGAGATAGTCACAGGATCTTGAGGCAGTAGTTAGAGCAGAACAAAGGAGGGTTTGGAGAAACAATAAATTGATAGCTTATTGCTTTACATAGTTATCTCTTTTTAAAATTTTATTTATTGTACATGTATTTGTGTTTTGCCTCCGTGTGTCTAGCAACACATTCATGAGTGACAAACAGTTGTGAGACACCATGTAGGAGCTGAGAATTGAACCTGAACCTGGGTCTTCTGGAAGAGGAGTTAATACTCTCAACCCTTAAGCCATCTCTCCAGCCAATACTTATGTCTTTATATATTGTTTCTACCTCACTAGAATTGAAGTTCTTTGAAAGCAGAGAGTTTATCTTGTTCAGCATACTATGCTAGCATCTAATGCAGTTAGGAAGATATAGGAGATAGTCAACCAATACCAATTAGATAAATATATCAAATATATGGTCTGGATCTTTTCAGAAACCATTTGTCTTTATTATTTGGCATTGTCTCCGTGTGTGTGTGTGTGTGTGTGTGTGTGTGTGTGTGTGTGTGTATGTGTGTGTGTATGTGTGTATATGTGTGTGTGTATGTGTATGTGTGTGTGTATGTGTGTGTGTATGTGTGTGTGTGTATGTATGTGTATGTGTGTGTGTGTGTGTCAATCATGCTCCAATTTCCATTGACAAGTGTTACCCTTTTTGACTCTCAGGCCATGTAGGTATATTAAATGTTTCAACTGTGAATCCTGAGTCTTGGAGCAATTAATCATGTTTTATCCTTCAGCCAAGGAGATTCAAACCCAGGTTTTTTGGGTTTTGTTATTGTTTTTGTTTTTTGTTTTAAAGAAAATGTCCATTAAAAAGAGGGCAGGATATTGAGAATGGTAGAAGAAATAAGCACGGCAGTGGTCTGTCATCATGAGACAGGTCAAATGTTAGAGCTGGCATAGGTGGCAGCCCAGGGCAGAGATTAGAAGATACTAAATGCAGACTGTGATGGCTGTAGACTCTCCAGTAACATTAGTCAATGGTTCACAGTTTACTTGTCCAGTTTGTTTTCTTTCTCTGTCCCTTAAAACTGGACAGGTTCTTTGCTACTTCCTAATAAGTCTCCAGTCTCTTTGGGATCAGTGTCCTTACCTTATGGCATACACTGCTTCACCAGGCTCTTCAGCTCTGCATGGAATATGTTCAGTATGTTTACTAGGTAAACTACACCAACATCTGGCATATTTCTGAAAACTGTCATCCCGTTTAACCCCCCAGGTCTTCACTTTGAAATAATCTCTTCTTTATGTATAGCATGATGGATCAGAGAAATTAAGTACCCAAACCTTTTTTATTTTCTTCATCATTAGATAATCAGAAATGAAGTAACAGCTTTGAAATTTACTGTAAATGTCAACATAGCTAAACGTTCCTGGGCACGTCCATATGTTCCTGTTGCAATCTTACAGTCAAAGCGGAGTGTAGGCTCTAGAGTGGAACCACACCACGACAAAAATCTAAGGACAATAAAATCATTCAGCAACTGATTTCTCCATGGCATTGGGGTGGATGCTGTGCTAGCCCACTAGGAGAGACAATTCAGGGCTGACAATGAATCCCACAGCTGCTAGGAAGACCACTTCCTGGTAGAGCACAGCTCAGTGCCCCAGTAGACAGTCTCCTGCTGCAGGAAGTGTCTCATTCAAAAGTCCACACTGTTTCTGATGGGGACAAATGGCCCCCTTGCCTTAATTTAGATGCATCTAAGATGCTACCATAATTCCAAGACCCCATTTAAAACAATAGCTGAAACCACTGCCCTTACTGTTCCCAGGGAACCCTTGGCCACTTCGTTCACGATCTTGTTCCTAAAAGAGCTGTCCAATAAACCTGCACAGGATTCTCCACTTGATAGAGAAAAGATATTAAGCAAAGATGAACAGCATGAGTCTTTCCATATGAAAAGAAAAGGAGGCTGAGGCCACAATGGATATTACCACAGATTACTTAAAAGCCACAATGTTTGGATTCAGATGCCCTTGGCAGGACACCAAAACCATTGGCTCTTACAGTAGGAGGAAAATAGTATTAAAGGTTTAATGTTTTAAAACTCGGTATTTTAAAACAGGTTCTCTGCCTTCACCACTCTGAACCCCAAAACACACTACAGATGAACCAAAGATTAAAACTACAAGATCTAAGACAGATGCATGGCTGGACGGATGGTAAATATCCATACGTGTTCATTCGTAACATCTTCCTTCACAGAGCCGTGATTAATACACGGTTGGATTGATTTGGGCTGAATTGAAGTTCTAAGCGTGAGGCACTGAGACTTGAAAACCTTGAAAAGTTGATGATTTAATAGTGAGTGAGAAACGATTGCAGCTTGTCTTAGTTAAAATTCTACCGCTGTGATGAGACACTATGACCAAAGAAAGTTGAGAAGGAAAGAGTTTATTTGGATTACATTCCTCAGCACCGCTCATTGTAGGAAGTCAGGACAGGAACTCAAGCAGGGCAGCAGCCTGGACAAAGACCTGATGCAGAGGCCATAGACGGGTGCTGCTTATTGGCTTGCTCCCATGGTTTTGCTCAGCCTGCTTTCTTATAGAAGCCAGGACCACCAGCCCAGGGATGGCACCACCTGCAATGGGCTGGTCCCTTAACAACCAATCAGTAATAACGAAAATGCCCTCCAGGTGGGTCTGATGGAGGAATTTTTTTAATGGAGGTCTGCCCTTTCAGATAATTTTAGTTTGTCTCAAGTTGACTTAAAACTAGCCAAGACATAGGTAGTGCTAGCATTTGTCTAAATATCCATAAATGAGAAAGATGAACATAACTCCTGGGGAAATTTTACTAGGAGTATTAGAAAGAAAGAAAAGACAGTTTCATAATAACCTCAGGTTCTCTTCATTTTAATTGATCTTAGCTACTCCTGCCTCCATGTTTGTGTTACAAAGCAGTGGCCCAGTTATAAACAGTGAGGACATATTAGCATGGCTCTATCTCATGAGCCTGTAGTATTTGTGTGTATCCTATGTTTAGGTAATTGTTCAGTGACATGTATCTACCATTACAGCATCATAGAAAATGATTTTCCTGCCCTAAACTCATCTGAACTCCACTGACTGGGCCCCATTCCCTTAGCACTACATAGTTAATGTCCCCATGTCTTATGGTCTGGCAGCTTCTGAGGACACTGAAATATTTCATTGTCTGGATTGTGTCAGTTTATCAGCTCACCTATTACAGGATATCTTGGTTGCCTCCGAATTCCAGCAATTATGAATAAATCTGTTGCAGCCCCTCATCCATTTTCAGGGTTTTATGTGGAGATAGGCTTTCATTTTCTTTGGATATACACCAAGGAATATGATTGAAGTTCTTATGTATACATAATTTTTTTGTTTGTTTAAAACAAAAACAAAAACAAGAAACAAGCACTGCCAATTGTCTTGCAGAGTGACTGTGACATTTTACATCCCTGGAGCAATGACAGTGTTTCTTCTATTGATCCAGCATCTGGGATCCTTGTTTCCTGTATCTTGGCTACTCATATACATACATTGTATCTCTCGCTGTTGTTTTAATTTGTGTTCCCTGTTGATCTGTGATACTCAGCATTTCATATGCTTATTTACCGTCTGTGTTCTCTTTTGTGGGTCTCTGGGAGTCTTCAGATCACTTTCAGCTGTGGTTGAAGAGTTCCCAGGGTAGAAATGTGAGTCAGTGGTAGGATAGATGCCTCGGTTCCATCTTAAAAATAAATAAATACATGTACTATGTATATTTGGAAGATTTTTTTGTCCTAACTTTTTCCCTAATCTTGACTTACTTGAATTTTCATTCTCTTGACATTGTCCTTTCCAGAGCAGAAGCTTTCTATTCTACCAGAGTCCATCTGACTGTTTACTTCATGGTTCATGCCTTTGGTGGTATACTTAAAAGCCATTGTCAAAACCAGATTCATTGAGGTTAGCCTCTACTTTATCTTCCAGGATTTTTATAATTTTGTACTTTACAATTAGGTTTACAATCCATCTTAATTTTTATAAAGGGAATAAGGTCTATGTCTAAATTCATTCAAGAATGAAACATTCTTTTGTTTCAATAGAAATTAAAGAACCAAAAAACTGTCTTTTCTCATTGTATATCAGTGCTCTTCTGTTAAAGATAAGTTGGGGGCTAGAGAGATGACTTGGAGCATAAAAGCATTTACTGTTCTACAAGAAGACTTGGGTTCAGTTCCCAGCACCCATATCAAATAGCTCACAGCATCCTGTAATTACATTTGCAAGGAATTTGATGCCCTCTGGACCTTGAGGACACCTACATGAACATGGTGTACATAAACTCAGGAAAGAAGACATACACATATATAAAAGTAAACAAATATCTTTCAAAAAATGAAGATAAATTGGCTATATTTATATAGGTAGATAAATTAGTTCGAAATTTTATTTTCATTTGTTTTAAATGACATAGCGCTTTCAAATACATGTATTTCATTCCTGTTTTATGAACGAAGTCAGGGTTTCGGCTTAAAAGAGAAAAAAGAATTTGCATCTTTACACAAAGTATCACATAATGAAAATACTTCCATCACAATTACTTCTGACACAATTTTCCATAACATCTGTCTATATTGAAAAAAATATATATCACCCTTACTATTAATTATTTTTAGGGAAACAGCAAAAAAGCTGAATTCCCTGAAAGTCAGTTTTCTGAATGCCAATTTACTAAATGACCAATTTGCCAAAGTCATTCATTTGCCAAAGCTTATTTTTCAAAGATTAATTCATTCCCCCCCAAAAGTCCATTGCTAATTTTAATTAATTAATTATCTTTACATCCTGGTCATAGCCTGCTCCCTTCTCTCCTCCCAGTCCCAACCTCCCTCCCTCTTCCACCATCCCCCCTCCCCTATTCCTCAGGGGAAAAAAAAGTGCCCCCCAGCTCTTCAAGTGGCATCAGGACTGAGCACGTCCTCTTCCCCTGCAGCCTAGCAAGACAGTCCCACTAGAAGGAAGTGATGAAAAAGCAGGCAACAAAGTTCATGTCAGAACTCCGTCCTCACTAAAGATCCACATGAAGCCTGAGCTGCCCATCAGCTACATCTATGCAGGGGACCTAGGTCTAGTCCATGCATGGTCCTTGGTTGATGCTTCAGTCTCCATAGTCCCCTCTGAGCCCTGGTTAGTCGGCTCTGTTGGTCTTCTCGTGGACCTCTTGTCCTTTCCGGGTCCTTCTATCCTTCCCCCACTTTTCCACAGGACTCCCTACGCTTCACCCAATGTTTGGCTGCGAGTCTTTCTGCATCTGTTTCGAACTGTTGCTGTGTGGAACCTCTCAGAGAACAACTTTGCTAGGTTCCTATTTGCAAGCATAGTAGAGTATCATTAATAGTGTCATGGGTTGGCTCTCTTCCACGGTGTGGGTCTTGGGTTGGGGCAGGCATTGGTTAGACATTCCCTCAATCTCTGCTCTATCTGTTCTGTCTTTATCTCTGCACATCTTGTAAGTTTTGGATCAAAGTTTTTGTGGGTGGGTTGGTGTGGTCCCCTCCCTCCACTAGGAGTCCTGTCTAGTTAGAGGGTGTCCTCTTCAGGATCCATGGCTCTTGTTACTAGGAGTTTCAGCTAGATTCACCCCTATATCTTCCCTACCCTGCTGTAGGTCTCCAGCTTATCACAGAGATCCTCCCACCCACAGTTTCTCTTTTCTTTTGTTTTGTTTTTTGTTTTTTGTTTTTCGAGACAGGGTCTCTCTGTGTTAGCCTTGGCTGTCCTGGACTCACTTTGTAGACCAGGCTGGCCTCAAACTCACAGCGATCCGCCTGCCTCTGCCTCCCAAGTGCTGGGATTAAAGGCGTGCGCCACCACGCCCAGCTGCCAGTTTCTCTTTTCTCTGCAGGCCTTCTGACTTCCGGATCCCGTTCTCCCCAGGTCTGATCTCTAAGCACATTTCAATCTGAGCTCCCTCTCCCACCTTGTTCCCTCTCTTCAACTACTTCCACTGTCTATTCTATTTCCCCTTCTGAGTGAGATTTAAGCATCCTCCCCTGGGTCTTTCTTCTTACTTATCTTTTGGGTCTGTGCATTCTAGTATGTTTATCCTGTATTATATAGCTAAAATCCATTTATAAGAGTCATTCTGGGTCTGGCTGACATCACTCAGGATAATCATTTCTAGTTCCATCCATTTGCCTATAAATTTCATGGTATTTTGTTGTTAATAGCTGAGTAGTATTCCACTGTGTAAGTGTACCACAGTTTCTTTATCCATTCTTTGGCTGAGAGATAACTAGTTTGTTTCCAGTTTCTAGCTATTACAAATAAAGCTCCTATGAACACAGTTGAGCAAATATCCTATGGTAGAGCATCTTTTAGGTATATGCCAAGGACTTGCATAGCTGGGTCTTGAGGTACAACTATTCTCATTTTTCTGAGAAAGCACCAGATTGATTTCCAAAGTGATTGTACAAGTTTGTACTTTCTCCAGCAATGGAGGAGTGTTCCCCTTTCTCCACATCCTCACCAACCTTTGCTGTCACTTAAGTTTTTTATCTTAGCCATTCTGACAGGTGTAACATGGAATCTCAGAGTACTTTTGGTTTGCATTTCCCTAATGACTAAGGATGTTGAGCATTTTTTAAGTGATTCTTGGTTATTCAAGATTTCTCTGTTTAGCTCTGTACCCCATTTTTTAATTGGATTAGTTTGTTTGTTGGTGTTTAATTTTTTTCTTTATACATTTTGGACATTAGCCCTTTGTCAGATATAGGATTGATGAAGACCTTTTCCCAATCTGTAGACTACCATTTAATACTATTGCCTTACAGAAGGTTTTCCATTTCATGAGGTCCATTTATTAATTATTGCTCTTAGAACCTGAGCTGATGGTGTTGTTAAGGAAGTTGTCTCTTATTCCAAAGAGTCCAATGTTCAATCCAATACTATTTTAATAAAAGTATATTCATCAAAAAAGAATAAGCAAAATTACACACTTTCTATGGTCTTGACTCCTACAATCTACTAAAAGTGTGTTGCAACATTTCTTGGGAAATTTGAAAACCTTAGGCTGCATTTTTAAGTATTAGTATTAACTTAATTGTAGATTCAGTAAAAATGTTACTGTATTTTACTGTAGCCATTTGATTCACATGTTGGAACAGCAAATTCATTAACTCCTCCATGTTGAAAGCCACCTCTATCGGATACACTTCTCCAATGTGGAACACATCAAAAAGGTTTGACTTGTGCACAAAAATTTTTTGAAAGTGAACTAGATGAACATTTCTGTGAATTACGAGAATTACAAAAGTTAACATACTCTGTGCTGGATGTTTAAATGAAATCTACTGAATTGTTTACAAAAGCTCTGATTAACATCAACACATATACGACACTTGTCATTCAATACTCAACAAACGTGCATTTCCAAAAGTCTGAGATTGAAAGTACTGAAAATCCCAAGCTTTCATAAACTGTTCATGATGACAATAAAATGTGTGCCACCAAAATCATATTAAACCTTACTATAAATTCACAATGTCAGAAGAGAGAATTGTAGACTCTTCAAAAATCAAAACAATCCCTACCGCTGACAATTGCCTAAATCTTCATGAGGAGACACAAGAAGAAAATGTCTGGCAATGAATAAGTTGGTTAAACATCATAAACTGGGCATTTGATGGAAGTCACCCAGGCATGCAAGGGAAACAGAACTTGATTGGAGCCTGGTGTTGATTCTCATTTCACAACTTATGCTGCTCATGAACTGTGTTTTATCTTCAACACATGTGAGAGAGATGGAAGAGACTAGGTAGCAGACTGCTACAATCTGTATGGCTTTGGGATTGACCTGGCCAGAGTGACCACAGAATAAACAGCTGCAGAACACATCCAGAAAAGCTGTTTGAGAAGGCCATGTGCTCTGATGGAGATGCACCGAGAGCAACCCAGAAACTCACAGTTAATTAGAAACCACATAAACAAGGATGAAGCAGGCCAGCTAATCTCAACCCTTCACAAACATCCATATGAGGAGGTTTTTTATACCTCTGAGCTTTATCCAGAGAAGGCCTTTCTGCTCCCACTGGTCTGAGGCATCAGTGTCTTTGTCATGGTGGTATTCATGTCAGCAATACGCATTCACTCAGGACTTCACCAGCTCTCCTGAGGTGAATATAACAAGAAGATGTCTACTAGGGGGGAAAATTGCTGAATTGCTGGTTTGCTGTTTAATGGGTCTTCTGAAAACCTGCTGACTACACCAATGGAATTGCTCCCAAGAACTGAGTCTAAGAAGGTCTGTTTCTCCTACCTAGGATAGATGGGTTGGAAGGGCAGTATAAGCATCAAAGAACCTCCAAATAAAGTAGGTTTGAAAAAGTTTGTAGACTACAGTCAACCGTCCAGTGCAGATGAGAAGCTGGTAGTAGTTGATGGCTGTTGGTAAGGGAGTCAGTTTTGGAAACACATGATCATACCCCAGGGAATGTCCCACACCCAGGGGCTAACTGGATTTACTAGTTTATTCAATAAAAAAGAGAAAAAGAGCATGAAGCTAGGATGAGTGTCTGGGAGTGCTGAAGAGGTGAAAGGGAGATTAAGAGGTAGGTATGATTTAAAAGCATTGCATATGTATATGAAGTTACAAAAGAACATGTTTGGGAGGGGTTTTCGAGACAGGGCTTTTTCTATGGAGCTCTGGCTGTCCTGCATTCACATTGTAGACCAGGCTAGCCTAGAACTCACAAAGATTTGCCTGCCTCTGTCTCCCGAGTGCTGGGATTAAAGGCGTGCGCCACCCCACCTGGCCCAAGAATAAATTTTAAAAGATTAATTTATTAACTTGCTTCATTGGCTTTTGCAATGATGTAACAATGTAAATGTGAGGTCTTCCTGGATGTTGAATGATCTCTGAGTCCTTCTCAGCTAGACTTGGAGATGCTGCCTGCTAATGCAGCACTGGGCCACCACGGCACCTGCTGCGACATCCCCACGACTACCATGGAGGTAAAGCTTGGCTCACATTTTACAGAGTGGAAAATAAGAGCCCACAGTACTTGTTGCTTACCCAGATGCACACTGTTAGGAAGTAAGCACTGATGATGTGTGATTACCTCCCATCAGTGTGACCACTGAAACGCAATGACTTTGTGTTAATATGATGTCTGTGCTGGGTCTTATTAGAATGTAATGAATCACATTTATGAAACTTAATGAAACTACATGTATCTGGGCTTTGTCTACTTATTTCCCCTGGGCCTTTAGATTTCTAGGTAGCATGCCTCAACTTGTGTTTTCACACAAAGGCTACAAATCCAAACATTTCTTATAGGCGGTAGCTTTCCTAGCTATTTTATTTGGGCTCCTATATCTACCATCTTTCTCCACCTCAATCCCTTCCAACCACCCAACATTAGATAGGTGAGAAAGTAAGAGGAAGGGGGCCTCGGTCTCTTTAGACTACTTCCTGCTGATTAGGGACATTTTCCTTGGACAGGGCTGATCTTCACTGACAGGATGTCCGAGTTCTTCTACTTCCTCTCTTTGTGCATGACCACTTGACAAACCGCAACAAACTGCAGCAGCAGACGAGCAGCAGGCACCTGTTCAGAGCTCTTCTAGCCTCTCTCAGAGCTCTGGAATTTATATCTCCTGAAAAATTCGCAAAATTCCAAATGTCACACACTGGCAGAAACATCTGAAGCTGGTAAAACCACACTCCTCCTCAGAGCATGAGACAATCATAGTTAGCAGCTGTGGGCAGTCTGAAGCAGCCCCATATCCCACACCTGGGATTAAAACAGAAACATGTTCACATAACATAATTTTTAAAGAAAGCAAAATTCTTACCACTTCTCAGCCTTTTGGCTAAGATCAAGTGTAGTATCTGTTCTTATCAGTTTAATATCTGATAGGTCCTCTATCTTAGGACAATAGATTTTTGGAAGTAGGAGTTGGAATAGGAGCTTGTGCAGTCCACTGCACGCATCAACCTTGTATTGCAGGACCCCCAGGAACAGTGCACCCCCTTGGGGGACTCAAAAAAAAAGAAGAAAAGAAAAGAAAAAGAAACCAAAATTCTCTCTACAACTTTTTTTGTCATTATATGATATTTCTGAATTATTTTTCAAATAATCCTGTCTATTATAAAAAGGAATTATTCAATTTTTCAGAGCCCACTATCATATATATTGTAGGATTAAAGGAAGGAAGGGGGAAAAGAGGCAGAAGGAATGGAGCGTTTTCTAAATAATAACAGGACATGATATGTGTGTAGTGAGGAAAGAGAAAATCAGAGTCAATTCCACATGATATTAAGCCTGTCAGCCGGCTTATACTAGATGCTAAAGGGCATTTTCTATGTCTACAGATCCAGTAATGGCTTCTTCAAACCCTATTCTAGGCTAAGAAACAAAACCTTTCAATAGAGGATAACTGTCCAAAATGTCACCACCCGTCACCTTTATGTCTGATTCATTGAAGAAATGCCTTGAGAGGAGTAATCAGAGGTGCAAGAGATGATGTCTGCACATATGTGGGAGACAGGGTTTGCTCCTCTTCTTTTTTTAAAATATATTTTATTAATTTATTCATATTACATCTCAATTGTTATCCCATCCCTAGTACCCTCCCATTCCTCCCTCCTTCCCATTTCCTCTTACTCCCCTCCCCTATGACTGTGATTGAAGGGGACCTCCTCCCCCTGTATATGCTCATAGGGTATCAAGTATTTTCTAACGCCAGCACTTGGGAGGCAGAAGCAGATAGAAGTCTGTGAGTTCAAGACCAGCCTGGTCTGCATTTGTAGTTTCAGGCCAGACAGGAATATTTAATGAGACCTTCTCATAGATAGATAGATACGTAGATAGATAGACAGATCGATTGATAGGTGACAAAAATGCAAAGGATTTACCATGGAAAAGTCTTGCTCAAACTAGTAGGGCTAAAGTTTATACGCATTGTGTTTGGTTTTTTTAATTTGATTTTTTTTCTCCCAAAAGTCAACGATCCAAGGTAAAAAAGAGGCACCTGTTGATGATGCCATCTGTGGTGGCACAGGCCTTTAATCCCCATACTCAGGCAGAGGTAGGTGGATTCTTGAGTTCAGAGGTCAGCCTAGTCTACAAAGGAAGCTCCTGGGCAGCCAGGGCTACACAGAGAAACCCCGTCCCAAAGAACCAAAGCCAAGCCAACCCAACCAAAACAAAACAAAACAAAAATAAACAAACAAGGCTGCTTGGATCAGATAACCTTTATTGAAACTGCTTCTTTCTTTCTTTTTAGACATTTCACCCCTCATTAAGTGTGGCAACTCACTGCTCAAAGCCCAGTACCTGGGAGACAGAGGTAAACTGGTCTCTATGAATTCTAGGCCAGTTATAGCTACATAATAAGACCCTCTCTCAAAAATTAAAATTAAATAAATAAAAAGATGTGCCAATTTTTATCTTAAAGTTGGTATAGTAGCCCCTTCCAAACAAAGTCAGTTAAATCTACCCACTCCCCTCTCCCTAGAATACCTCATGCAGCTCAGGCTGGTCTTAACCTCTCTAGGTAGCCAAGGCTGACTTTAAACTTCTGACCTGCCTGCTTTCACCTCCTGAGTGCTAGGACTCTAGCTATGCATATCTGCTTTCCATGGCGCTTGGGAATTGAGCCTAGGGCCTCCTGGATGCTGTTCTATATCCTTGCCCCTCCATTCTTTTTTTTTTTTTTTTTTTTTTAGGATGTATTTATTTTATATGTAAGTGCTCTATTTGTGCGTCCTCCTGCAGGCCAGAAGAGGGCATCAGATCACATTATAGATGGCTCTAAGCCACCATATGGTTGCTGGGAATTGAACTCAGGACCTCTGGAAGATCAACCAGTGCTCTTAACCCCTGAGCCATATCTCCATCCCTTTTTTTTTTTTTTTTGGTCTTTGTTTTTGTTTTTGTTTTTTTAAGATTTTTCCATTCACTTTTTTAATGTTCTGAGACTCTTTAGTTTTAGGAGGCGCTAGTTGATGCCTGCCCACTGATTCCCCCTCAATCACTATGCTCCTTTTCTAGGTTTTCTTAAATATTCAATGTCTCATGACTACTTTCTCCTATCGGTGACATTCCAGCCCACGTCCTCCCCTTTACATCTGTTTCACTAGTCTGCTGAATGAAAACGAAAGCAGTGGAGCCAAATAAAACTTCTCTGGAGGGAGCAGTTGTAAGTCCAACACCACTTCACAGCTCCCTACTGGAACTCCCGGGAAGACCGCGTGGCCCCCGCTGCTGCTTTTGTGACCACTTCTCCATCACAGGGCTTCTGGTAGATGGGACATTTCAAAATAGCTCTGACCAGCTGCATCTCTGGTGACTGTCATAGCCATTCAGTTTTAAAAGGCTGAAGGGAGACAGCTGCCAGGAGATGTCCCTTCCCTTCGGGCTCTCTTCCTCCCTCATTCATCCTCATGAATAAGGCCACCCAGTGGACTCCCAGCCGCTGTCAGGCAGAATCTTAGCGTCTGTGATTGGATGAAGGGAGGAGGAGAGAAAAGGGATGTGTTCACTCTGGCAAGGCTGAGAGAGGCCAGCTGGACACAGATCTACATTTCAACATTCAGGATCATTGTCTTTGGGCCAGGGAGATGGCTCAACACGTGGGTGCACTTGCTTAACATCAATGAGATGTTGGGTTCAATCTTTAGTGTAACAAAGAAAGAAAAAAAAATAGCTGTAGGTCATCCAAGTGGCTCAGTGGGTTAAAGTACTTGTCACCCAGGCCTGACTTCCTAAATTCCATACCCAGAACCCTTGGTGGAAGGAGAATGCCTACATATGTCCAAACACACACACAGCATACACACACACAATATATACATGCAAATAACAATAAATAAAACAAAACTGTCCTCCTTCCACATGTATACCATACTCACACACATACACAAATACACACACATATATTACACACATACAAAATTATAATAAATAAAATAAAAAACTTGTCCTTTCTTTCCACATACACACACACACACACACACACAAACTCATCATGTACACATACACACACACAGACACCATACACATACAAAATAACAATAAATAAAATTTTAAAAATTAAACATCTCATATTAATTGTGGATAAAATTTTTTAACAAATTTAAATAAAAATTATATGGGACCAGCAAGATGGCTCAAGGGGTAAAGGCACTTGCCAATCAAGTCTGCTGAACTGAGTTAATTCCCTGGGACTCAGAAAAAGGGGGGGGAACCACAGAACCAATGCCACAAAACTATCCCCTGAACTCCATAGACAAGCTTGGAACACACACATGTCCATGTCCAAGTACACACACACACACACACACACACACACACACACACACACACACACACACACACACAGAGGCATCATAAAAATTAGGGAGTTTTTTTTGTTTTGTTTTTTTTTTTTTTTTTAAGAAAAGTATGTTTTTTAATTGCATAAAAATAAATTCTATACCAAAATAGTATAGAGCAAAGTATATGCCTTGAGGTTAATGTGTGGCTTCACAACTCACATAAAAATGAAAAATATTTAAAAGTAACAATCAAGACCCTGAGGAGATAGCTCAGCAGTTGAAGTTTTTCGAGACAAGGTCTTACTATGTAGCTCTGCCTGTCTCAGGCGAGGTATGGTGATACAGGACTTTAATCCCAGCACTTGGGAAGCAGAGACAGGAGGATGCCTGTGAACTGGAGGCCAGCCTGTTCTAAATAGTGTGTTCCAGGACAGCCAGGGCTATGTGACATATAGACCTGGGACTCATACAGACCTGGCTGGCCTCACAGAAATCCTTCTGCCTCTGCTTCCAGAGTGCTATGATAAAAGTCATATGCCACCACACCCAGAATAAATGTTTTAAGATGAACTATCCTTTGTGTTGGGCACTGTTAAGAACCTTCTTGAGCGTGAGCTTCTATATAGCCAAAATATTCACAGTAGAGCCGGCAGTAGTGGCGCACGCCTTTAATCCCAGCACTCGGGAGGCAGAGGCAGGCGGATCGCTGTGAGTTCGAGGCCAGCTTGGTCTACAAAGCAAATCCAGGACAGCCAAGGCTACACAGAGAAACCCTGTCTTTAAAAAAAAAAAAAAAAAAGATTCATAGTGGAGTGGACTCCTCAGAGACTTGCAAAGCACTTCATTCTGGTAAAGAGCCATCAGATACGGCTCCATGGTAGTGAGCTTGTCCACTGTGTATTCAGGCCTCGTGTTCCATTGATAGTCCTATTAAAAACAAAATGAAACAAACAACAAACCAATAAAACAAACAAACAAACAATTCACAAGAATGCTAGTCAAATCTTTCTTTAACTACAAAGCTATAACCAGGACTGTCAAAACTGAGATAGTATCAGAAAAATTAAAGTTCAATATGAATAAAAAATTATTTTTCAAATTGAATTTGAATCAAGGACATTTCAGATTCTGTTAGTTGGTACTTTATAGCATTTGTTAAATTAAACAGTGAGTTATAAATTGTTTGTTTGTTTGTTTGTTTGAGACAGGGTCTTCCTACATAGCCTTGGCTGTCCTGGAACACACTATTTAGAACAGGCTGGCCTCCAGTTCACAGGCATCCTCCTGTCTCTGCTCCCCAAGTGCTGGGATTAAAGTCCTGCATCACTGTACCTCGCTTCAGTTACTAATTCCAACATTTGTTGTGAAACACACATTACAGTGCATTTGGGATTTTTTATGCTTAAATTCATTTATTGTGTGTGTGTGTGTATGTGCATGTGTGTCTATGTGTATGTGAGTACATGTACATGTGCACATATAAGCACACTTGCTGTGCATTCATATAAAGGTCAGAAGATAACCTTCAGTAATATAATTTCTCATTCTACCATGTGAGATCAAGGGCTGGCACTCCGGAACTCAGGGTTGGCTTAGCAGCAGGTGCCTTTACCCACTGAACCATCTTGTCTGCCTATCGGATTTTGTTTTATTTTCTACTGCTATCCTCTTTAGCGGGTCTTTTCCTACTTAAGCATGGCCACAAACAAAATGGAATTAGAAGTACACTCCAGCACGTCATGCCCTTTGTTTTATTTCACTCCAGGAGCTGACTAACCTGCCTTTTCCTGAAGTTTCTTTCTGCTTTGTGCGTGGCATAAACAATCATGACAAATATCTAATAAAAATAGATGTCATCTCAGAAAGCCACAGTGGAGTTTAAACTTAGTTTAACAAAATCAACAACTCTCTCAGAAGACTGATGAGCTGCGGTCACGTGCTTTTAACAAAAGTGTTTCTAGCCACCAGATAAGCAAGTGTCTTCTTGACAGAGATGGATGATAGCACATGTGCCAAAGCCAGTGGAAAATAGGGGCTGTCATCTAGAAAACGACAGAGCCATTTTGAGTCCCTCTAGACCAGCACTCCATCTTTGGCTGAGCAGTACACTGTTAACGGGCCGGTTGCCAGCAAATCCAAAGCAAGAAAGGAGAGACCTATCTTTCTGAGAGGCTCAGAATCTTCTGACGCTCTGAGGCCTAGAACGCAAATAATGACACACAGCCTCCTGCAAGGCTTGCTGCGGGACATACCAACTACTTGCAAGAACTATCCAGTACGTCAGCAAGACCGTTAGCCGGTTTGCCCTCCATGCCCATGGCTGTTCAAAAGGAGTAGAAATGAGTGTGAGCAGATGGGCTTACACCACACTTCATCCAAAAGCATCCTGCAGACAGGGACCTGGTCACATCGCAAGCTCTGCCACTCATCTTTATTAAAACATTTGAGTCTTTGGGAATTCATCTTCTTCACGTCAGGTCACTAAACAAACACTGTCTAACTGCCCAGCCCACATGTAGGAAGGGACTCTGAGGTTAAAAGGAAGGACCTGGAGTACATTGAATTTGCCAAGATAGATTTTCAAAAGTAATGCTGCCTATCAGCAAAGGCTTTCCCAACCTGTCTTGAGTCCACTAGGGGCCACCTCTTCATGACTGTGCTTAATGGCTGACAAAAATATGCTGCTTCTGCCTGGTTCTCTGTAAGGGATGAAGTGCTGCTGTCCCGCTAATGGCCCAGGACTTCATGGCATACTCCACACGGTGCTGAGCTTGTACCTCTGAGCTCGAGGAGCTAGTGTGTGTGCAGATGGACTGTTGTCTTGTGGCCAGCTATTAGGGCCTATCTGATGTCCATGAATCAACTCAGCCCCATCAGTGAGGTCATGATAATGGCCTCCATGTCTGAGAGTGTACACTTCCAAGGGACTCATAAGGACCTGTCAACAGCTTTGCTGCAGTGTTACACAAAAATAAAACTGCCTCATATACAGTTTTCTTAGCGAGTAAGGTTAGCAAGAGAGATGGAGAGAGGGAAAAAAAAGAATGTTTAAGTGTTGTGGTGTTCAAAAGCTAAGAATAATAAGGAGAAATAGGCCGCTCTCTCAAGGGAGAAAAAAATGCCTTTCGCCCCTGAGCAGTTAACAAAGGCTCTTTATTTTAAAGCTGTGCTGGATGACTGTGTATGACACAGAGTTCTCTGTCATACACTTACTCCTATCAAATCAAGAGATGTTGAAAAGCTATTTCCAATTAATATCATCAGCCAAATAAACTCCACTTAACATGGATGAAGCTAATTTCAGAAAGAAGTAGTCTTCTACTTGTTTTGCCTTTAATGGCATGACTTGTCTTAAAGCCAAAGGATAAAAAAGAAACTCTCTACATGGAGTTACCATTCGGGGTTTCAGGCCCCACCGCAGAAGAGCCTCCCTTCCCCACTTCTACTCTCCTCGGTGACATTGCCCACAACAGTCCACCCACACAGAGTGATTGCTGCTCTTGTAGCTTGGTGTTTCCAGCTCTGAAAGCCATTTTCAGGCTCGCTTTCAAAGCCTGGATCACAGCTGGTGCTTCAAGCAGGCGTTCACGTGGCAAGGAAGCTGGCCACTAAGCGTCAACTCAACGGAGGACACACTATCCCTTTCATGGGGCCCAGTGGAACTTACCTTTCATTTCATCTGAGAAAGGCTTCATATTTCGTGAGTTCCTCTTGAGAAAATATTAACCATGTCCCAGTCTCCTAGGGATGAATGTGTTTGGGGGTGGGGGTTGAAGCAAAGTGACCTTCACTTGTCAAAATGATTGGACCTTAAAAACCACAACATCATGCCAGGTGTGGTGGCACATGCCTTTAATCCCAGCAGTGGGGAGGCAGAGGCAGGTGGATATCTGTGAGTCGAGGCCAGCCTGGTCTACAAATCAAGTGCAGGACAGCCAAGGTTACACAGAGAAAGCCTATCTAGAAAAATCAAAGAAGAAGAAGAAGAAGAAGAAGAAGAAGAAGAAGAAGAAGAAGAAGAAGAAGAAGAAGAAGAAGAAGAAGAAGAAGAAACACAAGATGGGCTGCAGAGATGGCTAAGTGGCTCAAAGCAATTGTCACCAAGTTTTCACGACCTGAGTTTAATCCTTGGGACATATGTTAGAGGAAGTGAAGCAACTCCCACAGCTACCCGTTGACCTACACACACACACACACACACACACACACACACACACACACACGCACGCACGCACACACACACACTGTCTTTATAAAAACCATTTTATTTATACATGGCGAATAAAGATGAAAGAAAAGCATTTAGTAATCTTTAGGAAGAAAAGCATTAGCACTATGGCCTCAGTTTTTGTATTTATAGCGTAAATGAATGTTCATTGATCAGATGAACTGGACTGTGGCTACGCCCAGGAAGAACTAAGGATTTGTTTTGTGTATGGTCTCATGGGGCTGGGGTTGTGTACCACTAGGGTCCATTCCCATCTCAGGGACAAGGACTTGGAGAAAACTTGCCCGATCTTCAATGTCAACTCTTTTTTTTACACCCTCACTTCAAATATGCTGGTTGTGTGACAATTGGTGTACTAAGTTGTGACTTACTCAAGTAAAGTAGGCCTCCCTCCTAAGACAGTATGGCTGCATCTAAACTTCCCACGTGAGCCGGAGAAGTGGTAGATTAGATGCCAAAAAAGTCACTTTGACCTCAATTACCCAGATAGTATTGCAGGATGCACTAAGTGTACAAAAACACGTGCAATCTAGTTGTCTCCAATATAATTATCAACTTCCTGGAGAAGCATCTATATCCACTCTGCCATCTTCCATCTGTAACCAAGTCAGAGCTCAAGGCTGAAAGCATACTCACCCAGAATCTTATGGGAGAGGACGAGCTTTAAACTCCCTATTTTCTGGGTGATTACTCACCATTAATGTTATGTGTAGCAGAAAATGAGCCTTTTATGTACCACATTTGTGAACATAGGTGTTTTTGATGAGAAATACTTGTTTCATAGAGAAAGTGTAACAACTATAATATACATAGGGCTGCACCACCACATCTGAAGCTAGACCAAAACTAACAATTAGAAATATCATCAGTCAGGTAAGGTGGGGCGCGCCAATAGTCCCAGCAGTTCTGAGGCTAAATAGATGGATCAAGAGTTCTAAGCCATCATGGACTATAGAGATGTTTGGGGCCATCCTGAGCCACACAGTAGAAACCAGGGCCCCCTTCCCAAAAAAAAAGAAAGAAAGAAAGAAAGAAAGAAAAAGAAATAGTTACATATTATTAAATTAAATAAGTGGAAATGCAATCAGATAAATTTAGAATCTGTTTTATTGAATAAAAAAAAAACTAATCTGAAAATTTGCCACACAACAATGAATATGAGTAATACCTCAGAATACAAAATACTGAAAATTAAAATGCTTAAGATGGCTCAGTGGGGTGGGGGTGTATGTGTGTGTGTGTGTGTGTGTGTGTGTGTATGTGTGTGTGTATGTGTGTGTGTGTGTGTTTGTGTGTGTGTGTTTGTGTGTGTGTGTTTGTGTGTGTGTGTGTGTGTGTGTGTGTGTTAGTTCAGTGCTTGCATAGCACGCACAAAGCCCTTGATTCCATCCCAACGCCACATAAACCTGGTGAGGAGGCACACACCTATGCTCCCAGCATTCATTAGGATGAAAAGGTGAAGCTCATCCTTGGCTACAGTGTGAGTTTCAGGCCGCCATGGGCTCCCTGAGGACATGCCTGGAATAAATCAAATGAAAATAAGTGGAACACTCAACTGGAAGAAGGAGGCGATGGAGAATGGATGGATGGTGTATATCGTCTACATCACGGCCCCACGAAGTCACAAGGGTGAAGTCCTTCAACGAAGTTCACCTCTGACTTTTGTGAACAAGAGTCTTACATTTTTAGCAGGTTTCAGTACTTAACATAGCATGTCTTCCCTTACAAATATCTGCAATACAGAGAGCCTCAGTTCTATTCACATTACCTATTCCTGAGAACGTGTCTTCTTAAATAATCTTGAGAGGACAGAAGCCAGTAATGCAGCTTTCCCATCCATGTTTAGACGGTGACCAGCATGGCAGACAATGGCAGCCTCATATGGAATTTCCTTTTGCCCTTCTTTCATGACCTGGAAACTTATTTTAGAAATTTGAATCATTTATGTATAATATAATATAATAGCTTGCTTTTTTCATTTGTTTGTTTTTGTTTTTGTTTGTTTACTTGTTTAATTGGGCCTTCCAAAAGGATTACCTCTCTAAAACACAGAATGTGACTGGTTTGCCACACTTGAGAAAACAGTCTTCAAACTCTGTACCTTCCTTGGGCCTTTTTTGGAGCTGATTTTCACAGGAAGTTACTGCAGGCAGCTGAAGGAGGTGTGCGGGCAGACACCAAAAAGAGTGAAGATCCTGGCTGAGGAAACTCTGCTGTTCCTGGGGAGTGGTGCTGGGTAATAACTCCTGGGGTGGGATGAAAAAGGAGAAAGCAGGAAAGGTTCACAAAGTATAATTAGCCCCATTAAAATCCCTTTAACTGAGTTTCTGTGTTATTTATCTACTGAATGGGGCACTTATGGGGAAAGGCAGCACACCTCTTTTTGGTCAGCATTACAGAGTGCTAAAAGTAAACTATGTTTGCATTCCTCGTGCTATTGAGATTTATTTTCTCAAAACAAAGTTTACCCAGAATTGTTTGTTGTCTGGGAAATTTCACCCCACTTTAAGGGACCCTGACTTCAAAGTCAAGGAAGGGAATATGGGGCCTGGTTGCCTGAGGGCACAGAGCATAACAACATAGAAAAGTACTAGGGGTGTGTGTGTGTGTGTGTGTGTGTGTGTGTGTGTGTGTGTGTGTGTGTGTGGTTTGTTCACAGAATTGGGTATTTACATAGAGCTTTGAAAGCACACATATGTCTCGTTAAAGAAAAGCAGATGTGTTTATCATTTGATAAAAAGTTTGACCAACCAGACATATAGTGTTTATCAGTCGTGGACCTGCTGACCAGGCAGCCAGTGCAGTGTGACCCATGGGTCAGGGGCTAACACTTGAGCTTATGTTCACGGGGGCTTTTTTTTTTTTTCTATAAATGGCACCTGCTGTGAGCCTCCTATAAATACTGAGTGCCTGAAGCAAATCACAGATGTTTCATGCACTAGAAAAAACCGACAGGAAGTAATCACTAAAAGAAAGGCTGAATCTGGAAGGAAAAGGAGAGGAAGGAGGGGGCTGAACACGACGTGAGGGTGTCTGGAAGAATGGGTTTTAGTCAAAGAATGGACGCAGCTTTCCTAAGCCACTGCGAGTGGTTCTCCACCCCCACCCCCCCCACCCCCAGCCCCACCCCCACCCCCACCCCCACTATCTCATCTTGTCTGAAAAGTCAGGAGTCCAGTATTCTTCTCATGACTTTATGGCACTCAAATTTTTACGCCCCCATAATTTCTTTTTTTTTTTTTTTAATCTTTACGTTTATTTACCCTTTTTATGAAGAGGGTGAAGGTACACACCGGTGTGGGTGCCAGAACATTCGTGTGGACATTAGAGAGAACACCTTTGTGGAGTCAGGTTCTCTCCTAGGAATGGATCTCAGCATGTTAGGCTTAGTGGCAAGTGGCTTTACCTAGGATCCATCTAGCCGTCCCATGTGATTTTATTTTGTTTATTTATTTAACAGCATCTCACTATATAGTTGCAGTTGGCCTGAAACTTGCTATGTAGACCAGACTGGCTTCAAACTCACAGAGGTCAACTTGTTTCTACTCCTGAGTACTGGAGTTCAAGGTGTGCACCACCATATCCCTCCTGGGTTCTGATTTTTTTTTTTAAGTATGAACATAAATGCTTTTATTTTCAGTGCAAACCTGTGTTAGCCAAAGACCACTGTCCTCTGTGGGTCCCCCTCAACTAGATGTTTCCTGCTGTAGTCCATAAAAATAATTTAGAGAAAACCATGTGGGGTTTATCTTATTTTTACACCATCTTATTTCAGCTTGTTTCCAGAGTATGTCAAAGCCAAAAATAATATTATTTTATACTTTCAAATTAAGTGGAACAAAGAAAATTCTTGTCTGTTCTATTTTTCCCATAGTTACCTTTCCAGAGATACCAAAGACGTTTGTTTTCCAGGGAGTGTTTACACTTAACACGTTTACATATTAAGTCACATTTGCTCTACCCCTTAAATGACTTCTCTAATAACTACTTTTTAGCTTATAATCACATTAACAATCTACCCCTAAAGAATTCTTCAGAGCGCTGGGTGTTGAATTTTTTTTTTCATTTTTACTTTAATATTTGACAGTTTCTTTGTAGAACGGAAAGAGCATTTGAAAAAATATTGGATATTTTGCCAAGTCTGTCAAAGGAGTAACACTTCCACTCTTGCAGCTCTGTCTCATTAAAATTGTATTCTAATTCCGCCTTAACTCGGTCTCTGTGTTTCATAAGTCATTGCCTGCTCATTACTTGTAGTGTGGAAGACGAAATTTATTCAATCCTGATAGCTCAGATAAAGAATTGAAAGGCAGGCAGCTGGGAATGATGGAATTAGCCTATTTTAGTGCTTGCAGGCTGGAATTTTGCACAGCCACTGGTTACACCACGTGTCAACTCACACTGGTGACATTATCTGTGTTTGCTTTGTAGATTCTATTAATATGACATTCTTAAAATGAAAATACAGAGAATCTCTACCATTTTCCTCCCTTTTGTCTTAGCATTGAAATGCCAATGAGTGTCTGAGTTGACAGAGGGGAAACATGGCTTTTTATCATTATAGAATCATTAAAACTGCCCAGTGAGGATTAATTGTTCTGTTACGCTACACTCTGTGTGGTGTCCCTTACAGGAAAGAGCATTAGTGACAAGTGCATGTTAGAGCCTCAGAATGGTTTGTGAGGAAGCGGATTTGCAATGTAGTCATCCTCACAAGCAATTTTCACATGGGATACAGGTGGGAACTCCGTTTTCTATCCTAAACACTCATCCCAAGGCTTAAGTATGAACATAAATGCTTTTATTTTCAGTGCAAACCTATGTTAGCCAAAGACCACTGTCCTCTGTGAGTCCCCCTCAGCCACAAGAATGTACCATGGGCTTCCTAGTTTTGAATAGAAAACACTATTTAAGGAAAACTGACTGAAATCATAGTGCTTCTCTACCCTCAAACTGAGCCGCAAGAAATTATCTGCTCTAATTACTGAACTTGGTGTTTTTGACTACTTTGACTGTGAACAGATATTGTCATTAGCTAGCTAATTAAATTGACTGCCATCGCAAGCAGTGATTCAGAAACATGTTCTAAATCACTCTCCATGAGAAAGCAAAGCATCAGTTGATCTGTGTATGTTAACAGTATCAGTTATCATAAGGCTGCTGAGGGGCTGCAGTGGAAAAGGACGTATGGTGCTATTAGGGAAACAAGGATTGTTGGCCCTCTAATCCTGAGTTATGAGGCAGAGCTTGATATGGACTTAAGGATAAATTATGAGGCTTTTTTTTTTAAAGACAGGGGCTATGCTGGAACACTCTCTGTAAAGCAGGCTAGCCTAGAACACAGAGAGGTCGGCCTGTCTTTGCCTATGTTGGGATTAAAGGTGTGTCCTGCCACCTCCTAGTTAATGATGGTTTTTTTACTCAAAAAGAAAAAAAAAAAAGGAAGAAAAACACATTTTCAAGACTCTATAAGATTTAGTGTGAGTACAAAGGCATACCCAAGCCAGAAACATTGCAAATGAGATGGTTAATTGGAAGTGGACAGAGCTTCTCTGGGTGTTGATTGTGTGGCATAGGTAGGCAAATCCATCCATCTTACTGTGGCCCTATATCACAAAAGTCGTTTATGCGACTAATAAATGAAATAGGTAAGACGCAGTAGACCCCAGCCTATGACAGAGGTGTCCTCTGGTAGCCATGGTGAGATCGGAAAGAAGACCTTCTTGAGACCACTTGGCACAATGGGTTTTCAACTTGTTTCATACCCACCCACACCCATTTTGATAGTTGGTTCATTGACTTTGACGTGCTTAGCCCTATTAACATTCTATAAACCTTCCAGCAGAGAAGGTCAAGTTAAAATGTAGGGCTAAAAAGAAAATCAATAGAGAACACAGAGCTAAGCCCTGGCATGATTTAATACTTTTTCAATAAGGACTACCCAATAAACAAGGCCGCGTGCATGCAGACACATTATGAAAGTAGCTACCTAACCCCAAGTTGCTGTGAACATAAACAACTGCTATTCCCTCTGCTCCTAAATAATTGTTTCTGGTTTTCGACAGACACAGCCACCACGTACTGCCACGAATACACCCAATCATTCCAGTTCTGTCTCCTGTCTTCCTGGTCCATCCCATGCACTGAGAATAAACATCTGTCCAAGTACTGTGGCTGACGACACACTGTCAACCAAGAATATGAAACGGGAATAATACCTTACAACGTGATTTGCTACTCGGCAGAGACTTATTTTTTATGCTGTTCAATCTTTCTATATCAACTTGGAATTCATAACTTAAAACTCAGAAATGCAGTTTCTGGCTGCATCCAGAAACACTCCAAGGACATGTAGTGTAAACACCTGGCAAATGGCTGCAGAGAGGACTCGGTGGTTCAGCACAGCTGCTGCTCTTGAAGAGGGCCTAGATTCAACTCCCAGCACCCATATGGCAGCTCAAAACCATCTTTAACTTGAGTTCCCAAAGATTCAGTGCTCCCCTCTGGCTCTTTGGGAGTAAGACATGCATGTCGTGCACATATATGCATGTAAGCAAAATATGTGTACATAAAAGTAAGTGGTAAAAAAATAACATCTGCAAAGAGTTTTGTTGTTTTTTTTTTTTTTAACTTTAAAAAAATAACTATTTTATTTTATGTTAGCCAGTTACCTTTGACCAGAGAACAAAAACACCTATAATACCTATGGGTAACAAATAAAAAAGTGAAGATTCATCCCTGTGTCCTTTTTGTTGTTGTTGTTTTGTTTTGTTGTTTTTGTTTTTGAGACAGGGTCTCTGTGTAGCCTTGGCTGTCCTGGACTCTCTTTGTAGAGACCAGGTTGGCCTGGGACTCACAAAGATTCACCTGCCTCTGCCTCCAGAGTGCTGGGATTAAAAGCGTGTGCTACCACGCCCGGCCTCATCCCTGTGTCTTATCAGTGCAAGACTCTGCTGTGACCAGCAGTCCTAGGGGTAAAGTCTCTTCCTAAGGTTACAGCTTCTGTCTGTCCATTTGGTCATCGCATGGTGATCAGTTTTAATGGCAATGGTGTGCTCATTGACGGGAAATTTGGTTGTCTTACTAGGGTTTTATGTATCCTTATTCTATTCTGTCCAAGCATCGAACACTGCACACTCTCAATGGCCACATGTGTTTTCATGTGTTCCTACCACACCCAGGCATTTGTGGATCAGATCTCCAGGAAGCAAGTCTTTGAGGACATGGAAGTCTTATTGGATGGTTTCAATAGTATCCTCACAGTAGGCATGCCTATGTCTCCTCCCATTAGCATGAGAACACACTGCTTAAGCTAAAACATATCCACCCCCCCCATCAGACCTTCACAAAACATTTGCTGTACAAAATATTTCTCCTTGTATGATTTTTTTTTAAATCTTTTGACTAATTCTAATAGCTAACTGATCTTTTAATTATTTTTTAATATCCCTATAGCCAAAGATTTTTCTCACTCTGAGAGTTCTAATTAAGCATCAGACTTAATTGGCCATGGTCTATCAACACAAACAGCATCTTAGAGTAGCTATTGATTCAGGATTCTTGAATAAAAGCCCTCGTCTAAGGCAATGTCTGCACCACTCACTCTATACGGTGTAATACCCAATACTGTCCACTACACTTTCTTATCCTGATTGCTCTCCTCCTCCTCCATCTTCTTTTGTTTCTTTTGATTCTTCTTCATCCTCCTTCATCCTCTCTCCTCCCTCTCTCTCTCTCTCTCTCTCTCTCTCTCTCTCTCTGTCTCTCTCTCTCTCTGTCTCTCTCTCTGTCTTTCTCTCTGTCTCTCTCTCTCTGTCTCTCTCTCTGTCTCTCTCTCTCTCTCTCTCTCTCTCCTTTATTAATGTGACATTGTACTTATCAGCTATTAGCTCATCTAAGGAACGAACAGATTCGTGGATATCAAGTAGCCAGTTTACAATGAGCACACGAAAGGCATATTTTAACAAAATAAGTTTCATTCACTTGAGAAACATATTTCTAGATTTGGGGGTGGTTTATTTTTTGTTTTGTTTTGTTTTTTGTTTGTTTTTGAGACAGGGTTTCTCTGTGTAGCCTTGGCTGTCCTAGACTCGATTTGTAGACCAGGATGGCCTTGAATTCACAGAGATCGGCCTGCCTTTGCCTCCCTGAATACTGGGATTATAGGCATATGACACCATCCTAGGCTCTCCAAATTTGTTAATAAGAAAGTTCAAAAACAGATACAATCATTATTCTCATATATAAAAATGGAATAAACATAAGTGAAGGATCATTTTTAATTCATGAAACAAGTACAGAAACTGCTCAAATGTTAAGATCATTTAAAGGAGGATTGCAGAGTAGGCCTTGGACAGGCTAGCAATAGATCTGCAAATATTTCACCTACACTGGGGGAGCCAAACTGAACTTCATAGGGTAGAACTGCTTTGCATGTGTAAGGTAACAAAAGTCACTTTAGGCCTTTTGTACTGTGGTACTTTTGATTTTCTGCAGAGTACACTCTCTTTCCAAAATTATAAGAAAGAATCAAGTAATCTCATGATCTATGGTAGAGACTAAATGAAGATTTGTTGAATTTCTTTGATTCAAGGTGTGATGTTTAACCTTCTATTAAATGTTTACCTATATTTAAGAGCAATCATTCAGTCATACACCCAGGTTGTTTCTCATCTACTGTACTTGCCTGAACATGTCCTCAGCAGGGAAATAGTTCAGTTAACAAGACAGAGCTTATCATCTTATATTCTAATAGAAAAAATATGTAAGTAAATCAATATGAAGGTATGCCAAATGATGTTTAGGGCTAGATAGAAAATAAAGCAATGTAAGGTACCTAGAAAAAGACTGAGCAAAGGTACTTTATGAAAAAGGATATTTAGCTCAGCATCATGACACATGCCTGGAATCCCAGCAAAAAACTTGCCAGTCTGGGGTTCTAGCACATACTGGCAGCAGGAGGTTCACTGTAAATCTGAGGCAGGACTGATCTACACAGAAAATTTCAGGTCCACTGGGGCTACATAACCATACCTTGTCTCAAGCCAGACAGTGGTGGCCCATGCCTTAAATCCCAGCACTCGAGGGGCAGCGGCAGGCAGATCCCTGTGAGTTCAAGACCAGTAACTTGCTCTGGTCTACAGAGCAAGTTACAGGACAGCCAAGGCTGCACAAGAGACTCTGTCTCTAAAACAGAAACAACAACAAAGCAAAACAAAACAAAAAAAGAGATACCCTATCTCCAGGAACACAACCCAACTATTAATCAGTTAAGTAATGAACTACTTCTAAGTTTGATGCGTTTTCTTGCTATGTTGACGTGTCTTTGTACGTATTTTCAGAAAGTAATCAAAATGGAATTTAGCAAGAATTTAACAATTAGACACCAAATTTAAGCCCCCTAGGTAGAAAGTCGAAAGGAGAAGGCAGCTGTGGCAAAGCCTTCTGTCTGAATTGTGGGGATACAGTTTAGACTGAGTGCTGAGCTCCTTGACAGCCATCAGCCCCATGAGGATCATAAGCACCAAAGGTAGAAGGTGTGATTTCCCTACCTCATTATTATTTTTCCTTTTTGCATTGAGCCACGAACTGCTCACTAAAGGCTGTATGTAATCTGTGACACTGGAGCCCTCACCACGTTAAACTTCTGTGACACAATATTAAGGGTCTGTGAATTTCAAGAGAGAATTTAGGAGGTGACAAGGGTTACGGAGAAAAAAACCAAGTGATCCTTGGCTGCGTGTGTTCCTGGCTATGTTGGTTTGAAAATTCCATCAGATTTGAACAAGGATCGTGGAAACCTTCCAGAAAGAATGCGTGTCTGCCCTCCAGAGCTCATGGACAAGCCTGAACGCAAGTTCTAATATATTCTGGTTCCGACTCTTGTCCTTTTTTTTTTTTTTTTTTTTTTAACATTTTTTCCATTCAGTGCTTCTTAGACTCCTTCAGTTCCTCCCATCTCTCAGCTTCCTCTTTTACAGTTTCAAAGTATCCCTCCCCCCCCCTTCCCCAGACAATCATGGGAAATGAAGAGAAAAGAAGGCCACTCAGTCCCAAAGCCCGCCCAGGAAGGTGCTCTAGCAGTCAGTTTCCTGGTAGCTGAGGTTGGGGGAACAGCTGTTGTTTTGACTGTCCTGCCTTTTGTGTGGGAGAAGAGATTTGAATGGTTCACTTTACCCAGGGTTCCCCATCCTTCCGTGACTCCCTGTGGAGAGATGGTCCCGTGATTCGAGTATTTATGGGAACACTGCTGAGTTGGTCTTGCATTATTTAGACACACAAAGGAAAATTCCTGAGACGGTGTGCTAAGAACACCCTTAGTGCCAGTAGGGGGAAAATATTTTAAAATACTGTTTTCTCTTTTTGTTGTGAGGTCTTCGGGGTCAAATTAATCTAACTGGATTCTGCCTCAGTTCAGACTGGATGCTTGAGGTCTAAAATGGTCGTTCTGCACTGTAATTCGTTTATTTAATAAAGCGGCGGGGGGAGGGGGGTATTACTCCACAAATGAATACAATCACCATTCAATTAGGCCTAAAGGCACCCAGTTGCTCCCCGCCCCACAACACCACCGGAAGTAAATTCTTGCCCTTTGACACACCCTCTTTATGAAAAGAAATATAAGATTGAATAAGCCAGGCCTCTTCTTTTGGAACTATGTCTCCAATAAGATTCTAACACATGGGGAATCTTGGTAGGAACTGATTACAGAAGAACTTATCACATTTTTTTTCTTGTGGTTAAAGCTCTAGTTTGGAAAAAGAAAAGGGGAGGGAAGGTAAGGGATGGGGGGGGGGGACTGTTTTCTGGGTGAACGGGGAGCTAATGACGATTCCATTGGTTCCACAAGCCAGGGAAAGATTCCCACAGTCCTGAACAAGCTGTTTCTCGGCCAGTAATTTCTAAGCCTTTGTTTCCCCACTTTGGAATTCTGACTACAGCCATGTTACCAAGCCAACTGGGCTTACTACAAAGACCCACAGAAGCTCTTTTTATCACAAGATCAAGACAACAATTGTGTGCCTACAAGAAAAGAACAAGGAAAACCATCCAACTAGCATTAAAAGAACAATTCTAGAGATAGTTGCCTTTGAACTCCAATAATGGGCAACATTCAATCGTGAGACTTGAATTCTACCTTAAAAGAATTCATTACCAGTTGCCTTGCCTGGTAATTGCAAGAGCCCCTGGCAAGTGTTCTGCAGCAGCATTTTTTTTTTTTGGTCAAATGTAATATTTTGCAGTTGTGTTGGATCCAGAGCACCGATTACATTGTAACCTGAAGTTTACAGACTTAGTTTTGTGAATTATAGAGTTCTCTTAGGAAACAGAAGACATCTAAATTTTGCCTTGGCTTCACCACAAACTCCAGAAAAAGAAGTTTGGGGTTTTTTTGTTTTGTTTTGTTTTGTTTTGTTTTTTAAAGCTTGTTCTGAAATATCACTTCCTGACTGGAGCAGGGTACTGTTCGCATACACAGCTGAGAGGATCGGGTAGCCAATCAGGATGGCCCTTTGATTCCTTTAGCCGTGACCTGTAAACACGCTTAGTTCCCTGTGGAAGAAAAATAAGAATTTCCCTCATGCACAGACATTTCATTTTCTAATGTGAAATTGATGTAAGTCTAATCTGAATGGAAACCGGGAGTACTTATTTGAAGAATTGGATCTACATTACTGTGGGTACCCTGAATGTTTCTAGAAATGCCTTCTAGAACTCAGCCGTTCCTCATCTTAAAAGCCTTACAAATACTGCTTTATACATGTTGTTTTGAATGGGTTCTCTGTTGGTTTTCCCTGCTGCGCATAGATGTCTGAAGAACTACATTTTCAATCTACTATTCTGCTTGTACATTTTCTAGAAGAAAAAAAAAAAACAAAAAACAAAAATAAACAACAAAAAAAAATACTACCTAGACCTGGACAGTTTATTTTATCCAATGTGAACTATTTGCTGCCTCTAGAAAACTTATTAGAAAAATAAATACCTAAATAACAACTGATAAATTAGTGTTTGGGCCTTTTATGATTAACTTAGACTTAATCATCTACTTTTGTTTATGTATATACTAATAATACTAAATATTTTCACCTTTCTACTACATTCACTTATCTGGCTGGAGCGGGAGGGGACCCAACTTGCAGGAGTCTGCACTCCCCTTCCACAGTATAGGTCCCAAGACTTGAACTCAGATTGTCAGCCTTAGCAACAAACCCCTTAGCCACTGAGCCAGCTTGGTGGCCCTGTGTTAGTTAGTTAGTTAGTTAGTTAGTTAGTTAGTTAGTTAGTTAGTTAATATTGTGTGTGTGTGTGCTAGAAGCCAACATGGAAATCTATTTGCTTACATATAAACTTCTTTAGGTGGTAAACCTCATAAATACTCATAAATAATCACCTTTAGTAGTTCACTATGAAAATCAGATTATTGTAAAAAAAGAATTCTTATGTAGGTTAAGATCTATCTTTAAACACCAGTGGTTAGTAAATAACAGAAATGGTTTAACTGTCAACCAGCAACAAGCAATTCTTTATTAAAGATTGGATTATTATGTTCTTGGAGACAAGACAAAACCCTTCCTTAGTGTAACACTGCACTTCCCCCAGGTCCTTTGAGCAGGAGCTGTCACTGAGGGGGTGGGGTACAGAGAGTACCAGCCTTTTTTTCCAGTTCCCATCAAACAAGCAAACAAATAGATCCTGGTGGAGAGAAGACACCCAGCTAACCACAAAGCAAAAGACTTTAAGAAGGTTCAAGCCCCATTAAAGAATCTGCAGCAACAGAGGAGAAAAAACAAAGAAAATGTAGAATACCCACTTTAAAAAGACTTAAAAAAGGATTATTGGTAAAATCCGCATACTTGAGATGCCAGGAGTCTTATCTCATTCCATATACAAAATAAAGTCAAAGTGGATTACAGAATTAAATATAAGATCCAATCCTGTGAAAAGAGCGAAGGGAAGAGATTTTGTTGATGTGTGCCTGGGTGATGATTTGGGGGGTATGCTGTGTAGAGCACAGACAACAAAAGCAGAGTCAGACAAGACTGCATAAAAACAGAAAGCTTCTGCAGAGCAGTAAATAAAATCAACAGAGTGAAAGAACAACCTAAGAACAGGAGAAAATATTTGCAATATGGAGTTAATACCCAAAATATGGAAGGAGCCCAGAAAGCCCCTTAGTAAGAAAATAAATAACTTGGTATTAAAATAAACCTCCTGAGCTGCAGGAGGCCTTGCTTTAAAATAAATTAATTAATAGTAAACATTAACAGAGGGAAATCCAAGACGTGAAAGCCAGCGGATGGGCTAATGGACACCCCACCTGTTTGCCAAAAACAAAAAACAAAGAAACAAAAGTTCATTTAACCAAATGTATAGCTTCATACAAAAACATGTTTATAGCAGAAATCAAACATAAAATGGTTTGTAATAGTGAAAGGGTTTCAAAGAAAATTCCAAAGTAGTAAAATACATACACAGAGCAATATTTTTAGCCCTAAAAATAATTCAAATTTTGATACATACCACAAACAAGAATGAGCCTTGACAGGAGGACCCTTATATAAAATAAAGTAAGCCATCAATGAAACAATGAATAGCCAAATTCAGATGCAGAGAGTAGGAATCACCTGTGATTTGAAAGGGGTAAATGGGAAGAAAAGGGGAGATACTGTTTGAATGAGAAAAGATTAAATTTAAATAAAATAAAATAAAAAGCTAAAGCTGGTGCTAATGCTAAGTTTGATGAAAACTGAAGAGTCCAAGAGGAGAGAGAGACCGGTGTTAAACGTGCCAAACTAGGAAAACAAAATCTAGATGTATGTTTTGTTTTCCCCTATTTTGTGAGGTGGTAGAGGGTTTGGGTTGTTGTTTTTGTTGTTGTTTGATGTGCGTCTGTGTGTCTATGTGTATCTGTGTGTCTGTGTCTGTGTTTGTGCTAGGTATCAAACCCAGAGGCTCACGCCTGCTAAGCATGCTGAACTTGAACACTGAACTACACCCCCATCCCATCCAATTGATGTTCCTGTGTCTTTGGAGACTGCTGAGGGATGTAAAGGGATGCAGCTGTGTGGGAATCAGTATGTAGGTTCTTTAAAACCCTAAAAATAAAACTACGTAAGACCCAGCTATATCATTCCTGATATATCTCCTGTAGAGTCTATGTCAGTATGCCACAGAAACATTTGCTTGCCCATGTTTATTGCTCGACTGTTGACAACACTGAAGATATAGAACCAGTGTTTGTGTCCAATAACAGATGAATGCATGAAGAAGATGCAGCATATATACATAATGGTATTTTATTTAGCAGCAAGAAAGAATGAAATTATATCATCTGTGTGGGGAAAGTACAGAGGAGATCATCAAGTTAAGTGAAAGAAGCCAAACTCAGAAAGACAACAAATATTGTGTTTCCTCACATATGTGGAATCTAGAAAGAGAGAGGGTGTGTGTGTGTGTTCTCTTCTGTTAAGAGTTAATATATATGAGTTAATAATATATATATGGCTGGGTGTTATGAAATATAATGATGCAGAGAGGAGGGTACTATGGCGTCGCCATGCCAAGGTGTACCCCCTGAAAAATTATGCCACACAACAGATCTGGGGGAAGGGAGAAGGGAGCCTGGAGAAGGGGTAGAGGCAGTGAGTGAGCCATGCTGACAGGGAGCTAACTGCTCAGGAAGAGAGCTATGAGGTTAGAGAAGAGGAGAGGGATGCAAAGAAGGACAGAAAGGAAAAGAGAGAACACCAGACAGAGAGAGAGAGAGGCAGAGCCAGGTAGAGCTCTGTGAGGTTGAGGCCAGCTAATCCAGAACATCCGGTGCTACATAAAGGAGAAAAGAAAAAAAAAAAAAGATGCGGAGGAGTTAATATAAATGGATCTATTAATCACTTGGGTAGGAGATCTGTCTGTCCCAAAGAGTTTTGTAAGTAGTACTATACCTGATTTAAGACATACGTTGACTCAGTTGTCTGTCTGGTTTTTGTCCACTCTCACCCCTGAGAGTACTTTGTATTATCTGTTTACACCATGTTCTGCGAACATCTGTAATCTTCCGTGGAGATCCTGAAGATGGAAGCCAAAGCCAAGGATAAGCTATGGGCAAAACCCAGTAACTTCTCATACGTATTGTATCTCAAGTTAATTTCAGCTGAAAATATTCAGTTAAACTGAGGTGTCATGCTTTGGGATAGCATGATCTTAACCATATCAGTATTGCCGAACAATGTTTTGCTACACCCACTGTAAGAGACAGCCTATGTCATAGCAGATGATAAGAGAGCTTAGGAAAAGAGGGAACAGAAAACAAGAAAGAGTGATGGGCAGTTCTAGAGCGCTAAGGGGTGAGTGAGACCTTCTTGGCAGTTGAGAGACATGAAGTGTCAAATGCTTGAAAAGCTTCAAATAGAGAATTTATTCTGAGGATGGATGAAACTGCCCATGGACCCGAATAAAGCCTCATTCCGTCATGCCCTTAACTTCTCTCAATGTCAACAAACACTATAGTGGATCGGGATGTGGAAGAATATTGAGAATTGGATATCAAGGAAAATGATTTTGGCCAACGGTCTTTGTTTTGTTTTGTTTTTCATGTAGGTGAGGTGAGAACAAGACTGAGGAAAAGGTACTGACAGGAGCAGAGGGTAGCCCACATCAGGAGGAAGATTTGGGCAAGTTCTTAGGGGAAGATGGACAATTCTTGCTATCTATCCAGTGCAAAACGTGGCTTGCTTTGGCAAGTAAAGCCAGGAAGGAAAGAGGGTGGGGACGGGACAAAAAGATCATTGAATGGTAACAATGGGCATCTGGCCAGGTGGCTCAGTCGGTAAACTGCTGGCTGTGCGTGTTTGAGAAATTGAGTTTGGCTTCCCAGCACTCACATGAAAACTTGACATGGCAGCGCCGTGCTGGGAGGTGACAGTTGAGACAAACACATTTTCCAGGACTGGCTGACTAGTCATTCGAACTGAAACCGTGAGCTCTGGGCTCACTGAGAGATCCTAACTCAAAACAGAAAGTGGATGACAATAGAGGAAGACTCAGGATATCGACATCTGCATGCTCACGTATGGACAACTGTGACGATGCCCACACATATGTACACACCATGCACCCAGACACACAAAGAAAGAGGGAGAGAGAAGAAGACTACTACAGAGGAAGCAAAAGTTTTAGGTTGGTATTGTATCACCGTGCAGAATGTAATAAAGTACAGGTCTGTAAGTAACACAGGGAAACTAGAGAATCCTTAATAAGAGTGATGGAGGCTTTCCCTCAGGTGAGCGTAAATCTGCGGACTAGGGTCCCAGGTACCAGCACCTACCAAACCCATGTAGGCCAGTGACTTCCAGCTTTTTCTGTCTCCTGAACTCAAAGAATGAGTTTCACAGACCAAGAGGAGGAGATTAGTATACATCTATAGAAGAAAGCTTAAGAGAAATCAAGCAAGTACAGCTTCTGTATAACAAGGGCAGGCTCTCCCATCCCCCCAAAAGGGTTGTCAAAAAAACTGCTAGAATGCCTGCTTTTATGAGGATTTAGGGCGGAAACTGTGGTGAGGCATGGAGAGCTGGGTCAGTCGGTCTAAATGGCCTATCCATAAGCTGTCCCGTGGCCTCTCCACTTCACTCATGCCCTCTCCTATAGCTTCCAGGCAGAGATGCTCATCTGAGTTGTGAAAAAAGAGAAGGAAGCGGACAAGGAGCCAGAGCAGGTAGCACAGCTCCTCCGGCCAGGACAGAACCAAGGACATTTCCAGCTTCCAAGCAAAGACAAGAGTCAGAACTTCTGCTCTCAAAGTCCGGGCCCTAAGCTTCTTGACCAGATTCATTCTCCCACCTGTTCCTAATTTCAGGTTCAAAAACAGTAACAACAAAGAAAAAGAAATATGTTATGTAGAACCTCCCCAAACTCTCCCGTCGTTCATCAACCTCACACCAGCACCTCTGTAGTTTGAGTTAGTAGTTCATCCACTCTGTCTGTCTGTCTGTCTGTCTGTCTGTCTGTCTGTCTGTCTGTCTGTCTGTCTGTCTGTCTCTCTCTCTCTCTCTCTCTCTCTCTCTCTCTCTCTCTCTCACACACACACACACACACACACACACACACCTGCCCCGGAAAAGCATCACGTGCTTGAGAGCTCTGAAGAAACAAGGAGGCCTGTGCAGCTCTCGGCTTTCCGAGTGACTACTAAAAAGATCCTCAGCTGTGCTTCATTCCAGTGAGCAAATGGCTTGCACCAACTCTAGATGGATGAAAACAAGTGTCTTTCAGCTGAATCATCATAGAAAATGGATTCCTTGTGTTCTAGAGCAGAATGGACAAGTAGGTAGGATCTGTCCGCTGTTTCTGCCAAGTGCAAAGAGTAGAAATGCACTGGAACAAAATTCTTAAATTGGGGGAAAAAAAAAAAGGAGAGGGATTCTTATCATTCATTTAGGTTAATAACACACAACGTATATTTGTCAATCAAATTAGAATTACTGTCAGCCCGTAATGCATTTTCGTTTAGCCAATATCAGTCAGTCCTGATTTATTTGCTTAATACAAAATCTAATTGAGTTTCAGGCTGCTCTCCTCTCAGCTGTTAACCGACCAAGTACATCTTTAATTTCCAAGAGCGATGGTGTGCTAGCAGTAGAAAGGAAGAGAGATCTGCATACGGCCCCAGAAGGGTGCCAAAACTCTTCACGCTTTAAACAACAGCCTTTATTATTCTGTAAGTGGATGTGTTGAATTTTCATGCTTTTGTTTCCAGTTCAGTCCTGACAGCAAAGAATAAAGTAGATTTTGCCAGCACCCCTGCTGTGCCCTGGGGGAGAAATTCAATGTGCCTCATTTGTCTTAATTGGAGAACCGCCCTCAGCACCAGCTTTTTCTATGAATACATTAGCATAACAGACAGAAAATTCAAGCCTACTTTTGTAGCAATAGCCCCGCCCCCAACCCCTACACACACACACACACACACACACACACACACACACACACACACACACACTTTTTTTTTTTATTACTATTCTAAAGACTAATAAAATCTGCAAGAGAAGTGGGTTTGGTCTCCTGGATTCCTTAGAGTTATGCTTGTAAAATTCATCAAGCCTGCTCTATCTCTGTATTGTTATTAGAGCCAGTCATGAAAAATGTGATAAATATCATGCTTGACAGAGAGCTGAAGGCCTCTCTTTATTCTTCATAATGTGCTAATCCCACAGCCTTGTTCTTTGACGGCTTAGGCAGTTTTTTCAGTGGGGAGAGTTGGTTTTACGGAGACGCGAATGTGGGGCTGTTCTGAACAAATGGGGCGGGGCTGCGGGGCCTTGGTGGAGAAAGAAAAATTCTTACTGAGGTGAATTTATTAACAGTGGAACAAATGTGGCTGTCTCCTCCAAGCCAGGATGTTAAACTCTGCCAGTTTATGGGAGAAATATTCAATTTGTCTTCAGGTTTTTCATATGACAAAAGGGCTTCGTGTCTGGACAAACAGCCTGGCTGTTTAAATCATTTCCTTGCCCAGATCTGTCCCTATCAGATTGAACTAATGGAATTTAAAGGTGGTTATTTCAAAGGAACTATTTCCTCCCTGTGTTCTCCAGGCCGGAGTTAATTCCTTGAGCACATCTGTTCACCTTGTTTGCCTCAGCAAGGGTGTGAAGGAGAGGAAAAGCAAGGAAGAGGTGAATTTTCCAAGGAAACATAGTATATACATGCCTTGCCGCGGGCCCACTACCCCCCTCAGCCCCCACCCTCCCACCCCCCACCCCCATCCCCCACGATCTGTGACTATTACTTACCACCTCATTTTCTAGAATGCTTTCACGAATTTCAAATAAGAGAGTTTGGGGTCTATGCGTCTGTGGGCCTTTGTTCTTGCTGTAAAGTGCTTGGTTTGCTTCGTATTCTTCTGTATGCCGACCTAAAAATTAAATACATTTTGTGTCAAGTCCTCCCGGGTAAATAGAAGGCAAAAATCATTTTTGGAATAATAATGAGGAGATAGAGAAGTTCTTAGGGCCCAGAGAGAACCAATTCTTTCTTCTATGTAAATCCTCCCCCCCACCACCACCACACACACACACACCCCACCCCACCCCACCCCACCCCACCCCACCCCCTCTTTGCCTCTTTTAAAAGCTGGGTAGCTTCCTTAGAACCTTCCAGGAGAAACAGAGACTGAGGCTGGCACCTCCCACCCCTGGCATTCTCCTCAACCCAGTAAACAATTGAGAGGCTGTGCAGAGGCAGTGTGTGTCAGGAACCGGGAATGAAAGGTTTGCTTTCTTGTGTAAATGAATATAAAAGGAGTCATTTGGCCTGATCTGTCCTGTAAGAGGCTGTCAGCTTCCCACTTTATTGCTTGTATCATTTACATTGCAAGAGTCACGAGCAGGTTACTGGGTTTATCAGATAATTCTTCTTGCTTTCTAAACAAACATTCTAGCCACAGGGAAAGTTCTTTAATCACCCCCCTCCTCCCCCCTGCCCCTCCCCCTGTAACTCACCCCCCCTTGTCCTGTCTGGGCTGAGAGGAGAGGAGTCATTCTCTGGGAACCCTTCCAGGCTCCCTCTATCTCAGACGCTTTGTTTTATTATGTTATGGTCATCAAACTCAGGGTCTTATTTATAGCACTGTCCAAGTATTATAAGGGAAGAGAAATGAGACAAGAGTAGGTAGAACTGAGGACTGAGTGAAAGGTTTTCTTGGGAGGTTCTTGCTGGGTTATTGCATACATTTTACAAGTGAAGGGCTTTCTTAACTTTGTGAATGATGTGTGTTCATTATATAAAGATGAGGACGTTCCAATACCAATACAAATAAATAAACAAACAAATAAATGCCCCTGTCCTGTCATGAGCTCTACACCAGAAACACAGACAAACATGCCTGTGTCTTTCCACAATGTCAGAATTCACTGAACAACAATAAATTCATAAGGCTTAACAGTTTCAGTGTCATAAAATCTGCCTACCACGGTAGCCTGGATGAGGTGAATAGAAGCTCTTTACTCCATTCTTAATTCCTAATATCTCTCACATCACACAGTGAATGGATGGATCTATCTGTGTGTCCCTAGGTTATGGGGTGAATGCATGTTAAATGTCCACAGCAGACTTCAAGTTGTCCTAAGGGGCCTGAGAAAGTCTCTCTGAGAAAGTGGTAATAGGGTGACAAGCAGGACCAGTGGGGACCTTGTCTGGAACAGCTGGAATCAGGTCTGTGAGGGAAGCTACAGGATTCAGCAGGAAGGTGAAAGGCTGAATCCAGATCAAGGAAACAGTCAGAAGTAGGAAACAGCGGGTTTGTTCCAGGTCCAAAGAGGCAAAGAGGTGGACAGTCAGGAAGTGTGCTGAGATGCTGTGTCAACAGTGTGGAGGCTATGGAGGAGTCAGGGAGTCCTTATTTGGAGACACACACTCCAAGTATCAGATGTTGTGTGGTCATGATTGCAATGCTGGCTATACACCACTTTATGGGGGCTCGTAAGGGAATTACCCCTGCTCCTTGTTCTAGTGCGTCTAGTAAGTTCTCAGGTCTGGATTCCCTGATATGATTCTGATACACCCATGTGTCTTCACAGTTTCAATTCTGTTCAGTAAACTGATAGGGTGGCTCCCTTTGTATCCATCCCTAGGAATAAGTTATCTATCAGTCATTTCTGGAGAACGCTGGATGGATGGGGATGGTAAAGGTTCTGGCTCCACCCATGGGCTGCATCATCCTGGTCCCTTCCCTTAAAATAGATTCAAAAGTTGCCTATAAAGTGGGGCTTTCCATGGGTATTGCACAACCTAAAAAACAACAACAAACAAAAAACAACAACAACAACAACAACAAAACCCCACTGTTTCATATAATGTGTAATTTAGATTAGGACATAGCCTGGTCTTAACAGCCACTCATGTTTCTTTACATTGCTTTGGTTTCTAAGAAATATCTAGAACTCTTCCCAGACTTAAACACATAAAAGCACCAGTGGATAGGGTGTGTGGCTCAGTGGTATAGCACTTGCCTGGTAAGTACCAGCTTCTGGGTTGCTCCACTAGCACGGCAAAAATAAATTCATGATGCATGTAATAATGCAAAGACTCTCTCTTGGACCATGTCTGGCTCCTGTGTGCTTTGTTTTTTAATTAAACCCTGTCCTTGTGCTTGTCCTCCTGGAAAGCCTGGCTTTAGCAAGAATCCAGTCTGATCTATTCCGGTAACATCTATGACCTTCAGTAGCTAATTGATAAAGGGGAAAACAAAAATCCCCCTTAGGGGTCTAAATTCGGTTTAAACAAACAAACAATCAAAACCAGAATGTACAAACATACTCGAAAAGAAGCATAAAGACAATTTTTTTTAGAATTTAAAAGGAAAATCCCGAGGCAGGCAAGCTGTAAATCTTGGCAGCTGCTGGAAGAAGGAAATGAGAAAAGAAGGAGGGGGAAAAAAATCATGTGTCTGAGTTAAGCGGGCATGGAAATCAGCTGCAGGGTGGAATGGTGATGAGCCGCTAGCGGTGTCGGGTGGGGTGGGTGGGCGGGCAGAGAAATGGTGAAGTCCAAAGTCTTAGGGGAAGCGTGCTTAGGAAAGAGCAAGAATAAAAGGAAAAGTTACAGGTTCTGGGTGGTTGTGGAAACTGGGCAGATTTCACAAAGCTGCACGGCTCAGGCTCAGGCTCTGTGAAAGAGTACACAAAGGGCAGAGATTCTGGGAAGGGAAGGTGCCTGATCTCTCGTTAGGGAGATAATTATTCCTCCCATCTCTTTAGGACAGCTGGAGGTGAATCTGCCACCCTGGGGCGGTTAATGACCTACCCAGCTGGAATGTTAGGTCTCCACCCAGGCCAGAGATTCCATTCTCTTGACCAGAAGGAACCCATTTTTCCCTTAATGAGGCTTTCCTGGTATGGAATTCCTCACTCACCCTATCACTATCTCTCAGATTATTTTTATCACCTTGGCTGAATTTTAGCAAGAATCTGATTAGATTGATCTTGCAAGATTTTACCACGCATCTGTAGCATTTTCTTCACGCTGTCTCTCTGTGCCTCTTTCATTCTGTGTGTGTGTGTCTCTGTGTCTCTGTCTCTGCCTCCCCCCACCTCTCTCTGAACTGTACTTCCCTGAAACAGGGAAACAACAGAGAACTCTGAGAGTGAAACAGGCCTGTCCTCTCACTCCATGTGGATTTTCATTCAGAAGTTAGGATGCTGGAAGTTTATAGTCACAAAACCCTTCCACGGAGTCAGCGACTCCCAGATTATATCTGGAAAATTCATAGAAAACAGACTATGAGTACCAGAAAGCAGTTGAGTATGAATCCAGAAACGGGAGCTTAGAAGAGAGAAAGTAGAGTTCCATATTGTAAGAGGGGAGGAACCCCAGGGAAGGGGTTACCACTGAGACAGTGTTCATACGATTTATGAGAGACGGCGGAGCGGCACGGAAAGGTGGTTGGGCAAGTTGGTCCATCTCAGGGGCACCCAGGTGCTTCTCACTTTTGGTCACATAGTTTCCTTTCCAGGAACAGATGCTCTTTAGGGAGAAGGGATAAGAAAGGTTTGGAACCAGAACTCCCTTCTGGCCTTCAATGAAAACAAAAACAACTGACAGGGCTGCGGACATTTCCAAAATTGCTGCTTTTATGATGGGATTCCTGCCCTATAATTGCCTAACCACTTTCCGTCTTCTGTTCTCATGACCACCGGACACTCCAGCCCTGCACCCAGAGTCACTCAGTGTTAAGACCAATTTCTGCCTCGTTGTTTTAACAAGCATCAGGATGCATTTTGGGTTTTGTTTTCTGTAAGACAATTTCTCCAGACAAAATTAGTGTAGAAGCGTGTTTGAGTGTGCCCGAGGGACCACGATCTGTGTAGCCCCCAGAGCTGGAGGTTCAGAAATCTCCACCTTAGGGGTGTGAGCAAGGGGCTTTTTACGGGGCTTTTACAGCCCCGCCTAGGGAGGAAGGTGCTTCACTTGATTGGTTGCTGGCCACGTGTGGGCTACGATCTGATGGAAACCTTCTAGGCAGTGCGTTATGCTATGTATGAATCTAGGCATTTATCACTCTAATCAAGATGACAAGTTGGTCATCACAGACAGGATGTTAACTCTCCTCATAGCCACAGAATATAAATTTGTTCTAAAACCGAATGCAAAAATAACCCCGATGGTTTTGCAAAGCATGTGATTGTCGGCATGGTGCGAAGGGATAATTAAATGGGTAATGTAAGGAGACAGGTCTTGACAACATTTTCCCCGAAAACAAACCCTTGAGACTATTTCATCAATTCTTTACTTCTGAAGAGTGAAACGTCCTAAGTGCATGCGTAATTTCTTACGGGGTACACCTTGGCGTGGGCCCACCAAAAGTACCACACCCTCCCTTCTGTTTTTTATCCTACCAAAACAGGAAAATACAGAATAACTGACTCTGGAAAGTGCTTTCACAACTACACAGTTTCATGTGATTTTTCTCAAATATTTAGAGTGAAAATAAGAAAGATGGCACCAAGGAAAGCCATTTAAAAGTAGGACTGCATTCCAGCAAACCATTCCTAGGCTTAATAACAATAATGACCTAAAATTATTATTTTTGTTAGCATTACAAAGAAAAAGGACCATATAAGTACAATCTAATGCCAACAACTTAATATCTAGATGAATGAGTTCCTATAGCAATAAAGAAAAAGACGTTTGTTTTGGGCCCTGGAACTTCTCACCTCAAGGATGTTGTAACCACTAGGCAAATTGGAATTTCTTACTTATTTAAGGAGCATCAGACTGTTGTTTTGCCTCGGTTGCTCTTCCTTGAGAGGTGTTGGCACATATTTTCTTGCTTGCTTGATAAAATCCTTGTATCTGATTCTAGGTTGTAGCCAGAATCAAGGAAGAGAGTCTCAAGGAATCTTTTTTTTTAGGTATTGACAGTGTTCAAAACACAATAGCCTAGAATTGGAGTGTCAACCTCTTGGTATTTGAAGCTAAAGGGATTTGAAAACCAGGAGGCAGTGAGAGGCTTATCCAACCAATCTCTCTTCTCTGAAGCAACCCTTAAGAAGCTTCATGTGAGAGGAGTCCTCTGGACAGACAGGAGAATGCAAGGACTGTGTACCACCTCGGAAGGAGGCGAGATGCTGGGAATGTGGGACTGAGAGGACTGGACTTGTTTTCTCCAGTTACTCCCCTCAGCTCAGCTGTCGTCTCATCATACTTTCCAATGACTTCCTGTTCTTCATCGAGCCTGGTATAAGAAACGAGAGTGCACTTGTGTAACCCTTGCACCGGGGGACACTGGGGCAGGAAAATTGAAAGTTCATTTGCCATCCCGGCTCACAGAATGAGACCCTGTCTCAAAAGAAACAGTGAAAGTTCAGGCTTAATCATTTCTTAATCATTTCCCTTTGAAGGCTCCTATCTGACACAAACCATATTGGAAAAATTAGTATGTTTCCCTTTCCTTCTCCCCAGTTCTGTTTTTCTTTCGTTGATCTTTATTTTGTTTGTCTATTTTATAGGGCTCTGTCAAAAAAAAACAAAAAACTACGTGACAGGAGAAAAAGGGAGTGTCTTCCTCCCACACTGTCAACATCCCTCAGTGATATGTCTTTTCTGGCAGAAAAGGATGTCAGGTAACAAGTGGCGCTTGGTGCAGTGCCCTCTTCTTCTGAGTTGTTATTGTTTGTTCTGGTGGCCTGTTTTGTCTTCTTTTTGTTGTGAGACATTCAAGTGGCATTCAGAGCCTACAGCCAGCCTTTTTTTTTTTTTTTTTTTTTTTGCATTTAGCCTTTACAAAGCATACTTGTGTCAGTGTCAGGTATGCAACACTTTGAAGAGTTTGCCCCTGGACTTGTGTCCAGGGAAGGCATTTAAGGGTGTGTGACAGACAAGAATCCACAAGACATGAGAAGAAAGTAGAATAGTTTGGAAGCTTGTTGAGTTATGGCAATGCTGATTTCCTCACTCATTTTAATAAGATATCCACTTCTTTATCTCAGGAGCTGAGCTGAAATGAAATTTAACATATCCAATCATAAAACGTCTCTAGGGATTCAGCTAACCTCCTGGGTAAAGATGAGCTTTCGACGAGACAGCCTGCGAGCTTAGGTGAGCCTCCAGCTGGTATCCACTCTATAATCTTAGTCAGTTCATGCTGCCGTATCAGAATCCCACAGACTGGATATTGCTGACTCATGATTAATTATATTATACTTCCTAATACCGTCCCATTGGAGCTGGGGTGTCTATACATGGGTTTGGGGACAATAACACTCCATTACATAGTCCCAGTGATTTGCATAGATTACACAAAAAACTATAGGAAAATATTGAAGTCTTTATGCCCTGGGTTCCAACATACACTGATGGTGTGTGACTACAATGAAAGGAGCACAGAAGAAACAATGAAAAAAAAATTATTATTATTATTGGGTTTTTTTTTTTGTTCTTCGAGACAGAGTTTCTCTGTGTAGCCTTGACTATCCTGGACTTGCTTTGTAGACAAGGCTGGCCTCAAACTCACATCGATCTACCTGCCTCTGCCTCCCAAGTGTTGGGATTAAAGGCATGCGCCACCACTGCCCGGCTAACAATAAAATTCTTAATCACATACCAGATGCAAAAATAGATGTTAATAAATCTATGCAAGCTGGGAGCAGTGGTGCATGCCTGTAATCCTAGGAGGTAGAGGCAGGTGGATCTCTTTGAGTTTGAGGCCAGCCTGGTCTACAAAGTGACTCTAGGACAACCAAGGTTGCACAGAAAAACCTTGTCTCAAAAACCAAACCAAACCAAACCAAACCAAACCAAACAACAACAACAACAACAACAAAAAAAAAAAAGCTGAAAAGAATGGGAAGGATGTGGCTCAGTTAGTAGAATTCTATCCTAATGTTTGGGGAGCTTTGACTGATGCCCAGCACTACATCAAAGGGGCATATATAAGCAGGCATCTGTAAATTTAACATTTGGAAGGTGTAGGTAAGAGGAGCAGAAGTTCAAGGCCATCCTCTGATGCGCTGGGAGTTCAAGAGCAGCCTGGATTATGTTTATAGCACGATCTTGTCTTAAAAGTAGAAGAAAGAAGAAGGAGGAGGAGGAAGGGGAGGAGGAGGAAGAGAAGGAGAAGAAGAAATAAAACAAAACAAAAGAAGGAAAGAGGGATGACAAGAGAAGAGAAAGATATACTGACTAGATAAAGATGTTAGCTCTAAATTATGCAGAGACTCTAAACGGAAAGCGGAGGGACTAATGTTTGGAGATTAGCACCATCATTCAAGTGACAAAAACAAGGGAAGACCTGGGACTGTACCAGAGGCATTGCTGTGGTTACACTCAAGGGACAGAACACAGGAAAAGCACAGGACCGGTGACAGCACAAAACTGTGTAAGAAGGAGACAGTCCATCTAGTCATGGTTGTACAGACAGACAGACAGGCAGGCAGGCAGAAAGCCAGATAATAGACAGGCAGATAGGCAGACAGACAGATAGACAGATCTCAAAATGATCCTATACAAGAGTCATAGGGTTTGAGGTCTTCAGGGGGTTTTTACATGGAAACACCATGCCTAGTGCAATCAATCAATGGTATATTCCAAAACCATCAGTACATGCCTTCAGTTGTAGATAGTACCAAGTCCTACAAATCATGTCTACCCTGTAGACTCATGTCTACAACAAAGTTTAATTTAAAAGTTAGGTATGGTAGCCAGGCAATGGTGATACACACCTTTAATCCCAGCATTCAGGGTGCAGAGGAAAGTAAACCTCTGCGTTCCAGCCCAGCCTGGTCTACAGAATGAGTTCCAGGACAGACAAGGCTACACAGAGAAACCCTGTCTTGAAAAACAAAACAAAATTATACATGGCAAGACATTGGTATTTCCAAGGGATAATAGCATAATTATCAAACACTAGAATTCAGGTTATGTGGTCTCTCTTCCATAGGACAGGTAGAATCATGCAAAACCATGGGCTGACTCATGTCTTGGGCAGGGCAGAGCATGATGGTACATGCTACTCAGAATGGCACAAATTTTAAAACTCCATAGATTATTTCTGAAAATAATCATTAATATTTTCAAAGCATGGTTGACCCACTAGCTAAAATTCTGGTCAAGAGGCAGGGAGAATGCTCATATTTTTAGCCTTTCAGAATGGATGACTTAAACAGCAAACATTTATTTTCACATAGATCTAGAAGTTAGACCTCCAACAGAGGAAGTCCTCAGGGTTGTTTTCAGGAAATTTCTATCTGTAGTCATCGATCGTCGCCTTCCAGCTGCGTTCTCATATCCTAAGTATGAGCAAGTGCAGAGGGAGATCCTCACCTTCTGCTCTTCCCATGTGAAATCCGTTCCTATTGGATGAGGGCCCATCTCATGACCTTGTTTATTAAAGGCCTTATTTAAATCTACAGTCACACTCAGTGATAGGGCTTCAACAATGCATGTTATGAGGACACAGTTGCATGAGTAAACCTAAAGGCTGCAGGGTGGGCGCGCGTAGCTCCTACTTCATTCCTCTCTGAGAACTGAAAGGTGATCAGCCATCTCCATGATTTTTTAAAAAAAGATTTATTTATTATTATGTATACAGAACTCTGCCTACATGTACATCTGCATGCCAAAGAAGGGTATCAGATCACATTATAGATGGTTGTGAGCCACCATGTGGTTGCTGGGAATTGAACTCATGACCTCTGGAAGAACAGCCAGTGCTCTTAACTGCTGAGCCATCTCTCCAGGCCCCACAATTTTTATGCATGACGTCAAATAAGACAATCTTGAGCAGACATAATGGTACACACCTCTAATCTCAGAACCTGCAAATCTTGAGACAGAATATTTCTGGGAATATTTCTATAGCCTGATCTATATAGCAAGAACTGCCTCAAATGAAAAACAGGAAGGAAGCCTTGTTGATTGAGGGAAAACTAATCCCTTTTCTTCTGCTTTCCAATGAATGGTCTTGATTCATCCTATAATCTAGTAGCTACATAACTAAAATGTATTCATAACGTATACCTAGCCTTTCAAAAATTCCAACCATAATAATTTCAGGGATAAAGTTTAAAGATCTCTCTCTCTCTCTCTCTCTCTCTCTCTCTCTCTCTCTCTCTCTCTCTCTCTCTCTCTCTGTGTGTGTGTGTGTGTGTGTGTGTGTGTGTGTGTGTGTTACACACATATGACTGAGGGTGCACAGGGGCTGTGTGCATGCAGAGGCCAGAGGAGAATATTGGCTCTTCTGCTCTACCATTCTTTGCATTACTCCCTTGAAACAGGTTCTTTCCCTGAACCTGGAGCTAATCTGGCAGCCAGTAAGTCCCAGAAATGCCTCTGTCTCTGCCACCACAGCACTGAGTTTACAGGAACATGTAACCATGCCCGTGTTTTATCACCTGGGTGCTGGGGGGGGGAGGGTAAACTCAGATACCTATGTTTGTCTGTCAAGCACTCTTACCCACTGATGCAGTAGATGATGTCTGACCATCACAAGTACACACTCTAATTCTTCAGAGGACATGGGGACAAGATATGAATGGGACTGGCATACTACATTGTAGTAGGATCACAGAATACTGTAATATTTTGTGATCTTTTTTTCTCCTGAAGAAAAGAAGAAAAAAAAAAAGCACCAAAACCCCCATGTTTGATGTATTCTTCTCTAAAAACAAGGCAAAACCCACAAGGGAGTTAGTTTTAGTGTATGCCAATGGCTTTAGTTCTGTGAGACTTAAAATTCTGTCAGGTCCCATATTAACTGGGTAATTATTTAATATCCTTGAATTTTCCTCTTTTAACAGCTAGCTATTATTTGTGGACAGAATGTCCTCTGGTTGGGCTGTGGGTACATAAACTAAGTCCAAGTTAAACACAAAGAGAATCTCAGAGAGAAGACACAAGGTGGGCCTCCTCACTTTGACAGAAGAGAACACTGAGTAGAAATATTTTAGAACTCTAAAGACCCTGATTCAACAGCTATAGTCTTTAGGATGTCACTTTTGTTATACACCACAACCACAAAAGGCAATATCCCTCTAGAAAGAATCACACTGGCCAAACAAGCCAGACGCCCGCTTGATGAAAACTTTGCCACCATTACACATGAAAGGGGAATGGTCACTTTTAAGGATTTCTGCAGTGCTGTTGAGAACAAAAATGAGGATGATCCGATTGGTCAGGAAAAATCTGTATGTCTCCACAGGAGTATCTTCCTGAAATATGCTTAAACCATGTCCAGTGAAAAGCAAGGGTATTGACATTGACAATGGTGGACTTTGACCTTACCTTTCATGCCACAAAAAAGATCCTCTGGAAATAGGTGAACCAAACCAAGAAATCAAGGTGCTACATAAAAGCAGACACATCACCTAGCTATAGGCCAGCACTAGTGCAATATTGATCCACTTTGAAAGACCAGTGAGCCTTGGTCTGTACCATTAGTTCTCCCCTGTTATAGCAACCCTCTGATTTGAAGTATAACTTTCCTTTGTTCTTCATCTGCCCATAGACCTCCTCACAAGCCCAGATAACTCCACAAGACCACAGCTCTAACAGTGGTACCTTGGTTTCATTTCTTAAAAAAAAAAAAGAAAGAAAGAAAGAAAGAAAGAAAGAAAAAAGAAAAAGCAGCTGCCTTGAGTGATGTAGACATGACACTCAACACTAACTCTAATCTTTGGTGTCCAGGCATTATAGCTTCAGCATTAACCATGTGGCCTTATGCCAGAGTCAATTTAATGATCTCAGGGATGGCTAGAGATCCTGATGCAATCAAGAAAAGCCCAGCTAGGACAGAGCCCTTTCATCTTTGTTTGTTTGGGCATTGAAGGCTGGTCTGCTTCTGAGATGGCTCCCTTAAAGACTACATGGGAGAAGGAAAGCCAAGAGTTTTTGGGCACCACTTCTCAAGTCAGCAGCTGCTCAGCACTCCCAGTCAATCCCAATTTGCCACTTGGCTGCCTGCTGATGAACTGCTTGTATGAGTCTTCGATAGCACCAGAGTGTATTCCCTAATTCAACCCTTGGCATGTCAAGCTCTGGGCAGATAACTCATGCCCCAGAAGGTTGGCAAGCCTGAAAAAATGCTTGTTATAAGAAAAAGGAGTATTTGATTGGAAGTCCAGAGTACAAGTTCAGGTCAGAATTGTCCCTAATTACAGATATCATATAGAAAAACTCACTTAATACATCTAGGCTTTGGATTGTGTTTTGTTGTTGGCAAACCTTATTATGTGAGTTTAAATACATACAACATTAGTTAAAAAAAAAAAAAGAAAGAAAGAAAGAAAAAGAAAATTATAATCATATTCTCACACATTTTGAATTAAGATATAATTACATTGCTTTCCTGTTTCCCTTTGCTTCTAACACAGATCAAATTACAGTGAATTTTCTTTCTTTCTTTCTTTCTTTCTTTCTTTCTTTTGAATTTCCATTCATTATACCCCTCCTTGCTTTCTAGGTTTGTGTCCTCTAAATTAAAATAGAAGGAGAAGGGTGGCTTGCTTTCTTAGGACTCAGAAATAGATGAAAGTTGCATGAGTTCTCACCTAGGCTAGAATAAAATCTGAAGGATAAAGTTGGCCTGATTTTATGTGTGCTCCTAGAAATAACCCAATATATGTGAAGTAGTTCACCAAGATTGACTTGGGTAGCAGGGTTTCTTTGTTCCATCTTTGGTGCCTTATCTGGGGTGAACAGATGTTTATTCTTGTCTCCCCTGGACAAGTTCTACAACACAATCCTTTCCCCAGAAGAAGGTCTGACAAAAGACAGAAAGATTGAAATTGCAGTCAGGGTTGAGACACACAACTGAGGCTGATCTTAGTTTTGCCCATCTCGTATCGGACTGTGTTCTTTCCTGCTGAAGTGACATTTGTATGATCTGTATGAGGGGTGGTAAAATGTGCAACCAAGTCAGACCAAGCATGGCCCTTTCAGAAACCAATGGGACTAATAAGAAGGCAAAGACACGGTGCTGGTCAGGAGACTGCTGGAACCAAAGAGATAGCTTTGTAGACGAGCACAGCAGACAACAGCAAAGACTTGCAACCACTTGGACCTGAGCCAGGGTGAGCATCAAAAGCTAGTTCCAGGGAGAATGTCAGGTTAGGGAGTAGACTGGGATGAGGGAGCTGGACCTGGAAAATGTCTGTGGATTATGGAATACTAAATGACGTAGCATCCCGCAAGCATGAGACTGTGTCAAACAAAACACTACTCTTTTGACAAAATAATTGATACAAGTGATGACATATTTTTCATGATATTTTGGGCCTTGTTGACATTTCTGTTTTTAAGTATCACCTTTAACACCCAAGACCAACAGGCTTGGATCTTCATGCCCCTTAAAAGTTCTCGTTGTACAATGCAAACTCTTCAGTGGCTTACAGACTTGTGAAATGCACATAGAAGAATAGTAAAATTAGCAACTTAAAGGTATTGAAAACTTTGCATAAAGTAAAAGGGGCAGTCCCCAAAGCCATGTGGTTGTTGAAGAAAATCCCCAGTGCCACAGGTGGGCTACCTCCCTGTAAAGCGATAGTCCGAGAGGCTCAACAAACCATAAAATATTTATCTCTGTTTCCTGATTGTGCGTGCAATATGACCTGCTGCCTCAAGCTTCTGCCAACTGGACTTCCTGCCGAGAAGTACTGAACCCTGAAACGGTCAGCCAAAATCAACCCTTCCTTTTGTAAGCTGCCTTTGTCAGATATTTCGTCACAGTAGTGAGACAGGTAACTGATATAGGTCCTTAAAAATAAAACACAAGGCACAAACAGTTCAATGAAAAGCATGAGTTAGGATCTAGTTGGTTCAAGGCTTGCCTGTAGACACCAGTGAATGTTGCCTTATTTCGTAGCTGGAATAGTGGAATTAAAACACAAACTTAAAAAAAAAAATGTTTGGGGATGTGGCTCAGTTGGTAGAGTGTTTGTCTACTGTGAACAACATCCTGGGTTTGGTCTTTAGCACCACACAGAACAGATGTGGTGATGTAGCTTCTGCACTCCGGAGGCAGAAGCAGGAGGATCAGAATCTCAAGGCCATTTTCAGCCATAAAGCACATCTGAGGTCAGCCCTGGGCTACAGAGCACCTTGTATTTAAAAACACATATCTGGGACTGGAGGGGTGGCTCAGAGGTTAAGAGCACTGGATGGTTCTCTCAAAGGTCCTGAGTTCAATTCCCAGCAACCACATGGCGGCTCATAGCCATTTATAATGAAATCTGGTGCTCTCTTCTGACAGGCAGGTGTACATGCAAGGAGAACGTTGTATGCACAATAAATAAATCTTTAAAAAATAAATAAATAAATAAAAACACATATCATTATCAGTTAACAACTAGGCCTTCTACATCACCTGAAATGTTTTGGCAGAAGATCCCTATGTTAGGTTCCAGTGGCTCATGCAACCAATCGGTATACACATAAACCTTTACAGTACAAGAAATTTATATTGTTTCAATTCTGAAGGCCAGAAATCCAAAATCCAGGGGTTAATGGAGGGCCCACAGGAATTCTGCCTCTTGCCTCTTCCATCTTCTTCTAGTGACAATTCTCAATTTGTGACTTGTAACTTAATCTCTTTGTCTCTGTCTTCACTTCTCTTCCTCTGTCCTCTGTTTTCTATGTCTCTCTGTGGTATAAAATCCTAGAGGCCTGTGTTTGGCATCAAGGGCTGATTGAAGTATTCAGAACAAACCCATCCTCTCACAAAGTTAAACTATGTCTCTGATGATCCTTTTTCTAAAGAAAATAACATTAGCAGCCACAAGATATTGGGGATATTGGGGATATGGACATATTTCAGGGGATGGAGGATGGAAAGTTGGGTCACCACTCAACACACTGCGTTGCTACATGGGACTGTAAATTAAGAAGAAAAAAGGTATGAAGGGGTAGAGAGTCCCATGTTCTCAGTAGTTAACTTCTAGATGAATAAAAAATAAAAAGGCAAAACAGGGTTGGGAATACAACTGGGTTGGTCAGACTGCTTGCCTGCCGGCACTGCATCAGCAGCATAAAGTGGTACATGCTTGTAATCTCAGCACTCAGGAAGAAGAGGAAGGCATGTTTAAGACCGTAGAGAGTTTGAGGCCACCTTGGGATACAGCAGAGGCTGTTCATTTATTTTTCTTTGATTTTTAAAATTTATTGTTTACCGTTTGGTTCACATTATTGTTTTCATTTATTTATTTTTTGGGGGGTAATTTTTTTAAAAGGTGAATACAGAAAAACTTTGAGTCATTAGGAAGTTAAATCTGTGCTGCTGATCTCTAGAGGTAGAAATGAATGTGCCTTAAAAAAAACTTTTTTTTGAGACTTTCTTAAGGTACTCTAGAAACTGTATGAAAATGGAACATCTTGGGCCAACAGGATGACTCAGTGGGAAAGGTGTTTACCACCAAGCCTGACCAAGTGAGTTAAATTCCTAAGTCTGTATGGAATGGAGGATCCAGGTAGCAAGTGCAGTGCATGGTGGAGCAAGGCCTCCCTCCCCACAGAAGTGAGATCCAGGAGCAGCCTGGAGGCCTCCAGAAATCACATGGATGAAGGAGAGAACCAGCTCCAAAAGTTGTTCTGTGACCTCTGTACACACTGTGTCATACATGTGGCCATGCACATGCACAACACTCCCCAGCTCACCTCCACAAAACAAATAAAGTAAAAGGTACAAATAAAGGAACTATTTTTAATTTTTGTGAAACACTGGGCAAACAAGGTATGGATGTAACTTCATGACTAAGTTATAAGCTATTATTATTCCAGAATGACTGACTATATGCCATTTTAAACTACATCCAAGATGAATGACCCGTATTTTAAGTTAAGTTATTTACATGTAAAAAAAAAAAAAAAAAGACAATAATCTTGAACCCTCACTAAATCCTGTAGCTAAAAGACTGATGGCAAACATTCTAATATCATTGAAAATGGATGCAATAAAATATGTTATACACTATGATATTTAGGGACATGTAAGCATTTAAAATGTGTTCCTGATTCAGTACTATTAAGTCCTGATTTCTCTAGTTGATGAATCACATCATCAACCTGCCAGGAAGCCTTCGGAGAGCCATTTTTTTCCTGGATCCCAATCAAGTATGTACCCTGATGCTGAAAAATATTTAGGTAGACCAGATGACTGAACTACCTTTGTCAAACCTGCCAAGTGAATTATGACAAAAATTGAATACTCTGGCCCCTCAGGCTGTATAACCCTAAAGAAAAAGAAAAATATCTGGAGTTTTACTTCCTGATGTTATGCAGACAATTGCCTTGTCTGGTAATGAATCTTAGTTGAAGTTGAAGGTGCTTAAATTCTATTATATTGGAAGTAATAGAATATTGATGCCATTTGCCCTGCATGTTTCTTTCTTATTTATTTAACATCCGGATTGCAGCTTCCCTTCCCCCCTCTCCTCCCTGGCCCTCCTTCTCATCTCCCCTTACCCCCACCCCTATTCCCCTTTACCTTTCTCCTCAGAAAATAGGAGGCCTCCCATAGATGGCAACCTGCCTTTGCATAGCAAGTAGTAATAGGACTAGGCACATCTTCTCCTGTTGAGGCTACACAAGGCAGCCTAGTAAGGGGAAAGGGATCCAAAGGCAGGCAACAGAGTTAGAAAGAGTTGTTAGAGGACCCATATGAAGACCAAGCTACACATCTGTGACTTATGTGTAGGGGTGTAGGTCTGTCCCATGCATGCTCTTTGGTTGCTTCAGTTTTTGTGAGCCCCCATGTTGTGCATGTTTCATAAAGAAGAATGTATTCAAAACTAATACATGGAATAATCAATTTTTTTTTTTTAGAGCTTTTCTATGTAGTCTTGATTATCCTAGAACTCTCTAAGTAGCCCAGGGTAACTTCAGACTCTGTACAGCAATTTCCTTGTCCCAGTTTCCAGAGTGCCAGGATTATAGAGGCTTAGTAGAGAGAAAATGAGTCTAGTGGCTGAGTTCAAATTCCAATTCAAAATCAGTCCTGGGGCCCGGTATGGTAGTGCACTCCTTTAATCCCAGCACTCAGGAGGCAGAGGCAGGCGGATCTGTATGAGTTTGAGGCCAGCCTGGTCTACAAAGTGAGTCTAGGAAAGCCAAGGCTACATAGAGAAACCCTGTCTGGAAAAACAAAACAAAACAAAAATAAAATCAGTCCTGATTTGGTTTGGATTTTTCTTTCTTTCCTCCTATCTTTCTTTCTTCCTATCTTCCTTCTTTCCTTCCTTTCTTTCTTTCTTTCTTTCTTCCTTCTGGATTTTTCTTTCATTTCTTTTTGAATGGGGATTTTGAACACAGGGCCTTATGCAGATGTTTTAGCACTGAGCTACACTCTCTGGGCTTACATCTTGCCTTCTGTTGTGGAATAATAATATCTATCCATCTATGGGATTGTTGTAAAACCCATGATACAGAATGCGTAGTATAGTCTAAGCATACATACACACTATCTCTTTCTCACTGCCTCCCTATCATTTTTTTATATCTATCTATTGACCCATCAGTCATCTCATCTATGTATCATTTATCTGCATATGATTTTTAAATTTTTTATCTGCTAATATCAGGTGTCTTAGTTACTTTTTTATTGTTGTGAAGAAGCACCATGACCAAAGAAACATAAAAACAAAGCACTGAATTGAGGATGAGTCCATGACCATTACGGCAGGAAACATGGCAGCAGGCAAGCAGGCCTGGTGATGGAGCAGTAGCTAATGGCCTACACCTGATCAACAAGGTGGAGGCAGAGAGTGAGAGAGCCTGGGCCTGGCACGGGCTTTTAAAACCCCAAGCCCATCTCCAATAATATACCTCCTCCAACAGCGCCACACTCCTAATCCTTCCAAAAACAGTTCCACCAACTAGGGACCAAGCATTAAAATATATGAGTCTTTGGGGTTCACTCTCATTCAAATCATATCAGGCTTCCTTAAAATTGCTACTTAAAGAATTATAATAATAATAATATGGAAATCCAATCATATACAAACTAAAGGCCTTACAGCCTTTAGAAATATATAAACTGCATAATCATGTTTAAAAATAAAAGCAGTAAAACAACCACAAACAAGCATTATCCACAACAACAAATGCAATGAGACAACATGACCACATTTGTTCATCTAAACACTCAGATTCTTCTAATAATGTGTAAGTTATTTGTGGTTATAATAAATAAAAGGGCACCACTGGAGGGTCTAACTGAAAATCATCATGCCATTAGATTTCTGCTGATAAGAAAGTTGTAGAAAGCCTTTCTTTTTATTTTTATTTTGTGTACACTAGTATTGCCTGCGCATATGTCTATGTGAGATTGTCCGATCCCCTGGAAAAGGAGTTACAGACAGTTGTGAGCTGGCATGTGGGTGCTGGGAATTGAACCTGGGTCCTCTGGAAGAGCAGTCAGTGCTCTTAACTGCTGAGCCATCTCTCCAGCCCAAAAGCCCTTCTTTTACAAGAAAACAACTGGCCCTCAAATAACTGAAGGAGGAAAGTGTTTTCTATGAAGATATTGAGAACCATGCAACTGTTTTAAAGGAGCTTTTCTACTCTCGAGTAAAATGATAATATTTCTGGGGGGAAATTTTTCAAAACGATGAAGAAAAATAATAAAATACAAAGTAACACAATAAAACTAACTATCTGTTTGTTTACTTTTTGTTGTTTTTAGAAAAGCCATAACTGTTTATAGAATTTCATAGGTCTCTGATGTGAAGGAGTGTCACAGTACTGTGACAACATACCCTGGTTCATCTGGTTCGCTCTTGATGGCATTTCCAGGTTTGCAGGCCACAAAGAGCATAAATCCAAAAGTTCACCTTGTTTTGAGTGTTCAAAATGGTCCTGGATGATCCCAAGTATTTGGCTCAGTGTGAAGGTCACACCAGATAGTGGCTCTAGAGTCAGAAGGGCCGAGAGTACCATCGAGTATAGGAACAGGAAGAGGAGCAGGCAGCTGCGCTCTCCAAGGTCTTGCTTGAACCATTTCAGTCAAGGGTAGAGACGGTTGTCTGTAAGTTCATCTGAGGACCCAACCTTCCTCATCAGATCAAACAGTTAGAAGAATTAACTTAAGCCCTGAGAGCGACCACTGTCTCAGTACGGGTAGCAGCAGACGGCAACAGGTCTGCAATGTATTTCGTCCTCCAAATGACTTCGGGGAGACAACGTTGTTTGTGTGTGGGCTCGCACATGTGGGCAAGTCTATCAGTGGGAGTTCGTGCCATTCTCCTTTAAGTTTTTCAGAGGACAGTGTCCTTGCAAAGGACTTGATATTATCTAGGGTGATCTTCTGTAGTATAGCACAATGCCAGAGTCTGCGTTCACCTTGCCCCTTCTGTCAGCCCTCAGGACCCACTTGACCACACGGGGATTTGAACCCTCATACATCAGTTACGACAAACATCTCACACCTGAAGACAGACGCCTCAGTTCCCTTAAAGCACTATGTCGACAAGTGGGGTCTAAGCCTGAGAGATCTGGGACACATTTTTCCTCCATTATTTCTTTCTTTTTTTTTTTTTTAGATTATAATTATATCATTTCTCCCTTGCTTCCCTCCCTCCAAACCCTCCCATATGTTCTACGTTGCTCTCTTTCAAACTAGTGGCCATCTTTCTTTTAATTGTTTCTACATGCATATTTGTACATGTACGTGCATATGTATATGTGTATGTGTCTGTGTGTGTGTGAGCCTGTGTTTAGGTTGGTGTATGTGGAAGCTTACAGGGCACTTTCTGATACCAGGAAAGTTAGTCTTTAGGGACGAGGTGATAGGGTCAGGGCCTCTGGGCTCTGTGCCTGAAGTGCATGGTATCTGGCTCCTAAGTGCTGGAATTAAAGGTGTGTGTCACCATGCCTGGCTAGAAATATTTTTTAAAAGCAGAATTTTTTTTTTGTTTTATCTTTAGAAATGAACACTCGAGTTTGCTTTTTTGACTTGTTTGGTGAAAATTGCTTTCTCTCGTCTCACAGAGAAGAGACCAGAGAAGACCTCTGGATGTGCTGTCCTGTGTTTTACTCAGTGATCTCCGTCTTTCCCTGGCTATTCCGTTAACACTTTGCTCTCCTGTTTAACTTGACCCCTCAGTGACCTCTGAGATGACCTATGTTGCTGCAGCTTTGAAGGTGCCTCTGGTTCCCCATGATCTGGCCGTTAAGCAGATTTACAGGTGGCTGTCCTTAGTCAAGTCCTGAAAAGATGATGAAGCTATCACAAGCTCTTTAGGAGCCACACAATTTAACATAATTCCACTCTTTCATTTCTCCTATCCTTCTATATATACTACATTAAGCTGTTTTATAGAGGCTAAATGTGAAAGGCCAGTAGGACTGGAGTATTTCTTAACCTGTTATCAAGATGGCCATATTTTAATAGGAATGAACATCCAAATGCAAATTTCCACTCCTCATATAACATTTATGCAGTAAAGGATGAATTGAACACACAATTTTTCATTTCTAAACACTGGGGCTGGTAATACATGAACTGCAAGAAGCAAGCATTAATCTACTGAACTGCGAAGAAATGAAATGTCATTTAGAGGAACTTGTTCTTGCAGGCACAGTATTCCTTCATGGAATTCTCCATCAGAGAGGGAAGAGAAAAGTCATCTTTTTTCCAGCCACATTACATCATCACACACCCAGGCTTCTGCCTGAGTCATGACTTGCTTCATGCATACAGAGTGACCGACGCTTGAGAGTTTCAAAGATAGCTCATTTTATTTTATTTTATTTTTTTACAAGAAGTGTTTTGTTTTCAAAGAAAAGTAGCATGGAAAAATATTGCTCTTTATAAAAAAATATTTATTTGAGCTGGGCACGGTGGCACACTCCTGTAAATCCCAGCACTTGGGAGACAGAGGCAGATGGATTACTATGAATTCGAGGCCAGCCTGGTCTACAAAGCGAATCCAGGACAGTCAAGACTACACAGAAAAACCCTGTCTTGAAAAAAAAAAAGTTTATGTATGCGTGTTTTGCCTGCATGTATGTATGTGTGCACAGATTCTTTCCTGGTGCCTGAAGAGGCCAGAAGAAAACATGAAACCCCCTCTGTAATTAGAGTTACAGACAATTGTGAGCCACCACATGGGTGCTGGAAACTATAGCCAGGTCCTCTGCAAGAGCAGCCAGTGTTCTTAACCTCTAAGCCATCTCTCCAGCCTCAAAAATCTTCTTTAAATAACATATGTATTTACAGAGTATTCAGTGTAAAGAATAGGCTTATTTTAAAATACTGGTTTAGAAAGAATTTATTCTGAAGAAATCATTTACTCAAAATTAGAATTTCAAAAAGATAACAGAGTCTGATATCATCTCTGCCTTGTGACATAAAGCTGTCTGTGAACACTTATCTCATCTGTGAAAACGTTTCTTCCTATAATTAAATATATAGTTTAAAATAACACCTCTTCGCTTGCTCATTACCAAGGGAGGTCATTGCTTCACACCAAGAGGCTTTGCATGTAACCAAGGCTTTTCAGATGATCCACTGTGGTTTTAAGATGCTTATTTTAAATTGTACTGCATGGGTTTCCCCTCTCTCACAAATAGTGATATTAAATGTGATTTTTAAATATAATTTAATCTCTCATTTGTAAATGTGGCATCAGCCCAGTGCTTAATTTGCAAGAGTACTTTCAATATTGTTAAAATATTTGAGTGATGGTTGCAGACATCCCTGATGGGACCTCTCTGTGCACAGGTCCTGTGAGCCACCTGAGAATTAGGAAGTCCTTCACACACACACAGCGGCCTTCTCCCCAGGACATATCTTTGGGGGTGTGGGTGAATGATTCAACTGATCTCTCCCTGTAATGCTTTGCTGCCATTAGGCTCTGAGTGCCCCTGCCACCTTCATGGCACCCCTCCGTTCACCCTTTGGCGTCTGTCTCAGTGTTTCTGCTGAGGCTATAACAGATTCAGGAGACTTGTAATTTACGGCAGACGGGGACTGCCTCACAGTTCTGGAAGCTGGAAAGTTAGTGATGCAGACACACACTTGCAGGTGACCTTTTGCTCTGCCACCTCACAGAGAAGCCAGGGAAGAGCAAGAAGAGACCAGACTCATTCCTGTTTAACACCAATCCCACCATTGGAAGTAGTCCCTAACAGCCAAGTGCCTCAAAAGAAGCCCTTAACACAGAAGGGCAATTAAATTTCAACATGAATTACGGAGGGGACAAACATTTAATCCGCAGCGCTTCCGGTCACAGCCTTTGAATTTAGAGAACCTGTCAGAGTAAATTAGAGGTGAGGCTGCCTTGACTGGAGATTGAGGAAGGACCTACCTACGAGTTTTATCATGAAGACGATTCTGTGTTGTTTGTAAAACCTAGGCCAGCGCTGAGTTCTCCTTTGTTATTCCGTCCCACTTCTTTGTAGACTTCCAGAGAGCCCAGACGCCCAGATCTGCAACTTCTTGGTGAAAACTAGCATGCTACACCTCGTGGAAGAGGTGTTGGTCAGGATAGAAAATAAAAAAGGTGAGCTGGGCATGGTGGAGGCAGAGGCTGGCGGATCACTGTGAGTTCGATGCCAGCGTGGTCTAAAAAGCGAGTCCAGGACAGCCAAGATAACATAGAGAAACCCTGTTGGGGGGGGGATGGGGGGGCGGGAAGAAAGAAAGGAAGAAAGAAAGAAAGAAAGAAAGGAAGGAAGGAAGGAAGGAAGGAAGGAAATAGGAAACAAGGCCTTCCTAAACGACACAGGGCTTGTGCTTCAGATAGAAGTGCTCTGCAGACATGTTTTGACAGGAGGAAACTGAGGGGGAACTGCACCCCACATGCCTAACTTCTTCTTCCAATGACTATTAGGCTTTGGCAGAAGAGGTCACACACCTCTGGGTCTGGACTCAGAGGGTAAAAGCGCTTGCCATGCAAGCATGATGACATGAGTTCAGCTCCCAGAACTCATATAAAAAGCCAGATGCAGTGATGTACATCTGTAATCTCAGCATCCTTCTGTGACTTGGGGCACGGAAACAACAGACTTGTCTGTAAACATGAGGGCCGGCTAGTCTGGAGTTCTCAGTGAGGCGGGGACCCTTCCTCAAGACAACGACGGGTCCTGAGAGGCGGCCTCCCAACAGCCACGCACGTTCCCCCTCCCCCCCCCCCCTCTCTCTCTCTCTCTCTCCCCTAAAATAAAATGCTAGGTAATTTTTAAGCTCAGTTAAATATACTTAGATGCTGTATAATGTAGGCAAAAAGACAAGATCTAAGGAAGGAGCTACAGGGAGCCCTAAGGGGAAGGCCTTCACTGCTGTTGTTTCTTACTTTAAAAAAAAAAAAAGCAACCCCTCTGTTGCAAAATTTTATATTTTGTTTTTTACAGCTTGACAGTTGTATGTGTTTCTTAGTGGTGATTTCTTCTGCCTATGATAGACTGGTTGATCCTAATGAATTAATATAGCCTATTCTGTTTGTTTGTTTGTTTGTTTTGTTTTGTTTCTTCGAGACAGAGTTTCTCTATGTGTAGCCTTGGCTGTCCTGGACTCACTTTGTAAACCAGGCTGGCCTCAAACTCACAAGGATACACCTGCCTCTGCCTCCTGAGTGCTGAGATTAAAGACGTGTGCCACCATGCCCGGCATATAACCTATTCTTAATTTCTCTGCACTTTGACAAAAATGTTGAGACAGAGCCTCACTGGGTAGATCAGGCTAGCCTTGAAATCATTATGTAGCTCAGGCTGGCCATAAGGTCCCACTCCTCCTTCCACAAGCTCCCAAGTGCTAGGGTTGCATGCTGCTTCACCACCCCAGCCTTCAGTGATGGGTCTTCAAATAAGTCTTTATCTTTTGCTTATAAAATGCAAAATAATAAAAGTATTGGGATCGAAGTCAGAAAACATGGAAATGACTGTGACAACTAATGGAACAGTATTCTCGAATTGCCTTTGAAAGTGCAATGGATTATTCTTTGATTTGTAAAGACGTCTTAGCTGAGGGTTCGTTATGTTCTAGGCCCTGTCCTAGGCATTGAGGGTTAACAGTAAATGAAACAAGTTATCTGTCCACATAATAGTCTAACGGGAACAAAAAACCAACAGATTCCCATATTGTCATTTCCTATGACTTCACCGTCATGCCCTACACCACATTATGAGACAGACCCCTACAGGTTTGTGATGTGGCTAACATGGAATAGGGAACATAGGGAACTGGAAGGAGAGGGCTCAGCCTAGCTGCTGATCCATGCCAGGCACTGTCAGGACAGACCTCCAGGGAAATAGTTTCGTCTTACCGAGACAATGCTCAGTTGCAAAGGCACGACAGTTATAATGCACAGCCCTGAAGACTGTCTGAGATAGTTTCGGTTGATTCTGCATATCTTATCACACTAGGCAATGCTCCCAGTAATTCATCCTGTAGCTGCTCATATGGTGGCTCTCTGCAGTGGCACATACATAATGTTTTGACTCGTCTGAGGTCTCTTTTTTTCCTTAGACACATTGCACTTTAAAAAAATTAAGTCAATTGGAAGGAAAAGTGTCTACCCATTCAGACAATGTGAATTGTCTTCATGTTACAGTTTTCACCAAGCCCAGCCATGATTGGTCAATACCTGTTTTACCAGCAACAAACTTACTTCTATTTACATAATCTGCTCTCCTTTGTTCCAGTGACTAGCTCATACCTCGGGATGATTCATGATTTACTCACTTTTCAAGTCCCAATTTCTCGGGCACCATCATTTGTCTTCTCTTAAAACCCCAGGTCTTGGAAAGTCTCCTTCAGGCTGCTCCATTTCTAAAGTAAATCGTGCCAATGCCTTTACAATTTTTATCACTTATGCTCTCTCGTAGGAATTATTTCACTCTCTGGAAAGTCTGTCTCCATGCACAGAATCGTTTCTTAAATACAATCTTTGCAGATTATTGAAGTGCATATCACTGGACCCATTCATATTTTACATGTCAAAAGTCACGATGATTTCAGAACTATATGAATTAGAAACCAGGCCTTGAGGCAGATAAGAGAGAACAAATGATAAATGGGCTGACCTTTAAGAGAGATATTTATAGATGTCACATGCTCACCCAGAAAGTGTGTTATGCATGCTCTGTATATGCTAAGAACAGGGGTACATCTCAGACAGTCTCTGTTGTCATGTGGAACCAACGCAGTAAGGAAATAAATGACACTTAAACTGGTAGAATGAAAGAAAAAAAAAAGTGACAGAGAACAGGCCTAAAAATAAAGACGTGGAAAATGAATGAATGTAGTTCATCCCAGAATTGATGGAACCAGAATGTAGGTCTATGGCCATCAGGGGCTGAGAGAAGAATAATTGAGGAACTGCTTATAACCAGTATTGGTTGGATTTACGCATATATATATACATATATATACATATATATATGTATACACACACACACACAAATATATATATATATATATATATATATATATATATATATATATATATATATATATATATGACAGTTGTGTTAGTTCCATACCCCAAATTACACTAGACAGGGCCTTATAAAGGCAAAACCCACAAGTCTACATACCTCCTACCTTTATCCAATCAGGAGCAAGCATACATCCTGACATACTTTGTGCCTGCCTACCTCCTGCCTACAAGCAATCAAGCACACATCCTGTGCCATTGGTGCAGCCATGCTTGTTTACAGAAGTGAAAACTCTGAGATTGTTATCGTCCATGAACAGCCCCAGCATTCCAGGAAGCTATCTGTCCTTGGGCAACGGGGGGTTTATAGCTTAGATGCATTTTGATTTATAGATCTCACAAACACAATAATTTAAACTTAAAACACAACTTTAGACATCACAGATGCAGATTACATCTCCTAGAAAGAACGCAGGATAAGAGGAGATCGAAGGGCTGGGTACTGGAGAATTCTGAAGAGCTTAATTGGACAGAGGAGGAAAACAGTTGAAAGTAAGCACAGTGACTTCATTAGATGAGGACAGGTCAGCAGTGGCCAGTGTTACTGAGAGGTCAAGTTAGGTGAAGACGTGGAAATCACTGGTAACCTACCTCCCAAGGACCATCTCGATGCTGATGGCCCAAATGGAAATGCCACTCAGGCTCCTTCCAGCACCGGGTGTCTACTACCTGTCTAACTGGCAACTCTAGCTAGTAGAACTCACAGAGTCTGAAGGCCACATGTGAGTCTTTGCAAACAGACAATGAATAAAACTGTGGCTATGGTAATTAATATATTAATTAATTATTAAGAGAGAATAAGACCACTGCCACAGTTTTTGAGCCAAATTTGAAGAAGTGTTATTAGCGTATTTTAAAAAGAGCTCTTGATTTCCTTCAGTGAACTTGCCTCTCCAGCAATCTTCAAGTTCAAAGTTCAGAGGTCCTCCTTGACTTCAAGTCCATTAATGACTCCATTGTTTATGCCAGTCGGATAAAAAATACTTGGGATTATCACCTCCTTTTTACACTCTCTGGCAATCAAAAATGGTGGAGTCATTAATGGACTCTCATCCAGTTAGATTTGTTAGTCTGATCTTCAAATAACGCAAGCCCCTCTTATGCCCATACCCCTACCCAAACTCCCTGTGTCAAGTATTATTGACTCTCTCTCTCTTTTTTTTTTTTTCTGAGACAGGGTTTCTCTGTGTAGATTTGGCTGTCCTAGACTCACTTTGTAGACCAGGCTGGCTTCAAACTCACAGTGATCTGCCTGCCTCTGCCTCCCGAGTGCTGGGATTAAAGGCGTGTACCACCACACTTGGCTGTATTATTGACTCTTTATGAACAGATTTACTGAGGTGAAACTGAACCATGCAATTCCTACATTTAACGTGAGAAATTCAATGGCTCTGAATACATTCATACCCTTGTGGCCACCACCACAGTTAACTTATAGGATATTATATAACTTCTAAAATAGTTGGCAGTGGGCCCCATTCACTCTTCTTTTCAGCACTTAAGAAATCTTGATCTACTTTCTATCTCTGTGGAGTTGCCAACTCTGAACTTTCCATAAATAAGCATCTTTCTTACCCTGGAAGTGAGGTCTGGTCCCTCTGACTCACACCTGGACTCTGTCATATTCTAATATGGCTTCCAGGAGGAGTACACATTAATAATTTACTCAGCACATATTTCTTTAATTTTATTATGTAGTCTAGGATCTGGGTATTAAGCCATGGAACAAGATCCAAGAATCTGTCTTTTCAGAGGTGGCTTTCAAATGCAGGAAAAAAAAAATCAAATCAAACCTCACAGTGCCTTCAGCAGTGAAAATGTGATGGATAAAAGTCTAACACACTTACAAAATACCAAGAAAGGGAGTGTCTTAGTCTATTCAGGCTGCTTAACAAAATTCTTTAAATGGGATAATTTCTACACCATAAAAATTTATTGCTTAGAGTTCTAGAGATAACAAGCAAAGTGCATGTAGATTTGGTGTCAGCTGAAAGTCCTGTTCCTCAGAAACAGTAACCTCTATGTATCTTTGGGTAGTGGAGAAGGCCATTAGCTTCCCTTAAGCTTTTTAAAGGGCATGAGTCATTCATGAGAGAGATGCTCTCCTGCGCTAATTACTTCCTAAAGGCCTCACCTCTAAACACCAGGACCTGGGAGTTAAGTTCCAACATGTAAATTAGGGGAGCACTGGGGGGATGGCACAGACATACAGACAGACCATGGCCAGGAAGTAGAGAGTCCCAACTGCCCCACTAAGAAGCAAATATCCAGATACACGTTTTAGGAGCTGGAAAGCAGGCACTATGAAGTTCTAAGAGCTAATATCCAAGCATCCTGTGACTGACCATGAAAACACCACTGCAGGTGGCAAGGGGCTGGAGGGAATAGTCACATCTCCCTCACCCATGCCATGTCATGGCAGACAAGTGGCAGGGCCAGCACCCCCACACTCATGCCCTAGGGACTGGCTCACCAGGAACCCCCACAACCAGGGACAGTTCTGCTGTGCAGCCCAGGAAAAATACCTTGTTTCTTAATAAGCTATCCTGACTTCTGCTATTATTCATAGAATCTGGACATCTTAGTAAGTGCTCTCTGGATTTTTACATCCGTTAATAACAGTGCCTTTCTTCGAACAAATTTAATATATTTTCTAGTAATTTCCTACTTCATTCAAACTTAGGTAGCATGTGTCTGTGGATAGGTATCACCGAGGTAAAAGAAAGATGTCTCTTGAAAACAAACCACATAGCAGTGGTAGCACACACCGTCAATCCTGGCACTCGGGAGGCAAAGGCAGGAGGATTTCTGAGTTGCAGGCCAGCCTGTCTATAGGGTGAGTTACAAGAAAACCAGGACTACACAGAGAAACCATGTCTCAAAAAAAAAAAAAAAAAAGAAACACACACACACACAGGTGGGAGGGGGAGGGATTGAAGAAAGGAGGGAGAAAGAACCATTTTTTGCTGTGGTTATTGCTGTTGTCTCACTGTTTTCAGTAATGAATTGCCAAGGACCAAAATGTGACTATGGTGGTAATTCTTGACAAAGTGACTTAAGCTACTGAAGCTGTGAATGTTGGAACTCACAGACAGTGAAATTTTGCTCTAACACACTAATACATCTTAGTAAGCTTTTCTATGATGTCAACTCTATTGAAGAAAAAAAAAACCTGCTGGGTGCCAGCTCCAGGCTAAAAAATTCCAGGCATCATATCTCTATATGGAAGGTAGCCAATGGGTAAGGAGATACTGGTGACAAGAAGTTGGCCTGCCTTTGTCTTTGGTTCCTGGGAAAATGCCTTTAAACTCTTGGGATTTTCCACATGACAGGTGTCTTGATTTTGATGATGGGCCCCTCTTTCAACACCTAATTTATACTTAGGAGGTTATCCATGCTGAGCTAGTCCTAAGTACTAGGACTGAAACATGCACAAGGGACCAGCTGTTTGGATAAAGAGGTTGAGATTAAAGATGTGTGTTATCATCTTGACTTATTGCCCCTGCAAGAAAGGAGAGGAAACCAGTCATATGGCCAAGGTTTCATCAATCAAGTCCATAAGACGAAGTCTCAACAAAACCTCTGGATACCCAAAGCTCAAGTGAGCTTCTAGGCTGGTGGCCAATCACTGTGCACTGAGAGGGGAACTTACCCAGGGGATGTGGTAAGATCATGTTAAGGATCTTCTCGGATAACTACATGTCTCTTCATCAGTCCTGATGTGTGTCCTTTATAGCAAAATTGCCACTCTAAATATAACACTCCCGGGAATTCTATGAGCCATTAAGGGAATTAGAAAGTTCAAGTAAAGAGAATCCTTGAATTTGTAACCAATTGGCCAGAAGGGTTGATGGCTTGGAACTTCGGAACTTGTATCTAAGAGTGAAGTAAGAGGAATCTTATGGGAGACTGTGTCCTCCATCTGTGACATCTGATTGAGCAAGCTTGTCACAGAATCACACTGTAGATGCACACCCAGGAAATCCCCGTCACCTCACAGTGAATGCTCAGGGACAAGTGGGCACTGAGGAGGCAGTAGGCAGACCAGCACACAATGTACGAAGAAGACCAAAGTTTCTCCTCGTAGTCATTTAGAACAGAAGAAGAAGAGGATGATTAAGTCACCTAAGGTACCCTAGTTAATGTTTGTATTTTGTCCCATTTTTCACATGCATTTTTGTGAAATTCTTCATATATGAGGTAATAACATATAAACCATGGGGTTACTTTCATTTACTGTCCCATCAACATCATTTCTTGACACTGAAGGCTCATCACATTTTTCATTTAATGATTGCATACTACGTTGTCATATAGACATAATGTAATTTATATAGCTCTTTTTCTAACTTTGGGGTGGTTGCTTTTCAGTTTTGATTTATATGCAAATAAAGCTAAGGTGAATATATTTACATGTAAGTCAAAAATTCACACAAAATATCCACCGTTTTTTTAAATTTTGGTTTTTGGAGACAAGGTTTCTCTGTGTAGCCTTGGCTGTCTTGGACTTACTTTGTAGGCCAGGCTGGCCTGGAACTCACAGCAACCCACCTCCCTGAATGCTAGGATTAAAGGCGTGCGCCACCATGGTCCGCTCTCACATTTCTGATGATTTGCTTAGAATAGACTCTTGATGTAGAATTATTTCATAAAAGATTTGTTCTGAGTGAGTCCTAAAACTTTATGCTAAGTTTATTTGCAGCAATATGAATTTCCATTTCTGCTGGATGTGTATGGGAGGGCCTATCAGCATTCATTTACCCAAACTGAAATGTTTAACTCAAAACCTAGAACTGTGATAAACACAAATATTTATGTATTGTTCCACCATGTAGTGCCCTGCTTGTAAGGCTACTGTTTTGTAGGGTGTGGGTGCGTGTGCGTGTGCGTGTGTGTATGTGTGTGTGTGTGTGTGTGTGTGTGAGCGTGTGTGTGCGTGTGCATGTGCATGTGTGTGTGTGGTGTGTGTGTGTGTATGTGTGTGAGCGTGTGCGCTCGTGTGCATGTGCGTGTGAATGTGTGTGTGTGTTTTAGGCCCATTAGTTCTTTTTATTTTTTTCAATTTCAATGATTACTCTGAGTGTCATAGACAGCTTAGATATTTTATTTGTTAAGTACAGAACATATAGTTTTTGGGGTTTTTTGTTTTTGTTTTTTGTTTTTTTGAGACAGGATTTCTCTGTGTAACAGCTCTAGCTATCCTGGAACTTGCTCTGTAGACCAGGCTGGCCTTAGAACATATAGTTTTGTTAGAGACTGGTATTATAATGTAAAGGCATCAACACTTTATGAAGTTAAAAAGTTAACCCTTCCTATTTCTTTTTTTTTTTATTTCACATTTAATTTTTTGTTTTGAGGCTTTTATGTTTAGGGAATATATTTAAATATTTTTATCTATGACTATATGCTTCAAATTGCCTTTACAAAGAGGATGCTATCCAGTGCCCAATAATGTGCTTAGATGACAGCCTCTACCCATACTTTTGCCAGGTTTTGTCTTCATTTTGTGTGTGTGTAGGGAGGGCTCATCCTTAGCCAATGACTGAACAAGGCAGTAAGAAGCTTAGCTGTGTGCACCTAATACAAGGCTTCTCTCAGAGTTCTCTCGGTGAGCTTTTCTTCTCTTTCTTTCTTTCTTTCTTTTTTTCTTTTCTTTTGCAAAAGGGCCTGAGACCAGTTGCATCAGTAAATATGTCGTGACCACTTGTCCAGTTCCTGAACCCAGCCATTGTGTATTCAGAGGCAATTTCAAAAACCAACAGTGAGTCTTTTGCCTATAGCACAAGAGCTATTGATGTGTAAAGACAAATGGGAGATTCTTAAATGATACACCATCAAGTCTAGTCAAGATCATAAATCCAAACCCAATGAACGAAAAGTACATGGGTCCTACTAAAAAATAAAAATAAAAATAAAAATAAAAGTCCCTGTAACTCTAGCAAATATACAGAGCACTGACTCCTCTACTTTTTCCCCAAAGGGATCTGGGGCCATTTATTCAAATGAATATACAACACGATAAGAGGACTGACTAGCCAGACACCTAGAAAGAATGCTTAGATAGCGTCCAAGTGATACCCAAAAACACAGAGCAACAGGAATGGTTTCTCTTGGTAGAGTGAGGTCATGTATGAATCAAGAACTAAGAAAGTTCTCTATAAAGTATGCCTAAATAATGCACTCTAAGTTTCCAAGACTACTTGGTAGCCAGTTTTCCACTAAGAAAACAAACAAACAAACAAACAAAAAAACAGTGAGTCATTTGCCTGTAGGACGAGACCCATTGATGCGGAAGGCCAAATGGGTGGTACTCAAATGATCCATCAACTCAGGTCAGGATAACCAATCAAAAACAACACCTAAAGTTGCTCGTAGAGGTCAATGATGGATCATTAGGCTGGCATGTGCGACACCTAAATCCTCCTGTATTTGGAGAAAAACAGCAATAGAAAACTTATGTAAGAAAACAAGTTTTTTTTTTTAAATCTCCTGTTTATTTTATTAGATTTTTAAAAGAAAAAACCCAGGATATCAAATTCTAAATCTAGGCAGCTACCCCAAGATGGAATAGCAAAAAGAGAAAGGGGAAAAGCCAGGCTTTTTGAGTAAAGAGTACGGAGAGCAGCCACATGATACAGAGCAGAGTTTCTGAGGAAGAGGGGAAAAAGCCCAAAGCACCAAACAAAATCTGGTCAAGCTATGGCAGTGTTGGAAGAGAAAGAATAAGAGGAGAAGGAAAAAGAAAAGGAGGAGGAAGAGAAAAGGAGAAAGTTATAACTTTCTGAGTCAGGACTCAACAGAACCTTCTGGTGGCTCTGAAATTATTGAATTAAGGGCAGAGATTGTGGGGAGGAAAAGCACGTAATCTCAATTAAAGGATAATTATTCCTCCCATTCTCATTAGCGTGGCTTAACATAAACCAGCTTCCCAGAGGAGCAGTGCTCTGGTCAGGTGACTGATGAGACAAACTAGAGAATTGTCTCTTCTGAAGAAGTTACCCTAAAATCATTTAGGAACCTGGCATTAGAGGCTTTTTTTTTTTTTTTTTTTTTTTTGGCCTCCAGCTAGGATAGGCCCAGGGGCATTTGTGTGACTGGTGTGTTTGGGTCCTTTCCCTGAGCTGTCTATCTAATTCCTGACTCCTATTTACATCAGCCCTCACTGTCATTCTTAAAGAAAAAAAAAAAATCTAAGGATGATGCTTTCTTTCATATCCGTCTTTGTCACTAATCAAGCTTATACAGGCTCTAAATTACTTCTTGAGAAAAAACATATGCTACAGTTAATCTCCAGGCAGATGTTGACCAACCATAACTGCTAATCCAGTTGCACTGTCATTGCTAAAGGAAAGTAATATCTTTCCAGATATGTAGCCTCTATCTATAGACAGAGACAACTCATTGAAAGAGAGCAAGAGTCGGAGTGGGGGGAGCAGAACAGGGAGGGAGGGAGGGAGGCAGGAAGGAAGAAAGGAGGAAAATGACTGTTCCTGGGTATGGTAGAAGAGAAAGTTCCTTATAGATATGTGGGAGAGCGTAGCTAGAGGTAGAGACATCTTGGAGAGTCCAGAGTGGACAAGACCAGCCTGAGCTGTGCCTTGTGAGGAGAGGGGGAGGAGAAAGGAGAGGAGAGATCAGGGGAACCAGGTGCAGCAGCCAGGAGGCCCAGAAGTACAGACAGTGGGTAGCCAAAATGACTGGATTATAAAAAAAAAATAAAATAAAAATTAAAAAAAAAAAAAAAGGGCAGCCCAGTCCCTGGGCTGGAGAAGTTTAGGGTAGAGGGAGGGATGTGGCATCCAGGAGGGCCCTGTAACAAATAGGGACTGAGGGATGCTGGGAGAACCTGGTAGCCAGCATTTGTTTTGATGTATTAAATAGGCACCTCAGCATTTGTCCCAGGTTTGAAACCCAACATTCATTATTTTCTGTCTCAATGAAGAAAGAATATTTTTTTAAAAAATGGCTTATGCTCACACAGAGAGGAAAATCGTATGCTTTTAGACTACTGTCAAGAATTTTGCTCTCCTTTCCCCTCTGTCATAATGCAGCCTGAAGAGGAACAGATTGCTTAGGCTTTCTAAAGAACATCAAATTGATCCACTAAGTAGATAACATCACAGTGCCCACCAATTCACACAGCACCTGCAAATACTGTTATCCAGGTGCTTCTCCTATTCCAGCACTGCAAACCACTTCCAGCTGTGAAAAGGATGAGATGCAGGAGAACGAACGCCAACTTCAGGATGTGGTTTGCGAATCCTGTCACTTAGGCCTAAAATGAATTTGCCTTGTCAATGATGAAACACGGAGGGCTACGGAGTTTGAAGTGAGCCTTGGCAATAGAGTCATAATGTAGATTTCTAGGGTTCTAGAAAAGCCCATGTTATCGCTTGTATACAAAATAATATTTCAGCCTAGCATGCTGGCACACATGCCTCTAATACCAGCACTTGGGAGGCAGAGGAAGGAAGATCTGTGATCCATGCCAGCCTGGTCTATATAAGAGTCCCAGGCCAACCAAAGCTACATAGGGAGACCTGGTGTATACAATAACAAACAACAACAACAACAACAACAACAGTAATATCTCACTTCTGGTTGCAGTTGAAGACAAAACTACCTGGCCACGTAGCAGCACAGTGACTGTGTCCTAAATCAGGAAGCTGAGTCCTCTCAAATATAATCTCACAGCCCTTCACTGTCATGCTTGGGATGACGGGCACCTGCTGCTGGACCTGGCTCTCTTACATGCTTGCTGAGGAATGAGCTCAGGTTGCCATGCCTGTATGTAAGCATTTTTACCAACTAAGCCATCTATCTCCCCAGCCCTGAGATGCTTTTTTCGGGCTCCTCTTCACCTTTCCAACTAGTGTTGTTACTCATTCTGAGGGCAGAGGATGGAGACAGCTCAACAGTTAAGAGACCTCGCTGCTCTTGCCGAAGACGCCAGTTCAGTTCTAAGCACCCACATGGCTGCTCACATTGTCTATAACTCCAATTGCAGGTGGGGATGTCAGATGACAATGTGAGCAAGCTGGGTTTCCCCTTCTACCATAGAAGTCCTGGGAATCAAATCTAGGACCTTAGGCTTTGTGTCTACCCACTGAGCCTTCTTTTTCTAGGTTTTTTGTTTGTTTGTTTGTTTGTTTGTTTGTTTGTTTGTTTTTGAGACAGGGTTTCTCTGTGTAACAGTCCTGCCTGTCCTGGTCTTGTTTTTGTAGACCAGGCTTGTTTCGACCTCACAGTAATCCGCCTGTCTCTGTCTCCTGAGTGCTGAGTTTAAACTCGTGCACCACCATGCCTTCTTAATGACCAGGGGCTAAGATTTTTTTCAATTCTCACTTTCTTGCTCCATCCCAGATTCCATCGCTTTTCCTCCTTCAGACGTTACGTTCCTTCAGGGAGATTCCCACACTCAACTAGCATTTCCCTGTCTACTTCCTGGACAACAGGGCCTATGACATGATGCGAGGTTCCCTTATTTTTTCAGGCTGGAACCTTTTTCCCATTCTGATGCTAAAAATATCCACTAATACTTCCCTGTTGGCAGCATGACAGTTACAGTCATATATTGCAGGAAGAAGCCGAGGTCAGATGGCTAGATCTCTCAAGTCAGCAGCCTGCTGGAAACCGACGTCTGTTAGCAACCACAGGACTGGGCCAGGGGTCAAATGTTCCAGCTGCGGCTTGGATGACGCCAGGAGTCCCAGTGAACAGACTCAATGCACGAAAGGTCCGAAGCAAAAGGCATCCTGCTAAGTTGAGTCCCAGACCCCTGATTCCGACGAACTGAGCTCATGATCTCTTTTGTAATTTTGAGGCGCTGTGTTGTGGGGGTAATTGTTACAGGGATGTTTTACTTGACACCATGACCAGAAGCAATGTGTAGGTGAATGGATTTATTTCGTCTTACAACTCTCAGGTCCTAGGCCGTCGCAGCAGGCATTCAGGGCAGGGGCTCAAGGAAGGAACCTGAGGGCAGGAACTGAAATAAAAGCATGGAGGAATGCTGCTAACTGGTTTGTCTCTCGTAGCTTATTCTGCCTGCTTTCTTTTATTTTTTTAAAAAAAAAAGTTATTTTAATTATGTGTATGTGAGAGTTAGGGGGAGGGGTAGAGGCACATGAATGCAAGAGCCCAGAGAGGTCAGAGCAGTCAGATCCCCCTAGAGATAGGGTTACAGGCAGTTAGAAACTGCCTGATGTGGGTGCTGAGAATCGAACTCAGGTCCTCAGGAAGAGTAGTACGTGCCCTTAGCCACTCAGCACCATCTCTCCAGCCCCTCAGCCTGCTTTCTTATACAACAAGAGACTACCTTCCCAGGGTTGGTACTATCCACAGTGAGCTGGGTCCTCTCACATCAATTTAAAAAACTGTCCCATAGGCTTGCCTACAGGGATGGAGGCATTTACTCCACTGAGGTTCTCTCTCCTAAATGACTTTAGCTTGTGTCAAGCTGACAAAAAACTAACCAGCACTGGGGCAACAGCAAACAAAATGTATTCCCCGAAGAGCTAACACCAGCTGCGTGTTTACTTATTTAGTTTGTTTGCCTGCTTGCTAAAATATGTCTGAGTTTACTTCTCTTACAGTTCACATCCTAGCTTGAATCTACATTATGGATCTGCCTTAAATCATTTAAAATCCTATTCTTCCCAGAATCTTACTACGTGTGGTCGTACACGTCTTTGTCTGCATCTGTCACACTTTTTGTTGAAGCCATTCATTTGATGTATGGAGTCTCTGTTGACATTGTTTTAGAATCTTTTAAAAGTGACTAACACCACCTTATCTAGTCTAGTTTAGGTTTTTTTTTCCCACATGAGTGATTTCTTCTATTGTCTGCACTTAGACTTTGCAGTAGGATCTCCATTTTCAATCATAACTCTTCTCTAAGAAGGCTATATTTCTGGGAGCCATGGAAGACTGATCTGTACATTTAGCCTGCCTTCGTTCCTTTTGCTCTGCCTTTCTCTTCCTTTTTTTTTTTTTTCAGTAGTCTAGGGTTCTCCGTCATATAATCTTAATGTGGGAGCATTTCATAGCTGAGTCTTTGGACTTCTCTTTTTTCGCCTGATGGAGTTTGTCTAATCCTGACTTTAAGTCCCATGTACTAATTCTAATGATCAAAATGTTGGTTTTGGTTTGTTTGATTTTTTGGTTTTGTTTTGAGGCAGATTCTCTCTACATTGCCGTGCCTGGCCTGGAACTCACTCCGTAGACCAGTCAGGCCTTGAACGTACAGAAATCTGCCTGCTTCTGGCTCCCAAGGACTGGGATTAAAGGTATGTGTCACTCCACCCAGGCTAAGGACCAAAATGTAAACATGGAATTTATACTTCCTTTGTCTCTAAACCATAATTCAATTCACCACTTTAGTGTCTAAAAGGAATATTGAATTTAACATGATTACAGGCAAATCTTTGATGTAAACCTCACCACCTTTATAGCCTATTTTATCACATCAATAGTATCCTACCAGCAAGCAAAAAAAAAAAATCTTGAATATTCTTTAAACTACTACCATGTATCAGAAAAAAAATCACACAAGCTTCCCTGTATCCTGTGGTCTCACACGTTCCCATACTCCTGTGACCACTAGCCTGTTTTGAGTTTCTCCTGTTCCCACCAGCATCTCTGCAGTGACATTAAAATGATGTGCTTCCATTCTTGATTCTGTGGAACCTTCCTTCCATACAACAAACCTTTAGCATGATTAGGTGTATCATTTGCTCAAATCTTCCCTGTTGCTCTCCTCACCCCTGGAATATATATAGTTCAAGAAGAGCCTTAGATGATAGGCATCCTACTCTCAATACTTTGCAGGTTTCAACTTGACTTGTGGCAGAAAGGGGAAAGGGGTGCCTTTGTGAGCAGCCAAGGCTTTCTTGCCTTGGGTGGGTGTACCTCAGTAGGTGGGGGGAGGGCCGACAGTCTATAGAACCAACTGTCTCTAAGATCACCCAGGCCAGTGCCTTGTTCTTCTGTTTTACAAGTGTGAAGAATGACTATTTCGCAAGATGTCTACCATAGGCTCATAAGTAACCTAAACGGGAAGGGAGGAGGCAGAGCTTCTGTAACAAGAGTGGGTCCGAAGGATGGTGGTTACTGAGGGTCCCTAGAGTCTCCATTTACAAGCTAACAAAGTGGGTTTTGTTTGAGTGTTGGGAATGGGCTTGCCAGTCCAGTTGGCCCACTCAATAGTGTCCAGAGACCTCTCAGTCTTGGTCATATCCTTACGTATGTCTTTCAGGCAGTGGAACTCGTTCAGTGGTGTAAAAGAAGAAGAAAACTAACCAAAGGCTGCTGGCCCAGGAGCCAGAGCCCCTGAGCACTCCTGGCATTTCTGGCCTCTGGCTAGAATGGTACCAAGGATGTTTCTGGCTTTTAGCCAAGGATGTGAACATCAGAACTGCTCATTTCTGAGGCCTGTCCCTGACACATCTTGATCAGTTTCTATCTCTTTTTCTAGTTAGGCTCATACTGCACTCCTTGGCTAGTTCTGCTTCTTCCGTGTTGGTCTCCTCCTGTTCCTTAGCCCAGCCTAGTATGCTTCTGCCTCCATCCATGCTCTTTCTGACCCTCCTGTCTCCTCCTCCTGAGTACTGGCATTATACAACTGTGCCAACATTCCCATTCTGTGCCATTCTGGGACCAAATCCAGGGTTTCATTGTGTGCTAGACAAACACTCTATCAACCAAACTACATCCCAGCTACCTCGTCATGTTAAACTGCTAATGCCCCGCCCCCCATCCTCCAAAGGCTCCCCTTACACAATTTTCTTTTCTTCTACAGTCATGTTCACGTTTTTATATAACATACATGTTTACTATGGTACTAATGTTACTCATAAATGGTGTTTACAACGGATTGGCAACTTCAGGGATAGAAAGTTTTTGTCTGTTTTGGCTACTGTTGTTTTAATCTGGGAAGAGTGTGGAATGACAGTGGGGATTAGGTAAATACTTGTTGAATAAATCTAAGAGGAAATGTAATTGCAAACATACTACTTAGGATTCAGAAAGCAACCTCGAGATGGGAGTAAGAAACATGAAGGTTAAAAAGGTGAAAATCCACCTCCAGGGATGGCTGGTGTCTTGGATGGGGTCTATGAAGAGGACAGTTTTTCTTATAAACAGTCTTACACTAGTAGATTATTATTATTTTTTTTTTACTATGTGGCTGGATCACTGCAATACAAATTTAAATAAAAACCTTTTAAGTAAACCTCTGTAGCTGGAATATCATGAGATGATAATGATACAGGAAGCTGCGCCATCCATAATTTGCTTTATAGTAAACGGGTCTAAATCTGTTTTGAGAGCAAACTATTGAATCTGCTAATATGGTACATACAAATGACATAAAACAATAAGCTTGTCTCTGGTGTTAGCTGTAATTTGCAATAGGAGTGTCTCTGTCATGCTTTCAAGTGACTTCAGTTCTCTGCAATCAAGCTTCATGTCATTACATTAAGTTCCACATATTTCACAATGGCTGTAAAACGCAGAGGAACGTCACCATCAAGACTTTACATAAACGTGATTTGTTGATTCTTTAAATGTGGGTGGAAAATAATAGAAATAATTCCTCATGCACCGATAACAGGCATGTGTGTGAATGCTCTCTAATTTGAGAAGGGAGACAGGAAGGAAAGGGTAGAAACTGCAAAAATAATTTTGTCGAAGGCTGCAAATGACATAAATTCAAACAATGTTGTTGTTGGGGATTTTTTTTTTCCCAGAGTCGCCAGGCTTGTTTCTATTCAGTGTTTGCTGAGCTCTGGGGAGGCTGAATCCCACCATGGCAAACTGCCATCTTTGTCAGAGCAGAGAGCTGTTTACATCCAAGGCACATAATAAGCGCCATGTGAAGGGGGAGACAGTGTGAGCTCTATTATGGCTGATTAGCCCATTGTGCACTGTTACAACCGACATCTTCCTTGTGCTAAAAATAGCGTGAAGTCACAGGACCGAAGCAGCATGATCCATCCCTACTGTACTCTTTCAGAAGATAGGTAACAAAGGCTGCCTCTAACTTCCCTAGAAAAAGAAGAGGGCAACTTACTCCCGGGTCCTGCAGCATATATAGTTTATCTGAACTGCTAGGAAAGAAATCCTTCCAAAAATGACATACAGAGGACGGACAGCTTTGAAAGAAGGCAGTGGTCTTCTGGGGAGTTTCCTTTTATGTAGACCAGCTCTTAACCAGTGTAATCATCTCTTGGTTGTGATTAAATGTGCATGGGTAGTTAGTTGATCTTCATCACAGCAGTGGTAGAATTTGTGCCTATTAGTCAGAAATACACAAGTGTTTGAACTGTCAGAAGTGGGAAGGAACGGTAGAAACAAATTCTGAGCCGTGGGTCATTTTATCTCCAAGTCAATAGCCCTTCTCTTGGAAGGAGGGCAAACAAACAGCTTTCTATTCTATTGAAAGCCTGCACGAATTTGCACCACAGTAATCCTAAATCCAGAGGCAATCCATTAAGAACTCTGCATTACCAATCCTGAGACTCCACGGATAAACTCGCCTTCCCCACCCCTATTAATCCTCTTAAAGATTGTGCTAGGAAATGAAAGGGTGCCATGAAACAGTCGTGCACCCCCCCCTTTTATTACAACCATATAAACTGCTTGAGTAAATGTTTCATTAACAAACTGCCAGAGCACTCTGAATGCCCTTCGCCTCCTCTGCCTGGTCCTCTTGGGTTGGTGCTCCTGGATTCAGCGTGGCTAAATGTGTGATTTACACATGTTTGAGAGAAACATTCCCACACTTGAATGCTGTTCCATGACAAAGGGAGGGGAGGGCTAAAAGAGAGGTGTTGAGCCTATGTAGACATTTTAATTTACAATTCTCTCTTTTCACGGGCTTTAAGAGATGATTGACTTCCACATTCTCAGTGCTCTTTCTAATGAGCACTATGTTAAGTCTCCATGGCCAGGTCATTGGCAATTGGTCCTTTGAAAATTATAGTTAGATGCTTGTGATAGCCTTAAAGAAAAGGGGGAAATTTAACCCAATGTATGAAAACAAAACCAAAAACAAACAAACAAACAAACAAATCCTTCTCTGACTAACAGAATGGCCAGACCTTTATCAAATAGCTTATCTTCATGTTTAATGATGTCTGGTATTTTGTGGAGATATGTAGTCACTTCATCATAAGCTGGTGTTTTGTGTACTTCAATTAATTGGGTAGATTCTTGGGGGATGCTTGTACTAGTCCTAAAATATATTTAAACATAATATAAATGTTGAAACACACAAGCCATGCTCATGGCTCCTGCTGACGTAATCAATATCCAGAGTGGATTCATGAAACTGACATATACAGAGTCAGTCACTTTGCTACAAACCCATAGCCCCAGAAGATGAGGCAGGAGGACTTCCAGTTCAAGGCTAACCTGGGCTACCTTGTAACACTCTCACATTAGCAAACACTCCCTTACCCCCCAAAATCAGTCTCTTGAGGGTTATTTAAACTAAGAAATAATACAGGAAAAAAAAAAAAACCAACTTGCCATATCCAAACAACAATTGGGCCAAATTCTTAGAAATTACATTTATATTGATAGCCTGAGAGATTCCAAATTTTGAGAAATCACTACGCAAGAAAAACCAAATGTCGTGGGCAGGCCACAGCTAGACTTGCTCAGTTGGGGGAAGAACTTTTATTTGGGTCAGTGTATACAGTTTTATTTCTAGCCACAACTAAGGTCTGGTTTCAAAGTGAATGGATTCATTTGGGTCAACAATGCCCAGGGGATGAAAGCTTAAATGTATTCAACCTTAGGAGGAGCTGAACACATCAATACCTTCGTAAAGCCGCTTTGATTCGTATTGACTCCAGCCTCGCTGCTAATTCATATACATCATTGTTTGCTTCACGGAGCTTTTAACATGACTTTTGATTTATAGAAATAGTGATTCAGTTTCTACCCAGAAGTGGTAAGCTCAGACCGCCCCCAGATTCTTCCCTTCTCTCTAGTGTGACAAAATTGAAAGAAAAATTCCCTTGTCACAGCCTAAATTGCTGTGCACTTTTTTTTTTTTTAATTTTCATGGGAGCAGGTAATAGCAAAACAGATCACCCAGAGAAGGGGAATCAATTATCTAAGCATGTTATTAACGTGTTCACAGCAAAACCGCTCATTTACACCAAGGCAGTCTATCAACTCACATTTCCCCCTTCTGAAGGTCCATGAAAGGAGAAGATGGGCAGCCATGCCGGCTTAGTGGGCAGCTCTGAGCAGTTCCAAGTCACAGAACCCCTTGGGCATCTGTGAATAGCATACTCACCCCACAGGGGGGAACGCAAGCCCTACTCTGCGGGTGTGGTTTGTTTGAGGCCCTAACAAATGAAGACTGAAAATTCCTCTTTTAGAATGTCATTTTATTTCAAGCAGCTAAAAAAAAAGCTGTTTTAAAACAAACGTGGTGAGCTGAAGTAACTAGAACTGGATTTCTGGGTTACTGGATAATTCCCAAATGCATACAAGGATTGAAATATTTTGAATGTTCACACATTGAAGTCTTATTCAGGGGTGCAGTGGGATAAAAGTGTTGATTTTATCAGGAAAGGTGTTCACTGCTCAAGAGGCTGCATAAAAGGAAGCTTTAAGTAGACGCAGAATTCAGAATACAAAAGGACAGGACGACGGTGTTATATTACCTCCAGCTACCTCTTTTCGGATCAGCATGGACCCTAAGCGAGACATATCCATGGCCCAGGAAAATTCCACAGTTCTGATGCAGATAGACTTAGAAACCGGAGACAGCCTAGCATCTCACAGTTAATTAAAGAAGTGAGTGAAGGCATCAAGGCTTGCTCCCTTCTGCTTGAATAATTCACCGCCTTTATCTATTATTAAAACCCGTGACTTTCCCACAATGATTCCCAGCTCGAGATGGATTGGTCTCAGAACTCAGAGATAAATTGTAACGCGGCCTACAGCTATATTAATAAATTGAAATGAACATTTATTTGCTCATCTAATTAGAACTGTGGTTTTCCCAAATAGTGTAGCCACGCATGGGGGTGGCAGACAGCAGTACGGCCTACCTCCTGCGAGAGAAAATGAGCACGAGGACTTTGCCCCAGATTTGGGGTGTCTTTCCATAAGAAGTTCTTTGGCGGATGCTCTCCCTTATAAACCATCCATTCCGTCAGTCTGCTCTGCTGATCCTAGCTCTCAGCCGGATGGATGGGAGCTCAGCTGGTGAGGTACTTGCTCAGAGGGATGCAGAGCCGCTACCATACAGAACACACATTCATCTTTTGTCTCATGTTTTTTAGGTGTGGCTGGGGATAGGGTGTCAGAATTTGAGGATTTGTCTACGTCCCCTTCCCCTTCTCCATCTCCGTTCATTGGGATGATAGAGCCTTATGTGGCTCAAATATTCAAAGGCCTTGGGGTCTGGTTGAGGCAGGCTTGATTCCCAGCTCAATCCACAGTGGTCTACAACCAGTTTCTTCTGCTATGAGTTAGAATTAATGATTCTGTGCGTTCAGGGTCCACGCGCAGTTTAGAGAGAATGGCTTTACAGTGGGGGATTTGTAGTGGGTTCTTCATCAGTGACAAGTGTTATTATTAACCAGCAAAGCTCGCTCTTTTCCCTGTTTGCAGATTAGATTTTAAAAAATCATTCGATCACATTAGCATGGAGAAGTCTATATAAAACAGCTAGCACTCAATCTCTGAAGAACTGAAGTGAATAATGTGGTGTTATGTCAACATAAAGCTTGTTCGACGTGTATGAGCTCCGTGACAAAAGGACCTGACTCCCCACCTAGAAACGGAAACACCCAGCCACAGCTTTCCCGTCTTCTAGTTCATCTGCAGTGGGACTGGAACCCGCATGGGAAGGGTAGATGCGTTGGCTCATAAGAACGTGTATATTTAAGTTCCTGTAAAGCAAACACTCTTAGTGCGCCCTGCGGCAGGGAAACATACACAGGCCACAGAAGCTGCGCCCTCTCTCTCTAACGGCATTTTACAGCGACAACCAACCGCACGCCGTGGTCTCGCCAGGCCGTTGTCATGCACTCTCATAACAGGAATGGACTTTCCTAACATCTGCAGAAACTGTATTTACCACATACTCATTTCACACCCCAATCTGTTTGATTTAACACGTTTCCCTTCACGAAATGGAAATTTAATTTTTTTTTTCCTGGCTTGCCAGAATAAGCATCCAATGCTTTAATCCACTGTGTTTGCCTTGCAGGGAAGGTGTGGAACCGCTGCTGATTTCTTCTCTGACAGGATCTGGCAGCGACACCATCTTTATCTGAAATGGTATTGGATTTGGCTAGAGAGGAAAAGCACTTCTCATTTTCCTTCAGCCTGTTCCTCACATTGCTGGGAAGCACAAAGTTTAATATTAAAGTTTGAAAAATTCTTCCTGCAAGGTAAGTTTATAAAAGAGAAAAATAATTTCTGAGGCATTAGATTACTGAGAGATCTTATGGTATTCTTTTGCAATGACTTTCCTTCAAGGGAAGAGAGTGGATGTTTAAAGTAAGTATCAGGCTACCTGTTATTTAAGTAAATAATCAAATAGGCAATATTTTTCTACAGTGGGCTCTTGATCAATAAAGAAACTAGGAAGCAGGACTCAATTTGGAGGGTCCTTCAGGAATCCCTCACACTATGTGCTTCCTGCAGAGAAAGTATGCATTGTAACTAAACTGCTGTTGGAGATTTCATATTATTATTATTATTATTATTATTAGTAGTAGTAGTAGTAGTAGTAACAGCAGCAGCAGCAGCAGTTTTTGTTGTTGTTGTTGTTGTTTTTATATATCATTCTTTTTTATATTTAAAACTAGTACAAATTTAAGATAAGACTATGGTTGGAGAAGCAAGTCCAATGGAAACAGAGGTTATAAAGTAGAAGTCCAATATGAGCAGCAGTTATAAAATTCAAGGCCAGTGGGAACAGAGGCGATAAAGTAGACATTTAGTCTTTCTTTCTTCATACCAGAACTACCAATCTCACTATCTCCTGGTAAACATTACCAACAGCTTGTTATGGAACCTTTCAGAAACTTCAAAGTCCATGAAATTATAGGGTTATGCCCCTAGTTCCTTTTCATCACACAAATGAACCAGGACCACATATATTGTTATAATAATTTTCTTTTCTGCTCCAAAGATCCAACTTTGCAAAAGCCATTTTTAGATTCTTTTTTTAACTTCATATATTTAAATAAATAAACAGAGCAACTTTAATAGCCGCAAAGGCAACATCCCCTCCAGAGGATCAGTGAATGAAGTCTCTGGGACAATCCCACAAGGGATGACCTGAGAAAAGACACACAGGCATATGTATAGAGGCATCACAAGGATGGAAGGTGTCTTCTCCAAAGAGGAGGGGCATGGTTTTAGAGGAAGTCAGAGTTTGAACTAAAACTCACCTGAACCAATTCTAGTCTTTTTCCCCACAGGTGAATCGTCCCTGGTTGATGGGAATGAGCTCCTTTTAAAAGCAGTTCTCTCAAAGAGATGGAGGCCAATAAGGGAAGGCAGAGGGTCAGGTGGAGCTCCAGAACTGACTTGTGGAAGTGACATACTTGATGATGTCATTCCCAGAGGCCCAATAATGCTAAACTTATAACGATTTTTTAATCATCTCCGCTAGAGAAGCAGTCAACACTAAACATCAGAAGACGTAGTGTCCATTCCTCCCCACCTGCCACAGTGCTAGAAGCTGTGACATCGTTAACAACATGGTGACTCAAATGAGATATATGTAGAAATAATATATTCAGCTTCTAGAATATGAAGCTCGTAAAAAGAGAATGCCCCTCCCTTCCTCCCCCCACTCCTGTTGTCAGCCCTCGTGTCTAAGGCCTGAAAGTCCTCTTGCATCACGGTAACATGGAGAACACTTTGGAGACTGAGAAGCAGAATGTTCCAAAGTGAAAATGCAGCCCAGCCCACATCTGAGTCTAGAATATCACTTAAGAGAAAAGATGCTCTCTAAGCGGTAGTAGTTTACACCTTTTAATCAGTTCCCTCACTCGGGATGCAGAGGCAGATGGATCTCTGGGTTTGAGCCCAGCCTGGTCTATAGAGCAAGTTCCAGGACAGCCAGGACTATAGAAAAGAACAAGCTGCCTGCCCACTAACCTTGAATATTGAGTATTGTTTCAGTGCCAAACATGTCCCAGCTTATGAAGGGCTCATAAAAGACTCCAAATTTGGTAATTCTTACCTAATTTCAGTACAGGATTTACCTAACCTCAGTATAGGCAAAGTCTCTTTTATAGGAGTATAATGTTTTCTTCCACATCTGTTTGTCAGCTGTGCATTTTCTGACTAGGCCCATCCTCTTTCTTACAGCTTTCTTAGAAATAACAAGAAGTTCTAGCAAATGTCAGCGCTGCATATGAAAGTCAGGAGGACTGCTTTCCCAGAATGCAACAATGATTCTCTCTGGTTAATACACACAGTAGTATCTGCCTTTGCTTTCTCACCTCTTCCACTAAGCAACTTGACTTTTAATATTCTTATTTGAAGCTCCTGTCTCCCACTGACCCATATCAATTCTGATACCACATTCTATTTCACTTAATAATTATAGTGGGCACCGGGCATGGTGGCACATGCCTCTAATAACTCAGGAGGCAGAAGCAAGCAGATCTCTGAGGGTTCGAGGCTAGCCTGGCCTACACAGTGAGTTCTAGGACTTCCAGGGATAATAGTAAGACCATGTCTTGAAACAAACAGAAAAGAAAGGAAGGAGGAAACGAAGGAAACAAAACAAAACAAAATGAATTAGATCTGGTGTGTACAACAGAGACAGGAAATCTATGGTGTGAATAGTCTATGCGGTGGGGGGGGCATTGGAAGCTCACATGATGGCTCTATTATTCTCTTCACTTTTCATGGTCCATCGTAAAATGGAAAGATGGTGCTAGCGACTGTAAGGACAGACAAAAACATGAAAATAAAATGAGCCACTAACCGCACATTTCCTATTTTTAGTAGCTTTAAGTAACTTCCTCTTATGTGTCATTGGTCAAAAGTATGTTAGGTGGCCATATTAACGACAACGAAGTCTGAGCCTGTGGTTTTTTTTTTAATTTGAACCCTAAACCACTTCCACCAAACCATGTTTTTGGAAGTCAAAACCGTTAAAGCCAAAGATGAGACAGCAGGCGCTGCGGGGAGGGGCTGTGAGGAGGTTCTGCCTGAGTTTGAATCATCAGCCAGCACCTATGTTAAAAGAAAAAAAAAAAAAAGCTGTGTGTGAGCCCATTCATCCGAAACAGCAGCCCTGTGAGGAGCTAAGACAGGAGATTTAGTGGGCTTGCTGCTGCCCCATAAAACAAAGTGTGACACAGCAGGACAGGCCATCCCCTCCTCTGGCTTCTGAGTGTGTATCCAATATACATGCATGTGTCACACACACACACACACACACACACACACACACACACACACACACACTCACAGAGAGAGGGAGGGAGGGAGAGAGAGAGAGAGAGAGAGAGAGAGAGAGAGAGAGAGAGAGAGAGAGAGAAAGTCCCCTTACACACATGCAAACCTGTTAAAGACTGCCTAAATAAAATGCTTTCAGCAGTAAAGTCCGTCACGTGAGCATATTTTCTAATAAATTCTAAAAAGGTAGACATCACTAAGGGGTTGCAATTTCCTGTCATGTTTCAAAGATAACAGTGTTGTATTTAGAGGAGCCAGTCAGGATGTAGCACTGCCATCGTGGAAGGTTTCTCTACAGTCTGAGAGCTGCACTCCAAAAAAAATGTAAAAGGAAAAAAAAAAACCCAAAACTTGAACAATTTTGTGATCAGATGTATGTGGAGTGTCCCCTATAATAAGGAATTTTTCTATGGACACCAAATATGATTCCTATAACCCATTGATTCTCACCTATTCTATCCACCTGGAGAGTGTGTCAGGTTTAGTGGATGTAATCATGTTTTTGCTTTGGTCCCAAGTGTGGGATGTGAAACAGACTGGTGTAAGGGTGTGTGGTGTTTTTCCACTGAAAACAGACTTGTGAGAGAATGAGTGATGTCTGTCCATAATAAAAGTAGTTGCTTCTTGTGAGGGCAGGGTCTTTGCCAAGTGCTAAACATCCTAGTAGAGACTCTGAGAATATATATATATATATATATGTGTGTGTGTGTGTGTGTGTGTGTGTGTGTGTGTGTAGTATATATGTGTGTATATATTATATATATATATATATATTCTCAATCATATATATCTATACATAAGCCCAAAGCAAGAGGCAGGGCTTTTTGTTCTTGGTTGTTCATTACTCCCCTTCGAGACACTCCTAGAGAGAACCTCTCCAGCGAACACTTCGAGGGTCTGGGTTCCAGTGGCTTTGGTTGCATTCACTTTTGTTGAATTGCTGGTTTGCTGTTTAACAGGTCTGCTGGAATCCTGCTGACTATGCCAGTGGGATTGCTCCAAGGAACTAAGTCTAAAAAGGTCTACTTGTCCTGTCTCCATTTACTTCTTTTCTCTCTAGGGTAGGTGGGTTGGAAGGGAGGTATAATTTAGGAACTCCAAATTAAGTAGGCTTGAAAAGTTCAAAGCCTACCTACAGTCAGGTCCTACAGGTCAAGTCCTATAAGATAGTTCCCTGGAAAATCAAGTCTGCCAGCTCTCTCCACCCCCTGCTGCACTCTGTGTGTGTGTGTGTGTGTGTGTGTGTGTGTGTCTGTGTGTGTGTGTCTGTATGTGTCTATCTGTCTGTCTGTTTTGAGGGGATCCTTGTCATGCTTCTAATAGGACAGTGCATAAGGAAACACACTTACCGGGTTGTAATAAAGTCTATTATATTGGATACAGATGAAGCTACAGGAAAAGATGACAGAGTGAGAAACAGCACATGATGTAAGGCAGGGGGCAGCTTTTATGCCCTCTTTGGGTGAAGCACCTTTTACGAGTCTCCATGTGTTTAAAAACTGATCAAATCTTGCTGTTCGAGAAGAGGGTTTAATGTCATATAACCTCTCCTGCCCTCCTCTTCCCAGAAATCAGAGTTGGGGCTGGAAGCTCCAGCTTGCAGTTCTCTAATCACTTGCTCACTCTGTTGACTGGCCCCATCCTGACATTGTCTTGGGAGCTACACTCAGTCATCTCATTAGCATCTACTCAGGAGCTATCAAAGATGCCTCTTACACACATCAGTGGGTCTTCCTAACACCCAGGAAACCAAGAGATTTTAGGTGCTGTATGACAGGAACCAGGGACCCAAACAAATCCTGCTTTCTCACACTTGTCAAGCTGTCTTGAGAGAAGAAGGAAAGCAGAGGACAGGGTGTGTGACGACGTAGGCTAGTGAGTTAGTCTCATTCATTATTCCAGAACCCCTAGGATTGCACTGAACAGTTTTTTTTTTAAACCTACCATGTTTGAAGCACATCACCGAGGATGTGCTATAGCTTCTATAGTTTTTCTTTTTCTGGGAATTCAATTTGTTCCCCATTATGCTATTATCACTGACTGAGGGGTCTTAGTGGCCATCACGGCTCTGCCTTTGAAGCAGAGGGTCAGTGCACTAATACAAAAGGGGAGGAATTCAATGTGCCTGCTCGCCTAATAGGGTTGAATTCACTGAAAGGGAATGACCAGGCTTCCTCTTCTGGGTTTCCATCTGGACAATCCGAAGCCTCCCTTATCCCAAACAAGAACTCCATTAATGAATATTCAACGGAAAGTATTACTTCATTGTCAGCGCTAATTGCTAGTTTTACCTTATTAGTAGAAGCTTTTCTGTGGCTGAGCCTGACATGCATTTGTTTGCACACTGTTATTAGCCAAGACTCGGTGAAGTCTTGCAATTAACACCTCCACATTATCTCATGCCGGGAAAGCAAAGACAAAACCAGATGACTCACTTTGTTTCAGCTTTGCTCTTGTTTTCTGATATAGAAGCACTTAAAGAGAAGTGTAAGCTCATCAGAATGCCATATGGAGCCAACAGAGACCATAAAAGGCTTTTCAGGGAGTGGTGCATGAAAGTTCATTAAGTCCACAGCATCATGCTCAAATCCTGATTTAAGCTTTACCCACCACTAATACAGCATGCAGGTACAACACCTGTGTCACTCTCAGCAACCAGTCTGTATTTCCCAAGAAGCAGAGGAAATAATATATTCTCTCTAAACATAATGAAACTAATGATTCACAAGACAGTTAAATAGCTTCCAGAACTGTTATGACTTTGGAGATAAAAGAGTCAAGGCAATAACTGTATTTTATTTATTTCTTAATGCTGCTCCCAGCAGCCTGTCCCTGATATTTCTGTAAAGACTAGTGATGGAGGGGGTCTGAGTGTCCACAGCTCATATTTCAGTTTTATATTTGGGAAGAGCTTTTCCTCTCAGCACTTGCTCTAAGTTGTTTTTCTACAAAAAGACATCTGAAAAACAAAAGGAATGTTTTTCCTTTCAATTTATGAATTCTTCCTAGCTGTCCTTTTTTTGTTTGTTTTGTTTTGTTTGTTTGTTTAAATTTCAGGTTTTGTTGTTGGGTTTTTTTTGGTTTTTCAAGACAGGGTTTCTTTGTATAGCCTTGGCTGTCTTGAAGTCTCTGTAGACCGGGCTGGCCTCGAACTCACAGAGAACTCACCTGCCTCTGCCTCTGCCTCCTGAGTGTTAGGAATAAAGGCGTGCACCATCACTACCCAGCTTTATTCTCAGTTTTTTGAGATAGGGTTTCACACTGTAGCCTAAGCCAGCCTGAAACTCAAAATCATCTTCCTGTCTCAGCCAGCCCTGTGAGGGCTGGGATTACAGGTATGCACTACCAGGCCTGGCTTTTTTTCTTTTTCTTTCTTTCTTTTTTTTGGTAAAGATAATTGCAGAAATTAAACACTATATTCTAAAAACAAAAGATTAAATTTATTTCTTCACAAGTAAGTCTAAGTGTTCAATAAACATGGAAAACAATATTTAATTATTAATCAAAAATGAGCAACTAACATAACATTTCCTTTTAGATATTCAGTGCTTAAAGTGAACCGTCTGTGCCTGTCGTGGAGGGCATGAAGGAGGGAGAATTCATGGACACTTTCAAGAGGAGTTGCAAATTGCAGGAACCTTTCGGAAAAACAACATGACAATTAATTTTTGTTATAAATCTCTCTCACAATTATTCTTACATAATTTGGCTATGCAGCATATAAGGCATTTTTATTTCAGTATAATTGTAAAAAAAAAAAAAAAAATTGGCCAGAGAGAGAGTATTGCTTAAAAATATCCATCCTATAGCCATCACAATGCTTCACAAAGATTCACTGTAAATCCATGTGTTTTGTGGACTGATTCAGAAAAAAATATGGAAAGTTCTCCAAAGATGAGATTAAAACAATAACAGTTTGTCTTATGAACATCATACTTAAAAAGCAGAGATCTCTGAAGTTAAATATGTGACGTCTACCACACTGTGAAAGCAATCTATGTCTCACTTGTGAATCTTCATTTCTTCCAACAATATGCACAAGAAAAAACCCAGCTACAATAATAATAATAATAATAATAATAATAATAATAATAGTAATAGTAATAATAATAAAGAACTCATAATTGTATAGTCATAACTATTCCCATAGTAGTGAAAAACTTAAATTAAAATCATTCTTATTCAGATTTTGCCCTAGATGAATGATGGAATGGAAAAGTCTTATTTACAAATGAGAGGAGGCCCAACATTGTAATGACTTCTGTCTATATGGAATTTCTGGTACTTCAAAAGTACCAGAATGCCAGCCTAGAATGTTCATTTATCACTGGGCCCTTCTGGAATAATCACTGGTGCATTGTCATTGACAATATCAGAAGGCTAAAGCCTTTTTATGTATGCAGGTTTTGGGGGGATTTTTTGTTTTATTTTGTTTTGCTTTGTTTTTGGTAAGATTTTATTAAGTGTGAGGAGGGCTGGGTATCTGAGCATGCAAGTGCTCACAGAGGCCCAAGGAGGAGTTAGATTCCTCGAAGCTGAACTTACTGGGACCTGGACCAGAGTGCTGGGTTCTGAACTCCTCTGAGAGAGAGCACCAAGTGCTCTTAACTGCTGAGCCATCTCTTTAGCCCCTCACTGGGCGATTTTTACATCTCCTACTCTCCATCCAAGTTGGGACTGGTTTGATGATCAAGTCACACAAGGAACTGTACTGAGGCCTAAACAAAATAATCAAACATAGCAGATTTCTCAGGGTAGACATGTCAGGGGTGCTAGCCCAGCCTCCATAGAGTTAGTACAAACCAGCCAAGGTTTTGGCAGGAAAGACTTTGGCATCCCATCTGCATTTGACCTCTGCCTAAAAAATACTTCCATTAAAACATTCTCCCCTCCAAGCCACTGTGTTTTGGCAATAGATAGTTGCCTAGCCCTGCTGGTCCAGTCCTGGCCTGAGGTTCAGGTTTCTGCATATCTATTGCACTAGAAGAAAGCCATCTGAAAATAGAAACACGGGCTGTTTTGTCACTGTTGAATGGGAAGGCTAATAATAGTGTTGCTTCATTGTTTGGCAAGGACTCAAGGCTACCTCGGCCAAGCAGCCAAACATGCTGTGAGGCAGTAACGAAATCATAAAATTCCTCCAGGGAATGGGGCAGCTATTCAGAACATGTTTTATATTCTGGGGTTGCTTGGGAAGGAAATAGTTCAGAAGTTGTTTTGACACAAATGTGGTTTGTTTCCAATTGAAGGAGGGGGAGGGGTGGGGGAGCGCAGTCAGGAGGTCAGTTGCAGAAAGGATGCAAAAATGTCGTTAAGGAGCTCCTGACAGGTGGTGATAGGGCTGTCGCTGTGAAGCCTGGGGCCTGGCGGGGAGTTTGTCTCTGCCAGGCTCCCAGGGTGCTCTCTGCTGCCTTTCACACTCCTATTATGTTTATTTCTGTTGAACTTAAATCGTGACCTTTTCCAAACTGCCCTGCATTGTTGACCCACATGCATTTTTTGAGACCTCATTTCCCTGAATGCCTTCCTTGTTCCTGCAGCAGGGAACTCTAAATAGGAAGCGGCTGAGGCAAAAGAGCACTGGAATGGAAGGAAACCTTTCAGGCATTGAATTCCACTGGCTATTAATAATTCAGAAATGTTTTTAATGCCCTGATATGGAAGGAAGGTTTTTTGACACCAAAGGCATCTAAATATTAATTTCAGAGGAATTGGTTGTTACAAGCAGTTAACATCCATTTTGTTAGTTGACCTCCCCGGGAAGGTTAATGCACTAAAATCTGGTCATTAAGTATAGTAACGAATGTTTTTTCAGAAAGGTTATTACTATCATAAACTCTAATCCGTGGTTCATGGCAGCAGCCTTTAGTGTAGGGCTCTGACTAATGAAGAATTAACTGTTTCTGAGCAGTTAATAAAGAATTTTTTTTCCTCCAACCAATCAACATACCCTACATGATCCTTATAATTACTGAAAGCATTAAGCCCTGGGTATGAGAGCCCACATGTCAGAGCAGAACTCTACTCCCAGTAAATGACAAATGGCAAACCTAATCCCATTTCACTTCATTTTTTTTTCTTTCTTTCTTTTTTATTTTTTTCCATTTATTTATTTATTTATTTATTTATTTTTGGTAACATGGTCACTGAAATAGGAAATGATGAAATTCCTAAGTATTAGAAAATGATGGTATACTGCAAAGCATTTGCTAAATGAGTATTGATGAGGTCTTTAGTCATATTTTATTGTGATGGAAGATTCTATATTCTGGCTTAGATCTCCTTAGAACAGAGAAGTTAATTGACTACCAACAAGATTTTTTTTTCCCCTACTTGTTTGTTTTGTTCTTTCTTGCTATAAAACCCACTCACTGGTGAGAATATAGGCAACACTTGCACCTCCCCCATAACAGGGGAGGGGAGGTACAAACTAACCTTTCTTAAGCGCCTAGGGCAGTGTTCTGCTTCTCAATGGAAAGGTCTTCTAGAATTAATTAAAGTCACTTTCCCCGCTGAGGACTGAGCATTAGCTTTGCTCTGAAGGCTCAAAAACATACTGATTTTTTTTTTTTTTTTTTTACATTTAAGGCAGCCCAGTGGCCCAGTGAAAACAATGGGTCTGGCTTTAAGGAGTAATCTTTTCTAGAGACCAAAACTCTGAACAATTATTACACTAAGGACCTAGACATCCCTGAAGAGCTAGGCCAGAGCTGGCCAGAAACACAGAGGGATGGCCCCCTTGCTCTGCCTCTCATGCCAGCAAGAACAGTCGCCACCATTTACGTGCATCTTTCCCTCCTTTTCTGTTTTCAAGCTATCATTTTGGTAGCTGTCCCTTTATTTGAAAACAGAAGGGGAGAAGCCATAGTTAGCCATACACAAAAAGGAGTCCCCTTAAACTCCCCCCCCCCCACCAGAGTATTCTGTTCTATATGAAGAAAGTTTTATGGGGAGGGGGAGAAGGAGGGGGGCTAAATGCACTGTTGATTAGCTCACATTCTCAAAATAGCTTCTTTCTGTGGAAGAGTCTCCACATTTGCCTACACTACTAATCAATGGAGTTCTCTAAGCGCATTCTGGCAGGGCTGAGTCTTCTTTTAGCATTTTGTTTTTTAAAAAAATGCTATATTAGTTTCTCATTTACTAGTGAGAAGCAAGAGAGTGTCTTTCTGAAGGTGTTTCCTCAAATGGAAAGAGATGTTGCATATCTCTTTTGTAGAATAGTTATTTTAAAGATGAGCCACAACATAAACCCGGAGGTGGAATGGCTCGGCCATACGAGTGTGAGGCAGCTGTACACAATGGCGAAGCTTTGTACATTTGACCTCATTTTATAAACGTGACTGGAATCTTAAACGCCTCTCCAAAAACCTTTCGATCCTAAAGCTGGAATCAAAGGGGGCAGTGATATACGAGCCTCCACTTCTGAGAACTGGGACTTTGGCTGAGTCTCGCTCATCCATCATGGCCCCATCACTGGACACAAAGCCTTCCCTGTTGCCTCGGCCAGAAATAGCCCCTCCAACTCCAGACTTCTCATTTGCCTTGTATATTTCTCATGCGCTTCTTCACAGCCAGTCTTTTGCTCGGAGTTATTCGTAGCCAGACCTGAAACGTGTATTCTCAGCCCTTGCTGCAGTGTCCCTGATGCAAGTGCTAAACTGGGCTGGTGAATTTCACTAACCACTCCTCTGCAGTTTCTCTGCCTCCTCCATGGCGGCTGAACAGCTGAGTCCCTGAATGACCTTGGCAGTCAGCTATTCTTTGTTTAATATTTTGTAGTGTATCCTCCCCTGCCAGGTTCCTACCTCTAATGGGAGTATCTAGAAGCTCCCTTCTCTTCCTCCTCACCATCTCCCCATAGGGCAGGCAAAAACGTTTCTGAGTGACTGGCTCATTTCTAAGGTGGAGGTTTGTTCATCCGGGCTGCCCTACACATGGACAGGGATTCGGGATGAATACAGTACACAGGCAGCTGCAGGATGAGGGCCTGTAAAGACAGATCAAGTGCCTTTGGAAGTCGTCGCTTTTCCCATATCTGCTCTGTCATCACTGTCACTGAAGTCACAGAAAGGAGAGGGGTTAACATGCCAGGACTGCTGATGATCACCTTTGACATCCTCCTTAACCTCCTTGGAATTTAGTTTCTGTGCATAGTAACACTTGAGTCTAGACTGGCGACAGCATAGGCTAGGTGAGAAGGCCCCTGAGATGAGGTGTAAAATGAGTCAAGGGGCTAAGAAGTTGGCTCAGCTGTTAAGAACATTTACAGAGCTCTTACAGAGGACCCGGGTTTGGTTCTCAGCACCCACCTGGTGGCTAACAACTGCTTCTAACTTCACTTCTAGGTGATCTGACACCCTCTTTTTACCTCCCAGGCTCCTGTGCACATGTGATACACATACATACACTCAGGCACACGTACATGCACATACAGAAATTAATAAACATGTTAAAAGAAAGAAACCTATTGGTATAGTGACTATGTACCAATAACATTAAAAAGAATACTGCCAATGTCATTTCATAATGTTCTAAGATCCTTACATTTGTGGTGACTAGTTAGTAGGTTTGGAGTAAAGGACATTATCTGAGACAGCGCTACATCAAAATTTCTTTTTTCATTGCTTGCAGAAACTGAGGCTATTAATGGCATATCTACCCCTTCCTCCCAACACATACACTTGATTGTTACTTAGCAGTAAGAAAATGGTTACAGTGCCTCTTGGCAAATGCTGAACACATTTAATTCCATTCCTACTACTCATTTCTATAAAGGTCGTACTAGAGAGTAGCTCATGCATTTAAATACAGGGGTTTCAGAAACTGAGTGAGGACTCTCACTTTTCCTGCTCCAGAGGAAAGTGGATATAAATGCTGGGAAAAAAAAAACGCAGCTGGGAGAATAATTGAAAGTGGGTCCGATATCTTCATCCCCTGAGAATGCATGAGCATGTGTCTGCTTGAAGTCACTCTTTCATGAAATGTGTGTGTGTGTGTGTGTGTGTGTGTGTGTGTGTGTGTGTGTGTGTGTGTGTGTCTGGATTTGAGCTTCCCTGGGCTGTGGGTAAGTTTCACAGAGGGGTTCCGACTCGCAAAGGTTAACTGCAAAAATCAAGGCTCTGTGCGTTTCTTGCAAAGGTCACACTCATCAGCGGCTCCAGAAAGACTCTGAGCTGGGACATGGTACCATGGCTGAGCCATGGCTCCAGGTTTCATTTCCCATAGAAGACAACTCCATTCCACGGTCGTGTCCCCAAGAGACAAAGAGGCCACTCAGTCATTTGCAATTACTCACATGTGGCCCACCTTCATGGTGTTTGTCAGCTGCTGCTTGCTGGCCCTCTGCATTCCAAATGCCTGAGCTCCAGGAAGCTGTTTAATAAATAGGATGGGTTTTTTGATTAATGTAAGAAGCCAAAAATAGAGTGTGATGCAATGCATATCACAACAGGAAGCACAGATCAAATTGGATGGTTCCAAGGGACTGCGCTGTACTGGAGTGTTTTCCTCTAAGAAATGGTGCTTCCTTTTTATAGTACCTTGGAGGGGCAAACTGTAGCGGACATACATTGAAGGCTTGGAAACCTGCCCTGTGGGTCTTTGGACAGCAATTATAGGTGACCACACAAGACGCTCAAGAGAAAGTTAGAAACTGGACATTGACTCCGGCCTAGGAAGGCTGTTCTCTCCCTCATTAGAAGCTGGCGTTATTGTAAACACTAAGAACAGCCGCCACTGATGGAGATGATATCAGTAATGTGCTGGCTGGATCTCTAAGGTCGGTTATTTAAATAGCACATTCAGTTTCTTCTGAGGATCTGGAAAGCCTCATGTTGCCCTATGCATAAAAGCACTAATTTAAACTTCTCAGTGGATAAAATAATTGGAATTCACATGGCTCAGTTCAGGCAAGATTCGAGAAAAGCAAAACCCAACCCTTGTATGCCAAGGACCTCTTACATTTGCTGATGAATAGTACAGTATGTAAAAGAAATTCAGGGTCATTTTTCCTAATTAAGTGAGCAATAATGAAAGGTTAAAACACACTCTGGTGTGTACTAAAAGGAAGAAATAAAAGAAACCAATTCACTGCTCTTAATGACTGTGTACTGACTCCATACTTTGTAAGTTGCTCAAAATCACTGTGGGTGATCAAAGCATACTGCCTGTATATATGCATGCTCAGGGGGTCAGGGAAGCCGTGCTCTTACTATAGATAAATATCAGTTTGTATGGAAAAAAAATGTTTTCATCTGTGGGAGTTAGTCAGTGATAGAGTGTGTCTGGCATGTACAGGGCCCTAGGTTCACTCTCCAGCACAGACAGAAGTGGGATACGGTTATACATATGTATGTTTTTCTACTGACAAATTTTATCTTCCTAGCATGAGAACGGCCACACGCTCTGGTTGCTATAAGGTTGTTGACTTTTTCTATTGCATGTGAGGGGAAGTCAAGATGGGACTCTTTTGAGTAATTTTGTTCCCCTGGTAAACTTGCCTGTCAAATCAAAGTATCTTTCTCTTAGGATTTGCAACTAATACAACCAAGGCCCAAGATTTCAGGAAAAAAAATTGTTAGGTTTAAACTCAGCCAAACACCTCTAGCCATTGACTCATTCTAAGTACACTGTTCAACACTGACAGGAAATGGCTGACAATTAACTAAAATTTCCAGCCTTGCCAAGGATTATATTGTCATTGCTAAAACTGGCTTTGAACAATGCCTTCCAACACTTATATTCTTGAAAGAGTGGAAAAATTGTAAACATTCAGTTATGCAAGGTAAGCCCAAGTGACCTCCTGCACATTGCATTGTGGGCATAGTTAGAAATGCTACCACTCACATTTAAAACTTTTTCAGGAGGGCTGATACCATGTTCCCACGTTCTACCGTGTATAAAGACAGACTTTGTAGAATGGAATGTTAGGACTTCTGGAAACGCTAAGTGTAGCCTTGTGTGGAAACGGCAAGATTGTATTGTAGTTCAGCTAACCTCCCGCTGTTTTTAGAGGTTAAAGTCTCTCTCGCTGCCTGTCCACGCATCCCTTTGAGCATCCCATTCTGCTCAGTCCCTGCCCCATTCCAAGCTAGACTGTCAACTTTGTTGAGCCAAGATATTTTGTACTACTTTCTTTAAACTTGATTCTTAAGGGTGGGGGTGGGTTGTTTACAGTATAAGCATGAGCCTGTTATCTCAATTTCTGTTGGAAAAGCACTAGAAAGTTCTGGCCTCAAATTCTGGCTTAGATTTTAATTTCCATCAGTGCCATCGAATAGTGATTGGACACCAAGCTACAATAGACAAGGTGTTGACCAAAAACAAGTTAGCCAAGCTGAACCTTCCCTGCTGCAAATCATCCTGCTAACTAGGATTTTGAACAACTGGGGAAAAGGTGCTTGCATGCAATGTAGTTTTACTTGATTGCTCTTTGCTGCAAGCAAAACAAGATCTGGCCATTTAAACGCCTGCCTGATCGTACAGGCCTAACGGAGCGATCCTAAGCCAAAACTAATCACTGTCGCAATTCTCCTGCTTTGTGGATTCAGTCAGAGAGATGTGTATTCAGATTTGATGGCCTTTGTGCTCACTGAGCTTTCGCTCTCCTTTCTCTGTGCCCCGCTGAGCTGACCCTAACCTCTTTTGAAGTCTGTGCTTACCCTGGATCTGATCAGATGCGGCAGAGTGAGTTGGGTAAGAAAGGAAAAAGGGGGGGGGGAGTGGTCATTAACTGCTCAGTTTCGGATGCTTTTCAGTGAGTCACAAGAATTGGGAAAGGAATGGCAATCCTCCATTCATAGACATAGATGCTAATATTTTTAGATATCCACTTATTGTTCTAGTACCACGAGTACCATTGTCCTGAGGGGGAAAAAAGTGTTTCCTCTGATAAAAAAATGTGTGCATGAATGATATAAATATAATTATTCCAAAATGCATGAACATATTCCCCTCTTCGTTACAAGGTCTCCTATTTACCGTATTGCCATGTATACATGGCAACAGATTTTTGTGCACTTTCCACTGTCTTCAACACAGTGTGGGGCAGTATTTTGAGTTTGAGCCATTTAAATATTTACAATTAGCTATCTTTTGTGCACCAGGTTTTCAGACAGCAGGAACTCAAGTGAGAAATACAGTGTATGTTGTGGTGGAGGAGACAGAGAACAAATCAGAAGATAGCTAAAAGCTTCAGGAAGGGCTTAAGACAAGAGAGTAAAAGGTAAGTCCAGGCTGGATGACAGAAATTAGCATTAACCATACACAAGAAGGCCTCTGAGAGTATACCATCTGAGCAGAAGATTCCAGAAAACAGCAATGTAGACCCTGAGGCAAAAGAAACAGCACAAGTAAAGGTCTTGAGGAAAAATAAAATGATTTTCTTTGCTAATTGTCTTTTTGTGTGCCCTGTTGTCCTTACACCGAAAGATACCATGCCACTTGAGAAGTAGTAATTATGTGTTTATAATAAAGGGTGCAAACGACAATTATAAGACTTTTATTAATAGCTAATATCTCCTGCTCTTAGCACATTCCAGGAAAGTGTTCTAAATGTTTTACCATGTTAGGTAATTTAATTTGCACAATGGTCTTATGAAGCAGAAGACAAAAGTGAAGTTCAAGATGGGAGCTGAATTGTACAGGATTTCACAGCTCAAAGATGCATCTGGCTGACCTAGAATTTGAACCTAGGCATTCTGGAAGCTAATGAAAATCAGACAGTGGTTATAAGCCGAATTCCACACCCCTGACTATTTTCGCTGCCTGGATGTTTTATGGTAATTGTGGGTTTGCTCTGGTTTGAGACAGGGACTCACTGTGTAACCCAGCCTGCTCTTGATTGTGAGTCTTTTGCCTCAGCCTCCCAAAAAGGTAGGATGACAGACATGTACTACCATCCTGGACTGATCTGGACTTCCAAAATCCCTGTGTGCTTCTCGCTCACAGGCTGCTTAAATTGTTCTAAGTAGTTTCTTATGAAGATCTTACAGAAATTAAAGTGTATCCCAACACACACTCTTCTCTCTCCTCTCTCTCTCTCTCTCTCTCTCTCTCTCTCTCTCTCTCTCTCTCTCCATGTATATGAACACAAAGCATAACTCAAATGTTCAAAGTTTCAATTCAAGAATAATAACAGTTTTTAAATCTATACTTGGGTCAGCCAATAAACTGGCTTTCCAACTCTAAATTTAGCTTTGTTTATTTGTTTGTTTTGTTGTTGTTTTTTTTTGAGGCAGGAGTTTCTCTGTTACACAGAGCCCTGGCTGTCCTGGACTGTCTTTGTACACCAGGCTGTCCTCGAATTCACAGAGATCCGAGATCCACCTGCCTCTGCCTCCCTCGTGCTGAGATTAAATCCGGCTCAAATTTACTTTTTTGCCTGATCTTTGAAAATAGATCTGAGCCCTTTAAATAGGTTTCTAGGACCCTCTGGAACCTTCTATTTCCCCATCCTCCCTTACCTCTCTCACCTGGAGTCCCAAAAGGAAGTCCCAGTATCTATCCCAATCTCCTATTAAGTGAAGACTTTCAGGGGACATCTCTGTTGGGCTAGTGTCCAATTATAAGTGAGTATATACTATGTGCATCTTTCTGGGTCTGGGTTAACTCACTCAGGATGATCATTTCTAGTTCCATCCATTTGCCTGCAAATTTCAGTATTTCCTTGGCTTTAATAGCTGAATAGTATTCCATAGGGTAAATGTACCACAGTTTCTTTATCCATTCTTCAACTGACAGACATCTAGGCTGTTTCCAGATTCCGGCTAACCCAATTAAGAAGTGGGACTCAGAATTAAACAGAGAATTCTCAGTAGAGTGGCTGAGAAACACTTAAAGAAATGCTCAAAGTCCTTAGTCACCAGAGAAATGCAAATCAAAACGATTCTGAGATTCCATCTTACACCCATAAGTAGCTAAGATCAAAAACTCAAGTGACAGCACATGCTGGTGAGGATGTGGAGGAAGGGAAACACTCCTTCATGGCTGGTGGGAGTGCAAACTTGTACACCAACTTTGGAAATCAATCTGGTGCTTTCACAGAAAACTGGAAATATGGCTTCCTCAAGACCCAGCTATTCCACTCCTTGGAATATACCCAGAAGATGCTCCACCACACAACAAGGACATATGCTCAACCATGTTCATAGCAGCCTTATATGTCCTATTTCTTTTCTTTCTTTCTTTCTTTTCTTTTTCTTTTTCTTTTTTTTTCTTTTTTCTTTTCTTTTTTTTTTTTTTGTTGTTGTTGTTTGAGACAGGGTTTTTCTGTGTTAGCCTTGGCTGTCCTGGACTTGCTTTTTAGACCAGGCTGGCCTCGAACTCACATCGATAACCTGCCTCTGCCTCTTGAGTGCTGGGATTAAAGGCATACGCCACCACACCCAACTCATATATGTGCTATTTTTTAAAAGATTTATTTATTTATTTATTTATTCATTCATTTATTTATTTATTATGTATACAGTGTTGTGCCTGCATGTAACACCTGCATGTAACATCATGTGGTTGCTGGGAACTAAACTCAGGACCTTTAGAAGAGCAGTCAGTGCTCTTAACCTCTGAGCCATCTATCCAGCCCCATATGTGCTATTTCTTAAAGACAGATATAGGCAGAAGGTGCCTTGGGTTTTTTTTTGTTTTTTTTTTAAGACAGGGTCTCATAATATAGCCAAGGCTGGCCCTAAACTCATAAGCCTTCTGCCCTAGTTCCCCAGTACCCCCCCCCCCATCTTTAGAATAATGTTCCGTTCTTTTTACCACACCTTATAGGCCCTGCTCCTTCTGTAATTAATGACTCTTTATAGTAAACCTTCCAAATTCAAACTACTCTACCTCTTTTCTTCTAATTGGACCCTGGATAATACAGTATTGGATAATTTAAGAGTTTGTTTGATGTTCCAGGTTAGAATTTTGTAAAGTCAAACATCATATTATGACACAATTTTTCACTTCAAACTCATTAAAAAGCCACCCTCTCCCCATAACTGTAGTTTTTAGGGATGGGACCACAGGACCAGAGGCTCTTCAACTGCCTTGTTTTTCTTTCCTTTCTATTTCTCTCTTTCTCTCTCCCTCCCTCCCTTCTTTTCTTCCTCCCTCCCTCTCTCTGTCTCTCGCTCTCTATCTGTCTCTCTCTGTGTCTCTGTCTCTCCTCTCTCTGCCTCTGTCTCTCTGTCTCTGTCTCTCTGTCTCTCTGTCTGTGTGTGTATCTGTTTGTGTGTGTGTGTGTATGTATGCATGTACCACAAGTTGCAGGTGGAGGCCAAAGAACTGCTTATAGGAGTCAGATCTTTCCTACTACCATGCGGGTCCTCCTAGGCATGGAATTCAGGACATCAGGCTGGCAGCGAGCACCTTTACCTACTGAGCATCTTGCCCACCAGCCCTGTGTTCTACCCTGTATAGCATAGTCTGTGGTTCACAGTACTGATGGTCCTCAAACACTGAGATGAGGCTTATGTTCAGAAGGCTCATTCCACTTCTATGCCTGCACACCTTCATGTATCCCTGCCTCTCTACCCTTACACCAGAACCTTTTCTGTTCGTTAACCATTTAAAAGGTTGTCTCCTAAACTATACCCATAGCCACGTTACCTTGACCTTGCTGCAAAGAATTTTTCCAATCTATTTACTTATATGGTGCTGGGAATTAAGCCCAGGGCTTTGAGCATACTAAATAAACACTTGAATACTGAAATATACATCAATCCTATTTTTTAAAAGATTTATTTATTTATTTATTATGTATACAGTGAGCATTAGATGACATTGCAGATGGTTGTGAGCCACCATGTGGTTGCTGGGAATCGAACTCAGGACTTCTGGAAGAGCAGTCAGTGCTCTCAACCGCTGAGCCATCTCTCCAGCCCCATCAACCTTATTTTTACTTTTTATTTTGAGACAGGCTTTTCTTAAGTCATCCTGGCTGGGATTGAGTTCACATTGTAGACCAAGCAGGCCTCGAACTTGTAATTCTCCTGCCTCCATCTCCCGAGTTTACAGTCTGCACCGCCAGGTCTAGCTTCTCTTTATTTCCTAACTAGCTTTCCCATCCTTTGTTTATCATGGGCTATTGCTTCATATTCTAGGATTATCAATCACACGAACACTACACACACACACAGAGATCTGCCTGCCTCTGCCTCCCAAGTGCTGGGATTAAAGGCGTGCGCCACCAGGCTCGGCCAGCTCCTGCACCTTTATCTATCACGACTAGGTCTCTCAAGGATCTAGAAGTTCATGGTTTGACTAGGATGACCTGCCAAAGAACTTCTGGGATCCACCTACCTCTGCTACCCAACTAGTGTCAGAGTTATAGAAGCCTGTGACCACCCTAGGCTTTTAATATATAGGTTCAGGAGATCCTCCCTCACATGCTCATACTTAAGCACTGTACCACTTAACTATGTCCCCAAAGGCCCTCTGCATTTAAAAACATGACAGAGTTGGGCTTGGTAGCGCATGCCTTTAATCCCAGCACTCGGGAGGAGGCAGAGGCAGGCAGATCTCTGTGAGTTCAAGGCCAGCCCGGTCTACAAAGTGAGCCTAGGACAGCCAAGGCTACACAGAGAAACCCTGTCTCAAATAGATAGATAAATAAATAAATAAATAAATAAATAAATAAATAAATAAATAAATAAATAAAAAATAAAAACACAACAGTACTAGAGCTGTCAGCTCTGGTTCCCCCTTGCTAAAGCCTTTTATGACTGAGCTTGCTTCTGCACGAGTCCCTTATCTGGACGCGGCTCCGTGTGATCCCAGTGTCCATGAGGCTCATCTGAAAGTGCTGTATTTCTGCCAAAAGCCACCAGTTCTATTTCTACTCCCTTAATGATGGCTTGAATATGGAATCTCCTAGAAAAACGGGTGCCAGTCCATTCCTCACTCCCGTTTATTGCCAAGTGTTGGTTGTGTTTCATTCTGAACTTATCACTCTCTCCCACCTTTCAGTATAAATTTATTCCACTGAGTCCAAGAAAAATGATATAAATTTTCATTAAAGAAAACACCATATTATGACAGCACTAAATGAATCATCTGCAGTCTCTTTTTAAAGGCTTGATTTATTTTCTGCACTTGGGAGACATGTTGTAAAAATATTTCCACTAACAAGCATGAAATATTGCAATACATATTTTTATACATACTATATTTGGCTATGTAATGTTTTTCATTTTTGTGTGTTAGCTGCACTGAAGTGTTTATCTATTGTGGGGCTCTCAGGTTAATGTCTTGACCACATTTGCTCCCTTGATTAAAGAATAAAATCAAGAACAAATTGGCCAAAAAGCCCAGATGAGCTTCAAATCCATCAAGCTGAAGGCAATATTTTCCTGACGTGACTCATACTCCCACTATTCTGCAGATGTTTTCTCCACCTGGTGACACGGTGCAATGTCATTGACACGCAGGCTATTTCACTTAGTCTTGAGCCAACACAGAGGCTGAGCCGTTGGGTGTGCTGAGTCCTTTTTAAATCTAGAAGACACTGCTATGCATGTGTCCAAGTGGACCAAGGTGAATCAGGAAAGCTGCTACCACATAAGAGCTGGCTTTGAAAATATGTTGACAACATGCTGTGACTTGAATACCCAAATCCTTGGCAGAGAGTTTCTGAGGTAACTGCATTTGCAAAGGAGATCAATGCTCCCCTCATTGATTTTCCTCAGTCGCAAAGCCAGGATTACACACATTGTGAGGCTGTATGCCTAGAGTCGTCCAATCTGATTTCCTTGTCAGCACTAAAAGTCACAGTGTTCGACTGTAAACTGGAGGTTATGAAAGTCGAACTGGATCAAATTTGTACCTCCACTAAGCCTGCATGTTAAACAGAAGTGCTGGAGCGCATTTCTAGTGCCGTGGAAGGGCTGCGTGGGACAAGACAGACTCCGTTTGTGTGCAGCATCTAAGTAGATGGCAGCGATGCCAATGATGCATCAGAGATGCCTTGGGCAGATTTGCCTAACTCCAAGACACTTCCAAATGAGCCAGAGCTTCCCTTGGCTTACTTGAAATGCAAAGTAAGGAGAGAGTTTCTTGCCCAAATTCAGGGGTTTATCTGACCCTTCTGGATTTGAAGCTAAGTTTTTAATCACTGGGAAAAGTGGGTAGTTGAGAAACCATAAAGATAAAAAAAAAAAAGAAAACAAAAACAGAAACAAAAAAACTGACTCCAAAACCAAGGGTTGATGGTTTTGTAGTGAAGTTAGCAGAGTCTTGTATTCCATGAAGTATTGAACTATCTCATAATTTAATTTGGCACTGTAAACTGCAAACTGAAACACCCCCAAAAGGTAACATTAGCTCTTTCAGCCTTTACATGCATATGTGTATGTGACTGGTGCCTGTGTGTGTCTGTCCTTCTATCTTTCTAGAGTGTTACTGTGATGGTTTGGATGAGAATGACCACCTTGGGCTCATGAATTTGAATGTTTGGTTCCCAGTTGGTACATTGTTTGGGAAGAATTGAGAGTTATGTCCATGCTTAGGGAGGTATATCATTGGGAGTGAGCTTGGAGGTATCAGAAGCCCAGGCCAGGCCTTTTCTGGCTTTCTTTCTGCCCCTGTCTGTAGTGAGGTATATTAGCTCTCAGCTCCTGCTCCACAGCCATGCTGGCTGCCATGGTGATCATGGACAAACCCCCTGAAACTGTAAACACACCCCCAGTTGAAGAGTTACTTTTATAAGTTGACTCAGTCATGGTGTTTCAACGTAGAAATATAACAGTGCCTAAGATAGTAAATAAGGATGGAAGGAAAGTGTCTTATCCCTAAAGGTTTACACCTCCACTCCCCTTGGAGGACAGAGACCATGTTGCATTGTAACCCCAACTTGAGATTAATTTTTTGTTTGTTTGTTTGTTTTGTTTTGTTTTTCGAGACAGGACTTCTCTGTGGAGCCTTGGCTGTCCTGGACTCGCTTTGTTGACCAGGCTGGCCTCAAACTCACAGTGATCCAGCTGCCTCTGCCTCCTGAGCCACCACACCCGGTGAGGTTCATTCTTAATTAAGAGGCTGGAGACATATGCCAGTTGTGCAGCACTTGCCAAGCATGTCAGAGTCTCTGGGATCAGTCTTGATACGATGGTGGGGAGAGATTTTTTGAAAAGATTATGTAAAGTAAGCCATTCATTTTCGACTAAGACTACATAAATGACCTCACAGCTACAGGCCTTTCAAATATAATTTTCTCTAAATCCAGGCTTGTCATACTGCTCCTGTCACTATTAAGAATGCCATCCTGCCTGGTGTGGTGGCGCATGCCTTTAGTCCAACCACTCAGGAGGCAGAGGCAGGTGGATTGCTGTGAATTCAAGGCCAGCCTGGTCTACAAAATGAGTCCAGGACAGCCAAGGCTACACAGAGAAACCCTGTCTCGAAAACCAACCAACCACCACCAACAACAACAAAAGAATGCCATCCTGTCTCCCCCTCACATAAACCTGGCTAGGGCATGGCTCTCACCTTTCTGTTCCTGAGGGTAATAAAGTCTGAGGGGTTAAGGGGAAGAAGCCACTCTACACCAATGACTCATGGTGTACACACTATACATGGCGTATATAGCTATACCCTGGCTAAACTATTTCCAGATCACAAGTTTGCTGCATAAATTGGTCTGTTGGTTCTATGCTGGTAGCTAAGACATGTAAACATGTTGCCATGTTACCTACTCAGATTAGCCATGCTGGGATCAGTTTCTCTGGGACTGAAAATGAAGAGCCGATTCTCTGCTCCATATTTTTCCAATGCCTTCCTTGCTCCATTGAGTCACTTCCATATATCCACTATGAACTTCAAGACTAGATCAACCTTTCTCAGTACAACAGCAGACACATCCCAGTCTTTATTTTTTTCTTTATAGGCTAAGAGATTGAAGATGTACATTTTACTGGGACTCACTGGAAACTAAATATGTTTTCCCATTTAGCCATGACATAGAAAATGGAAGTAGTTTTCAAAGCATTAATTTACTTTTTATAAAGCAATTTTCTCTCAAATGAACAGATTCTAAGATATTTGGAAATTAAACTGGAACTAATTTTTCTTGGATGTAAGTCAGTAGTGTCCTGACCCAGACAGCTTTCCTCCGAGAACCTTCTCCCTAAAGAAGCCTTACTTCTGAGGAAGTTTTGTTTTTCTAACTTGGTGCCCTTGATTCAGTCATAATCTGAGGAAACGGCCTGAGGTAATCTAACAATGGGAAGCAGGAGAAGCCGCCTCTGTTTAACCTCCACATTACGTTAGTGGAGGTGGGGTGGACTCACCCTGCCTGTCAGGCTGCTGTTCTACCCCAGTGGGACCTGCTCCAGGGCATGGCTAAGCAATGATCCCAGGGGTGCTCTGGGGAGCCAGCAATATCTTGTTCCAGGGCATCTGTCAATGGGAACTACAGTTTGGACAAAAACCACACTTCCTGTTCTTTCAAATAAAACAAAAAAACAACAACAATGACCAAAAAAAAAAAAAGGCAAAACAAAAACAAAACAAAACAAACAAAAAAACCCAGTAACAACAACAACAAAACCATACCTCTATGCTACTTTCACCTGCCTTGTTTTACCTAGGCAAAACAGAAGACCAATCTAAAAAAAAAAAATGTTAATAAAAAAGAGCTATGATGTGAAGAGAAGTTCATTTTGCTGAAATATGCACTTTAAAGGGAGCATTTTAACACAGCAAGGAAAAAAATGCACATTTTCTTAATAAAGCCTGAACGTGCTAAGATATTATTATACACCACATAAAGTTAAGGCTGTTTAAACAGGGAAAACAGAAAGCATTGGTGGTCATTCAACCCTGAACACTTAGGACATTTCATTTCTTTTTACAGCAACCATATTCAGTAATAAAAGAGCAACTGCTTCTGGTTACTGGACTGAAAAGAATCAAAGTCTCGGGACTTTTTAGCACTTCATGTCCCTTGAGTGTTCTCTGTCAACTATAGCTCACTGAGTCGGCTGATTCACCAGGGTCTATAAATTGCAACCAAAGCAAAGAGTTCCATATATATATATACTTAAGATTTACTTTAGATGTATGAGTATTCTTTGCCTGCGTGCAAATATGTGCATCACGTGCATACCTAATGCCCAGGAAAACCAGAAGAGGATTTGACATCCCCTGGAAATGGAGTTACAGTCTGGTGGAAGCCATCATGTGGGCGCTGAGTTCGGAGCCTGGGTTCTTTGTAAGAGCAGAAAGTACTCTTAACCATGTACCTCTAGATACCCAAGCTCCTGATATTTAGTTATTGTTGGTAGTGGTTTATTTGATCAAAGCAAATGGCACCAAACTGAGACTCGCTGAACTGTAGCTGTTGACAAGCCTTTCTTGTACATACGCTGCCACTGTTCTGCCGATCTTTTCTAGAGTACCGTATTTAGCACTTCTGATATTGTTTGGTTGGAAGGTGAAAGATTCTCTGACAGACCCTCGTGTAGCAAACACGGCTCTGGCAGGTTTTGCCTTTTCCCTCTACTTCTCCCTTGACAAACGATTAGATTTCATTCCTAATGTCCCCCAAGGTCCATTCTCTTATTTGGCCACTGATACATTCCTAAGACTGATCACCAAGGTGCAACTATCAAAACACCAAGATCTAACAATCCAATCAGGACATAGCAATCCATCCTACTACAGACTTTCTTCCCCTTAAAAACCCACTCCTACAAAAACACCTGCTGCCTGCCTTTGTCCAATCCAGAGGCAACCCTGGCCCTTGCTTGTCTCTCTAGGGTAATAAATCTCTTTGTGCTGAGAACTTGGTATCTGGGTGTGTTCTGTAGTGGCTCTGAGGAACCCCTTACAGAGGGTGCCTGGACTGGAAGACTGGTCCCCAGTGTGGTGATATTAACAATGTGTTAAGACCTTTAAGGTACAGGATCTAGTGGGACGTCATTAGGTATCTGCGGTGTTACTTTGGAAGGGATTAACGTAGTTCTTATGGGACCTCGGTTGCTCTTTGGGAATAAAGTTGTTATAAAAGTGCAAACCTGATCCTTTCATGCTCCTTGGTTTCTGATTCACATAAAGTTCTCTGTTGCATGAGCTTCTGCCATGATGCTGTTTTACCTGGTGTCACACAACCAAGGCAACCCTCACCAGAGCCAGATGTTGGAACATGGTCCAATACTATGAACTAAGTAAATTTATTTCCATCTGTTTTCATTCACCCTTGGGTATTGGAGAAGAGGGACTAAACTTTCTTTGGCATCACTTCTGGAAATATGGTTAGAACATGGTACTGCATGAGACTGAGAAGAGATGGAACAAGGAGACGGAGTTAGATAATTGAGCATTTGGGTAATGGCAAGACATTTAATTACAGGTTCTTATTGGATTTTTCTTACTTTACTTAAGATTAAAATATAGTACTATAACAATCCTAGACTCTTTATACATAGCATGTGCAGACAACTCTCAAACTGCCATGTGTCCCTGACTCGAGGTGATCACAAAGCCTACAGAGCTAGGATACAGAGTTGGGTCTTTGAACCCAAAGGACGTCAGGCTGGAGTTTGCCCACTTGCCCATTCTACAAACTACCTTCCTTCCTTAAGGGGTGTTGAGTGAGGAGCTTCAGACCCAATGAAATGAGTGGTTTGACTACGGGTGGTGTAGATACTTACCCATTTCAAGTTTTCCTAAGTATAATACAACCTATTGGATAAAACAAAGATCTGGGTGCTGAGAAATGGCTTCCATGTAAGAGTGCCCGCTGGAGAGATGTGTAAGCCAGCTCTCCAGCCCTAATCTCCACATTCTGATTCCTGTGGAAGATGATTCATTCACTAATTCTTAAGCAAATTTCTATCTGGGAGGTGATACAGATAATAGTGCCAAATTTTAGTTTCAACTCTTGTTTTAATTTTATATATTAAATTTAAGATGAGATTTTTTTCAACAAATGATGAGTCTTAACCAGACGAAGACAGTACCTCAGCATTATCTATACAACCCAAGCAAAGAACATGATTGCTTTTCTATTTTAGAATGTTCTAGAATTGTTCCTTCATATGTCTAACCTGGTATTAGTTACTTTGCTGGTTTCTGTGACAAAATACTAGATAAAAACAACTTAAGAGAGAAACAGTTTATTTTGGCTCACAGTTCTAGGGGATACAGTCCATCATGGGGGTGGATGGAAGTAACTTGGCAAGAGGAACATGGGTGGCTGATCACAGTCAGGAAGCATAGAGAAATGAATGGTGGTACTCAGCTTGCTTTCTCCTTTTTCTTCATACAAGATGGCTGGCCCATGATAACTTCCTCACAGACATACCTACAGTTCTGCCTCCTAGGTAATTCTGGATGCTGTCAAGCTGACACTGTTACAGTTATCCACAACATTCTTGGGCCAAAATTCCATTGGAAGATTTTTATTCTAAATAAGCATAAATATAGAACAATTATCTTATCACAGAAAAGAACGAGTTCTCATAAGAGAGCAGCTCTGACCCATTTCTTTTCCCTGTCTTCATCTTCATGTGTGACCTCCACTTGTGGCTTTGGTTAAATTCATTTATTCAACAAACATTTATCAAATGCCTACTCAGAAATGAAGTTGTTAAAATGAGCTATACACCCTAGGGAAAATATCAGCTGACTTCTGGCAGAAATTGACAAGCAAGTCATAAAATTCATATAGAAATGCAAGAGACTTTAGAACAGCAAAAATGACCTTTAAGGAAAACAAAGTTGGAAGATATATACTCCTCATTGCCAAAACCTACTACAAATATTCAGTCATCAATACAAGGTGAGAAGGCTGGCGGGATGGCTCAGCAGTCACTAACATGTATGGCTCTTCAGAGGACCTGAGTTCAGTTCCCAGCACCCACACTGGACATATAATAGCCACATGTAATTTCAGTTTTAGGCAATCTGATGCCTTCCTCAGGCCTCCACAAGCACCTGCCCTCATACACACACACACACACACACACACACACACACACACACACACATATATATATATATTTTAAAGATTTATTTATTTATTATTATATATACAGAGCTCTGCCTGAATGTACACTTGCATGCCAGAGGAGGGTATCAGATTACATTATAGATGGTTGTGAGCCACCATGTGGTTGCTTGGAATTGAACTCATGACCTCTGGAAGAGCAGTCAGTGCTCTTAACTGCTGAGCCATCTCTCCAGCCCAATATATATTTTTAAAGGCCAAGACTGGACTTGCATGGGCATATGGGAAGAGATGCTAAGGAAGCTAACCATCACAGTTACAGCCAACTATTTCCAACAAGACACCTGAATGACTCTGTAATGAAAGAGCAGTCTTTTCAGCAAAGAGTACTGAACAATTAGGCATGCACATGAGAAAAACAAGGCCGAACCTCAACTCATTTCATAGCACATACAAAACCTATTCAAAGCAGACCAGAGAGACTGCCATGGTGGTACAGGTTTATAATCCCAACTACTTTAAAGCAGGGAAGAACATTTGAGGCCAGGAGCTTGAGATGAGGCTAAGATACAGGGGCAACTCACCTGAAAACAAACAAACTAAATAAGTAAGTGGATAAACAAACAAACTAACCAAAATGTAAAGCTAAAGTATGGAACTTAGTAGAAAGCATATATGTGAATCTCATCCTAGTTTAGTTGATGGTTTCAATGTGTGTGTGTGTGTGTGTGTGTGTGTGTGTGTGTGTGTGTGTGTGTGTTTTAGATATACATCAAAGACAAAAATAGATAATACTGAACCTCATAAAAATGTAAGAACTTTTATATACCACAGAGACTTAATATATGAAGTGTTCAGAAAATGTAAAGAGCTGAGAGGTGGTGGAGCACGCCTTTAATCCCATCCCTTGGGAGGTAGAGGCAGGTGGATCTCTATGAGTTCAAGGCCAGCTTCATTTACATAGTGAGTTCTAAGACAGCTAGGGCTACACAGAGAAACCTTGTCTCCAAAAACAAACAGAAAGAAAGAAAGAGAAAAGAAGAAAGGAAGGAAGGGAGAGAGGGAGGAAGGAAGGAAGGAAGGAAGGAAGAAAAAAAATAAAAGAAAAACAAGTCATGGTGACAAAGACCCCTAATCCCAGTACTCAGAAGGCAGAGGCCTGTGGTGCTCTGTGAGTTTAAGGTCAGACTGGTCTATATACAGCAAGTTCTAGGAATCAGAATCACAGGGTAAAACCCTGCCTCAAAACAAAAAGAAAGAGAAGAACATGACCAAACAGAATTGTTATCACAATAAACAAGAATGGATTATATTAGTCTTTCATCGAAAAATAAAAGTAACTGTAGAGCGCTGGGCGTGGTGGCACATGCCTTTAATTCCAGCACTCAGGAGGCAGAGGCAGGAAGATTGCTATGAGTTCAAGGCAAGAGTGGTCTACAAGGCAAGTCCAGGAAAACCAGTGCTACACAGAGAAACCCTGTCTCAAAAAACCTAAAACAAACCAAACAAACAGCAGCTGCAACAACAACAACAACAAAACCCCAAAAAAGCAAAAAAGTAAATGTAGAGGAAAAATGTTTATTTTATTTGATGCAAAATCTCACTATGTAAACCTAGTGAAAGGGAGCTTGCTATGCAGACCAGCCTGGCCTCAAACTCACAGAAATCCTCCGGACTCTACCTCCTGAGTGCTGGGCTTGGGGTTAACGATGTGCACTACAGGTGCCCACAGCATCCAGAAGAGGACGTTGTATCCCCTGGAGTTCACGTACAGGCAATTGTGAACCATCATGTAGGTGCTGAAAACCAAACTGCAGTCCTCTGCAAGAGAAGTGTGTGCTGAGCCATCTCTCCAGTCCCCTATTTTAGCAACTTTCAACCTAATGATAGGTCGTTTGTTTTGTTTTGTTTTGTTTTGTTTTTTTAACCTGTTATCTGATTTGCTGCTCTTTTCATTTATGTATGTTCCTGGAGGATGTGATGACCATGTTAGGGATCAAATCCAGAGCCTTGCATGTGTGTTTATTTTGTCGAGATCAGGCTGGGGGCGTATGTGTGCCTCAGCTTGTACTTTGTCTCCATGCGACAACTTGAAGGAGTCAGTTCTCTGCTTTTACCATGTGAATGCAAGAGATTGAACTCAAGTTGTCAACCTTGGCAAAAGGCCCCTTTACCCCCGGAGACATCTCACATCCCAGTCTTTAGATGTCTATTTTTTTTGGAGTAATTTTAGGACCAGAACAAAACTGAATAGAAAACACAGGCTTGCCACATACCCCTTCTACTCAAATGCCCAGAAGCCTACTACCATTAACTCAGCCGAAGCAGTGCTTTTACTAGTACAGATGAACTTAACGTACCAGAAATCCACAGCCTCATCAGGGTTCATTCTTGATATTGAATATTCTATTTTTATTTAGGTTTGGGCTTGGAGGCTTTAGAAAAAGTCTCTCCATGAGGGTTACACTGACCCAAGATTTGTTATGTAGTCAAGGTAGGCTTTACATTCCAAATCCTCCTGCATCAGCCTCCCAAGTGCTGGCATTCCACCAACATTGCCAAGCCAGTGGTTTCTTTTCCTTTTAAAAAGAATTTATTATTTATTTATTTTATTTATATGAATGCTCTGTTTTCATGCACACCAGAAGAGGGAATCAGATCACATTATAGATGGTTGTCAGCCACCATGTGGTTGCTGGGAATTGAACTCAGGACCTCTAGGAGAGTAACCAGTGCTCTTAACCACTGAGCCATCTCTCCAGCCTTGAGCCAGAGTTTTCTATGACTTTTGACAAGTGTATCAATGTCTAACAACTATTTTATTATCATGCAGAGTATTATCTTACCCCTAAAAATCTCCTGTGCTCTACCAATGGAGTGTCCTTCACCCAAGCCTCTGGCAGGCACTGATAGTTTTATTTTTCAATTGCCGCAATAGGTTTGTGTTCTTTAGAATACCATGTAACTGCAATCATGTAGTGTGCAGCCTTTTTTTTTTTTTTTTTTTTTTTTTTTTTTTTTGGTTTTTCCAGACAGGGTTTCTCTGTGTAGCCTTGACTGTCCTGGACTCACTTGGTAGGCCAGGCCAGGCTGGCCTTGAACTCACAATGATCCACCTGACTCTGCCTCTTTAAGTGCTGGGATTAAAGGTGTGCACCACCACTGCCCGGCATGTAGCCTTTTCAGATTACTAATTAATATTACTCTGCATTCTTCTTTTTTATAATATGCTTTAACTGAAATTCTTACATCATTTTTCCCTTCCTCTCTCAGCTACATCCCTTAAGTCCCTCTTATGTACCTCCACTCTCAAGTTGATAGCCTCTTCTTCTTTGATTATTATTGTTATGCAAATGTATATGGATGCACAGAAATACGTATGTACAATCTGTTGAGTCCATTTCGTTTCTGGTATATATATCGTCATCACTGGACAACTAATAAAGAGGCTCATCCCTGGGAGGTTAATGCTCTATACCTAAGTTTCTTCCTTTTTATGCCAAAAATACCTTGTAATATAAAGGTGTAACCTTCATATTTATTCACCTAATGAAGGGTCTTTTAGTTTCTTCCAAGTTTTGGTCTCTATAAGCTGCTACAATACCTGTGTGCCAGTTTGTTATTAGACTCACGTTTTGTTTTGTTTTGTTTTAATCCATTTCATTATACATAAAAGAGTCTGACTGCTGGCTTGGACAACTAGAACATCCCTAGCTTTGGACAAAATAACGGCACTATCCTCCAAAACGGTATTCTCCGAGGGCTGCACCACTCTGAGGGCTGCCTTCTCTTCAGCATAAGAGCTCCTGTCACTCCACAGTCTCCTTGCTGGGTACTATCAGGAGTTTACGTTTTGGTCACTCTCATGGGTGTATGTTGATATCTTATTGTTGGTTTAACTCAAAGTGCTTCAGTTTATAAGACTGTGCATGCCCATTTCACATACATGTTCATGCTGTCCTTACATGTGTTGTGGGATAACATGTGTTCAGTTCTGTTGCCCATTTTGCTGTACGTGTTGTGTTTTGTCATCCTGTTGCTGAGTTCTAAGAAATCTTTAGGTTTATGACCATAGGTATGCTTGAGATGCCCTTTGCCAGATTTGTGTTTTGTAAGAATGGACCCCCAGTCTTTATTTCTTTTTCCCATTCTCTTTCTACCTCTTTTTATTATTTCTTAAGCTTGAGGTATTAGTTCACTGACATGACATACAAATGGGAGAATTTAAATATTTTGCTTTAAAATGCACTTTATCCTGTACATATTAATTGAAGCTATGCTAGTCCCAGTTGCCATCTGGTACCTCAAATTTAATTAATTTAATTCCTTCAAAGAACAGAGAATTATTTTTACGCTCACTTCTTCACAAGTCTGGGTAACTAGATTTCTCTCGAAAAATGGGCCTGTTATATGCTGCCCTTTGAACACTGAGTGCTTGATGCAAACACTAAAGAAATTGTCTCACTTTTCCCCATGCATATGCTTTTTTTAAAATGTCCTTTTCTTGATCCAGTTTCCCATTTGCTCCAGCAGTTCCCCATTCCCCTGCAGAACTATAAAATAAAATGTGTGCCTTCATTTCACAACTGAGGTGGAAAAAGAATGAGATGCAGTTGCTTTCACGTCAAATACAGTGCTGGAGCCAACAGCAAAGCGAATTCATTTGCTCATTCGTATAATCACTTTCAAGTATTAGCATCTTCTGTGTTAAGAAGTGAGTCGTGGAGGTTGATGAAAAGGAAGCTTGCCGGGGGAAATTTATTTAGACTTTCAAATGGTTTGAAAAATTAAAGCCCAAGTCTAAGGCTCGGTAGGAAAGCTCAGCTCTGCAGGTGTGTCTGCAGCAATGATGCGACGCTTGGAATTACAGGGTCTCCCACATGGAATTACAGGGTCTCCTGCTTCTTCAGGGTGTTCAAGAAAAATCAAAGAACTAGGGAAACCATTATTGTCCGGGAAACAATGTTGCCTTTGAAAGCCTCATCACCAAAGACAGGACCCGGAGGCAGATGAGAAGGCCAACATCCAGGTACCCGTGGTGAAATCCAAAAGGGTCATCTCTTCACTGTGAGACAGAAAGACACAGTATAAATGAAAACCACGAAAGCCATCCTGCTTAGAGACTGCATTTCAGGTTCTAGGAATAATATTCTCGTTCAGCAGACATTTATACACGCGCTACTCTGAGAGAATCCGTCCACACAGCATGACAACCGCTCAAATGGAGACATCCTAGACAAGAGCTGCCATGTGCAGAAGAAGAGAAAAAGTACCTGTGTGAGTTCTTCTGACGAGAGAGCCCACCCCCACCCCACCCCAGCTAGTAGGTGTGGCTAGGCAGGCTTTACAGAGATGAAGATGCTGACAAATGGCCATAGGTGGAAAGGGTGGTTAGGACCAGATGGCATCCAGAAGAAAAGAGTCAATGTCCACGTCCTCTGGTGCTGGTTGAGGGCAGATTAGGTGAGGTTGAGACATATAGCAGGATGAGGGGCGGTGGAGACACACATAGATTCTGAGCATCAAGATCAACAGTATTTGAGCCTACTGTTACATAACACATTTCCCATAGCGTCAGAGAAAATAATCATTATTTTGTAGTAGTTTTTTGAGGAGCAGCAGTGCTGGAGTAGCTCCATTGGTCTTCAGATTTTCTCATGAGGCTACAATCGAGATTTTCTATCTCTGGTCTGAAGGGGTCTGCGATGTGTCTGAGGCCGAGGAGCTACTTCTAAGCCCAAGGAGTTGTCAGTCAAAATCCCCAGTTCACCCTAATGTGGGTCTCTCCATGACAGGTGACTTTGCCTACAGCTAAGGAGGGGGTTGGGGGCAGAAGGAGAGAGAAAAACTGTCTTGTTTTTATAACCTGGTGCTGGCAGTGGCTCATCAGTGTTTCTGCCATATTCTTGCCCCAGAGACTAATGATCCTCTTACAATGTGGAGACATCGGGAGTTAGAGACATTTTGGGTCATCTGGGTGTCTACCTGTTACAACTACCTCTTTGGATGTGTACATACGAGAGCCATGAGTGTTTTGTTCATGTTATAATTGCATCTAGTCCTTGAGTCCAGGAACAAGTAAAGGAAGCCTGATGTCTCACAAGATGTAGCCTGCGGCCTATGAATACCAGTTTGATGGATGGCAGGAAGAGGCAGCATCAGGGTAAACAGCTGGTAAGATGGGGTGGGTGTTCGTGGGAGCTGGGACAGCAGAACGGAGCTGGTAGGGTAGAGGGAATGGTGCAGAAGTTCAAATCAACAGTACAAAAACTGGACCAACAGAGCCTACGGCTCACCCCCAGACTAGTTCAAGTAGAGATCTAATATTTTCTTCCTTTCAACAAACACTGACATACCCCCTCCATGTCAGGCCCTTTGCCAGGGCTTAGGCACAAGAACTGGCAAAAGTTCCCACTCTATTTGGAGGAAAGATAAGCAAGCGGAAGTTGACATTGCAGGTAATAAGTAGTATGTTCTTAAGGAACAACAACAAAACAAGTGTTTACTCTCAACTGGGAACCTAAAGGTAAGCTGCCATTTTGCCAGGTGGGCTTTTCCATAAAGGAAAAGACCCTTCGGCTGAGCCAAGAAGGAAAGTAAGAAGATGAGCTGTGAGAGTCTCCTAAGCAGAGGTTACCTGTTGCTCAGAGATTCGGAGCTCACCAGTGAGGATGTGAGTTTTCTGGGGAGCGTATGTTATGGGGAGAATGCAGAAGAGGCCAAGAGATGAGAGATATTAACTGGTATGCAGCTAGACAAAAAGTAATTGAGACAAAGGCAGAGATTTGGAGAGACAGGAAAAGTGATGGTAGAGCAAGAGGCACATCGATGGTGAGAACCCTAGACTGAAGACAGGAGTTCCGCACGGCTGAAATGTGTCAGAAAGGGGAATTAAGATAAGCACTAGAGGATGTGTGCTGGCTTTAGCCATGGAGCCGTTTGCTGCTACATTGGCAAAAAAAAAAAAAAAAAAAAAAAAAAAACCAGACGCAGTCCCTAGCATAGAAAGTTGCAAACGACCATAAGGCAAGAGAGTGCAGCCATTCATCAAAGAACGTGACAATGAGAGGAAGGAAACAGAAGGTGCTGGTAGCTGGAGAGGATGCTGGAAACTGCAGATACAGCAGAGTGGATAATGTAAGGAGCAATGTGTCTCTGAGATAAGCAATGGGCTCGGGATCTCATGCGGAAGACAGGCTCACATGTGCAAAGAAGGGGGGGGGGGAGGGAGCACGCAGAAGGGTGCACTTCCTAATGTAAATAAGGGAGCGGGTTTGAGAAGGAGTTGCTGAGAGAATGTGCAAAGGAGGAGTGTGAAGCTTGGCTGTGCTGGTCTGGCACAGTCTGTTAATCCTGTCCCTTGGCGGTTCAGGCGGGAAGACTGTGAGCTTGAGACCAACCTGACCTACAACGGTGAGACCCTGTGTCAGAAGAAATAAGTCAGATGTTCCAGACATGTCCTGCGTACTAATGAAGAAGGAAGCATCCAGGGTCATCGAGGAAAGCGGTTAAAGACTAGTACTAAGTGGACATTTACATTCTGAATCTATTCACGACACCACTCTATGGCTATTTTTCACTTTGACTGATTCAGTAAATGTTTGTTGAATGTTTCCAACATTCCTAGGCAATGTCGGTGTTGAAGGTTCTAACAGGCAAGCTGATAGGAGTCTTAGGTACACAGTTAAGGTAGAAGGTTCCACATGGAATGAAGCAGGAAATTGACAGCCTAGGTGACACTTTTCTGTTTCTGTGATGAAACACCAAAACCAATGCAACTTATAATAGAAAGCATTTCACTTGGCTTACAGTGCCAAAGGTTAAAGTCCACAGTGTGTGTGTGAGTGTGTGTGTGTGTGTGTGTGTGTGTGTGTGTGTGTGTGTGTGTGATAACAGGCAGCAGGCAGCTAGAGCAGGGCAACCAGTGTCCATCCATAAGCAAGAGGCAGAGAACACATCGGGAATGATACCAGTATTTTTTGAAACCTCAAAGCTGGCCCCAGGTGACTCACCTCCACCAACAAGGCAACACCTCCTAATCCTTCCTAAACAGTTCCGCCAACTGGGGAGCAAGTATTCATACACATTGGCCCCAAAGGGCTATTCTCCTTCAAACCACAGCACTAGGCAAGGGAGAGACAAGAGCAGCAAGGCAAGATCTGTTGAGACTGAAAGGCTCCATTTGTTCCAACACGAGCACTTGTGTCCTCCAACAGGTCACCATTACAGTAGCTGCTGGTAAGCCAACTCTTCCCACGTTTACCTCCACCACTTCTGCTCCATTTTTTATCTTCTGTTTATATTGCCTGGTTTCTGTTTCTACCAACTTCTGATTGAAACTGTGTGGAGGGAACCCCTCTGTACTAAACAGATATAGTATTTTCTTGCTCATAATTCTCCAAACAATATTGTGTAACAACTATTCAGGTAGTATTTTCATCATGTGTCATATTTTAAGTGGTTACAGGTGGTTCAAAGAAGGTATGCATAGGTTTATATAAATATCATATTGTTTTATATAAGGCCTTTAGATAGTATCTGGTTCTGGTATCAGCTTGGGGGTCTTCGAATGAATCCCTTCCAGATATTGAGGATGACCAAGTAAGTAAAATTTCTACTACAAACTAACACGCTTGCTCTATAAACATGAATATGTGAAAGCTACTGAATATTTAATATTTAAGCAGTAGGTAGAAGATGCATCTTTCAATGAACTGAGGCACAGTTTCAAGGCACAACCATTATGAAGTCATAGTTTTTTAAAAAAATTTTTTCTTTATTTATTTTATTATGTATACAGTGTTCTGCCTGCATGTGTGACTGTCCACAAGATCTCATTATAGATGATTGTGAGCCACCATGTGGTTGCTGGGAATTGAACTCAGGACCTTTGGAAGAGCAGACAGTGCTCTTAACCATTGAGCCATCTCTCCAGCCCCCTATGAAGTCATAGTTTTATTCCCAGTGAGTAATCTGGCCTCATGGAGGCTTCTATGGCTTCCATAGAAATAAAGTATAGAATTCAGTGTGTTCTGTGGCATCTCTCTTCTCAACACCAGAATTCTTTACTCTCGGCTTGCCAGCAAACCCAAAGGCCAGAACTCACACCTGCCATCCACTTCCGCCCTTGGAAGCCAGTCAGATGGTTGTTGAGACAGGGCACGGCATTTGAAAATATTAAGTAGGTCAAGTCGTCCTGTGAAATCCAGGCTGCCAACTGCTTTATTAGTAAGAAGATCATTTATTTCAATTATTTATGCATCCGACATCTGTTTCTCGAATTGGAGGCAGTTTGATGGAGATTTTGAGGACTTCCATAATGAATCTGAGACACTTGCCTCTGGGGACCCACAAGCTACAGGAGAGAAAGACACAGCTATGCTAGCCTGGGTCATGCAACCCTACTTTTGCAATGCTACAGCTCAAGCAGTTCATTCATGCTCTGTGGATTCCCTATTGGTAACAGAGTTCAGAAGTGGATAGAAGAAGAAAAAAATCTATTCCTGGGCCAGCATTCAGCTGTTCTGCTGGTCCATGGCAGTGTGCATAGTTTAGGTTTCACCGAGACCATCCTTTAAGAACTTGAAATGTGCTCTTACACACAAAGGTGCACTCCGACACAGACAATTGTATGCAGAAAAAAAAAAAAATATATATATATATATATATATATATATATATATATATATATAAGATTTCACTGGAACCAGGAAAAGCCATCCACTCATGTACCAATTCAGTCAAAGAAAACTACGAGAAGCAAGCAGAAGCAAGTATTCCCTGATGGCTAGAGGCAAGGGACAGGTGAGTGTGCCTCTACGGGTAGCTTGTGCTGCACATTGGAGATGAGGCTGGGTAGTGCAGGCAGCTGAACTATCACCAGCAGAACTTCAGCAGAGCAGGACATTAGCCTTGGCTGTGGAGATGGTTTTCAGGAAGACAATACCCACGCATACAAAGTCACGGAGAAAGCTCCAGCCAGACAAAGTCTAAAGGTAGCTTTGGCTAACAGGGATGAACACAGTAGGGGGTGAACATGCTGGAAGAAGGATGTAAACAATGCGATGGGGGTAGACAGCATAACGCAGCATGGCTTTGTGGATGAGCAGAATAGGCAATATACCCACAATTGGAACCTGCTTCTTTATGACCGCAGAATGACTGCCACCACCCAGTTAATATCCTCTGCAGGCATTCCCAACGCTAACCAAGTTTACGCTGCTGTAGCACAGGTTTTGTGACTTCCCACTAGCTTGTATGTCTCCTGCTAAGACTAAAATCTCGTCGAAATACCAATGCTCATTTTATTTTCACTACTTAATAAAGTACTTAGTATGTGGGTGCTGTTATGTGTTTGCTAAATTAAACAAACAGCAAAAAAAAAAAAAAAAGACTGAATGGCTTGTTGTTTCTGTTTGTTTGTTTTGGGTTGTGTGTGTGGGCTAGTGGGTTGTAACTAGCAGAACATTAAGGTAGGAAGTCTCTCCTGCACATTTTTCCTGCACTTTCGATCTCTTCCCCTTGAGGAATTCTCAGGTTCATTTCATTGTTGAATCAGTGGGAAGAACCAAGAGAAAGTGAAGGAAAATGTCAGGACAGTGGAAGAGGGATTACTTGGGGTTGGAGAGGCAACAGGGGGATGGAGGGACAAAGGAAGGTAGTGAGGGGGTCAAGTAAGAACATAAGTATAGTCTCTCAGCCTTAGTGCCATCTTCCTTGAAACTCCTGTGCCATGAGAGTGAAGTGGCGGTAGAAGCAAATGTGCAAGTTAAGGCACAAGGGAGGGAAGATAAGACAGAGGTCCAAGTAAATTAGCTTGTGCATCACGAAGCCTACAGGAGCATCAGTAAGGGATGCTGAAGGCCGCTGGTACAAGTTTTCAGACTGTAGGCTGCCACTGGCAATAAGTCTCAGTGGACCTGGAACAGTATCTAGCCGAGACCACCTGACAAACTGACTGCCTTCCTTACAACCAAAACAGTCCTACTGGCCCTCTGCCCTAGACCTTTGGCATTCTGGACTAGTTCTGTACACTTGTGGCCATGTGTAACTAGTGTACAATAAATCATCTTTCTTGTTGTCTCGGCTGAAAAAATAAAAAACAAACAAACAGAAAACAAAGTATAATGATACATATATGATAATCAAGTGAAACCATTAAAGGCGGTGACAACTACTTTCCCAACATTCTTTGCAATAGGACATGGGCAATGACCAAAAACATCCATTCCCTTGATTTTTTAGTGGGATGCCTCTGATGCAAAAAGCAAGGGCAGAAAGCATCTCTTAACCTACGGTACAGGTAACAACTGCAGAACTGAGTACGTGGGGAGCTAGCACTGTGCCTGCAGCAGAAGGCAGTGGCCATGGCAATTGCTTCAGTGCTAGCCATCTCTGACAGGAGTAGTGCAGTACTGGTCCAGCCAGTTGGGTTGCCTGGTTTTGAGTACTAGTTTTATTGACAAGCTTCCAACCCTGTTTCAGTCGCCCTCCTGGCAATTCTGTGATTTGTATAATAGCATCTTCTCAGATCCATGCTTTCTTTAAACCAACAAGAGGTTTTATTGTTGCTGTTATTATTTGTTTTGTTTTGTGTTCTGTAATTTGCAACTGGAAACCCTGACAATCTGTGGCTAAGTCCTAGTGGACCAGATTAAAGCTTTCAAATATTATCTACAGGCAGCAGGATGCCATTAGTGGTTTTTAAAGGATTTATGACAATCTCAGAACGGAAAGAAGATTAAACTGGTAAAGGCACGCAGCTCCAGCTGGAGGAAGGTGGTTCCAGAAGCAGACAGACTAGACAGGAGGCTTTCATACCAATACAGGCGGGAAGTGATACGGTAAAGTGGGATGGAGGCAGGAGGCTGCTAACTATTGGGGTGGGAGGCACGCAGAAATACCTGCTTCCCATTTCTCTGTGTCTTTTTTAAGATTTTATAGTTCTGGACAGTCCAGAGAAGTGAGACAATGGAAAGGCCTCTCTGTCTACTGATGTGTGTGTGGATTCCGTACAGCAGAGGGGTCAGTTCACTTCATTTCCTATTGTGAAGAAGGCCAGTTTTCCCACCATTTGCTCATTAGTTTCAGTATTTCTAATATATAAACAAAACTTTTAAAATAATCTCCTTCGACCTGGTTGAAGCATCACCCGAGGTTTCTCATTAAGAAATTAACTCATTTAACTGTTGTTAATAATTTTATATATATATATATCACCTTAATCTCTTTTTGTTGGTGGTGGTAGTGATGGTGGTGGTTTTTGGTTGTTGTTTTTTTTTTTTTTTTGAGACAGGGTTTCTCTGTGTAGCCTTGACTGTCCTGGACTCCCTTTGTAGACCAGGCTGGCCTCCAACTCACAGGAATCTGCCTGCCTCTGCCTCCCAAGTGCTGGGATTAAAGACGTGTGACACTACACCTGGCTTAATTTCTTTATAAATGGTTTCTTAAGAGAAGTTCCAGAATACAATGGCTACCTGCTAGTCCTATTGTCACGGGATGGATGGTACTGGGCTATAGAGGTAAATTTCTAAAACAGGATGGAATTTACCCCTAAAGAGACCTCAAAGAAGCAAAAATTCTATCCTACCCTCTTCTATTCAGTGACTCAAGACTATGAGTTAAATTAATGAGTGCCAGCTTAACTGCAGAAAATGCTGATTTTATAAGCACATGGAGGGAGGCAAATGTGAGGGGAAAGTGAAAAATTCCAAGAGGCTGTTAGACGCAAAGGCTCCTACACTACGTTAACAAAGAACAATAGAATGTGGAAAAAAGAGAAAGCTAGGGGAGAGACTGGGCTTCTGGGAAGGCTAAATTGTCAGAGGGTGACAAGGAAACACATAGCAAAGCTGCTTAGTAAGCCCTGCTATATAGAACTGCATCCTCTAAAGTGACATGTAACCTCCTGAGTCACTCTTCCTTCGTAACATTTAAAAAATGAACATTCCCCAGACAAATAGACTTCCTTTAATAAAAGGGAAATCTATGTCCTGCTTTTATGCAGACCAAGGGATGCCAAGAATTCCTGCGTTTGCCTCAATGTATTAAGCACCTTTAGTTCAAAGGAATCTTTGTTTGAAGAGACACATCTCAAGGTAGTCTATATCTGATCCCCTTCGGCTGCCATGACAACCTACAACCTACAAAGCCGGCCCCTTCACCCATGAAGTATTTGTTACCAGTGTGTGAAATATATAGGAGACCCAGGTGGACGTCTATGAGAGACTAAGAAGACAGCAGACCTTCTTTGTAGATCTCAGTGAGTACAATAGATGGACCGCAACTATATGTGTTGTGCACGTCCTACGGTTGCATGCCAAGCATCCTCTGATGGTCTTCAAAAACATGACCCAATTCCTTAGTTATGCTAGAATTTGATCATAGAAGATGTTGCTTTAAAAAAAGGTGACTGTCTCCACTGAACATAAGTCTTTCCATCCTGCAGTTGTTTCAGGTAAATAGGAATGGATCTGTGCCAAAGTCAGCACAATATTCTAAACAGCACAAGCCATCTTCCTTTGGGTGGGTGTTGTGTGTGTGCCGATTTATCTTAGGAGATAACAAACTAACACCCAGAAATGTGCTCTCACCATACAGTACAATGTGTTGTTTGACAAAATTATAGGAACAACTCCTATCTGGCACGTATGAGAAGTGTCATGAATGCATCAGCTTCATGTTACTCACAGGGTTCTGACTTGGCAGTTGAGTGAAGAAAACCACTTACCGAAGCAATTCCTCACCGTTAGATTTGGCTTGTTGCTCTTGGCTCCAGCGCACGGCTGCCTTCAAAAGCAAGTGACAAAATGATTGCTATAAAGGTTCAAGTATGAGGCCTTGTTTCAGGTCATTTGTAACTTCAGATTGTTGTGCTTTTTAAAAACACTTTGCAAAGTTAATAGACTTGCTTAGTTTCCTTAGTCTACCTGACTGGGGCATCTCTCAGAAGGAAAACGTTAGTAATGCGAGGACCATAGAGCCACACTGTGGGGCTACAAATTATGCCTCCATCGTATTCCACTGTTTGGCTGTAAACAAATTCCATAAGCTTTCCCACATCTGGGTTACTCACCAGTGAATCTCAGTCCTTCTGAGGACTGGATGCATAAAACATTTAGGATGAAGTTTGGTCTACGTAAATATTTGCTTACATTATTAAGATTTACTTACACTTAAAAATAAATACATAAATAAAAACAAAAAGGCTGGGCCTACAGCTGTAGAGGATTCAAATTCAGTTCCAGTACTCATGGCAGGCGGCTCAAAACTATCTGTAATTCCAGCCCCAGGGCCTCTGCAGACACCAGCACTAACACACATATAGCAGACACATAATTAAAAATAAAACAACTTTTTTAAAAAGGAAAAAAAAATCTGAGTATAGTGGCACATATTGTAACCCACGGCCCTCAGAAAGACAGGAGGTGAAAGCGGAAAGGCCAGGAGCTCGAGACAAGCCTCAGCCTAGGCCACATGGTAAGTGTGAGGCTCAGTCTATGCGAGAATCTGTCTCCACTACAGGAAAGAAAGAAGGAAGGAGGGGTGGAGGGAGGTAAGGACAAAGGGGGCTATGGAGGGAAGGAGGAAGGATGGAAGGGGAAGAGAGGAGAGGAGATAATTTAGTTGGATTAAAAGCAATCCTTAAAACTAACTACTCGGATCCTAACTACTTTCCACTGTGTGGAAGGCAGAACACAATTCCCATTTGTCAACAATTGGAAAAGACCGAGATGATTGGCTGTTGACCCCTCCATTCTAACATCCCTTCCCTCTCTTCTGCCTTCACCATACTCCCTGTAAAGGTGCCTAGTAATGGGCACATCAGGCTTGCAGGCATCTCCTACAAGACATGGGAGAAATGGCACCCTCATTGGTGCCCCTTCTTTAAGGAAAATCCACTGATTTTTGTTTGTTTGTTTGTTTCCCCAGTGGGGATAATATAATTTTGCCTGGTTTTGTTGTTGTTGTCGTTGTTTGTTTGTTTCTAGTGTTAGTTAATCTAATTCAAAATTGCAGTCATATGCGTGGGGCACCCCATCTTCCATCTTCTTGCTAAGTAGCTACGAATCCCTAGAAGGCATCCATATGGCTTCTAGTTTGTCTTCACGATCCATCCCAAAAGAAGGACCTCCTGCTCCGGAAACAGGCTGTCAAGGGTGCCATTTTGCTGATGACTCCGCTCGTGTGCTCTGCACAGAAATGGGCACCATATCCCAGGGTTTTGCTACTCTAAATGGGAAGCGTGAGGGAACTGGAGATGTGGGCAGCCATCTCATAGCACATGAACAGGTCACATAATCTTGTGCAGCATACGTGCAAGATGAGGAAGAGACAGGAGGGTGGTGGAGAGAGAGAGAGAGAGAGAGAGAGAGAGAGAGAGAGAGAGAGAGAGAGAGAGAGAGGGAGGGAGGGAGGGAAGAAGTAGGAGGAGGAGGAGATAGAACTAAGCTATGGTGAAGGCACCCTAAAGGTCAAAATTGTAATATTAAATAAATCTTACACGATTTTATAAACCCTAATTTATTGTCTATGTGCAACTGACATTTTAGCTCTTGGTTTAATACCAGACACTTCAAAGTATTCTTGTAGAAGAATGGTTGATAACCCTCTTACACAGTATAATTGGAATTCTGCATGTTGGAACATTTGGTTTCTGGAAGATTTTTGTAAATGTTAATAGCTGTCTTTTAAAATGGTGTAAGTGTGAAATGCTATGAAAAGCAAAGGTTTAAATGTCACTCTGTCTATAATTTTCATATTGTAAAAACTAAGTTTTTCAAGATGGAAAAACCTAAAAGCTTGCTGCAAGCCAACAGATACCAATGCATTCATTCTTCCTACTTGAAATGGATATGACATTTGATTAAATGGGGCAAATTTAAAATTAAAAGTAATCTATTTTTCCTAAAATTTACTATTGAACATTGATCTCTGACTGAACAAAAAAAAATGTATTTCCTAAGTCCTCAACCGTGTCCAGCAGAGATAGCTGCTAGGGATGGGAGAGTTATTTATTATGCAAGACATGGCACTGACATGTTTCCTTTGCTTCCATGGATGGTTCCACATCTGTGCACACGTGGACATCACTAACTTGGACTGAGTGGAATATATATGTGTGTGTACATAGCTTATATGTATACTTAAAGTATATATACATATATATGCATGTATGTATGTATGTCATTAAGTTGGGAAGGTGATACATTGGGAGAACATGGCGAGAATTAGAAAAAGAAAATATAAGTTGATAAGATCATATTGCAAGCATGATTGAAATTCTCAAAAATAAAAAAAAATTATAAATACACTCAATGAGCCAGCCAGCCACACATGGTTATTAGTGCTTAAAGTTTTCTTACTCTGGGCAGCACACAAGAGGAAGAGGTTGAGTGCTGTTGGCTGACTAGAGATAGGGAATATTTTCATAGAATCCATTGTAGGTTTCTTTATTCCTGCAAATTGAAGCCAGTATTAAGCCAAGATTATATCAAAAGCAGACTAGGGAGGGACGCTATTGGCCAAATCTAATGTTAGAGTTAAGATACATTAGGGATGTAGATAGGGTGATCTTATTTTTCTTCATTTAAAATGGTATGACCCAGTGGATCATACAATTGCATCCATTCTCTCCTGGAGGACAGGAGATTTTGTTAGGAGAGGCAGTCTCTGACAACTGACTTCCTTACCCATTTGGAGTAGGGCAGTGGCTGTCAAACATTACAAAGTGTGGGGCACCTGCAGGGCTTTCACAGAGCCTCCACACCAGAGCTCCTGACTGGGGAGGTCTAGGGTGGTATCAAGGGTTTGCATTTTAGCAAGTTCCCAGATGGCACTGAGGCTTCATTGCCCAGCTTTGGCAGCCATGAGGAAGTCTTGTTTTCTATTACCAGTGCCAGTCGTTAACTGGGTTACAGTAACCTTAAACAGGAAGCTCATTAAGGTCCCCAGGTGTGCATTCACATCTTCCTTTGTCTAGTTTAGTCAAAGACAAATATCTCTCTCCCTCTCTCTCTTTCTCTGTCTCTCTCTCTCATAAAAACACAAACACATGCACACACACTCGCACACACACTCGCACACACACGCGCACACACACACACACACAGAGAGAGAGAGAGAGAGAGAGAGAGAGAGAGAGAGAGAGAGACAGAGACAGAGACAGAGACAGAGAGAGACAGAGAGAGAGAGGAATTATATAAAGCCAGGCATTTTCGAGGTGATGTGCCAAGGTGGCAGCCTAGCAAAACTGTTTAAAATATTTCTGAAGTAAATTATTGTGAACATGATCTATTTGGAGCGTTGATTAAACATTCAATTATAATTTCTCCCTCAAAATGAAAAGCGAACAACTCCCACCTGCTCATCTCTTCCTCCAGTACTGCGGTGTGGTTCCCATGGGTTCGGCGCTGCCTGACGCCAGGGAGGAAGGTCCATCACACCCATCTCACAGAACTGTAGCCACGGCTTGAGGAGATTAAAAGCACATTTGAAAATAACCTCTGCAGTACTCTCGAGATTAACCGTGGAATAAACAAGACTATTCAAAGACATCGTCACTAGCTGGCTAGACCCTGCCATTCCCACGTGCAACTGCCCGCAATGACCAAGAATCGACCCTGTAATACATTTGCTGCTTTCCTGTAAGGATGTGGCCAGCAACGTCTTTTATTTCATTGCAAAGTGTCTTCTCTGTGCTGGAGACCTTCTCTCCTGTCTCAGTGCCAAGGAGAAATTATGTTTTTCCTGAGGCCTGGCTCCATTTTATGGATGAATCATATATCTAGGCAGAGCGTGAGCTAGCAGTCTAGAGGCTAGACTTTAATTTGTTTTGTCATCTCTCAGTATCTCCCTAACAATATTGACTTTTTAACATGTTCTCCGTAATGTCATGACTAGACAATTTAAGGAAACTGATAATAAACTCTGTCTCAAATTAATTAAGCGTGTTTCCTGCAGGAAAATGTCACTGTTCCTACTAAAATGGAAAACAATAGACGGAAGTAGAAAATAACTGTGGGGGAAGAAAGCAGTGCTGGAGGACCTATATGGGTTGAAAAGATAAATCCAAGTTGAAGTGTATGTAACATCCTGGGACCTTGTGAACTGTCATGCAGTGTTCTTGCTAGTCACATTTTCCTATTTCATTCCCTTTCCCCTTCAACGTTCCTTTGCCCGCCTGTCATCTCCTCTCACAATCAGAGTATGTGTGAAGACTATTCCTTGCTTGTTTTGTCAAGGAATAATTCGATTTTGGATAGGATGGTAAAAGAAAAAGGCTTGATTCTGCCCAGGACTGAAAAATACATAGTATAGAAAAACTATAACCCCACTATGTTTAGTTTAGTCAAGATTTTTTTATTTTAACTATTTAATAGTTTTTGTTTGTTTGTTTTTGTTTTGTTGTTTTGTTTGGTTTTGGTTTTTAGAGCCTGGATTTCCCTGTGTAATAGCCCTGATTGACCAGGACTCGCTTTATAGACCAGGCTGGCCTTGAACTCCTGCTGCTGCTTCCCATGTGCTGGGATTACAGTTGTGTACCAACATGCCCAAGTGTGAGAATGTTGCTCAGGGGTAGAGCACTTGCCTAGCATGTGTGGGACCTTAGCTTAATGCCTAGCATTGGAAAAAAACCCAGACCAAAATAGAATAGAAAAAGAAAGACATCTGTTTTACCTCCAATGGGCTTCTGTGCTTCTACGTGCTGATCTTAGATCAAAATTAAACCAGTAAAATACTCCTCTCGAAATGCACTTATATAAAGGAGCAGCCAATACTTTACCAGTGTAGTTCTCCACCCATCCCAACTTAGGGTGCCTAGTCCCAAACAGTGACAAGGACACTTACCTTGTGTTCCTGAGGGGAAAACATGCATCTTGAATCCTGTCATAATGAAATATCAAAGAATGAATGCCAGGTACTCTTTGAAATGACACCATGAAAAATGAAGCTTAAGGTCCAGACTCTTAACCATTAGCTTTCGTAAGGAGACTAAAAATTAAATGTAATTTCAGATTTTCTCTAGACTATGGAACGCTCACTCTAAAGGGTGCTATTCTGAACCACTGGGAAATTATGAATGAAGGTTTACCATGTGGATGGTGACCTGTGACTTTCATCTTTTTCATCTTATCATGGTATCATTGTTATGAGTGGTTATGAGTATCTTAGGACATAAACACTCAGGAACTGAAAATATGCTCACGTTGTAGGCTTAGATTTTCTACACCTACTTTATTTAGGGTTCTTAAACACTTCATTTCAGCTGAGTGTGGTGGCACACACCTTTAATCTCAGCACTCGGGAGGCAGAGGCAGGCAGATCTCTGTGAGTTCAAGCCTAGCCTGGTCTACAAAGCAAGTCCAGGAGAGCCAAGGCTACACAGAGAAACCCTGTCTTGAAAAACAAAAACAAACAAAACAAAAACAAAAACAAAACAAACACTTCATCTCCCCAACCAGAGGAAGGAAACGATGTTAATAGGAAAAGGAGGGTTTGAATCTGCTTAGACACAGCTCCTTGGGCCAATATCACTCTGAGTTGTCAAGATAGCAGCAGACCAATCAAATATCCACCACCAAACAACCATATGAATCCATAGTTGTGGCACAATCCAGAATAAACCGCAAGGTTCCACAGAATTGGCACAAGTCAGTGGAAGGAGACAGAATCAGCCAGACTGTGAGAGGGACTCTGGAATGTTTCTTTCTACAAAGAGAATACCGGTGAAGACCGGAAGACCGGTGAAGCATTGCACGGCAGAGTAGCAATGAAAAAGCCTTCTTCCGCTGCCCAGGGGGCTCTTTTTTTTTTCTTTTCTTTTCTTTTCCCCGACAGGGTTTCTCAGTGTATCCTTGACTGTCCTGCACTCGCTTTGTAGACCAGGCTGGCCTGGAACTCACAGAAATCCACCTGCCTCTGCCTCCCAAGTGCTGGGATTAAAGATGTGCACCACCATGCCCAAGTAACATATTTCATTCTTTTTTTTTTTTTTTTTTTTTTTTTTTGGTTTTTTGACACAGGGTTTCTCTGTGTAGCCTTGGCTGTCCTGAACTCACTTTGTAGACCAGGCTGGCCTCGAACTCACAGCGATCCACCAGCCTCTGCCTCACAAGTGCTGGGATTAAAGGCGTGCGCCACCACGCTCGGCCTCCACATGTGATTCTTAAATGGCTTAGAAATGTAATAACAATGTTATATAGATCAGAGTATACATGTGTGTTTACCCCATGCTCACTGTGCATCAGAGGAAACACTGATACTGATGAAGGGTAAATGGATGAATGGGTATGTGGGTGAACGGATAAACCGATAGAGTACATAAAGTAGTAAAGCAAATAAGTCAAAATGTTAAAAAAAAAAAAACCTGATGAAATAGTATGACTTGCTACATAGTTTCTCTTTGCACTTTAATATAGCATTTTCTTTATGTTTGAAATTATCATAAAGTTTAGTGCATATGTGTATGTTTCTTTTCTTCTTTTTTAACGGCAATATCCACAGAGTATTCCTTCCCTAGTGGAGGAAAGTAAATGAAGTGTGTGTGATGTGGCAAAGCACACAGCTACAAAACAAGGTCACTCACATAACAACCACAGCCATCTCAACAGTACCAACAGGCTAGTGACAACCGTGTCCTTCCAACCACCAACTTAGCTCCACCCTTAAGGAAGCAAAACAAAACTTAGTAGCATTTGTCATTCGCAAGGCAGAGTTCTCATATGGCAGCAATGTTACAGCGGTCATCGTTAAATGTGTTTATATCTCAAAAAGTCCTTCCTTCTAATCTCTAAAAAGGATCAAGATAAACCAACATATTACCAGTACCAGGTGGAAGCTTATATTCTGTTTTCTAATAGGCCAGTGCCATTGTATTCTAGGATGTCTAAGTAGATGTGTGCTAAACACTAGCACTGATTTTTAGCATGGAGCAAAGCAAAAAAGAACATTTGTTTCATTTCATCTTTGAGTGTTTTAATGGTGACACTCTCAATCTGTGTGGGTGCACGTACGTGTGTGTGTGTGTGTGTGTGTGTGTGTGTGTGTGTGTGTGTCTTTTCCTCAAAGAGATCATCCAGTGACCTTGAAATCTGCACTGGCATTTTGTTGGCAGGAAGGAAGCTCTCTCTTCTCATTTGCAAAATGAATAACAATTTGATCATCCTTAAACTTCTAAAAGGTTAATTATGCTCTCTCTGTGAGTACCAAATGAAAACCTGTTTTATCTCTGCCCAAATGAAGCCCACAGGGCTCACCTCCTTCTGACTCTGCCAGGAGACCAAGTCCTTCCGGCTGTCAATTACCCACTATCAACTCCAGATCTGTGGGAGCTGCAGTAGATTTTCTCATTCCCAAACCATGACAGCCCTCATTTGCTAGAGCTGGGTGGTGGCTTGAAAATTTTCTCAGCAGGAAAGTGGTATTTGGCTTTGGGCGTGATGGAAAGAAAAGGGAAGCAAGTAGAGTGAGCAAGAGAGAAAGGAAAAGATGAAAGGGTGTTTGATCACTGCAATTGCACTTCACTTCAAAGGCTTTCACCCAGAAACAATAAAACCAACCAACAACAACAACAACAACAAAATGCTAGGGTGTCAATAATAAAAACCATCAGCAAAAAATTAAAAGCAAATTAAAAATATTAAAACTCTACCATACTAGAAGCATTAGGTCCTTGCTGATATGACAGCGTTCCAAGCAGTCTCGTGCCTGTACCCTGAAGATGACAGCAGCTCTGGGTCAATGCCTATGGTTGGGACAGGGGCACCTTGTATCCTTGTAAGGGAAAGGTCTGCCATGTATCCCAACCCCACTCCCATGTTGAAACTTCTAAGCAGCTGCTATTTTGTGGTATGTGATGCCTCTTTAGCCATAGCCAGAAATCATTTCATAAAATTCGAGGCTAAGAGAGTTACATTTCATTTTTATTATGAGGAAACTTCATCTTTCAAAGAAAAGTAATAGTGGAGAGGGGCAGCTGGGGTGGGGGTGACCAGGAAATCTTGCGTCTGCTTGATATTTGTGGCTTCTTGCTTTTTAAAAACTTGTACAATTTTCACATGGGCCAATCAAACTTTATGATATGTGAAAAGGAAAACAGAAGAAAAATTGGAATAAGCAGTGGATGTTCCCTGTGAAGGAAATGTGCCTTTGCATACAGCAGCTCAGATACTTAACAATGATGTGACTAACAAAATACTGTGTGAGGCCTGATCTCTGGGACAGACTGAAGTGGTGTGTGTGTGTGTGTGTGTGTGTGTGTGTGTGTGTGTGTGTGTGTGTGAGAAAGAAAGAGAGTAGGTCTGTGCGTGTGTGTGTGTGTGAGCAGGAGTGTGTGTGTCTGTGTGTGTGTGGTGTCCTGGGGAGGGAACAGCATGCCTCCTTTTACAGTAGCACAGTTGTAAGAAGACCCAGTAGGGACTACTTTCCCATGATTCCATGAAAACTGCAGTAATTTAAGCCAAGAAACACTAGAACAAAGTATATGATTTTTTTGTTTGTTTGTTTTCCTCTTTATGTGTATCTTCACATATTTGTAATGTACATAAAAACCAGAGGTGAATGTTAGGTGTCCTCCTTGATTATTTGTCACTTTATTTTATTTTATTTTATTTTATTTTATTTTTTTGAGGCAGTTACTTTGTAGCTTTAAAGTCACTGATTCAATTAGAATGGCAAAGCCACAAGTACTAGGGATCCCCATGTGTCCCCACAGCCAGTGGCGGGATTACAGCACTAGGGATCCCCATGTGTCCCCACAGCCAGTGGCGGGATTACAGCACTAGGGATCCCCATGTGTCCCCACAGCCAGTGGCGGGATTACAGCACTAGGGATCCCCATGTGTCTCCACACCCAGTGGTGGGATTACAGATGTACACTGCCTCAACTGCAGTTCTTCTTGGATTTTAGGATGGAACCAAACACCTCCCCAGCCCAAGTATATAGTATTCATTGTTCTTCTTCTGGTGTGCGTGGGTGGAGGGGCGTGGGTTGGGGAGGAGGAAGGCACGTAGGACTTTGTACTTTCAGTGGCATGAGGTTGTCCATTCTCAGCTCTTGTTCTAGGCAGAATGCTTTCATCAGTCCAAGCCGAAGCCCCAGCCTCTGCCTCCCCTCTCGGCCCCGGTAATCTCTACAAACTCCTATCTAGACTCTCCTAGACGCAAAATCAATGTTTGTTCTGGTGTGTCTTCTTTGTTTCACTTAGCTCATTGTTTTCAAGATTCAGCCTGTATTGAAGTTGCATTTCTTTTCTGAGGTTAACTTCCTCTCACTGTGTGATGGCCCACTCATCCACTGGTGGGCATTTGTGTGGTTTTCACTCCTTGGATAGTATAAAGAATGGTGTTAAGCATCTGTTCAAATCTCTGCTATCAATCCTTTGGTGTATGTACTTAAAAGTGGAATGAGCAAGCACTTGCTTTTTATGCATCCTTTCTTGTGATAGGTAGTACCACACATGTGGGGTGTGATATAGGAGTCAAAAAGACACTCTACTTAGTAAATATTGAGAATTAATTTTGTTTTGGTTCCACTCCAAAATATTTTTTTCTTATTGTTGTTGAGCCATTTAAACATTTAAAGAATTTTTTTTAGTGTTTATTTATTTATCTTAATTTGTCCTATTTTAATCAGAGTCCAGTCCCCAAATCCAATGCTTAAAAAGAAAGACTGGCCTTTAATCCCAGCACTTGGGAGACAGAGGCAGGCTGATCACTGTGAGTTCGTGGCCAGCCTGGCCTACAAAGTGAGTCCAGGACAGTCAAGGCTACACAGAGAAACTCTGTCTGGGGGTGGGGGAGATGGCGGTGTTGGGGAGGAGCCTGGATGAGTAGTGTACAAGGGAGTCAGAGACAGAAAAACCCCACAGGTCTGGCTGCCTAGCCACCTAACCTATTCATCAAGTTCCAAGCCAGTGAGAGAAAACATGGAGAGGTCAGAGGACAACTTAGAGGAATTGGTTCTTCTCCTTCAACCATGTGGATCCAAAGGATTGAATCCATGTCATCAGGGTTGGTACCAGTGTTTTTACATACCAAGCCATTTCACCAGCCCAGAAATGAGAATTTAGACAGAATAAACAACATACTCATTGAAGCAAAGGACAAAGACTCTATTAAGTATGTCATTAGGGGGCGGGAGAGATGGCTCAGTGGTTAAGAGCACCACCTGTTCTTCCAGAGGTCCTGAGTTCAATTCCCAGCAACCACATAGTGGTTCGCTATCATCTATAATGTTATCTGATGCCCTCTTTTGCAGATAAAACACTAATATATAATAAGTAAATAAATCTTTTTAAAAAAAAAAAAAGAATATCATTAGGCAGAGTCAGGATCAGAGGGGACCTGTAATTTAAAGTCACATGACCCTAAACTTTTGAAGGAAAAGAGAAAAGTAGCAGAGAATACCATAAAGGGCATAATAAGACACATTGTACAGACTGGTACAGCCCATGTGTGAGTTGCAGATCTGTTTACAAGAGCTGCCTTTGTTCCTGGGACCATCTCAAGGTCTCTCCACTAAGTTTCCACACCAATAGAACCTGAGTTTGGGTTGCCTGAAATATGTACCTGTTCCCTGAGGTGTTTTGTTCCCTGCCTTCCCACTCCCACCTGCGGCCTTGGTCTCATACAACCCAAGCTGGCCTGGAACTTGCTATATGCCTGAAGATGACCTTGAACGTGTGATCTTTCTGCCCCATGTCCCCAGTGCTGACGTAATAAGCATATGCCTCCTCCCCTGGCTTTATGAAATGCTGGGATGTGAGACAGCACTATACCACAGCCCTCCCTGAAAGTTTTTGTTTGCTTTTAATAATTTTAGATGCGTTTATTTTACGTGTATAGGTCTTTTGCACGAATGAATGTGTGTGGATAACATATGTGCCCAGTGTCTTCAGAGGTCAGAAGATGGGTGTCAGATCTCCTGAAACTGAAGTTTTAGACTCACTGTGTTGGTTCCAAGAACCAAACCTGGGTCCTCTGCAAGAGCAAATGATGTCATAACCACTGACCTGAGCCTCCAGCTCCCTAAAGATTTTTGTAACATAGCTGAAAACTGCCCTCTCCCGTTGCTTTTTCTCCTACATCTACTTTTGTCCAATGTGTCTGTCTGTACTTCTGAGTTTCTTACCCCCCCCCCCTCCCCGCAATGCCTATTCCTATGGGTCTATATCTCAGACATAGCAATGTTCTTTTTAAACTGATTGAGCCACCTCTGTGCGCTTCTGTCATGGACACCGATGTGGAAGTTTTCTTAGAATGATGGAGGATCTCCTGGTTCTAGTGAGCTTAACTGAGAAGCTTAAGGTATCAGATAATCACATGTCACCCAAGTCACCCTGAGTCACTGGCTTCCCAGTTCACTGTGACAAGATCAATACAAATAAGAAAGGTGGACAAGAAGTAAGCACGGGAGAAAAGGGACGTTTACTCAGGAAAAGCTCCTGAGGGAGAGCTGTCTCAAGAGAGGGCCTTCTGCTTGGTGCCCTGCCTGCTGGGCACTGTGAATCTTACGATGGGAGTTTGATGGATGCCAATGTATCTTTATTGAGAGTGATCATCCTTTGACCGTCGTATCACAGACGGAAGCAGTGAGTGGCCTCCACAACCTTTGCTTTTCTCCTTTGCGCAACCAGAGAGAGATGGTCACGTATTGGTTGTCCAGTCAGGGCAGCGGTCATCTCTTATGGTCATGTTTGTTTGTCCACTCTCTCATAATGCCTTTTCAATATTTTGTAGGCTATTTGATGACATCACTTGTCTTTCCCTTGATTCCAGCTCCATAACAAGCTTGTGATTTACTAGGGACCCTTGTCCTTACTGCCTGTGCAGAGCCAAGCCCTGTCTTAACAGGTTTCTGGTCCCCTACCTGGGCCCCTGCAGAAGGAGGCAGCCTAGTGCGCTTCCCTTCCCACGTTCCTTGCCTTCGCTGTGCCCTGGGTGAATTGCTCTGCCACTCTCATTCTTGGCGTCCCAGCATTCTTCTCCAGTTTCCCCATCTTGTCCTGTTTGCTTTTATTCTATTATTTGAGTTCATTTAAATGAAATCCTCCCTAAGCCCTTTTCTTTGGCGGCTTTTGTTGTAGTCGGTTTATAATGTCTTCCTCCTTCTCCTTGCGCCTTAAGCTTCAGCAAAGCCTGCCTCACCAAGAGGAAAGAAAGGCCTGTGTGGAACATAATCACATGAGTAGCTTCACACACAGCTTAAGATACAGAAGGGCATACATAGTCAAGGGTGCACAGGCAGAAGATTGTAACAGCTCAGATTGTAATGGCCGCGCCGGTCAGATTTTTCACTGCCGTATTCAGCAAGACTCACCAAGAGATGTAATGGTGGCCTATAGCCTCTTCCATCCGTCCATCCAAACATAGCAAATGTGATGGACCTCACAGATAACTGCCACAGCTGCAGCTGCAGGGTATGTCACCCTCAGCCGCACTAACCCTTTGCCTGGGGCAGCATATGGACAGTGACAGGCTCGTCACCTTGATGATAGAGAACTGAGGAGACGGAGAACGCCTTAGAGCTGGCGCAGCCCCCGGAGCTCCCCATTCATTGGACAGCTTCTGTTCCCTCTGCACGGTGAACTCAGGTCGGATTCCGAGAGGCTCCAATTTTGCTCAGGGAGATGATTCACATTTTCGAACCTTTTGACAGCTGACCAATTAAAAATGAGATGATACCATTAACAAGCTCTATGTAAGCCAGGATTCTGAGCAATAGAAAGCACCAAAGTAGCTACCATCCCACCATGCACTGCAGGAGCTTGAGAGAAATTCAAAGATAATTACAGTGATGCGGGTGATGCTACTGGCCTCAGGGGTACTGGGCAGATTTCAAGTCATTAACTATGAGGCAGCAAATTCTGTGTCTTTTATTTATCCACATTAGGATTTTTTTTTTTTTTTGGTCTTAAAATTTCTGAGATATTCTCTAGTTCCAGTTAATGATAGACTCTGGCCCAATGTTCCTAAAGATGGCATCATCACCTTAACCATCTTAATTACCATGAAATGTTTCACTCACCCTGACCACAGCCATTCTGTGAGGCAGAGTGGCTGATTTCACTTGTAACTTAGAGAGCATCCTCACACCAATTTTCCGTCAGATCACATTAACCTCTCGGTCTACGACAGATGAAGCTGGGCTACGTGTGCAGTGAGCGCACCACACAAATATTGTCCTAAAATCCATTTAAGTCGCAAGGGCTGTTGGAGATCTCTCAGGACTAAATGTGGATAGAAAGAGGCTTGAAGCAAACACGGTCCTGCCAGTCTTCTGAAACCATAGTTCTGATGATCAACATGTTAAGGGTTTGGCCGTCTGTGAGCGCAGTGAATGTAAATCAGCGATGGGGCTGGTTTTGTTTTTGTGCCCTTTGTTAGCTAGTATACAAGACTGGCTTCTAGTAAAGAGTCCGTATAAACAGGGATTTTGTTTGTTTGTTTATTGTTGTTTTGTTTTGTTTGATCTTAATTTCATTCTTCTCTCATATATTACGTTCTTACCACAGTTTCCCTCTACTCCCCCCAAAACAGGTTTTTGTTTGTATGTTTGTGCGTTTTAACTGAGAGTGCATCTTTACTTCTGAGCAGGAAATGCAACAGAATCTACCTGTGCTGGAGGCTGCGGGAGTTTAGCATGTGTATGGGGGGGGTACTATTAAATAATGCAGGTTCCAGAGATTCCGCATAGCGCAGCATGATGCAAATTGCTTCCATAAGCATCACTCACAGAACCACGAGGATCACAGCAGTGGTAGTGCGAAGGACAGCAGCAATGCTGTGACTCGAGCTACCCTCGGGAGAGCATAGCTGACGCATCCACAACGCTGGTAGCAACACGCAGAGACCCAGCAATGTGCACCATGTGAGATCAATCAGGAAGCAGCTGCAAGGTTTCACGATAAGTGAAACTTGGGGATTTTGAGGCAAGGAGGGGAAATAGTTCTGCAAGCAACATTTTATTGCGTTCTTATCAGAAATGAGAATGTCCATATACTCTGCGTTAACTGGAAAATGACCCATACAGTAAAGCCAGGGCAAAGGCTACGACATCCATTTCCTGTGCTGGAGAACCCTTTCCTTAATTCTTCAGCTCTTCCCTCCCCCTCCCCCCAAAAGCTCGCAGTGTGGTGAAATCAGGGGAGCACCCAGAGTCACACCCTGGCCCAAACACTGCAACAGCCATGTTTAAATGATGCCAGACACAGAGTTTTCATGCAACCCTGGCATTCTCACAATCACTGGAAAAATGTCAAAAAATCTTTTCTGACTTATTTCAAGCTGTCATTTGAACCTCACATCCACCAGGAGCCAGTCATGGTACAAGACTCACATCCACCAGGGACCCTCAGTGGGTAATAAAGGCTGTCAACCTCTCCTTTTCCTCCACGCAACAGTTTGCTGACACCCACTCCCTTCACACTCAGACTCAACCTCCTCACAGCAATTGTGTAGCTCTGTTTCCTGTCATTAACAGATATTTACTAAACACTCCCATGTGCCCAGCGCTGCCAAGGCGCTGGTGATGAAGTGACTACAGGCAAACACGAACCTTGCCCTCGTGTTATTAATATTTACTTGTAGGGATAGAGTAAGTGATATCAACCGTGGGCCACTTAAAATTTAAGCTAGAACACAACTAAGTAAAGGGAGTTATTCATCTCCTGATCTCCTTGTTAGCTAATCTTTACACAAAAGGAAGAAGGAGTTCAAAATACAAGCAAAGAGAACTCAGGATGTAGCTAGCTCAATTGGCATTGTGCTTGCTCAGTATATACACAAAAAAACTGGGTTTAATTCCCAGCTCTTCATAAACCAGGTATGGTGATGCATGCATGCCTGTTATCCCAGCACTGGAGAGGTAGAGATGGGAGGGTCGCTCAGCCTGAGATATCAAGACGTGTGTGTGTGTGTATGTGTGTGTGTGCGTGTATGTAATATATAGTATATATGTAATATATACATATATGTTACACAAACTGTGTGTGTGCATGTGTGTGTGTGTGTGTATGTGTGTGTGTGTGTATCTTCTGCTACTTTGCTACTTCTCTCAGCAATTCCAAAGGTTCTAGTGAAGTCCAGGCCCTGACAGGGGTTCCATCCCCCAGCCCTGACTGGACTTCTCTACTTCAGCCACACCCATCTCTCAGGCAGAACTCCAGAGACCATGGCTGACCTCCCTTTAAGCGTCCCAGTCTAGAGAGCTCTTCCTCAGATGTCTGGAGTGCCCAGCTCTAGGTGTCATCAACACTGAAATGCCACTTGATTGGATTCCCTCTTCATAACAAGTTCTTCTCAATTCACTCTTGTCTTGGGAGCTTTATTCTTTTCCAGTGAGGTTTACTATCTCCTGTCACCCCGCAGACTGAGACTTATTTACATGTTGCCTATTGTGCTAGTTAATCCTCTCTGTAGTTGGAAGGGCTTAGGAAGTGATGAGGCACACCTCTGGGTGAGTCTGTGTGCTGGGGTGGGGGATTCCAAAGAGGATTAGCCAAGGAAGGAATCTAGCATGTGTGTCTGACACTGTCTGGTGGCCTGGTGGCCTGGACAGGACAAAATGGAGACAGTCAAGGTGTGCCAACCTGCTCCTTTACCTTTGTTTCCCTTGGCCACGGAGTGAGTAGTTCTCCCAACTCCACACATGACACCTGACTCAGCAAATGGGGGCAAACGACTCTGGATCAAACCTTCCCAAATCAAGAGCCAAAATAACCCTTTTCTTACTTGTTTCTTTTAGATATTTTAGTCATGGTGACAAAAAGTAAGAAACACTTGCATCCACCTGTAAAAAGAAAACACTAGGGGTTCACTGAGCTAATGCTCCAAGAACAGATTAAGCAGAAAGAACCACATCTGAGAATTCCAGAAAAGGGACACATTTAGGTGTGCCAGGCCCTGGGGGGGAGGGGGGCGGGCAGGAAGATCAGTGAGTTATTCAGTTCCATTAGGTAAATACCACCTGACATCCGGGCAGAATCGAACCTAAAAGAATCAACATTTCCCAAGTCTTGCAGCAGGAACAAGGACAACAGTGGTGCAAGACCCAAGACTTTAAGGTCCATAAACAGGAAGCCATGCCTTGTCAGAAAGGCTTCTGGGGAGGGGCCGCTGCTGACTTCAAATTGGGTCAGGAAAACATCCCCCAAATGCAGCACATTTCTTTCACAGGTTGGTACAGTTAGTTTCCTTTGGGGGAGGGCGTGAGAGTGGAGCTGGGGTTGGGGGTGGGGAGGCCTGTAGAGCTAAGATCACAGACTTCCACATTGGCTCTTTGCTTTGGAGAAGCCCCAGAGCCTTGCATAAGCTAGGCAAGTGCTCCACCATTGAGCTACAGCCCAGCCCCAGAGTACCATCTATTTATAGAGATTACATCCAAACTACATCTCCATGTCTGAAAGCAAAATCCTTCTAGGTTTCTAGAAGCAGCTCTTCCCAATAGTCATAATTGTATCACCGTACTTGGTACAAATGTAGTCCCTTTATGGCAATGCTGTGCTATCACGTATTTCTAACACTTTTAACTTAGTTTTCATTGGGACTAGTTTATTTTAACTTGATATTTTATTGGTTGCATAAATGCCAATTACATTTTATAACTGTGAGAGCAATTACAACTTGAATAATAAACAGGTTCAGGAAAAGTTGTAACCAGCTGCGTGATGCCCACAACATGTGGGAAGAAGGTCACTGAGGAACTGCTGCTCCATCAACAAATAACTGTGTGGTGCTTCCTCTCAACACAGATGTCTGAGGCCCAGATCTAGGTTGGCACTGCTATCCAAAAGATGTAAACAAGTTAATACGCACTCTTAAGCCCAATCTTAAACTGTTGTACAAATAGTTGTTCCTACTTGCTGTCCTTAGCTGATATCCACTGGCTGTCTACTTGGAGCTTAGCACATGCAAAGCACTTGCATCCACTGTCCTAATCTACCACAACATCTTATAGCTGGTATGTTCAAAGTTTACACTAGGTTCGACAGGAAGAATTTTAAAGCAGACGAAATGGGGCAAAGGATGTTATTGACCTTAATGATCTCTCCTGGTGTCTGGGGAGATGGCTCAGCTGGTAAAATGTTTACTGAACAAGTGTAAGGACCTATGTTGAGATCTCGAGCACTTACTGGAAACTAAGGAGCAGTGGTAGATGCCTGTAATCCCTGGGAAAGTGGAAAAACCTTGGGGATGACTGAACAGCCGGTCTAGCAGAATCCCTGAGCCACGGGTTTGGGGAGAAAAATTGTTTCAAAAAAGTAAGGTAAATACGATCGAGGAGGACTCAGAGTTGCTGCCAGCCTCCATACACACATGCACAAATGAGCACAGACACACATGTGAAACATACATACATACCCATGCACCCCCCCACACACACACACACACACAAAGGTCTCCATTGCTACTGAACAAACAGTAGTAGTCATCACCGTCCTTTGCTGACATCTGCGGCTGCCTGCTTTGAGCCCAACATTTTGCAAGAACTCTTTCATCCATTGTCTCAGTTTATCCTCACAGAATTTTTGTTTCCCTTTGGGGGGGGGGTGTGGAGAGACAATCATCAGCCCTGTTATTTACAGATAAAGTCAACTAAGGCTAAGAAATCCACTTAGCAACTGTGACTAGCTGAAAGCTGTTGCCACCCTGCTTCCTTGGCCATGAGTATTCTCAACAGCCAGATAGCCTGGCTCAGTCCCTCACTCTCCCTCATCACGCCCTTGGGATTTTTTTTTTCTTTTAAATTTCATTTTTTACTATCCTGACAGAAAGGTTTCCTTAAGTCACTCTGTCTACCCAAAGTAACCACCAGAATGAACAAGACTGGAAAATGAAGTTGGTGAAGGGTGTACTGAGTGTCTGGCATGAGTTTCAAATCCCAAGCATGGGATACATTGCAGTCTTACAAGAGTCAAGAGGGCCATGGTGTGACCAAAGGACACTTTGTTTGGAAGCCATAGTGAATTCAACAATTCCTACTTTGGGACTAAAAACCCAAATCTTATTATATTCATTATACTTAATGAGATTGTTTATAATTGTTAAACAAAATTGAATAATGGGGGGGGGGCGGGGATGAATAAGAGAAAAAATGAACAAAGTAAAACATGAAGAAGTAGCCATGAACAACTTCTAAGACATTGTTAATTCAGTTCTCAGATTCACCAAAGGCTAAATGACATCCACTGTGCTTGTAGTTTTATAATAGATTAAGTAATACAGTCACTATAAATTACTCAAGGGATACGGAAAAGCGTGAGATACAAGAAGAAGAAGAAGAGGAAGGAGGAGGAGGAAGAGAAGAAGAAGAAGAAATATTAATTATTTCTATCTTGACATGCACAGATAAAATTTTGATGTCATACTTATTTCTTGGGAAATAATCATCTCAGATTTCACCTTTGTAGAGGATGATGTGCGGGTACCAGGCATCATCTCCTGAGGGTGTTTTGGGAACACCTTCTGCAAATCCAATTAAAGTCAAGCAAACACTATGATACAGGTTCAACTGCTTCCCATGTCAAGCACCTTGGCATGTAAACAGTGTGACTCGTGCTCTCCTTGTGTGAGCATACATACAAGGTCTCCCCAGTAGAAGCGGCTTCTCTTTATGCTTCCACCATATAATTGATCGGGGTTTAATTAAATTGAATTCCATTGATTTATTGCAGTGTGCTGAATTGAGTTGAATTAAAGAGAGTCACATGGGAATCTCGGAGCAGTTGCTAACATCTCTTTATTCTGTGGCACTGCGGTGCCCTCAGCATCGTGGTCTTTACAATAAAACAGAAAGACTTACAATCTTTGAAGACAGCGAATCGCCTCACGTCTCTAAGCACAGCGGTGCTATTTCATCCAAATGTCCAAAAAAAAAAAAAAAACAAATTACACTGCCACAGCTCTCCTGAAAGTTAAACCAGAAAGAAAAAAAAAAATAAAAGAAAACCTCTCTCTTTTTTATATAACAAGTAGGCATATATATTGTTTTTATCTTGAGAATTATACCATAATCTGTGCCTGAAGTCCCGTTCCTCCTAAGAATAGAACTTTTGCTAATAAATACTTTGAATAATTAAAACCTCCTGTTAGGAGATATCAAGAAGTTTCAACTAAAATTATCTAATTGTTAAGCTTCCGTGACTTCTCAGTAATGAGTCATTGGGCATCAGTGGCAATCTTTTGTCACTTTTGTACAAAAGGATGTCATTGTCCCAATTAACACAAAAGGGGGTCCTGTGCCTGGTCACTGCCATGATCATCACGAAAGTAGCATTCTTTATATGGAGAGAAGTTTTTAGAAGAACTGTTTGATTTTTTTTTTTCTTCTGACTACTTTCACAGCTGCGGGATTTTTAAAATTCTATCTGTAACTGAAAGCAGAAGCCTTTAATATGTATCATGACCAGGCAATTGTTCTGTCTCCTGAGGTGGGATTTATACTTGAAACACACCCTAGTCTTCAAGAATATGCAAGAAAGGCAAGGTGAGGCCTACTGGAAAGCAACTTCATTGCATAAATTGGGGTTTATAAACAAAATAATATAAACTGGAGCCTGCTCATTGCCATAGAATCAAACACACCAAAGCAGGAGAGAAACTCTATACCCGTATAGCTGGTAAGTGGCCACCATCTGGCTCCCATAAACCCCCAGGAAGTGGAGAAAGCACTTCAGGTGCTAAATGTGACAAAGGTTATAGCCCATATGTCAGAAACCAGCATATTCGCAAGTAGCCACACCCTCATTTACAGTTGTTTGCAAATGACAGTTGATTTCTCCTTCATAGTCACTCCCCTCTTGCCTAGGATCAGAATGGGGAGTCTGGCTTTGGAGGCATCCAGGAATCCAGGCACAGGCCTTTATGCCTCAGCTTCCCTTGAAGTTACATGTGGCCATGTGAAGAAGATCTGGTTAATGACATGAAACCAAATTGTTTAGAGTCTTTACTGAACATTTCTTTACAAGACGGGAAATGAGCCATTTATTTTCTCTTCTTCTTTTCTTTTCTTTTCTTTCTTTTTTTTTTTTCCTTTCCTTCTTAGGGAAGGTGGATCTGAAAAATTCGGGAACTGGAGAGATTCATGCTAGCCCTTTATTTACCACCTCTGGGGCTAGTTTACTTAAGGCAGAATTAAACACTTCCATCACTTAAGCAACTGCTATCTGCAAGTACAGTGCTGTTTACAAGGAGGCAAATCTGAACTAATACAGAATAAAAACCAAGACAGATTTATATAATGCCTCAGATGGACTGGTCAGCCAAGGTTTACACAAACTAATGGAAAATAGTGACCAATATTGAACGAGTAAGTCAGGAAAAGAACAAGGCTGGGGGACAAGGAGCGCCAAGAGAAGGCCATGAGAGTAATCACGGCACTCTCCCTGCAAGGAGGCTGAACCCAGCTTCCAGAAACTTCCCAAACTGACTGAGAAAATTCATGCCGCAACTATCAGTTCTTTGGACCAAATGCAGTCTGAGACAAAATATTGTTAACGTTTACTGTATGACACTTCTGATAAATACAGAAAAGGGTGCCAGCCCTTGCCCTTGATATGGTGAAGGATGAAAAGCCAACTCCCCCCAACCCCACATCCACTGAGAATAGACAGACTTGCGCTCCATCAGCTGCCCAAAGTGCTGCTGGTGCACACGAAGGGGCTCTGTTCTTTGTGTATAAAGCCACTGTCAAATACTCTTTTCTGCTTCCACAAATGGAACAGATGATATTCACAATGTGACCCACCCATGGGCTTGCCCACAGTGAGAGGGAACCCCCAGCGTGTTAACCACGGCTCTGTCATTTTCCATCTCCCTCAAGAAAATCACTCAGGACTTAGAGTGAAAATGACTTTATTATAAAAGATGTAATGAGGTGACGGCTTTGAGTTTGCTTTACATAGATATTCAATTATGGTGAATGTTCATACATAACTGTTCTTATTGGGAGCATTTGTTACAGGCCTGATGCAAATAACTCTAACGTAGAGTAGCAGCTTGGAGAAAAGTCATTCATTTCCTCAATGATCTTCCAGCCTGAGAGAACTTTCCCTGCATAGAAAGCCATTCACCAGGTAAACAGCTAAGCAGATTTCCTTGTGCAAATGAATACTGAATAAAAATCTCTTTGATGATAATAATGAGGATGTTGATCTGAGCCAATTATTTCAAGCTTCATAATTTGTATATTAACTAAACATTCTCATAATTAAGCAAGTTAGCCTAGGGAAATACTATTCATTAAAGGCTCTAGTGTTGCTTTGCTTTTGAAATTTCTGCTCACAAACATTTCTGTGAATGGGAAGTAAGCCAGAAGGTAACAAGGAGCCAAAAGGGTCCATTTTAAACAACTTTAGGCTATGATTAATCTAGTGTCTTAGTTATAACCTGGTGTCTGGAGGTAAGCTGACCAGAGCTAATGATACACCTCTGCAGAACTGGATAGGCTTTTAAATCTTTCTGCTCTGTGTGTCCTTGAGGTGGGTTCATCTCTTTGGGATCCCAAGATGGCTGCCCTGTAATCCAATCTTGAGGAAGTAGAAGGAAAAGGCCAAGGGCAGAGGGGCTAAAATTTAAGACACTTTCCAAGGTGTCAACACAATCTACTGGCAATTTTCACTTACATAGCAGTGATCCCAAGTGTCCTGGGGTCACCTCTGGCTACAAAATATTGTGGAGGCTGAAGAGTTTGTAAAGCGAAGAGGCAGGAGTGTGGACCTGGAAGGAGAGGTAAGCCATCAGCACTGTCTGTGTCTCCCTACATGCAGAAGGGTAAAGAAAGACTATCATTGAAAAGTTGTAGAAGCCTCTTTTTAAAAATCTGCAGTCGGGCTGGAGAGATGACTTAGTGGTTAAGAACACTTACTGCTCTTCCAAGGGTCCTGAGTTCAATTCCCAGCAACCACATGGTAGCTCACAACTTTCTGATGCCATCTTTTGATGTACATGCAGACAAAGTACCCATAAATGTAAAGTAAATAAGTATAATTAAAAAAGAAACTTCAGTCAACCAGGCATGGTGGCACACACCTTTAATCCCCGCACTCAGGAGGCAGAGGCAGGTGGATCGCTGTGAGTTCGAGGCCAGCCTGGTCTACAAAGTCAGTCCAGGACAGCAAAGGCTACACAGAGAAGCCCTGTCTCAAAAACGAAACAAAAATCTGCAGTCAATTCTCCAAAAAAGGTCATCAAAACCCTCTGTGAGAGACATTGCAAACATAGAGGCATGCTTGGCTACCTGTGGGCCAATGCAGACAAAAAATCCACATCAGGGTAGATGCCCAAGCTGGACACAGATGAACCCGAACAACAGACCGCTGCCCTGAGCAATCAATCTAAAGTAGTGGCAGTGAGGGTCCTGTAAATGATGAAAGAGGGGTGAAAGGTCATTGCTACTACTTCAGACCGCTCTGTTTCTTTTTATCCCTAAAGCATTCTTGTTCTTTTTATTTAACCTTCTGTTTTGCCCAGACCCTATGATTTCAAAAAAGGAGATTCTGACCAAGGTACCCCAATGTTATTTTTCTCATATCCTATCTGGACCTCCACTTCTCTGACTAGTTGGGCCTTCCTTTCTTTATGAGGTCATTGTATGGGTTATGTGTCCATAACAGAAACATTGTTTGACATCTGATGATCAGGCGTGGTCATTCCTGCCTCTGACATCAGCACGGACAGCACTCCTGGAGTTATCACTTTGATGTCAAAGTTTTTTTGGTGATGTTCTAACCTAAGGTACAACATCCTTTTCTAGGAACACACAGATTGTCTGCAGAGCTGACAACAGTAAAATGTTGGTTTAACACCAGATCGGACATTCATATATGTCATAAGTTCTCACTTTTGTGGAAAGAGTTGATACAGCCGTATAATACCAAATTGTGAAAATCCAACTTTAAACATTTGTTTAATGAGAAATTTCTCAAAAGTTTAATTAATCATTAGAAAACTTTCAGAGACCGGAGAGACAGCTCAGACGTTGAGAGGACTGGCTGCTCTTCCAGAAGATCCAGGCTTGATTCCCAGCACCCACATGGCACCTTACAACTATCTGTAACCCCAGGTCCAGAGGATCTGATGGCCTCTTCTGGTCTCCACAGGCACCAGGCACACATCTGGTGCATAGACATGGGTGCAGACCAAACACTCATATGCATAAATAAAATAAAATTTTAATTAAAAAAGAAAAAAAGAAAGAAATTTAGTCAAGCAGTGCTAGTGTACATCTTTAATGCCAAAACTCAGGAGGCAAAGGCAGGCAGATCTCTGAGTTCAAAGCCAGCCTGGTCTACAGTGTGAGTTCTGGGACAGCCAGGCCTATGCAGAGAAACCCTGTCTTGAAAAAGTAAAAGAAAAGGACAAAGAGAAAGAAAGAAAGAAAGAAAGAAACAAGGTTTTTTTTTTTTGGGCAGGGGTGGAACTCATAGAGATCCATTTGCCTCTGCCTACCTGAGTGCTAGGATCATCAAAGGCATGCACCCCCATACCCAGCCACTGAACTAGGATTCCTAACTGCTTATTTTCCATTGGAAACACTAGAATCCTCCATCTTTTGCTTTGGATCTTTGTTCACGGGCAGCTTAAGTGTCTTTGTCCAAAATGCAGTTGGAGTGAGCATAGAGCTCTGAGAAAGATCCTGTGTTCTCAGACTCTCGTACCATCTGTCCTCAGGAATAAGTAAACGCACCGCTGACCTCTTCTACTCTATCAAGTGAAACTACTTGATGGAACAAGTGTGTGTTCAAACTTGAGGTCACGTCATGTGCTACGAACATCATTTCCATGAGAACCTGTTAAAAAGCATATGAGGGAGAGTGATTTTAAAAAATAAAACAGCACTCGGGAAGCAGAGGCAGGAGGATCACTGTGAGTTTGAGGCCAGCCTGGTCTACAAAGCAAGTCCAAGGCAGCCAAGGCTACAGAGAGACCCTGTCTTAAAAAATCAAAAAAACATAAAGAATAAAACAATGATACAACCAGTCTTCAAACATTCAGAGAAAGCAGATCCCCCCCATGTACAGTAAACCAACAAATAAACAAAATAGCCCAGTGCCAAAGTAAACACAGCATATAATTTACCACCTATGCTGATCACTCCTGGTTGTCAAGGTGATGGGGTGTGGACTTATTTAGGAGATACAGCTCTGGGCTTTTATAGGAGGGTGTTTGCAGAATGGTTTAACCAAGGTGGGAAACCCACCCTGAAAGTAGGTCGGATGGAATTCTGGAATGAATTAAATAAAAAAAGAGAGAGAGAGAGAAAGAAATTGTCTATGCTGAGAAGTGTCTATGTTGAGCACTGATATGATGTTCAATATCTTCAGCCTGTGAACCAAATAAGCCCTCCCTTTTTTTTAACCTTAATTCACTTCTGCATGGTGTTTGTTTTTAATATTTTATTTAATTTTAATTGATGTCCATGGGTGTGAGGGTGTCAGATCTTGGAGTTATAGACAGTTGTGAGCAGCCATGTGGTTGCCGGGAATTGAACTCAGGTCCTTTGGAAGAGCAGGCAGTGCCCTTAATCACTGAGCCATCTCTCCAGGCCCCCCTGCATGGTGTTTTTTTTCGAAGCATTGAGCAAAGTAACAAATACACACTCTCACTGGTTACCCAGCAGCAGCATCACCCATCCAGGTCTCTAGGATGTTTTCATCTTCCCCGGTTGCTAATTAATGACTTCCCATCCCCACCTTCTCCCCAGGATACACTTTTTACTTCCTGTCTCTATGAATTTGACTAGTCTGTAAGTGGAATCATATGGCTGGTATTTATCCTTTCATGGTTGCTTTATTGAGCTTAACTTGCCTTCAAGATTCATCTGTGCTGTGGTGTGTATTAGAAAGCCCTTTCTTTTAAAAGCGGAACAGCCCTCTGTGTGTACCCACCACACTTTATCTGCTGTTTGCCTGTAGGGTCTTGAGTTGCTTCTCTTTTTGACTCCTGTATGTCATGTCGCTGTGAGCAAGTACGCACGGATACCTCTTTGCCTCCTTCTTTTCAACTCTTCGGTCTCTGGTAAATTTTTTAGCAGGAAAGTTGGATGTTGGTGTTCATTTCATATGTAAGGAAAAAAGAAAAGAAAAAAAAAAAACAAATCTAGGAATAGCAGGGAAATCTTACTATACTTGGGCAGCCAAGCCAGAGTGTGGGGCAAAATACAGTTTTATCTCTGAATTCCCAGAGTTCAATGCTTTAAAACAGGATTATTCTCCAGTTTCCTTTATCTGTGTAACAAGGGCACTAATGGTGAGGCTGCTAAGTCTAAACACTAAGCAGCCAAGGACTGTGGCTTTATAGCTTGCACTATGGTGTTATATGATGGTCTAGGACCAGCTCCAAAATTGGAGGCATTGTTTTCAAAGCTCACTCTTCAAGATGTGGATTTTCCCCAGTAATAAAGAGAAATTAAGATTAAAAAAAAAATGGTTAGGCTGGGTATGGTGGTGCACGCCTTTAATCCCAGTGCTCAGGAGGCAGAGGCAGGTGGATCATTGTGAGTTCGAGGCCAGCCTGATCTACATAGTGAGTCCAGGACAGCCAAGGCTATACAGAAAAATCCTGTCTCGGAAAAACAAAAAACAAAAACAAACAAACAAATCAATAAATAATTTTTAAAAGTTTTAGGGCTGTTCAAAAGACACAGTTGAGAAGAAAATTAGGGCACCAATCATCACAGGTAGTAGCCTTTCTGGAAGGAGAAACAGATTCATCTATACATTGATGTGTCCTCAAGATTGCCCACTGCCTTGTTCTTCTTAAAATAAAACTTGACAAAGTCAGAGGGATGGCTTAACAGTTAAGAACACTTGCTGCAGAGTACTGGAATTCAATTCCCAGCACCCACTTGGTGGCTCACAACTGACTATAATTCAACCTCAGGGGTCCCAATGCCCTCTTCTGACTTCTGTGGGCACCAGGTATGTGCATGGTGCACAAAAACACAAGCAGGCACATACACATATGCATAAAAATACATTTTAAATATTTAAATCGGGGCACTGGAGAGATAGCTCAGGGGGTAAGAGCATCAGCTGCTCTTTCAGAGGTCCTGAGTTCAATTTCCATCAACTACATTGTGGCTTATAACCATCTATAATGAGATTTGGTGCTCTCTTCAGATGTGCAGACATACATGCAGGCAGAATACTGTATATATAATAAATACATAAATCTTTTTTAAAAAACATTTAAATAAAATTTAACTAAAAGAATTTCAACATTACATTATTGAAATGAGATATTCCAGGGGTTTTTGCATTTTAGATTTTCAGGATATCCATGTGTGTGAGAGAGATAGAGAGACAGAGACAGAGACAGACAGACAGAGACTGACAGTCAGAGACAGAGACAGAGACAGAGACAGACAGACAGTCAGAGACAGAGACAGAGACAGAAAAGTGCAGTCAATGATGGTGGTCTCTAAATTATGCCGTAAACATCTTCAGTTTTCCCCACTTGTTGCTTTATTTTACCCAGTTTGGAGGACTACTTGGCTCAAACAAATTGGTAACCACAAACTTTCCTCTTTGTTTTCCGTTAAGAAAACAGAGCTTACTTAACATCTGTGGTTCTATAATGCTATCAAGCCAACCCCCTGTTCAAGGGTCAAGGCCAGTACTCCTGGACCTACAGTCAACCTGGAGCAGCAAAAGAGCATGCAACTGCTCTTCTCCGGAATGGATGTTATGACGAACTCCTCTAGCCTTCTGCGTTCCAGCACTCCATCTTCTGTGATTCCCCGCAGGATGCACGGAGAAATCATTCTGATTGCAGCTGTTACCCATGTGCCAACAACTGCATTTCTAATCTAAAATATGACAAGATTCCTATCGCTTTCCACTTCTATACCTGCAAAATATCCATAGCGAGCCTTTGGACATAAATGCTCATGTTGAGCCTTTGGGCCATTGCCTGGGAACATCCTCTTAACCTCTGTGCCTCAGTTCCTTCATCTGTAAGGAGAGAGTCCAACGGCACTGCCCATGTCTGTTCTGTAGGACAATGATGGAGCTGGCTGTCTAAGTGACCCATAGGGAATTCTGGGAACCTGTTAGGTGATGACTGCCATCCTGTACTGAGCACTGATGACCCTGACCCTCTCTCTGTCAGGGCTTACTCCTACTACCTCTGCTGATGATAGAACCCACACACATCATCTAATTCTGAACCTCTTTTCTGGCTCCAGGCTCTTGAAGCTAGCCTAACACATTCAGGCACTGGTTCCGCCGTCTGATAGCTTTCCAAACCAAGCACTGCCCTTTCTTATCACGCTTTCCCAGACCTCCGGCCTGCTGCCTTGTCCAACTGCCCAGCATGGCTCCAACACTAACACCATTTAAGGTTTGGGCTTCAAAAGCGCTCTTTTTTTACAACCTGACCTAAAGAGACTGGCTGGGGTGTGTACGGCTTGGCTGCTGTCTGCCGAATCCCAATCTTCTGAAACCCCAGAAGGCTGGAGCCTGTACAAACCTTCGCACCACTCTCGTCCCAGTCAGTTCTGTAATAATTCAGGGCTGAAGCCATGTCTCTTGCCCTGAATCACAGGATGTCAGCCACAGAGCCAGGAACTGGAGCCAGCTCTCGGCTTTCCCATGGTTCTGTTCTACCCACTCAACTATAATGCCAGAAAGGGGGGAAAAAAAAAGGCTCAGACATTTCATCAACCTGTCTCTTCTGTCAAATTGCGTTATTCTCAAATTGTGTAAGACTTATGTAAACACTATCGCTTCACACACGGGGTCCCATAAGTACATTTTGCTGTGTGTTTCTCACTCTGCAGGTTTCCTATGGATGGGTGTATAAAAAGTGCCAAGATTTCGAACTTAAGAAAACACTTACAGGGCAGCCGTCCAGTGGCATTACAGTCAGCTTGTGCCCAGAGGCACAGAGCAGATTGTAGCAGGACCTGCTGGGTGACAATCATTACCAAGCCCCCGCAGCCCTGTGGCAGGGTTCACCTCTCTGCTCATTTGCTGACGGACTTTTGAGATGCATTTTTTTAAATACTTCCCAGATGAATATTTCTTCTTTCTGTCTCTCCTTTTCTCTCTTCAGTTTGTCCTCTCGCTCTGTCACTCAATCTTCACAACAGCCACTCTCTGTCCTTCACTGTCCCCTCCTCTGGGTCCCTTCCTTTCTGTTAACTAACTCTACTGCAAATTGGTGGTTTTGCTTGAAATTATGTCTAAGAAAGGGCATTCCTATTGATATCTTCCGACAAACACCCAGATCCTCTCACATGAAAGGATTCTCCCTATATCTGATGGATACTCATAACGTGCCTAGATTTATATTGGGCTTTATATTATTATAAGTTGGGGTTTTCTCTGACTAGTTACTAATAGTCATTAAATTAGCTCTGATCATAATAAAATGAAAGCATTAAGGTGGTTATTAAATAATTCAAGGTAGGCTCACTACAGCGTATTGGCACAATTTAATAAGCTGTCACATAACAAAGATGCCAAATCTTAACCAAGAGCTGTTTTAAAAATGCAGTAGCAAACGTTATAACTTACATCCGCCATGCCGATAAACAGACTTCTCGGCTTCCAGCTTCTTCTCTATGCACTATACCTAATCTACAGTTGCCACCTAAATCATCCAGAAATGTCCCTTCTTCATGTACTTTCAGGTAGTCTACGGTTTAGTCTATTGAGAGCAGGAGTTCTTGGTCAGCTCTAGGATTGGCTTCCGGGAGCATCCTGATCCTCAGGGGGAGGGGCAACATGGAGCCTGATAATTTGCATATATAACAGGTTCCCTGTGAGACTGGGCCAGGCTAGAGTCATCACTGTCAATCTGGTGCTGATGACCTTTCTTCTCACGCTGTAGCCTTTGATTGCTCAGCAAATCTCTCTGAAGGTGAAAGGCTTCTTTCTGTTGATTCTCCTAGGGATGCTGCCATCTACGCTAAGATGGCATCTGTGGCTGAACTGTACCCCTGCTTTTTCTCCACTGTATGGAGCATCTTACAGGAACGCACGGTTTCTCCCGTATTTTGGGTTTTGTCTGCCATTCATTTGCCTGTTTTATGTGCTATCTTCTGTTATTCATTATTCATAAATGTGAGCAATTGGATTTTTAAAAATCTTCATGTAAGCTTAGAGTCAAAAAAGCAAATTCACTGTTCTAAAGTTTATTTGGGGTGTTGTTTTTCATAACCCTATGAGCGATCACTGGAGTCCTTCGAGCTCATTCTGATAGTCCTTCAGAAAGAATCAAACTGGCCGTGCTGTGGGTGAGACCACAAAATTCTCTGATGAATACTGACTGAGAAAAGACATTTTACTAATACAATAGCTTTCCACACCACAGTGCTTGTTCCATATATAACAATTAATCCCAGAAGCCACAAGTCGATCATGTTCTGATGAGGAGGTTTCTTGAGCTTCCTGGTCCAGTTTTTCTGTGTCCAGTGGTGGAACTTAACCATCAAAAGCCATCAGGTTCATCGTCTACATCTGGGCTAGCGAGTAGCTCCAATGCTGAGTTTCTTTGGTTATTTCTCTTTGTAAGTCTTACACAAGTAAAATATTTTTTTTTAACCTTTTCTTTATAGGAGCCTGTTAAACTGCATCAACATCCAATCCTGTGTGACTTGGCTCCAGCTCCAGAGATGGTCCATGTATATCTATATAGAACAACTTGGGAGGTGGACAGCCACATCAGAAGAATGATAAACTTAGAAATGACTGAGCACCCTCCCCCAGGCCATTTATTTCTTTCTTTCTTTCTTTCTTTCTTTCTTTCTTTCTTTCTTTCAAACCCGGAAATAACTCTAGAACTATTTAATCAAATGAAGACACGTGTTTTGCAATTGGAAAATTGACAGCCATCTTACTCCTTTCTGAAAATGGATGACATTAGTTTGTAAGCTCATCGATTTTATACGAGTCATATTATAAATAACATTACTTGAAACTAGGCCATTACAATCATACCAACAGTTACATTTGTAAGTCAATGTAGATTTGTGATTGTTTGAGATGAAGGCCTCCCACTTATTGGAAGAACCACAGTAAAACTCTGAGGATGACCCATAAGAAACATTTGGACAATTCCACATCATTAAAAAGGGACTCACAGAAAGAAAAGGCTCATATTTTTATGACCAGACTGAAGAGCTACAAAACTTGAGCCAACCCACAATGCTTGTTTGCTTAAGAAAAACATGTGGAGAGAGATGCCTCAATAACACGCTGCCTAGCCCTTTGCTGCCTTAGAAGACGTGGGGCTAAGGCGTAGAAAAGGCCTGGAGGAAGCTTAGGAGGTAAGGTACTTGCCATCAAGCCCCATGACCTGAGTTCCAGAAGTGACTCCTGAGAGCTCTGTTCTGACATGTGTGCATACAATAAATAGATAAATGGTAATTTTTTTTTTTAAAGAAATGCCTAAAAGACAAAACCAGCCCTTTGAAGTTTCTGGTCAAAGCATGTGATTTACAGATACTGGAATATGTCTGGTGTTTACACAAATTTGTTTCAAAAACAAAATGTAGTGTTTTCTTTCAAAGTAATTCCTTGTGAGCCATTTGTCTTCACAGTGAGCTTCTGGTCCTTGACCAATTCCTTCAGAAACTTGCTGTAAAACAAATGGCCATTAAACTCTTACAATGTCACAATAGAGAATTCTTATTGTGACTCATTCTTAATGCAAAATTTGCTTAAATTACTATATTCATTGAGTGAGATTGCCAAACTCCATTTCATAAACAAAGCCATTTTCATAAGCAGTAAATCATAATTTAAATTTCTCTTTAGTTTCATCAGATGCGTTTTTGCTTCCCATGTGTAAGATCTTAATTGTTTCTCTTCCAGCAGCAGTTTCCATGAACAAAGATGTTCATTTTTAACCCTCATTCCTTGGGGGGAAATGATGGGAAAAAAAGTAAAATTTACATTATTTGGTACATTAGAAATTAGGCATACCATTTTCAAAGCCAAGAAGGACAAGCTGTTAAAGCTGGACTTCTGGAGCAGTATTTAGCAAAGCCATTACATCTTAAGTTAAATATTTAAACTAAATAATAGCTGTGTGCTCCATCCTTGAAGCAGGGACGCCATTCCATAAAGGCTGGTTGAATGAACGGCAGTGCATTCTGACCTCCAAGGGTTCGTCCTACGTTTTCTGCTTAAGGAAATTATCAAGAAACCTCCCGTTTTCTCTTCAAGAGTCTGTGCAGTCTCTAGATTAATGTTTACTTGGATTTAAAATGGGTACCTGATGGGCCAAGATCACACTTGTCTTGGTTTCTATGGAAATTAAAAAGCTGTCCCAGTTTCGGGCTACCTGGAAGGTAAGAAAGTAGCAAGGCTAATACTAAGAGCTGAGCTGCAGGATCTAGCAACCGGTCCCCTCCCCCTCCCCCCCCCCCCCCCCCGCATGAATTCCTGCTCAGGTATGCTGAGCCTCCCAGTTGTGACAGTGGCTTAGAAATATGAGGTGATAAGGCTCCAGTAGAGACCTGCTGAGTTAGAGCGTGCTCTGGATCAAGCCCTCCCGGTGATCTTACGAATACACTTAAGTCTGATAAAAACCTGCTGCGCGTGTGGGGGGTAGGGATGGGGTAGGGGTAGGGGGGTGGGGATGGGGTAGGGAGGTGGGGATGGGGGGATGGGATAGGGGTGGGGTGGTGGGGTAGGGGTTAGGGGTGAAAGTAAGGTAGGGGTGGGGGGTGGGGTGGGAGCAATGTGATAGGATGTGCTGCCCTAAACGCCAGTCCAGCAGGATTACTTTTAGCTGACTGCAGTTGAGAAGCTGCAGGAACAGGAAGTATTCCGCGGTGTACCTCTTTCAGCCTAAAAGCTAGGGAGTGGACTTCCCTTTGTAAAGATAGCCCATCTCCTTACCAGGAAAAGGACAGCTCTTAGGGCCAGAAGCAACTCTGAGTCAGGAATTTGAGCAGCCCTCACTAGCAGATACTTCCTATTCACCTTGCCCTAATTTACTGCTCAAAACACCATCTCTTACTGTTTTTGCACAGTTCTTCGGCCTTTGTGGACCTGATGTGGAAGCCCTCCTTAATGCCTGGCTTGGTTTTCACAGCTTTTCTGGAAAGACCTCGCGCAGGCGAGCATGCTAACATAGCACTGAAGGGGAGATAAAACTGTTTCTGTTTTGATCCCAAGTGCGGGACGGAGAAGAGGGCAGGATGTTTGCCACTTAGCTGTGAGAAAGCAGGATGTTTTCCCACATAGAAGACGAACTACTTCGTGGGAGAGCTTGGTGAAAAACACCCTTGAACAGACTGAGAGGATATATATGTATGAGCCCAAAACAGGAGAGGAGGCTTTTGGTTGGGACTTGGTATCTGGCTCTTCGTCCCTGCACTTCAGGAGGCCCCTAAAGAGAACTAACTGCTCCAGGGAAAGCTTCAAGGCTTTGGACTCCAGCTGAAGCTTGAGGTTCCAGCTGTTGCTCCCGGTTCCAGCAGCAACTTTGGTAGAATTGCTGGTCTGCTAAAATCCTGCGAACTTCGCCAGGGACTGATATCCTTACGGTTTCATTGTAGTATTTTAAAATATCATTTTCTGATTGTTTGGGTTAGTTGGGTTGTTAGGGAGGTAGGCTCGTTTAATAAGTTCATAATAAAATAGAGTTGATAAGAACATTGGGCCTACAGAGCATGTCTCCTTTCACTTGTTCATTTGTCTTTTGTCACTTAATTTCCACATAATTTGAGAGAGGGGAGTTTCAGCTGGGCATGGTATTAGTGGGCCTTTGATCTCAGCACTTGGGAGGCAGAGGCAGGCAGATCTCTGAGTTTGAGGCCAGCCCAGTCTATGAAGTGAGTTCCAGGATATTCAGGACTACACAGAGAAACACTGTCTCAATTAAAACAAAACAAAACAGAACAAAGTGTAAAAAGTGTACAGTTTTGCCTCTTCCATGCTACTTTAAGATGAGTTTCTGATTGACAAGGGGATGAAGGACAGAAAAGAACTTTAGATGCTATTCATTTTACACAAAGTGTACCAATAAAGAGAATCAAAATGATTGTTCCTAGCCCATATAGGATTATTTACATTAAATCCACCTCCCATGCCTGAATAAGTGAGGTCACTACCTGAATGCTAGCATTTCCTTCACTAACTGAATTCTTAGCGTTTCATGAGGTTTGCACTCAAGGGTCCAAGAGCCACAAAAATGGCCCTGTTTTCAGTTCTAAATATCCATGGTTTGCTGTGCACAGACTCAAGCCAGCACAGCTGGAAAACACTCAGGAAAAGAATTCCATTGAATATACCCAAACTCTTTTTGTAAAAAAAAAAAAAAAACAATAGAGTGTGATAACTGTTTATATAGGAAATACATTGTGTACGGTATTCTAAATAACCGAGAAGTGATTTAACGTATTGGGGAGGATGTGCCTGCTTTATATACAAACACTGCTGTTTTGCATAAGGAATTTGAACATCAGCAGATGTGGGCCTAAGAGAAATGGGGGAGGTTCCTGGAACTGGTCCTCTCCCACTCCCTACCTCCCGGGATATTGGAGAACGGCTGTAGTGGAATAGAGATTGCTTCTGAATTTAGAACAGCGGCTTCTGTCTTTCTGCTCTTCTAGACTTCCTGCTGGCTAAGAGCACCCCCTTGCCTCGAGGTATTGATTATAGCCAGAAATAAATCAGAAACTTCTGTGCCTGCTTGAGTTAAGAGAAATCAGACTTCCCACTCTTGACAGCTCTGCCTGGGCTGAGAGCTGCACCCAGCCAACACCAATCATTTATAAACAGAAATGAGAAAGCTTTCTCCCAGCAAGGCCACAGCCATTGAAAGCATTAAGCGAAGGCAGGGCTCAGTCCCAGAATTAGCAACAGCAGCAGCAGCAGCAATAGCACTTGGCCACATCCAGACTTACTTAATCAGAAACTTAGGGGGCAATAGGGCCCAGTAATCAGAGTGTTAGCCCTGCTTCCCGCTGACTCTGCATACAAGCTAATCACTGAGCTAATGAAGGCTCTTCCTTCGTGTGTTGAACTCCTCCCATGAACCTGGCACAGTTTTGAGCCTCTGAACTCATTTAATCTTTGCCACCGCTCCTACAAGGTAAAAACCATTTTAAACTACTTTACAGATAGAGGCCAGCACGTGGGAGGCTGAGGCAGGAGAATCAAGAATTGATACCAAACTAGTTTATCCTATGAGACACTAACAGGAGGAGGTCAGGGTGGGCCTGAGATGATGCCTTGGCACCTACCACTCAAACCCAGAGGCCTGGGTTTGGTCTCAAGAATTCACATAAAAGGTTGGGTATTGTGACACTCACTTCTAATTCCAGCACTCTTACCCAAACATGGAGGCACAGACAGAGCCATGGCCTAGGAGGTCAAGGGCCAGAGAACCTGGAGTGTGATGGACCCAGTGGCAGAAACAAGAGTCTGCCTCAACTAGGTCAAAGGTGTAAACAAACTCTAAAAGCTGTCCTCTGGCCTCCACAAGCCACCTGCTCTTAAGATTTAAGTGGTGGGGGGAAAAATGATTTAAAGTGGTGGGAGGGACACCACGCAACTGATTGCATGTAAGAGGTTTATTGGAGGAGAGGTGGGTATACAGAGGCTATCTCTGAACAAGGGTTGAAAGGGAAAGAGGGAGTGAAGAGAAGACACTGGCTATTTACTTATTTACTTGTTTATTAGTGTTTCAAGACAGGGTTTCTCTGTGTAGCCTTGGCTGGCTGACTCACTCTGTAGACCAGGCTGGCCTCAAACTCATGAAGCTCTGCCTGCCTCTGTCTCCTGAGTACTGGGATTAAAGGCATGCGCCACCACGCCCAACAGGCACTGGTTTTTTATAAGGGCATATAGTGCATGTGAGTAGGAGACTACACCACTCCTGGTGGAAATATGTTGGCGTTTTTGTGGCTAATGATGATGTGGCCCTGCTGTCACTAAGTTACTGAAAGTGGGCTAAGGGGTAGAGTTTTTCAACTACTACGGCTTGAGCTTCCTTACAGGTATACACAATACACACACACACACACACACACACACACACACACACACACACACACACACACCACAAAACTTCATTTGTTTGTTTGTATGAGATGGGATTCTCTGTGTATCCTTGGCTGTCCTAGATTTGCTTTATAGAGCAAGCTGGCCTCAAACTGACAGCGATCCACCTGCCTCTGCCTCTTGAGTCCTGACGTTAAAGGTGTGCACTACCATGCCCAGCTAACTTCTTTATTTTTTAAAGGAGAAAGAATCAGATATGGTGGGGCATGCCTTTCATCCCAGCTCTTGGGAGGCAGAGGTAGGTGGGTCTCTAAGTTAGAGGCCTGCCTGGTCTACATTGCAAGTTCCAGCCAGAGGTACATAGTAAGATCCTGTGTCAAAAACAAAAAGAACAAAACAAAATGAAAAAAAGAAAGAAAGAAAGACTAAGAAATGAGTAGTGAGCCAGGTGGTGGTGGCACACGCCTTTAATGCCAGCACTTGGAAGGCAGAGGCAGGTGGATCTCTGTGAGTGTGAGGCCAGCCTGGTTTACAAAGCGAGTCCCGGACAGTCAAGGCTACACAGAGAGACCCTGTCTTGAAAAAAACAAACAAACAAAAGACCCAAACAAAACAAACAAGAAATGAGTGGTGAAACCTGTGGAAAGGACAGGCTAAGAAGACCAACAATAAACAACAAAAGAAGAATGAGGCTCATTTGAATATGTAAAGATGTATGTGAGGCGATCGATCAGAATGCTGCAAGATTGCTTTCTCACGTGCACAGCTGGATGATGCTTCAGTGGAGGAGGTCTGAGCTTCTCTTCACACAGGCTTCAGGAACATCCTTAAGTAAACAATCCAGGGATGAAGGTAGACGAGGCCAGATGCCCTTCACAGGCTTACAAGGTTTACCAAGTTAAAATATAGAACACTTGTTTGTATACAGACAATTCAGCTGTCAGGTATGCCAGGTGTGTAGGGATAAAAGGAACCGCCAGCCTCGCCAGCTCTCCTTTTCCCTCCCTCCCTCCCTCCCTCCCTCCCTCCTTCCCTCCCTCCCTCCCTTCCTCTCTGCCCTTCCTCCCCTCTCTCCCTCCTTCTCTCCCCCCATCTCTCTCCTAGCTTCCCTCTGTCCCCGAGGTTCCTTTCTCTGTCTTACTCTGCCTGCATGGCTCTGACTGTCTGTCTGTCTGTCCAATCATCTGCCTCTACCTCTCCCCCTGGAGGCTCTAACACCTCTCCCCTTCCCTCCCCAAAATAAACTTCCTCATACAGATACATTCTGCTGTGTAATTATGTATCCTAACAACGCCTACTGGAATCTAATTTGCAGATAATTTTAGTGTAAATGCAGAGCATACAATATGAGAGATGCAGTTTTACTAAAATATTGCCTGTGTCTAGAATTTTTCAACTTGACTGGGCAGACTGGATTACATTCTGCAAGTCAACCTTTGAGCCATCGGTTCAGAAGTCACTCTGCCAGGCTCTGACTCTGAGGAGAATGGCCACATTTGAGTACATGAAGGACATGAAACTGACTGGAGTTTTAAACATCAGATCTCTACCTTGTTGCCAAAGTCTCTCTGGGGGTTCATTTAATTTCCCCTACCCTTATCAAGACGGGGAGCTAGCCTTAGCAATATAGGTAGCAATTATTAGAATACTATAGTATCAGAAAACAAAGAAAGAACAAAAGCAAAAGGATTGGAAGCCTTTAAAAAAAAAACTATCAACAAGATTGATGTTTGCAAACGTATCTGAGTGAATATTTATTCAAAATTGCTTCTTTGCTACAATACAAATGGCTTCCAGGCTCAGCAGCATTTTTCTTCTATCCCCTTTATGATTTTATTGATGGCTGATGTGCGTATTTTAATCACCTTCTATGTAGACTTTTTCTTCTTCCACCACAAAATACTATTGGTGCTTTCGTCCTCAAGACACCCAAATCATTATGAGCCATTAACTCCTGGCCTGATAACACTGTTAAATGAAAGACTTGAACATTTTTCAATATCAATAATATACTTGATACATAGTATTTTATCAACAGATTAGAGTTTTGAAAGCAATAGAAACGATAAAAATGGAAATTTTAACTAATGATTGGAAACGTCATTTCTTTTGAGTCTCACTGAAAAGCTGTGATGCAGGTATTTTAACATGACTTCCTGTTTCTCACTGAATTTTATCCCAGCAGTGTGCAAACCCTGTTTTTCAGAGAACAGGATTTGAATACCTGTGTCATTCTGTCCAGTTGCACAAGGTGTCAGAACAGGGGTGGGAAATAATTACTGAGTTTCCTAGCAGTTTGACAGTTGGGTAACAGGTCACAAGGAAATGCTGCAGCTTCTACCAAGCTACTCTAAAACCTCCAATTTTTTGAGATGGCTGGAGGAATAAAGATGCCTGGTTCCAGGGCTGATGATGTGACCTCAGTCCCAGGCACCCACAGGTGGGAGGACTGACTCCCACAAGTTGAAACTGTAAGCCAAAATAAATCCTCCTCAAATCTCCCTCATCAAATCAGAGCCTGGCAAAGTAGGCCATAAAGACAGGCTGTGACTTCTGAAGTGAGGACTCAAAGGTTGGGCTGCAGAATGTAAGCCTGTCTGCCCAGTTAATTTATATTTTACAGAAACAAAAATAATATTTTAGGAAAATTGTTTCTCAAGGGCAATTCTCATAAAATTTCCTCTGACTTCTTCAAGTTTGCCATCATACACACACACACAAACACACACAAACACACACATACACATACAAAGACACACACATACGTGCACACACAGACACACACACTCACACACACATATACACACATACACAAACACACACACATACACATATACACACACATACACATACATACACAAACACACACACACACACACTCACTCACAAGTTGATTACTTTTTTAAATATTTATTTATTTATTTATTATTTATACAATATTCTGCTTGTAAGTATGTCTGCAGGCCAGAAAAACGGTACCAGATCTCATTATAGATAAGTGTGAGCCAGCATGTGGTTGCTGGGAATTGAACTCAGGACCCTTAGAAGAACAGCCAGTGCTCTTAACCTCTGAGACATCTCTGTAGCCCAAATTATTTAAATTTTAATTTATACTGACACCCCACCTCCTGGAAAAGTGTCCTTTATCTATTTTCTTCAGTGGAGCTATGTTTGTCTTTCATAGGGCCACCATATAATCCTAATCCTCACAAGAGCCCTGGAAAATTAACTTTCTTCTCCGCATCCCACACTTGGGGAAGATGATGCTCAGAAATGCAAAGCTCAAGTGTTTTACACCCTGGAAGCTCACAGTTGTAGCAAGACTCCTGGTACAACAGTTCCTACCTCAATAGGTCCACGTGGCAGGTCCTCCTGAATCCAAAGCTTGTGAGCTGGCTAGCACTCAGCATTTCTTTGGGTTTTTTTTGCCTGTATCTATCTCCATCTGTACAGTGTTTGTATAAACCACTGTGACTACTTACTGGTTCAATGAAACTATGTTCCTGTTTTGTTTTGTTTGCATATCTGTGAGGAGTACATGGAAAACACAATGTAAGGGATGAAGGACTTATTTTGGCTTGTAATTTTAGAGAGCCCTTTCATGGTCAACTCACCACATCTCTTTCAGGAATGATGGAGACAAGGCATTTCCATCCTTCAAATGAGCACTTCCTGATGACCTAATTTGCCCAGTCAAGCCTCACCTGCTAGTATTTTCACCACTTCTCCTAAATGTTCTTAAATTATGGATCCATCGGGGCAGATGATAAGGTTCCTTCTCCAGTGCCCCACCTCTGAAAATTTCTTGTATCACAGTCAAACCTCCAATGCATTTGTCTTCTTGAATTAGAGACAATAGCTTAAGAACTTTTTATTCTAATTACTTTCAATTTAAAAAGTGATTAAATATATCTGTAAATGTTTTCAAGCCTTTGTGGGAGGGGGGTGTGTGACTGGGGAATGGGCGTAGACATTTCTGAGTTGTAGTGTTGCTGATGTCCCAAGATAATGGAGACTTAACAATAAGCAATTCCAGGTTACTGAGGTAAACCCCCTGAAGATATACTAGAGTGCACCATTTATATTAATCTTTTTATCATGCAATGGGCGTAAATAACCTCAAGAGTATAGGTAACAGAGAATAATGAAGAAGTGGGAGATTTTAATGTATCTCTTTGTTTTCATACAATTTATTTAGTTATAAATTTGCATAATTTAATTTCTAAGAAAATGACTATTTAACTACTAACTTGCCACAATCCAGAAATATAATAATTAGTTCTTAGAAACAATTCATTCTGTTTATTGGAATTCCCTCCAGATTTGTCCCACTGGAGAAATTATTAGTGGATGATGTGGCTCAGGCTAAAACTATGAGCATTCTGAGACAGAGAGAGACGGAGACAGAGAGCGATAAGAATGAGTCCACCTCTGCTACAAAAAGATAGGTCAGGGCAGATCTTTCAGAGAAAAATACCAAAATCATTCAAGTCACACTGGATGATTTTATAAATTTAGTGGGCAATTAACATTTATGAAAATATTTCTGAGTTGGCTAAGTATCACAAAAGACGGTAGTGTTCACTCATACTTGTATATATTTATTTTAGTTGACAGATGAAAACAGTTCACTCAATTTCCGGGAAAACATGATAGCATAATTTAACCTATTTGTGATTATGATATGAAGATTGAGTTTTAATATTATTCAATTTGCATATTGAGCTATAAATAGCTAGAAACATCCATTATGTTTATAATTTTCTATTAGCTGAAAAGAGTATTTCCTCAAATGAATTTTATATAATAAGATGAATTCAAAATAAATAATAGGAGTAATTAGGAAAGTGACACGCTATAAATGGACTTCTCTGACTCAAAGGAGTTTCTTTGCATGTGCAGACAGCCCCTCAGCGTCCACAAGTTCCATGTGGATCCTTCAACTGCACACAAAGTCATTAACAAACAACAAAAGTGAATCCATACCAAACTCATACAATTGTTTTCTTGTCATTATTCCCTAGCCGACGTGCTATTTATATAATGTTTACACTGATATTATTAGTAATCTAGAGGTGACTTGAAGTATTTGCAAAGCTATGTGTAGGTTAGATGCAAATACTGAGGCTTTTTTTTTGTTGTTGTTGTTTTGTTTTGTTTCTTGAGACAGGGTTTTTCTGTGTAGCCTTGGCTGTCCTAGACTCGCTTTATAGACCAGGCTGGCCTTGAATTCACAGTAATCCACCTGCCTCTGCCTCCCAAGTGCTGGGATTAAACGTGTGTGCCACCATGCCCAGCTAACACTGAGGCATTTTATACAAGGGCCTTAAGCACTTGTCAGTCTCTGTAATGGTAGGAATGGAAGGAGAATCCTGAACTGAGCCCCACGGATACTGAGGGAGAACTCTACCTCTCACTTTGTCAAACCGTGGTTTCCAGTATGCTGGTCCAGTATGTTGTTGTTATTGTTATTGTTTTACTGTTGGTTGAGATTGGGTCTCATGTAGTCCAAGCTGGCTAGCCTTGAAGCCCACTATGTGGCCTTGAACTTCTGATCTTCCTGCTTGCCCATTCCCAGTGGCTGGAATCCCAGGTGTGTGCCACTACACTGGATTTGTTGTTTTTGAAGCCTTGTTTTGCAAGATAATTAACTCCAAAATTATCTGTTTGAATGAAACAGAAAGGAGTCCCTAAAGTAATTATCCACCTCACAACAAAAAGAATGCTTGAACAAGCATGCTTTTCCAGGAGGACTGGCTCTGGTCCTTGGTTTTTCCAAGCAAAGGGTAGCAGTCTATTTCGAGAAGGTCATTAGTTCTTTTGCAAAACAAAACAAACAAACAAAAAACTTGGGCTTCTAAGAAAACCCTTCTAGTGCTTTCAATATGAAAGAGGATATTTAAAAGTCCTGAAGATCAAGGGTGTACCATCCTCTGGGTCTGGCCAATCCATCCTTATACCACTGATACCCATTTTAAAAAAACAAACAACAACAACAACAACAAAAACTTCAGGGAGCTACAGAGCAGCTGTCCTTGCAGGGCTGGAGAATGATAGAGAGCTCCAAAGCATCCATTGGCCTGTGGCAAGGGTAAGGGACTTTCATTGCTCTATCAACAAGCAGAAATAAGTTCCACTGTGGGCTGCAATTCTGTCAAACACTAAGGCTGTTCACTTAGTGCGAGGCTCTGCTGGAGAGGTTGAAATCTGGCTTATCCGGATATCTATTATGACTGACTCCCTTTTCACAAAGAGGTTCCCTCTCAGTCTGATCTGTGGATGCCCCCAGAACCCCTAAGGAGTGTCACATAGCCCTCAGGAAGATTAGAGGCCCACCTCTTTCATGATAAAACCTGTTTAACAAGTACCTGGGGATTCCTGGAAGTACTGGACCCTGTGCTAAAGTGATGCTAGTCTTAAGCAAATGGCCTTTAATTGTACCTAGAGGTTCTCCCCTCCTCCCCCCCATAGGATAAATAAGTACTGTGTTTTCCTTCTTGTGATAGGACCCCATGTGTAAATGAGGTACTATACAGCTGCAGATAGATGAAGTATGCTGGCACCCCTAGCCCCAGAGAGTAAGACACATTCACCCACAAACCCCTCCCCACTGCCCAAGGTTTGTAAATAAAGGCTGGCTAGCCTAGATTGCTCTCCCATGCTCATGTCATTTTCTCCACCATGACCTTCTGAGACTCCATTTATTCTGGGGAGAATTGCCACTGGCTGCCCGGGGCTTGACTGCTGGTGAAGGCTGTCAAGGCAGCAATGGTAGAGCGCGCCTCGGCCCAACTGAGCACAGCAGTTCGCCAAAGGGCTGCAAGATTTGTGGTATCATCACAGACTTGTGGAGATCCTGAGTCTCCACTGCCGTCTGATAGCAGCAATTTCATTCTAAAAGAGCTAAATTGTAACACTCTGTGGAATATCGTTTCTAGCTCCCCTGGCGACCCCGGGAGCCTTGCTTGCCCTAAAGTGCTCTAGCCGGTCCTGAGAGAGGAACCAAACCTTTGACCTCAATGTATGTCCTTCTCCACAGGAAGCAACCAGTGCCTCTTCCAGTGGGCTGGTCCAGGCCACGCATTGGCCTGCTGGACAATGAACGATAACTTAGAATCCTAGTTGGCTTTCTGTTGCTGTGATAAAATACTGTGTCCATAGCAACCTGAGGAGGAAAGGGTTTATTTGGCTTACATGTCCAAAGGCAAGAACTTGGAGGTGGGAACTGAAGCAGAGGCCACCAAGAAATGCTGCTTATTAGCCTGCTCCCCCTGGCTTACCCAGTTTGCTTTTTATCCACCCCAAGTCCATCTTCCCAGAGATGGCTCCACCCACAGTTCGCTAGGTACCACCATAATCAATCATCTATCAAGGAAATCTGATGGGGGCATTTTTCTCTTTTGAGGTTGCTTCTCCTCAGATGACTCTAGCTTATATCAAGTTGACAAAACAAAACAACTAAGCAAAGAAGATGAGGTCCCTCTCCACCCTGCAGGCTAGGGACATAATTAGACATAAGTAGACATAATTAGCCGGGATTTAACATTCTAAAAAGGACTTGCGAGTTTGTTTCTGGTAATGTCTCCAAAAAACGGTAACATAGTTACAGAAATGTATTGACAAGACTGCAGTCTTTTCTAAAGGTTGGGTGTGTTGAGCTATGATTTGCTTCAGAGGAATTCATGTTTCTAAAGTATAATATCTAATGAATTCTGACAAAAATAACCACTATGGTCACAGAATTATAAGCTTGCCTTGTATTACTGATCATTCTGTCTTGCGTTATGAATGACCTTTTTAATCAAATAACCATTTACTGTTTTGCAAATACAAGCTTTAAATGTGTTCAATGTAAGACTAAAATATCCATTAATATTTTTATGTCTACCTATGTTATCCATACTTCATTTTTTTAAAAAATCATATCACACCCATCAAACCAACCAGAGCATTCTGGTTTCTCTCATACTAAGAGATCATATCACAATTATGCAGTAGGTTTCGTAGATAACTCTATTTTGAAAGGAAGAGAAAGAGAGAAAACAAAAAGGGAAAGGGGCATGGATGATACATTTTCTTTAATAATACCTACATTGTATTTCTCTTGCATTATGTGAACCAAACTCTCTTTGTTCAATATCCCCCAAAATAACTGTGGCAAGAAGTTAAATTGCATGAGTGGTGTGCTAGTAGCTCTGCACATCCTAACTGTAAAGACGGTGGGAGCCCCTCCTTGATCCCGTTCCCATTTTATGCTGAAAAATGAGAGTTACTGAAGGGTTTTGAGCCCATTGGATGTTTACATCACAACAGTAGTCCACTGTAAAGAAACTAGTGTACCAGCTTGGAGAGAACCAGTCAATGGAATGAATGGCCAGGCAGGACCCCGCAGATTTGTACCACTGACAGCAGTGGAAGATACATCCATTCAGAAAGCGTTCCCTCAATTCAATTCCCAATGGTCTCCATGTGAATTAGTGCTACACACTTGATTTTTCCATGATTATATATACACATCTTTGAGATGAATGCACACACACACACACACACACACACACACACACACACACACACACACACATATATATATCATACTTCATAGGGGTTGCTTAGAGAACTCGGTGTGAATAACCGACTTGTTTATAAGCAGATTTCCTACCCCAAAAAGATGTTTGATAATTTCAATTATTTCTTGCTCCCTTGTCTGAAAAATAAGATTCAAAGCTAATTGTAGCTATTGATGTCCACATTTACCTCAACTAAAGCTGGTGAGATGATCGGTTATGCTGACCCTCCACTGGAGTATCTGAACACTAAACAAATATAGTCCCCTCTCCACGGATCTTCTGTCTCGTGGTTTCTTATCTCAAGTAAACAAATGCTTTTGTGGTAAATGATCCTACATGAGCAATGGGAACAGCTTGTCTTTAATCTAAAGCAAACTTAAGTAAAGGTAGTGACTGTATGAATCATATACCACCTTCTCAGATAGCAGCCATTGTGTGGCTCTGTGTACAAATTTGATCATTTTTATTCGCTTGCCTTTTGACAGCCCTTTACAGGGACTTAAGAGAACAAGATTTGACTACCACCTTCAAAAATTCATCACTGAATATTTGTTAACCTTGCTCCCTGAGATGGCTGAAATGCTAAGATAATGTCCCTCAAATGGAGATGAATTACAGTCTTTCAGAAGATTATCACGGTCTTAATCAGGTTTGCTCCGGCAGCTGAACAGCCTGTGACCTTGTTAGCCACATAATACACAGAACTGATACTCTCCATTCCTGTGGTGGTGGGGCGCAGGGGGGCGGGGGGGGGGTGAGGGGCAGGGACGGAGGGGTGGCTGAGGGAGGAGGGGGAGGGGGAGGGGTGTTTTAATCTACCTGCTTTCTGCTTTTTCATATGGAAAGATTTCCTTTAGTCAGTGCTTCCGTAGGTGGTGGGGAAGGTTCTCCCATTCTCTTATCACTTTTTTTTTTTTTACACAATGCTGGGGATTTAACCCAGAGCCTCGTGCACGTGATCTACCACTGAGTTGTATCCTCAGCCCTTGGCATATAGCAAGTTTGGATAAGTAGAGATTTCTAAGAGTATTTTTCATGACCTAATTTCAGAACTACAGAGAAGCTGAAAAAGACACACTCACATGAAGACTACTTGGATACCCCTTTTTCAGATTTCTCAAATATTAATATTTTATAGACGAGAATTTCAGTTATCATTGACTTGGTATAAGAGCCGGAGGACTATAGGGCAGTGGTAGAGCGCTCTCCTACTGTGTGCAAAGCCCGACTCCACCTAACAACGAGAAGGGCGATGATAATTCCAAAGAATATTAATCTCTTTGAAAGATATCAACAACTTTTCAGTGCAGATACGACACTATATATGAGCAGATTCCAACATCTGGTCCAGTTTTTGAAAACTATGATTATGACATCCTGAAAAGCTAAAAGAACACTTATCCTGGATGTGCTATTCCAAGAGACTGGGGATGTGCACATTGGGTGTCACAGAATGCTAGCACAACAGCGGTTGTGCCACAGTGCCAGCTTTCAACAGAAGGGATGGAGAGCCTGAATGGTGTTAATTATTGATCGTTAACATTTAATCTTAGATCCTTATTATCTGTGCCAAGAGAAAACATCTGTGGATGCTTAGAACAGGCAGATCTGGAGCATCCACACGGATGGACTCTTATTAGGTTGTCCTGAAGCTTCCCAGGGAAGTTGGGGGTTTGGGAAGCTGGGCGTTTGTTCTCTCACTCACTCTCACAGCTTCTCTGCACGGAAATAGCCATGAGCCACAGAAAGCGACTTCACGACTTACCTCCTGGGTCTGAGAAGAGGAGAAAGACAGCCTCCCCTCTTCAGGCTCTCAGAAGTGAGCCCTGTGTCCATGAAGGACACTCAGTCCCACTACATCCCCACTCCAGCGGAGGCCACCATCTCTTGGACAATAGCCATTCATTCTGGTCCTGACACCTTGGCCTCTCTCTTGTTCTGTTCCTTTGTAAATGTTCCTGACATTTTATTTATCTTTCTCTTAAATGTTCTGCCAAGACTGTGCTTGAAAATGAGGAAAAGAAAGGGAAAAAAAACTTCCCTTTTTTTTTTTCACTTGTGAAATCTCCTGTAATTCAGTGCCAATCTCTAAACACTGAGGACTTCTCAAGACTCTGAAAACTCCATACTAACTTGATGGGGGATGGGGAAAAAGAGCTGGACTATAAATGTGAAAACAGGGAACAGGGAAGACTTCTAATCCTGAACTCAAACTTGTAGCTAAAATTCTTATTCTCTCTATAAACAAGCAATAGTAAAGAAGCAGGAAACACATTTTCCCTTTCAGCCCTCAACTCTCTCCATACATGTGTGTGTGTTTTAAGGTATTTTTAAAGTAACTAAAGACTTTAAAATATCAATAATATTGCTTTTGATTGACAGGTCAAGACTGCATATAGTATGGAGAATCACCCAGGGGCTGATGAATGGACACAGGGTTTCTCTGTGTAGCCTTGACTGTCCCGGACTCACTTTGTAGACCAGGCTGGCCTGGAACTCAGAGGCCACCTGCCTCTGCCTCCTGAGTGCTGGGATTAAAAGCATGGGCCACCATGCCCAGTGTAATTAGACTTTTTGAGCCCACTCTTCTTTTGCAAACCACAGCAAATTGCTATTGATATAACCATGCTTCAGGGCAGATGCCCAAACTTACTTCATTCATCTAAGAGACACTTTGCACCCTTTGCTGCACAGCGCCTTATTGCTCCCCTCCCTTCCAGCCTCCACATATAGGCTTTGGCTCTAGACTTCTGTGGGGTGAATCTCTGAGTGATAGAGGTCGGCAGCATTGCCATATCATCATTGTTTTTGACTGGAAAAAAATGCCACCCATTTCAACAGTGGATGCCCCGCTGTAGGATCCTGGCAGTCTATGCTGAAAGGTAGTAAAAGGCTGCAGTTTACCAAGGACAGAGAGTTTGTGAGAAGGCCAAAGTAAACACATCTCACAGAGAAGAAGCCAAGGTCAACTTTTAAATTTAGATTTAATTCACCATTGTAAATCTGATTTCCTTGTTATCAGATTTCTGGCCCGTGCCTCTCATTAGCTGGAGGGTAGATGCCCTGTCCCTGCTCCCATTTCTGACCTTCCTTTGATTTTTGTTTTGTTTTCCGTTTTTGTTGTTTTGTTTTTTTTGCTTTTTTGTTTGTTTTCAACACAGGATTTCTCTGTGTAACAGCCCTGCCTGTCCTGTAACTCCCTTTGTAGATGAGACTGACCTCGAACTCACCTGCCTCTGGCTCCCAAGTGAGTGCTGGTATTAAGGAAGAGGGCCACGAAGGCCTGCTCCTCTTTAAATATTTGAATCATTGTTTTCTTCCCTGATTTGGGCAATACTTAAAAAAATAAAAGCCCAGCCATGTGTGGTGTCACACGCCTTTAATCCCAGCACTCGGGAGCTAAAGGCAGGCCGATCACTATGAGTTCGAGGCCAGCCTGGTCTACAAAGCAAGTCTAGGATAGCCAAGGCTATACAGAAAAACCCTATCTCAAAAAACCAAAAAGAAAGAAAAAAAGAAAAAGAAAAGAAAGAAAGAAAAAAAAGCCCTTAGCAGACTAGCTAGAACATTTCACTGGCTTCTATATAATGTGCATATAACATTTATAAATTTATTAATAAATTTGGTTTGCAGGTATATCTCAAGTGAAGGCAAACAGCCAAAAAATTACTTTCCAATCTCTATTTGTGACTTTCCTACATGCTTCAGAGCAAACAAGTATCTAATGCTTACTACTTCTCTTAAAAATCTTCAACTGGTTGCAGCAGTTGGGAGGCTGCAGAGGCAGGTGGATCACTGTGAGTTCGAGACCAGCCTGGTCTACAAAGTGAGTCCAGGACAGCCAAGGCTACACAGAGAGACCCTGTCTCAAGAAACAAAACAGTTTGTTTGTGAGCTCTTGAAACCCTCCCACACCATTGCCCCATACCACACTCTATCAGAAGTTAAGCTGTCTTAGCGTCTCTATTGCTGTGAGGTGACATCATGGCCGCAGCCACTGTTCTAAAGGAAAACATTTAATTGGGGGGTGGTTTACAGTTAAGAGGTTTAGTCCATCATCCATTATCGTCGTGGCAGAGGCATGGCAGCGTGGAGGCAGACATGGTGCTGGAGAAGCTGAGAGTTGTACATCCGGATCTTCAGGAAGCAGGAAGTGACTGTGAGCCAGTGGCCTGCCTTGAGCATCTGAGACCTCAAAGCCTACCCTCAGCAACACACTTCTTCCAACAAGGCCACGCGTACTCCAGCAAGGCCACGCCTCCTAATAATGCCACTTCCTGTGAACCTACAGTGGTCATTTTCTTTCAAGCCATCACATCATGGAAGATCTACTTCTCTTTTATCACTCCCACTAAAAATGCTCATGTGGGTCTTTTCACTTCCGTACTGCCAAGTTTGCTAAGTGGGAAACTCCAAATGGAGCCATATTAATTACCTTTTTCTCTCCCTCTCCTTCCCAGGGCTATTTCAAGTCCTAGGACCCTGTGCAATGCCCACTACTTTGAATCCTTGAGGGTTGTTTCTGAAGTTGAGATAAAAAAGAATTGGTATCAACCAACCTTGAGTCCTAATTAGATCTTTATCCTACACAGGCATACCCAGAATATTTCTGACTTCTGTCCAGGATGGAGTAATAGTCTACCCTAAACCTCAGAACGTTATCTAATTTATAGAAAGACTAGGTCGTGACATTCAGGGACCTGACTGTAAGAATCTCACCAGATTAGAGTTGAGGTTGACGTAGTGAATACCCTAGGAGAAAAATAAGTGCATAGACAGATCTGCAGGGTGGTGGGGGAGGGGGTCCCTAGGGGAGGGAAATAGGGTGAAAGAGGGAGGGAAGGGGGAAAGGGAAGATAGAAGTGAGGGGATAACAATCAAGTAATCTGAATAAATTAAAAGAAAGAAAGGAAGAAGAAAGAAAAATCCATAGGTAAGGCTTTATGAAGAAAAGCACTGGGTTCAGAACTATGCTGTCATAAACCAGGGTGAGAATGGCAGGCACCTCCACTAGCCAGAATATGCAAACTAGCTTCACCCTTGCAAGGAGCTTGGCCCTGAGGACACTCTGGGTTTAGGTTTTTGCCCTCTCCCCCATAACTATGACCACTAGGCATTTTGTGGATGAAATGAGTGCAAAGGAACTGCTCCAAGACCAGGTTCAAGCCTTTACTTAGTTACTCACAAGAGGAAGCTCGAGTTAAGCTCTCTGAACATTACTATGCCACTTATCACTTTAAAAAGTGGGGGAAACGGTTTCCAACATCTTCCACTGCCAAGTTTCTCTGATGAACAAATACACTCATAAGCATGGGAATCTGACATGTAAGCAACAGCCAATAAATGTGGGTGTCTATTTCTTTCCCTCAACTTATGGGGAAAAGACTAGTGATTACCTAGATGGTTATTTCCCTTGAGACAGGGTCTCATGTAGTCCAGTCTGGCCTCACACTGTGCAGTCAACGATGACCTTGAACTTTTATCCCTCTGCTTTCTTTACTTTCTGAATGCTAGGATTGCAGACATGTGCCACTACTCCCTGTCTATGTAGTGCAGTCAGAGAACCCAGGGCCTCATGTGTGGCAGGCAAGCCCTCTACCAGTTGAGCTGGGTCCTCAGACCCCACACATAGACTTTAGCAACAACAATGACCTGTTGCACATACAAACTCTAAAGAACTAGATTTTGCCTTTGGACTGGATTGTCCGGAATGTATGAAGCTGTTGTCCTGTAAATATAATTTCCAGAAGTGTAAATGTTGGCTATATCAAGCCAAAGCAGCGTAGTTCATTCCACCCCCAGCTTGATAGGTCAGAGAGTACCTCTAATATGTTCTCCTTGGCATCATGTCACTTTACAGTAAGAGTGGGGACGGATTACTTGGAAGAAAGAAAAAAAAAGAGGAAATATGCAGTATAGAAATGAGACTGTGGGCAATTGTGAGCAATCTACAACGTTGGAAGCTATAACCAATGCTATAATTTCACACACAGGAACCACGAAGACCACCCAAGTATGGCAAGGAGATCAAACTAGGGAACTAGTGGTAGGAAACAGCCATTTATTCAGGGATCATGTGTTTACTGTGGGCTCGAGCATGGGAAGCAGCTGGACATTATCTTTGCCCTCCTAAGAGGAGCTATGGAGAGGCTGAAGCCATAAATCCCTAAAGCCAGAAGCTGTGAAGGCCACCAAGGCCACACCACCTACCAGGACTGCAAAAGTCCTAACAAGTCACCAGGGAGGCAAATAAAGGGTTAAAGATGTCTATGCCGGCTTTGGCAGGGGTGGCCTTAAGAAAAAGCTTTGAATGTCCCAATGTAATAAGAAGATTAAAAATTAAAACAAACAACAACAACAACAAAAAAAAACCCTCTGTTACAGCTTTTTCTAAGACTTAACTGTTTGCATATGAAAGAACCCTGAGACATAAGACAGAAGAAGAAATTGATTCCTTCCTTTGCTTTCCTATAAAGTTGACTTCGCAGGGTAAAGAAAGAATTCTCTGTATTTGCAACCTTTTTCTCATTCTATCAGCATCAAGATTCAAAAAGTCCTTCGCTTCTCTAGAAGTGGAACATTAACAGTATCAGATTTTCAAAATGAGTGGCTATGGGACGCTTTCTCTCTTTTTGTCACCTGGTGAAAGAGTTCTAGAGGATGAATAAGAACTGGGGTACACATGTTATAAACTTCAATGCTTCTGAAAACCAGTTTGCTAGAGACTACGAGCAGAGTGAAGAAATAATTTTTAAAAATGGCAAATTAATAGGTACTAACTTATCTGAGGGTCATAAAGCTAAGAAGGAAAAAAAAAAGAAAGAAAGAAAGACAAGGTCAAGAAGCTAATAAAAGACACCCCAAATTGAAGGATGAATTAAGGTCTTGAATGAGAGGTCTCGACTTAAAGAAGATGGATTATCTAGGTGGATTTCTGTTTCAAGTAACAGAAAATTCAGTGCCAGATTGCTCAAAGCATAGATTTATTGGCTCGTATATCAGGAAGCTCAGCAGAGTGAGGGTGACAGCACTGTTGGATGCTGAGCTCAATCCGTTGCCACGGGTCCCAATTCTTTCATTGCTGGATCAGTGTCAGCTCAGGACAAAGGTTTACTCCACCTCAGTCACAGGAGAGCCAGAACGGTGCTCATCACCACACTAGCTACTTTTTGTCGCTCTTTGGTGGGAGGAAAAAAGTGTGCCAGCCACGGGGAAGTCAGGCTCCCTTGACGTATTCAGGCTGCGGTAGATCCTTCGCATCGGAACTGAGTCAGGCTCTTTAAGGAAGAAGTATACATGGATCTAGAACAAGCTATTGATCTGTCTACACACAAGAGCATTAGCAAAGTAAGCTTTACAGATGTCATAGTGTTCAACCCCTGATTTCTCAACTGCGGGGCAGAGGCAAACGATGAGCAACTGAATAATGAAGTCAAATCTAGATAGTTCCCTTAGGTCCAAGGTTCTAAGCCTGTTTTGTTGTTGTTAGACTAGTTTGTCTTAGCTATGCTTCAGATTAGGTACAGACACTGCAGGACTGCCAATGAGATTGGAGCTCAGGACACCTTTGTAAACTGAAAGTCCCCGCATTGAAAATGTGTTGCTGGGCTAAAGAGATGGCTCAGAGGTTAAGAGCACTGTGCTGTATGCTCTTCCAGAGGTCGTGAGTTCAATTCCCAGCACCCACATGGTGGCTCACAACCATCTCTAATGAGATCTGGTACCCTTTTCTGGTGGGGAGGCAGACATGCAGGCAGAACATTGTATATGTAATAAATAAATCTTTTTTTTTTAAAAAGAAAGAAAACAAAAAGTGTTGCTGATACATCTACTTTCATGGTTCAACCCACTTACCCCCTGTCACTATGTCCTGGCTGGTTTCGCATGTCAACTCGACACAAGTTTCTCACTTGAGAAAATGCCTCCATGAGATCCAGCTGTAAGGCACTTTCTCAATTAGTGACCAATGGGGGAGAGGCCCAGCCCACTGTGGGTGGAGCCATCCCTGGGCTGGGCAAGAAATGGCAAGCAAGCCACGAAGCAGCACCCCTCCATCACCTCTGCGTCCGCTTCAGCTGTCAGGGTCCAGCCTTGCTTGAGTTTCTGTTCTGACTTCCTCTACTGATGGACTATGATCTGGAAATGTTAGCCAAATAAACCCTCTTCTCCCCAACTTGGTTTTTGGCCATGATGTTTCATCACAGCAATAGAAACTCTAACCAAGACACACACTTACTTTACCTACAGTTGTGCAAAATCATCAAACACAGACCTTCTTTTAAACTATTGAATATTCCATACAATTTACTGATGGCAGTGTACTGCACTTTGGTATTTAGCTGGTTCCTCCTAGTACTGATTGAATAGCTGGCTGAGCCTAGCTGTAATGTTCAATGAAGTAATACTTAAGCATTCCAAGAGTATTGCGTGGAACATCCCAGCCTGTGTAACAGTGAAAACTCAAAGTTAGAAGTACGGAGGCTGACAGTCAGTCTGGCGGTAGAGCATGAGCCTGGCATATGCAAGGGCCCAGATTTGGTCTCCAGCATCGAAAGAAATAAAAAGGGGGCTGAGCATTTATCGAATGTCTCTTGATTTCACTCCTTTGTACAGGCAAGCCGTGGAGAGTGAGACATTTGTGAAGTCAAACACCATCTGCAAAGCAAAACATCTTCTCACTCTGACAAGCACTTTTACAGAGATGGCTTTCTATCTCTGATGTCCGTGGTACACAACCAGATTCCCCAGCCCAGGCGGCACACATTGTATCTACTACAGTGAGATATCCTGGACCATTTGTCATGTTTTCATCCTTAGAGGTTCTTTACCTGCCAGGGAAATAGGATCACCTCAGGAACGCATTAAAAATACACCAAAAAGTCACAGAAGCTCTGAGGTGCAATTTGGAATCCATGTAGTTTTCAGTTACAGAGAGGAAATTTGAAACTGGATAATTGAAGGCAGAGATGGTAGGGAGCAATTGTTCACTGCAAGTTGGTCTAGTGTTGTTGTTGTTGTTTTTAACCAAGTCTATTTATTCTCATCTATCCCTTCCCTTTTCTGTTTCAGTTTTTTAAACTACACTTCTTACTTGGTCCCCTTTCGTGCGTGTGTGTGTGTGTGTGTGTGTGTGTGTGTGTGTGTGTGTGTGTAAATCAGAGGACAACTGGGGAGAATTTGGTTCTCTCCTTTCACTATGTGGTTCTTGGGGATCAAATGTAGGTCCTGGGGTTTGGGGTTTGGCAGCAAGCACCTTTCCCACTGAACATCTCCCTAGCCATCCCTTTTAATGACACCAATGTATCTGGAGCACAGCCAGGGCCTAGAACAACTAGTCTCTAATTTTCAAGCTTTGAACTGGATCCTCTCAAGGCAACAGTGTTTATATCAGCGGTTCTCAAACTTGGGTTGAGACCTCTTTGGGGGTCCAAACGATCCTTTTCACAGGAGTCATCTAAGACCACCAGAAAACACACACACACACACACTCACACACTTATATTACGATTCATAACAGTAGAAAAATCGAAGTTATGAAGGAGAAGTGAAACTATTTTATGGTTGGAGTTCGGGTAGAAGCATTAGGAAGGTTGAGAACTGCTGGTTTTATATTCATTGAGAGTTGTGTGGAAGCAAGCTGTTTCCTGAATAAAAACGCTGCTCCCAGACACCAGCTCCAATATCTGACTAAGACTCTGGGTCCCCTCTCTCTGGTTTCTGTATTGACCATAGTCTTGAATACACTTTACTTACCAAAATGAAAGAACAAGACAAGTAGAGTGTTTTTGTTAGGTTGGACTTTGTTTAGTTCCTTTTTGGGGGTACTGGGACTCAAACCCAAATCTTCACACAGCTAGGCAGACATTGTAACAGTGAGCTACACCCCTACGCTGGGGGTGGGTGGGCTTTACCAGTGTCTTATTGATAAAAAGGAAAAGACTTCTACAGAAAATGCTCAGCTTCCTTTGGAGACACGAGGCAGTGGGATCTCCTGTAACTGAAGGCAACTGCATTCTGCTTGTCATCATCTGGTAAAGAGGCCTTAGGAGAGAGACCAGAGGCGGGCTATGCTGTGGATCATAGTGCATCCTGGGGCTGGGGGTGGAGAGCACTTGCAAAGCCTCTTTGAAGTCATCAGCGGCTTTGTTCCACCCTAACTTTGTAACTCTAAGGATCAGCACGTTAAAGGTAGTACGAAGTCGGAAAACATCTACCTTTCAAATGGTAGGCGCTATTTCCAGAAGGGAATAGCTCCTGCTGGCTTTCCAAGCTGGCTGTGGTCTGAAGGAACCGCAACGGAAATTCAGTCCCAGCCCAACAGTCATTTCACAAGACTGAACTAGACCCTGTGTCAGCAGAGCTGTGTTACTGTGCTTCACACAAGATGCGGTTTGAACTGCACATGACTCACCTGACAAATCCTTTTGTATGTCAAACATGCAGAGAAAGCCCCTCACACCCCCATCACCCCGTGAGCCCCAAGGAACTGTAATATTAAGGTTACATAATTATGTACAATTTTGCTGTACTTGGTTTTTTTTTGTTTTTGTTTTGTTTTGTTTTTTTTCACCACAGTTTCTGCTTATTCTCCCTGAGCAAGGCAGGCCAGACTGGCTAAGACATCTCTCCTCTTCTCGGCGGCATGTTATCAAAACTCAAATCTAATCCTCTCCTTTCTAGCTTGGGGTTCCTGCCTGGCTGCCTTGGGAGATGGCCACAAAACCTCAATGATAAGACTTTTATCTCAGAAGCAGCTCTTGGCCCATGCGCACAAGGAAGGAATGCGACCCAGAGGGCCTGCAAGAATCTGGACAGACGGGTCCCGCCTGAGCTTCTCATTTAGGTCTAGTTGCACTAGACTGCAGCCTTTGTCCAGTGTCCCTTCAGCCTAGTCATCCACGCTTCAGTCAAGGCTCTGTGAAGTGAGGAATCCAAACCACAGAGCTTGGGAACCTTTGAGGAGCTGAACTGTGGTACAGGCTGTGGTAGGATACAGTCCCGAGGGAAAGAGGCTCTGTTGCCTTTCTCTCACTCCTCGCCCTGTCTAGCTCTTTATAAGCATTTTCTGTGCTGTGTACGGGAAACTAATAAACGTCTTTCGCTCCATTCTTTGAATGGCCCTTTGAGGGGATATTATGGGAACTCCCATGGATGGCCAGTCAGGTGTCCAGATAAAAACAACTGTGGCTGGTACCTCAACTTAGCGCGCAGTTTGTTGGATGTGGATCTGAGGTTGTGTCCAGGACACAGCGTCAGCATTTAACTAATTGCCTTAGGGGACATCCAGTGTGCATCTGCTGCCACAGAACAAACTACTTGCTTAATGATGGAAAGAAAGCCTCCAACCCCATGGCATCACAGACGTGATTTGTGTAACTTAAAATACTCAGCAGTAGCTGGGCGTGGTGCACGCCTTTAATCCCAGCACTGGGGTGGGGTGGGGGGGAGCGGGCAGCAGGGAGGGGAAGAGGCAGGAGGATTGCTGTGAGTTTGAGGCCAGACTGGTCTACAAAGTGAGTCCAAGACAGCCAAGGCTACACGGGGTAATCCTGACTTGAGGGGGGGGGAGGATAGGGGGAGGAACCTCAGTAGTAAAACCATTCCATAGCAATTTCCTAGTGTTATTTATTTGATATTCCCCAGGAGGAGGAAAAGTCTTTTGCTTTTCCTTTCTTTCTTTCTTTCTTTCTTTCTTTCTTTCTTTCTTTCTTTTTCTTTCTCCCCCCACTCCTTACAACAGCTGCTTTTCTCTAGAATGAATCAGCACTTTGCCCAGCCCAGGCTTCCCAGCATGCCTTGCCAGGGGTCTATGTCACCTCTCCCAGTCTCCAAACTTCTTAGGCCAGAACTTGTACTCTCAATCAATCTGTTTATCAGAAAGTCACTGTGTTTGGATATTATAGGATGGAACCTCAGCAAACAGGATATTCCATCACAAACCTCATTCCCCTGAAACCAGGCATTCTCAAGTTGCTGGCCAGTTGCCGAGGAAACAGACCCAGTATCCACTTATTGGCACTTTCTGGTTGAAGTAACACATTCAATCCCTTTTTCTAATATCTACAGCTTTTGGATTATTTCAAGATGCAAAATCATTAGTAGTCTTAATTTAAAGAGGAAACCTTTGGACAACAGTCCGTGGCTATAAATCAATAATAAAGATTTCCTCTGAATTATGATGTTTTTACCTGACTCTGAAATTGGATCTCTCCACAATCTTTTGTCTTTAAGCTTTTAAATTTGACTTAACATCTGACTCTTTCAGGTTCCTGTGGTGAATTGATAATGAAATTAGAAGAGACAGGGTCCATTGACTCAGAAGACCTATGCCATTAGTTGAGTCTTTCCTCTGTTTCTGCAACTGGCCTGAGAGCCACTTAGTCACCTTGGCTTTAGCACTTGCCTGTGACACTGATATTTAAGAGAAAAGAATTCAGAATGGAGATTGGGAGGTAAACACAAATTTTCTGGTTAAAAAACAAAACAGAGGTGAAAAAAATCAATATTTCCACTACCATTTAAAAGCAGACTTTTCAAAGAACATTTATTTGTTTAGCTGACAGTATGTACCAATAAAACCAGTGCCTTTAAAGACCAAAAATTCCATGACTTCCAGTATGCTGGGCACACATTTTCTCTCTGCATTTTGCTTAGAAATCTCATTAATAGAATTCAAAGCTGAAAACAAACAAACAAAAAGCTGCCCAGTAAAAATATTTTCACATAAAGAGTAGGTTTTCCAAGAGAGAAAATATGATAAAAGCCTGGTGATAGATACCAAAATTATTAGTAATATACCCAACATCTCATGTATGTATGTATGTATGTATGTATGTATGTATGTATGTATATATGTATGTATGTATGTTTCTACACACATACACACACACACACACAAATAGACACATTTCTCTGTGTAGCCCTGGCTTTCCTGAAACTCACTCTGTAGACCAGGCTGTTATTGAACCCAGAGATACACCTGCCTCTACCTCGGAAGTGCTGGAAATAAAGATGTGTGCCACCACAGGTCAGCATGAATATTTCATTAAGATTCTCCAATTTGCTTTTCTGTTGCTGTGCTAAATGCCATGAAAAAAGCAACACGGGAAGGAGAGGGTTGGTTCCATCTTATATACTTTTCACTCATCATCAAGGGAAATTAAGGCAGGAACCCAGAACAGAAATTGAAGCAGAAACAGTGAAGAAACGCTGACTGTCCTGCTGTCCTGCTTCTGCTTGGTTTAGCTACTTCTCTTCCCACATCCACAGGACCACATCCCCAGGTGTGACACACTCACAGAGGGCAAGGGCATGCTCTATCAACTAGCAGTCAAGGTCTTGCCCCTTAGACATGTTTATAGACCAATCTGAGAGCGCCACTTCCTCAGCTGAGTCCTCCTCTTTGTAATGTACATACATAAAGTGCCTATATGCTACCTTTGTCCCTTTTATATTTATGTGATTTAATGTGTAAGTGCTCTACCTGCACAAAGGACTGCTCACCATGTGTGTGTGCCTGGTGCCCTCAGAGCCAGAAGAGGGCATTGGAACTAAGCTTATGAACGGTTATGAGCCATCTTATGGGTGCTAAGAACAAAACTAGGTCATCTGCAAGAGAACCCAGTGTTCCAAACCACTAAGCTGTTTTTTCAGCTCTAGTAATTTTCTATTTTCGTTCTGGGTTTTTTTTTTTGGTTTTTTTTGTTTTGTTTTGTTTTGGTTTTGTTTTTACCCTAAGACTCCCCCTGGCATTGTGATGTTGTGAAAATGATAAGTGTATCACTTAGGTTTTTTTTTTCCTATGTTACAACAATATTAGCAATAAGAACTACACATAGGAGCCAGGTGTGGTGGCACATGTTTTTAATCCCAGCGCTTGGGAGGCAGAAGATAGAGGATCATTGTGAGTTCAAGGCCAGCCTGGTCTATAAAGTAAGTCCAGGACAGCCAGTGCTACACAGAGAAACCCTGTCTCAAAAAAAAAAAAAAAAAAAAAAAAAAAAGCTGGGCAGTGGTGACACACACCTTTAATCCCAGCACTTGGGAGGCAGAGCCGAGAGGATCTCTGTGAGTTTGAGTCCAGCTTGGTCTACAGAGCAAGGTTCCAGGACAGCTAGAGCTGTTACACAGAGAAACCCTGTCTTGAAAAGCCAAACCAAACCAAACCAAACCAAACAACAGAAAACAAAACAAAAACAAACACAAAGAAAGAAAGAAAGAAAGAAAGAAAGCAAGAAGAAATATAGGTGCTTAGCGCAGGGCCTGGTTCACAGCACAGTCTCCATACATAGCATCTACCATCTACTCATCTTCTCTTCCTTGTTTGTAACTTCTCTCATTTTGTCTCCTCTGATGCATCATGGGAATGCCTCTGGGTAAAGCAGACCACAGCAGGTCACTACGATGAGAGTGACTTGTAGCCTTCAGCCGAGTGTCAGGAGATTGGGTACCCTCTCCTGAGACCACTTGGTCCACCAGCATTTCTGGCTCGTACCTATGCAATCAGAGAAAAGCTCCGTGTGATCATCACTAAGCAGTATAGGATGTGGGAACTCTCTGGTCTCTGAAACCAGAGGTCCAGGAACCAACAGAGAAATGAAACTTGTCAACTTGGACATGTTTACGCCGAACTTGATTCAGATCTTCAAGAAAGGGCAGCCACAGGACAAAGAAGGAGTAAGCTCGGGAGAAGGGGGAGCATAGTAAAATTCTGTTGAGAAGGCAGGGGTGTTGAGCTTTATTGGCCATGCATCTCACAGCATGGAAAAAGAAAATTTGAAAGTTTAAAGGCAACACGTTTTGTCCCAGGTCCAGAGAGGGAGTGTTTGTTTTTGTTTCTGTTTGTTTGTTTGTTTTTTTTTGTAGTGTTTTCAGAATCTGGATAGACCCAGAAGGAGGAGAAAATTAAACTCTAAAGATACAATAAAGATTATTAGAGATGGAAGGGAAACTAAAGAAATCAATACGGTTGCTTAGAGAATGCTCCTCTGAGCTCAGCCTTTTAAAGGCCTGCTTAGGAGCTCAAAGAACCTGCCGCCAAGAACAAAAAGCAATTCAATAGCACTCCCCCAGAAGAAGGGTGCCACAAAGAACAAAGTCTCGCTCACCAACATGGCTGCCTAAACATGACCTGAACAAGGATGATGGCAAAAGACGGGATAACAGAAGGAAGAAAGTGCAGGGGGCTTCAGCCCTGGACAAACAACTACAGGCTACTAAGGAAAGCTGAGAGGGGGAGAAATACTCCTCCCCAGAGAAGGTTGTGTATTGTGTACTTAGGAACACACACACACAGCAGGCACACATGGATAACAACAATTAAAGGAAAAGAGGCTATGAATTTGAAAGAAGGCAAAGTGCATGGTACACGGGAGAGTTCAAAGGATGGGAAGGGAAGGGAAGGGAAGGGAAGGGAAGGGAAGGGGAAAAAATGACCTATTATGATCTCAAAAAATATATTAACAACAACAAAACAAAAGAAAGCTGGACAAAGTACAGGGAACAAGGCAATAAGCAGTGTTCCTCCCTGGTTTCTGCTTTAGCTCCTAATTCGAGATTCCTGCCCTGACTTCCTGTCATGATGGCCTGTGCTTTGGACATGTAAACTGAAATAAAACCTTTTCTGTCCACCCTCACCCCAGAAAGAAAGAAAGAAAGAAAGAAAGAGAGAGAGAGAGAGAGAGAGAGAGAGAGAGAGAGAGAGAGAGAGAGAGAAAGAGAAAAAAGGTTTTTTGTTGTTTTGGTTTTGCCTGGGTTTTGTGTTTGTTGTTTGGTTTTTTGTTGTTGTTTTTTTGTTTTCTTTTTTGATCTTTTGAGACAGGGTTTCTCTGTGTAGCCTTGCCTGTCCTGGACTCTCTTTGTAGAGCAGACTGGCCTCAAACTCACAGAGATCTGCCTGCCTCTGACTCCCAAATGCTGGGCTTAAAGGCATAGGCCACCATGCCCAGCTTGCTGTTTGTTTTTTAAAGCTAAATGTATTAAAGGCCATGAGATGTAATATGAATAAATTAATAAAATATATTTTAAAAAAAAGAATTAAAGGCCAACTTCAGCAATATATCAAGTTCCAGGCTAGCCTGAGCTATATGAGCCCCTGTCTCCGAAAATCTCTCCACTGTTTATTTTCTCACTATGTAGCTAAGTGTGCACAGATGCCCTTCAGCCCCTTGCACTTTTTGTCATTTATCTTCCTGTGGTTAATGCTAGTCTGAACGGCTAAATGAAAAATCCCAAGAATAAACAATTCATGAGCTATAAAGCGTATTATACCACGTTGTTATAGCTGTTCTATTTTATTCTGGTTACTGAACTCTTTCTAACTAGTTTATAAATAAATTTTACTATGGGAATGGGTTAAAAAGCCCACAACAGCTGAGTGCGGTGGCTCATGCCATTAATTGCCAGGCCCCAGGAGGCACAGTCCATGGCATCTCTGAGAGTCTCAGGGCATCCTGGTCTACATAGTGAGCTCTAGGCCAGGCAAGGCTACATAGTGAGGTACAGTCTGAAAACAAAACCAGAAATAAATGAGCACAAAAAGAGATGTGACAGTTAAGTTTTGGTTTTGTTTTGAGTTTTTGTTTTTGGTCAATTTGACACAAGCTTCAGCCATCTGGGAAGAGGGATCTCAGTTGAGAAAATGCCTTCATCAGACTGGCCTATAGACAGGTCTGTGAGGAATTGTCTTGATAATTGATTGATTGGATTGATGCGCAAAGGACCCAGCACACTGTGGGCAGAGCCACCCCTCTGCAGGGGGTTGTGGGTAATATAAGAAAGCAGGCCGAGCAAGCTATGGGAACCAAGCTGGTAAGCAGCATGTGTCTATGGTCTCTGTTTCAGTTCCCACCTTCAGATGCCTAAGTTGCTGGTGTTCCTTCCCTGACTTCCCAGTGATGAGCTGTCATTGGGATGTGTAAATCACAGAAATTCCTTCCTCCCCAAGTTGCCAGTGGGCATGGCCTTTAGCACAGCATTACAAAGCAAGCTAGGGTAATTCCGCACCCAGAAGAATCTGTGAATTTCTTTCAGCATGTATAGAGATTAATTTGCTAGTTAACTAGTTAATCTACTAGTTAACAGTAAAACTACTGCAAATGGGCAGTGCTTTCCCTCTTTTCTTTACTAAAGGCAAGGGATCTGAATTATGAATTATTCAGTTGCTGTGGAAGTTACCAAGGGAACTCACAATGAAGCTTTGGGAGGTAGACTGGAGGTGAGGAAGGCTCTTTCATGGAAGTGACAGATGGTCTGAAAACGTGAAGATGAGTAGAATTTAGCCTGAGGCAACAGCGCAGGCATTCTGAGAGTTAAGATTCGTTCAGATCCAGCTGCCTCGATTTAAGGAGACACATTGCCAAACTGGAATTCCATGATATGAGAAACCAGAGACAGCTAGCTAGGAGTTACTGGCAGAGCAGAAGAGGCATTTCATCAGCTCGCTGCCGCCTTACAGGAAGAATCCATTCAATTGTAAGGCGCTCTACCACAGCCTACAAGCCTAATAACCTGAGTGGTCCAACACACGGCAAGGAAGAAGATGAGAACTGACCTCACTGAGTTGTCCTTGGTCCTTCATATGTGCACTCACACACACACACACACACACACACCCCACTAAAGATAATATATAAAGTTGAAGTTTCTCCAAATGCTAGGGTTGGGGAAGCCTGATCCTGCATGAATTGTACAACTTCCTAGGTACCATTTGTGCATCCTGGGTAGCATTTATGAATAGTGTGTCTTGCACAGATTCTTGGGAAGGATGAATGAATATATTCAAGTGCCAAACACAGGGCTGAGGATATAGCTTACTTGGCATAGAGCTTGCCTAGTATGTGCAAAGCCCTGGGTTCATTTTCCAACAGTTCATAAACTAGGAATGGTGGCAGACACCAATAATCCGAGCACTTAGGAGGTGAAGGCAGGAGGATCAAGAATTCTAAGCCATTCTTGACTTGAGTCTGAAGCCATCTTGAGCAGCACTTTTGTTGTTAGCTAAAAACAGATAAGCACATTGAATAGAAAAAAAAGAAATAAAAAGGAGAGAAAAGATATGACTGGTCCCAGGTTTTCACACCAAATGAATGAAAAAAGTAAATAAATAAAAAGGCAAGGACATGACAGCTCCTAGGTATGGTTGAGGAGAACGTTGTGTTGTAGGTATGTGTGAGAGCATAGCCAGAAGCAGGGACATCTGGGAGCATCCAGAATGGTCATGACTCTGAGCCAGGGGAGGAGAGGGGGGAGAGGAAGGGACAGAGGAGCGAGGGAACCAGGTGCAGCGACAGAGAGTTCAGGTACAAAGGTACAAAGATAGTGGGTGACCAAAATATTTGGATTGTATAGGGAAGAGCGGCCTCCTGTACTGGAGCGGTCAGGGTAGCAGGTGGGGTATGTCAGCCAGGAGGACCCTTAACCAGAAGGGACTGAGGTATGCAGGGACAACCATGTGGCCAGTGTCCTCTTCGATATGTTAAATAGGCACCACAGTCATTGGGCCTAGGTTTGGCACCTAACAGGTAGGTTATTGTATGTCAAGCTATGTTTTTGCAAATCAGCTTATAGAACAATGTAACTTAAAAACACCCCAAAGGGTTTGGGGACATAGATCAATGGTAGAGTGGTTGTCTTGAATGCACAAGGCTCTAGGTTTGATTCCCTGGTAGCATAAATAAATAAATAAATAAATAGATAGATAGAAACGAACAAACAAACAAACAAACAACAACAACAAAACCCAGAATGAGGTACCTGGTGTTTAAGCAACGGTTAGATGGTCACCTGGAAGGAGCAGCTGGCTGTTTGCTGCTTTGAATAAGCTAATGAGTTGAGTGATCCAGCTTTTTTGACTTGCAGACTCGGTAACTTCACTAGGACTTCGATATGTTCCTTCCAGGAACTTATTTATCAAATGTCCTGAGGAACACCTCTTGGCAGGAGAAAGTATTATGTTTTACAGATTCAGGGGACCGTGGGTCTTTCAGTGACATCACAGCTGTAGGCTTAAATCTCTGGTGAATCTAATCCGGGGAAAGCTATATGCTCAGTTTCTACGGTTCAAACAACAGCATTGAGCTTTCAGTAAGACTTCATGCCAAAATGTTTGACGAAGGGGTTTTAATTTACTGTCAAAATCACTGTAGTCAACTTCCAACAAGCAGTGAGAATTTGTTAGAACTATAGCAGCTTGTCTGCGCTCTCTCTCTCTCTCTCTCTCTCTCTCTCTCTCTCTCTCTCTCTCTCTCTCTCTCTCTCTCTCTCTCTCTCTCATTGTTGCTATTGTTTGGGTTTGTTTTTCAGCTTCCAGGGGGCTTTCTTCAAAATCCATGCTGTCAATGAGAAGCCTTGATGAAATGACAAGTGACTCATCTGGGCTCTCAAACACACAAAAAAAGAATCCGCAGAGACGTCTCTCCAGGAGTGTATTGGCCCATTTTGCTAAGAATGCACGCAGGCTGATTTGCTCAACGGTGAAAGAGTAACAGCAACTACATTAACTACCAGAATGGTCAGTGCAATTAATGCAATTAAAGTAATTAGTCCTGGCAGCTGTAAGGTCAAACAGAGGTAGCTGTGTAACAGCAATCTGCCACTGCAAAATTACTGACATTTCCAACCAAATTATATTCTCTAAATTGTTGCCTTAATGATAAATAAATAAAGTTATGCTAATGTAGGAACTGATTACAGATTGAAATTAGCACAATTGCTTGTTATACAGTCTGCTAGGGTTAACATTTTTTTAAAAAACATAATTAATGGCCTTTGCTTACTGTCTCTGGTTATAGATCCTGCGGCTCATTTGCATTCTTTTGCAATATGCTGACAGAGCTAAATGTCTAAGAAGGGTCTCATCTGCAGGCAGAAAATGTGTTTCTCGTGTCATCAAGCTGAAACCTGCTATGGCCTCAGAGCTGTGTCAATCACAAAGATGACCAGAAAAGGACTGGCTAAGAATGAGGCTAGGATTCACTTTTTCCGTTTCCGTCCTGTGATCCGAGCCTTTTCTGGAGTCAATGTGAAATGTAATTGCTCTTTTGACTCCTATCTCTCTCTCTCTCTCTCTCTCTCTCTCTCTCTCTCTCTCTCTCTCTCTCTCTCTCTCTCTCTCTCTCTCTCTCTCTCTCTCTCTCTCTCTCTCTCTCTCTCTCTCTCCTGGTCCGGGGAAGAGCTACACTGGTTGATTATTGCAGGAATGAAAGGCACTTTGACCTTGTCGACCGACCGCCTTGCTGCTTTCAGTGTTGCCCATTATACCGGAGAGCAGGCAACTCCTGGAGAGAGGCGGAATCTAGAGCGGGCTGCTCCCCGGGCAGCCTGCCAGAAAAGGCTTCATCAGCTGCAGTTGAGACATGACCAAACAGCTCAGGCAGTCAAGGAAACAGCTTGGGGGCGAGGAAAAGCCGAGTTTATCAAAATATTGTTAGCACACACCTAAAGGGCTCTCGGTGTGCTAAGACTGGCCTGCCTCGGGGCCCCTGAGCTGGATTCTGACCTGGGAATACGTGTTGGGGGGAAAGAAGCAGTTACCCACTGTAAATCGAGCCACTGATTTGCTTAGGTGGGCAGCTGCTTCCTCGGAAGCTCTTCCTATGCAAATCAGACCATGGAGTGATTTTTTTTCCGGCAGAAAGCCGGTCCACGGTATTCACTTACAGCAATTGTTCTAGATTCTAAATTATTCACTGCTCACCTGCTTGGGCTATTTTTAGAACACGTGCTTGGAAGAAAGGTTAGGCTACAGCTAGTCACAAAGCACCATGCTCCCTTCCTTCGAGAGCTACAGTCAAAGGGAGCTTTGTTGGAAATCAGCTGAGATTCGTTTGAATAACTAATTTAGCTCCAATCAAGTCTATTCAATAAAACGTTATTAAGTATTTATTATGGGCTTAGGCATTGTGGGAAATATAAGTGACATATAAAGCGTACCTATGGAACAAGGAGACCAATCAGATGCATACATTTTACCATTCTCTTTATCATTCCATTTTGTACCCAAGAAAGCACCAGAGACCCTCGTGGTGTTGGTAAGTCTGACAGTTTTTAGGTTTGTCACGTAATCCCCACTTTCTTGTTGTTAAAATGTATTTATTTGCTTTATTTTATGTAAATTGGTATTCGGCTTATAAGTGTGTGTGAGGGGTGTTAGATCTCCTGGAAGGAGAGTTTCAGACAGTTGTGAGCCGGCATGTGGGTGCTGGGAATTGAACCCGTGTCCTTTGGAAGAACAGCCAGTGCTCTTACCTGCTGAGCCATCTCTCCAGCCTCTCAAAGAAGTAAATGTAGTATGACCCTCTAGATTTTGGCATCTGAATTATTCTGGCTTGAGTTGTTATCTGTCTTAGTCTGTTTTCTGATGCTATCCTGGGTCAAGATGGGTCTTATAGAAGGAAATGTGTATTTTGCTCACAGTTCTAGAGGCTGAAGGTCCCTGGTGGGGTGTCTGCCTCTCCTCAGCTCCCGCTAAGAGTCTCCTCGCCAAGGCCAAGCACGTGGTCCATGAAGGGCTGACTAAGCTTTTTCAAGGGGAAATCCAGTCACATGAGAAAAGTACTAAGCCACTCATGAGGACTCTGTCCTCAGACCTGATACTTCTTAAAGATCACCTCACCTCTCAATATTGACACATTGACAACTAAGCTTTCACATGGGTTTGGACAAAGAAACACTGTGTCCAACCAGACAATCTCCAGGCAATCTTTTTTATTTTGATGGGGTGGGGGTGGGGCGTGGGGCAGGGGGGGTTGGCTTTAATTTCAGTTGATTTTTACAAAACACTTATTTTGTATTTTTATTTATGTGTGAGTGATTGTGCACATGCAAGTGTGTGGCTGCAGAGACCAAAAGATGGGGAGTAGATCCCCTATTTAGAGTTACAGGCAGTTGTGTGTTTTTGTTGTTGTTTGTTTTGGTTTTTTGAGACCGGGTTTCTCTGTGTCGTCCTGGCTGTCCTGGACTCACTTTGTAGAGGAGGCTGGCCTTGAACTCACAGAGATCTTAACTGCCTCTGCCTCCCGAGTGCTGGGATGAAAGGCATGTGCCACCACGTCAGGCTCAGAGTTGCAGGCAGTTGTGAGCTGCCTGACTTGGGTGTTGGAAACTGTATTTGGGTCCTCTGGAAAGCAGCAAGTGACCTCAACCTCTGTGCTACCTCTCTCCAGTTTCTGGGCTATTGTTTTTTCCTTTTGTCTTTTTAATCTTTTGATCATCTCACACATGTATATGCTGAATTTTAGTAATTTTTACCTTCAGTTTCCCAATTCCTCTCTCCTAGCCCTCTTCCCCAATGATACCCTGCTTCTCCACAAGGTCCCTCCAACTTTTGTGGTTGTTTGCTTGCTTCCACTGAGTGTAGTGATGGCTGCTCACATGGACAGAAAAAAGGAAGGCTCTTTGCTGAAAGAGGAACAATTTCTCAGTGCTTATATCACTGAAGACAGTGAAACCACATCTCCATCAGGGAGCAGTTGTACTTCATCAATTGCTTTCCCCTGCATGATGAAAGGGCTTGTATATGTCTTGTACATGTAACCAAAGCTGCAGTGAGTTCATGTGTGCACTGAGTATGTCACATCCAGACTGGCCTTGAACTCTATGGAAACTGACCTTGAACTTCTGTCACTACCTCCCCTCTCCCTCCGTTGTGTTGGGATTATAAGTTTTGCAGTGGGAGGAGATTGGAGGAACTATAGGCTTTTTTTTTTTTTTTTTTTTTTTTTTGGTCTTTATGGTTCTATGAAGAATACTGTTTTGCAGCCACACATTCCAGATTTTCTGGAACATTCTGGCCCTAGTATTGTAGACAGTCATGAACACAAAAGTGGTTACAACTACCAAATTCAGGAAACATAATTGCCCAATTTAAAAACATAAAGAATTGCTGTGTGGGAGGGGAGATTAAAAATAATGGTTAAAGGCTAAGGATAAAAATATTAAAAGATCATTTTCAAAAGGAGGGTAAAAATCATGACCTTCCTACAGATATAAAAATGAACACATGCTCAAGGTTTGATTCCGCTCATTAATCAAAGAGGAGCCCAGCAGATACTGTCACCTCTTCAACAAAATTGAAAGTGATGCATGGAAAGACAGGAGGATAAGATGAGGATGGAAGAGAACAAAACAACGGGTTCCTTCCCCGCCCCCAGTAGTTGAAAAGTGAAGTCAATTAATTTTTTTTTTAACCAGATAAGGAAGATTTGCATGTCTATGAATTACCTACAGAGATGTAAAATAGCTCCAAGGAAATGGAAGATGAGCTTCACAAGACAGAAGGGAAGCACAACTTCCCTTCCTTTAGAATGGAAAAGGCTTTGTGGGATCAGTGACACACTAACTTGAAACATGATCCCTTGGCATACTAAGCATTTTAAGGTGTAAAAAAACTGAGAAAGTACAATAGGAAAGTCTCTCTCATGAACCAAGTCATAAAGCCTAGGAAGGTTTCTGTTAAAGATCATAGGATCCTCATATGAGAGGAACTGTCCTGGTACCTTGGTGAAAGAAACATCTTTGTCGCTAAAGACAGACACAAAGATCCTATAAAAATCCAAACTAACAAGTGTTTTGGTTACTTTTCTGTTGTGTAATAAAATACCCTAACAAAAGCAATGTATGGGACAAAGGGTTTTATTTTCTCTTCAGGTGTAGAAGGATACAGTCTTTTAAAGCTAGAAAGACACAGCAGTATAAAAGGAAAGGCCTGGTGGCGGGGGCAAGAGGCTGGCTGGTCACGTGACATCGCATTCAGGAAACAGAGTCAACAGGACAGTAGGACCAGTCTGTGTAACCCCAAGGCCCGCCCTAGTGACCCACTTCATCCAACTCCTAAAGTTGCCACAACCACGACAAATAAAGCCACCAGCTGGTGACCAAATGTTTGAGCACACTAGCTTTTGGGGGCATTTTCACTTTCAAACCAAAACAACAGGCCTGTTTGTTACCAGTAAATATTCTGCTTTCACCCTCCAATCTTACTTTGCCAGCACAGTGAGCCTAAGCACAACACTATACAAGCTAACCTGTTTCTTCATTTCCTTATGAGGGTACTTGTCATATAACATATGCAGCAAATCAGCCACCGTGGCCTTTTCTTTTGATCTGCTTTTGTTCTAGAAGCTTTGAGTGTGACACAGTGAGAGACAATAAAAGGAAATGTGTGTGTGTGTGTGTGTGTGTGTGTGTGTGTGTGTGTGTGTGTGAGAGAGAGAGAGAGAGAGAGAGAGAGAGAGAGAGAGAGAGAGATGCCTTCTAGAAGTGACTCTAACACTGAAATATATCAACACAAAAGAGGGACGTTGTTATCTTTACTAAATCCTTGAGACTAGGGATACCAGAAAAAGAAGAAAAGTCCCATGCTTTGTCTATGTGACACAGCACAGATGGCCAGCCAACTTCCGGTGGGCCTCACTCACTGTGTTTGCTAAGTCCAAAGGTTAAACAAACTAGCACCATGAAATAAATGTTAGTAAGGCCTGCATTAACTCAACGTTTCAGATAAATGTCCCACAAAATAATTGCTTTCGTTTTTATTGTTTGAACCTCAGGGATTAAGGAAAATGCATCAATGTCAGGTTGGTTTTCTTTTCTTTTTAAAATTTATTTATTTATTTTGAGACAGGCTCTCTTGGGGTAGTCCCAGCTGACCTCAAGCTTGTGATCCTCCTGCCTCAAACTGTCCAGTTCTTAGATTAAATCTATAAACCACTGTGTCTGGCGATCTCTCTCTCTCTCTCTCTCTCTCTCTCTCTCTCTTTTTCTCTCTCTCTCTTTTTTTCAAGACAGGGTTTCTCTTATAGTCCTGGCTGTTCTGGATTCACTTTGTAGACCTGGCTGACCTTGAACTCACAGAGATCCACCTGCCTCTGCCTCCCAAGTGCTGGGATTATAGGCATGAGCCACCATGCACCACGCCCAGCTGCAATCTCATATTTTAAAGAGCAAAGAAAAAATATATTTTAAAAAGCAGAGTAAAAGAAAAGTAAGAAAAGCCCCAGAACAAACAAAAACCTGTAATAGCTTGGTACCACATCCCTCCCCAAAAAAAGTAATAAAAAATAATTGAAGAGAAAGACTAACAAACCCATAGAAGCGGCCTTCTAATGAGACATGGGCAGGGTTCAAGGTGTGCTAAAATATGGCACTGTGGCATGCTAACTATTTTAAAGTAAAGGGAGTTGAGTAAACTCCAGAAACAGGACAACCTCTCCGACTTCTTTTCTCCTCTAGAGCTGGTCACAAAGCCTAGGGAAGATTTTCTGACTTTCTAAAGTGTGTCAAGGGGCATCAGCTGGGGAGCACCCCCTGAACCCCAAAGAAAGAGCCTCATTAGAGAAGAATCACAACAAACAGGTCTGATGACTTAGTTTCCCCACTTTATTACCATTAAGCCTTTGGTCTACCCACACTTCTCCACATCTGCCTACTTCTCCATCCAACCCAGAGCTAAAGTGCACAGCGCTATCTGTGTCTTTGGGTCTTCGTGTACAAGCTCCCATTTTGTGTTAAACACACAATAAATAAAGATGTAGGAGCCGGGCGTGGTGGTGCACGCCTTTAATCTCAGCACTTGGGAGGCAGAGGCAGGCAGATCACTGTGAGTTCGAGGCAAGCCTGGACTACAAAGTGAGTCCAGGACAGTCAAGGCTACACAGAGAAACCTTGTCTCAAAAAACCAAAAAAAAAAAAAAGAAAGAAAAAAAAAGATGTAGGCTCTGCCTTTCAATTTCTAAATTTTTTCTATTGTTTGTAGGGTAGGGTAATGCTCGCCTTTGATCTCAGCACTAGGGAGGCAGAGGCAAGAGAATCTCTGTGAGTTCAAGGGCAGCCTGGTCTACATATACATTTACAGGCCAGCCAATGTCACACCATGCTACTCTGTACAAAAATAAATATATAACTCAGGGAAATGCAATGTCTTAGTTAAGGTATCTTTTGCTGCGATAAAACACCATGACCAAAAGCATGTTGGGGAGGAAAGGGGTTACTTGGCTTACACTTCCATATTGCGGTTCCTCACTGAAGGAACTCAGGACAGGAACTCAAACAGGGCAGCAAACTGAAGGCAGGAGGAGCTGATGTAGAGGCCATTGAGGCATGTTTACTGGCTTGCTTCCTACAGCTTGCTCAGTCAGGTTTCTTATAGAAGCCAGGACCACTATTTCAGGTTTGCTGCTACCCACAGTGAGCTGGGCCTTCCCCCATCAATTACTAATCAAGAAAATGCCTTACAGCTGGATCTTATGGAGGCATTTTGTCAATTGAGGTACCCTCCTTTCAGATAACTCTAGTTTGTGTCCAGTTGACATAAGACTAGCCAGCACAGGCATTTTTCTTTCTCTGTGCCACGTTATTTACAAATGACCTTTGGAGTTAGCATTCTTCTGGTCTTTCCCAGATCCTCTGAGGTATAGAAGATATACCAGCATTGTGTTTCATCAAAGTGTCATGTTTTAAATAGTAGCATATACATGCCCTCTGAGTTTTCAAAAGCCCATTGAATGTCTCAGTAAATGCAAGTCAGCACGGATAAGCAAAGAGCACACTTCTAAATATAGCAATACAATTACCGTCATGTAAATTACCTCCTCTATCAAACCTTGAAACAGTGCAATAAAAGGCTTATCTTGACAAAGCCAGGATAAGTAGAGATGGACATGTGGCAAAGGCCCATGATTTCTGTACTCATGACACAGGGTGGGGATGATACCCCCTTTCATTTCCTTTGTGTGTGGAGAGTTTTCCATGATGTGATCCTATGCTGCTGAGATCGTGTGCCCCTGTAGGATCAGATAAAGGTAGAATTGCTGATTACCCACCTGCCGGGCAAGAAGGCAAAGTAGTTCTTCCTTCTCCCCATTCATGTCCAAAGACCTGTATTCCAAACCTCTCTTCTCTCTCTCTCTCTCTCTCTCTCTCTCTCTCTCTCTCTCTCTCTCTCTCTCTCTCTCTGTTCCTTCTCATAACGATGGTGAAGCTGTTTTCAAATTTGCAGAAGACAAAAGGGCCATTTTTTTCTCCACTGGTGCGTCAATAGTTGGATCTGCTGAATGGAATAGAAGCAGACCAACAGGAGAAAATCGGTGCAAATTTATTACTGGGTAGTGTGAAAAGTAAACCACTGAAAATGATGTAGAAGCTTTCTTCTGCTGAAGGAAAAGTGAAAGGAGGTGGTAAAGAAGAAAAAAAGAAAAACAACAACAACAAAGTGAGTTTAGGAAAGATGGATGGACCTGAGGAAATATGGTATGACCTGGCATGAATTTCTCTGGGCTCTGGGTGTGGCATCAACTCCACTTGTGGTTAAGACACAGCATCAGTCCCTTCTCCTAATGAGCTAGCTGCCTTGGGAAGGGAGTCACAGCAATTGACTATCTGCAGGAAAATCTGTCCTCTGAGGCCCAGAAGGAAACTTCAGAGGAATGCCTTGCCTGCCTCTGCTGCTCTCCTTTTGAAGTTGAGAGGGGTCAATTTTCAGAGATCATTTTCTGAGCCTCAACAGAGGCTCTAACAGGCAAACTGGGCCAGTGACCCCCCCCCCTTTCCTTTCATTACAAACTTTCAAAGTCTCCATAACAGGGGAACTGTGTGAGCATAGCAAAAGTGCAGGGTATGCCGTGTGATCACCATCCCAGGGTACAGAGAACACAGTCATTAAGTACAATCATTCTCGTGTGGTGAAAAAAGTATGGAAATGCACAGCGAGAAAGACACTGTCTCCAGGGACCCTTTGAAAGGTCTCGCAGGGGCAGGAAGTATTCCTTTGGCTGACCAGACCAGGAAAGGTCAGTATCCTTTGCTCCACTTCCTACTACCCTTGAGGCCACACCCTTCCCTGCAATGAAGGAGAGTGGGCTTTGGAGCGAACAGTAGCACTCCAAAGCTGAGATCACTCTTCTCTGAGTCATTGAGAAAAAAAATTCATCACTTCTGGCTGACTGTTTGCATGCTCCTGTCCATGGTCAGCGCAGCCACGCTGTGTCTGGCAGTGAAATCTCCTTGGGCTTCTTCCTACACAGGAATTCAAAGTAATTATGAAATAGAGTTTCATGAAGATATGATGAAGCCAAGATGCTATCAGCAGATGAATGGATAGTGAAATGAGGTACATTTACACAAGGGATATGCAAAAAAAAAAAAAAAAGTGGAATAATATATTAAGGGAGATGACCCAAACTCAGAAAGACAAAAAAAAAAAAAAAAAAAAAAAAAAAAAAAAAAAAAGAAAGAAAGAAAGAAAGAAAGAAAAGAAAAGAAAAAGAAAAAGCATGTAATCTCTCATCTGTGGATCCTAACTTGTAATATACACATGGATATAAATGGGAGCGGATGTGGGTAAAGCCTTTTAAAAAAGGAGACCAAAAGAGAATAAAAAGAGAAGCTGAAGAACAGTGGAAGGCAGAAGGACATATGTGACATGAAAGCCAATAGGAAACTGATATTGGGGCAGGAGAAGAAGGGGAAAAGAATATCAATTATGACAAATACAGCTTGGAAATGTCCTAATGATGCCTAATATTTTATATGCTAATTAAAAGTAAATAAATAGTGGTATGAAGTTGCCTGCTTCCCAAAATGGTGAGTTTTAAATATGCATATTTAATATAAATATATGGCATTTTTAAATAAATATAAATACATATATTTAATATAAATTATATATATACGTATATATATAGAGAGAGAAAGAGCATCGGTGACTATGAAGAAATCACTGTGAGAGAAAGGTGGTGCCTACAATGAGAAACCTCCTGGAGCTATTTGCTCCTATGTAAAAAGTACATTAATAACAATCCTTAACATGAGAAGTCAATAGTGAAAGGGCACTCAACATATAAAACCCTCTCTAAATGTATTTTTTAATGCTAACCATCATAAACTATTCTAGATGAGGACTCCAGAAGCCATATGTCATTACCACTGGGATGTGGCAACACTTGAGAAGATGATGCAGGAGAGCCACCACTTTGAAGACAGCCTAAGCTGCACAATGAGACCCTGTCTTAAAAAGCCAACAATGCAACACAGAGAAAACAAACAATAACAATTTAAAAACCCTTAGCTCTAAGCTGGGAAACCCCTTCCTTCAGATAAGGGACAAACATTACTTAGTAGCTTCCATTGCTGCCAGCAACCATGAACCAGCAAGTTCTTATGCCTTAGGAGACCTGGGGCACACACTGGTCCCTTCTAGCCTTTGTTTTCTCTGTGTTTGTAGAACAAGGACTCTGGCTGAGAGACAAGGGGCAGAGAGGGTTAGGGAGGCAGAAGAAGAGAGGCAGAGAGAAAGCAGAAAGAAGAGACAGAGAGGCAGAGGCAGAGGCAGAGGCAGAGGGATAGACTGTAGTGACACTTCTGGAATTTTGGTTTCTTAAAAAAAAAAAAAGAAAAACCACAGCAATATTACAAGAATATGTGTTTATTTTAATTCCATTGGGTGGGGATAAGGGGCTGCTTTGGATTGTCCCCAGCAACTATTATTTGCTTCGTGCTCTAGCGGAGGCATGGCTTTGCCAGCTGCAGAGTTTCTTCAATTGTGTGACTTCTAGAATTCTGGAAAATTTTCAGAGGGCATCTGAATGCAAGGACCCCCAAAGGCAGGGTTGTGGGTTGGTGCTCATTCAGGGGGGGTGTTGGTCGCAGGTTGTTAGTAGTCGTGCTCAAAGAAGAAAGAAATTCATTTCAAAGCTCTTCTCCACTCCCCACCATCGCCCACTCCCCAAACCCCCACCTAGTGATGGGGCGAAGTGAAACTGGGGAAGGAGAGGGATAAAGAATGAAAAAAAAAAAGGAGAATTTACAAAGTAGCAAAGACCAGCTACAGAGACAGACAGAAAGACAGGAAGGCTGGTTACATTCAAGAGTATGTACACCGAGGAAGGCAAACACAAAAGACTAGAAATAATTGGAAAGAATTCCCAATAGAAAGGAGTACTGAAAACAAAATAAGGGCAGGTCAATGTCTACATTTTTTTTTCAAGACAAACAAGATCCTGTCTTGCCATAATCCACAGTCTTAGAATGGAAAAAAAATTACTTGTATTGGAAAATGGATATATTCTCTTAAAAGCTAGCAAAGAAAAATGATTGAAGACATTGAAGTAGCCAGCAAGTTTTTAAATCACTGCTTGAAAATAAAGGGAATTCTTAACTATGTGCCCACTCAGATCAGTAGGTTAAACACATCCAGTGTTGCATTGGTTCAGAGACTCGACAGTATCCCTAGGGGGTTAATTTTACAAACTGGCAGTACTAGGAGATAGCATTCCTGCACAAAGCACTCAAGGTCCCTTAACAAGTGATTTGTCAATCTTTGAGGATACAGAGTAAGTGAAGAAAGACCACAAAACCAGATTTCCTCAAGATCTCACATATTCTAACAAAGCTAGTTCCTAAAATTTTTTTGGGGGGGGCAGGGGAGTTGAAACAGGGTTTCTCTGTGTAATAGTCTTGGCTGGCCTGACTTTGTAGACTAGGCCTGGAACTCAGAGAGATCGGCCTGCTTCTGCCTCTCCAGTGCTGGGATTAAAGGCGTGGGCTACCGGCTCTAAAAACATTCTCTCTCTCTCTCTCTCTCTCTCTCTCTCTCTCTCTCTCTCTCTCTCTCTCTCTCTCTCTTTTCTTTTCTTTTTGGTTTTTTGAGACAGAGTCTCTCTCTGTGTTAGTCTTGGCTGTCCTGGACTCACTTTGTAGACCAGGCTGGCCTCGAACTCACAGTGATCCACCGCCTTTGCCTCCCAAGTGCTGGGATTAAAAGCCCTGCTCTAAAAACGGTTTTTTTGCACCAAGTACTGTTCAAAGTCCCTGGCATATCTCCATCTGAGTAAGTGCTTATGATAGCCTTCTATGGAGATTTAACTCCAAGAGTACATGTGTACTATACATCAAGCCGAGGCTTGGTGGTTACTCCCTCTGAATATGAGACATGAGATCATGAAAAACACTAAAGAAAAGCAATTTCTCCCACTCTGCTTCCTTCCCTTTCTCCCCTCCATCTAACACACTCGCTTTTAAGGCAGAGTCTCATGCACTCCAGGCTGCAGAGTTGATGAACAGCCAAAGCTAGTCTCGTACTCTAGATCAACCTGCCTCCAACTCCAGTTCCAGCAGCAACAGCCTGTCTCTTTTTCTATTTCTTCCATTGTAGTGTGTGTGTGTGTGTGTGTGTGTGTGTGTGTGTGTGTGTGTGTGTCTGTGTGTGTCTGTGTGATGGCATGAATGTGGACACCAGAGGACAGTTTGTAGGCATCAGGTCTCTCCTCTCACTATGTAGATCCCAGACATAAAGCTCAGGTCTTCAGGCCTGGTGGCAGTCACTCTGCCTTCCGAGCCCTCTCACTGGCCCAGAAACCCATCTCTTACTTGAACAGTGTTTGGAGGGAAAGGGGGCTCAGAAGTCTTCAGAGAAATGAAATTATCTTCTAGGTAATACCTAAATGTTGGGAAAATGGACCAATTTTACTATATAACATCATACTAAATCCTTTCAGATTTCATGGATTGTCATAAAGATATATTTGGAAATATCACAGCTTTGAAAAATGTTGTCTTTTAGTTGTTGATAACATTGGTTAGTGGCAACTGTGGAAGCCAGCTGGAAGCAGCTATATTCAGTGTATCTCTCTCTCTCTCTCTCTCTCTCTCTCTCTCTCTCTCTCTCTCTCTCTGTGTGTGTGTGTGTGTGTGTGTGTGTGTGTTTTAACATTAAAATATCTGATGATAGTGTGACTGCTGCTGCTGGGAATATGGGTGTGAATGTGTAGAAAAACACATGGTTGTTCACATTTTTTTTACAAGACAGGATTTCTCTGTGTAGTCTTGGCTGTCCCGGATTTGCTTTGTAGACCAGGCTGGCCTCAAACCCACAGAGATCCAACTCTGCCTCTGAGTGCTGGGATTATAGGTGTGAGCACTGCACCCACCGCACCCAGCTGCTTGTTCATATTTTAATTGAATATATATATGTATGTGTGTGTGTATATATGTGTATAACTTATTTACTTTCTTTTTTAATTTTATGTGCATTAGTATGAATGTGTCAGATCCCTTGGTACTGGAGTTACAGACAAGTGCGAGCTGCCACATTGCTGCTGTGAATTGAACCTGAGTCCTTTGGAAGAGAAGACAGTGAGTGCTCTTAACCACTGAGCCATCTCTCCAATTGAATCTCTTCTTTTTAATAAATAGCTTATTTGTTTTTATATATGTTGGTGTTTTGACTGCATGTATGTCAGCGTAAGGATATCGGATCCCCCGGAACAGGACCTATAGACAGTTGTGAGCTGCCATGTGGGTGCTAGGAATTGAACCTGGATCCTCCGGAAGAGCAGCCAGTGCTCTTAACCACTGAGCCATCTGTCCCACCTGAATCTAGTCTTTTTTAAAGAAAGAATAAAAAGAAAGAAGAAGGAGGATGAAGAGATGTCTCAGAGGTTGAGGACATTTGAGGCTCTTACAGAGAAGGGGAATTTGGTTGCTAGCACTCATGTTGGGTAGCTTATAATCCCCTTTACTTCCTGCACCAAGGGATTCAACACCTTTTTCTAGTTGCGTCTGACACCCCGACACGTGTGCATACACGCACAATTTAAAATCTCTAAAAGAAAAAAAAAGAGAAGGGATTATGCCTACTAAAATGTTACATATTTATGTTCTAAGAGAGTTTCCGAATTTTAAGGAATCACTTCCATATTGGAGGTATGTATTCATTAACATGCCCGGCTGTCATGCCATATAATCGTTGGCTTTAGGTTTCTTTTAGCTCCATCAAGCGCAGTTCCTTTAACGCCATCGAGCACATGTCTGCTACTACTTGCAGCTTCAAGAGTGGAGTGCACATTTGTTGTGCCACCTAGAGAGAAAAGCTAGCCAGTTTCTCCAACATGCTCTGCTTAGTTTATTAACGTCACCTCAATGGTGGCACAATTGGTGTCCATTTGCTGTTGCTGCCTTCGAAATATTGAAGCCTTATTATAGCGTAGCCCTACATCCCAGCTTTATCTCCAAAATTAATGCTTTTAGGCTCAATTTATGCCTGTCAACAAGTAATGATCATGGATGGGAGCTGGCTCATAATCCAGAGGAACTAAGTTGCAGTGGGTTGCCATGGAAACTGCTTTATTGCATTTTTCTCTTCTTGATTTAAGGCATTTGACAATCATAGCAACTGTTTGCCTGTCTCCACACATCATAAAAAATTCAAAAACACAAACAACCAATAAGAGGAAGAAATAGAAGAGAATTAAAAGAGGAAGGAAAATGTTCAACTGTTCTTGGACCTCAGTAGAAACATTTTTAAAAAAGGCAGTGGGGAGGGGAAAAAAATGACAGCCTAATATTTAACATGGACCTTTTGTGAATGCTTTATCTCTCAGACAGTCCAGGCGTGTTGGAAAATTCAATCAGTGGCTAGTCACCGAACAGGCCTGTCTGGTTCGTTTTATTTATCACATCATGTATCTTTTATGATCTCTGGGACTTTAGCCTGAAACAGCATTTTCTTTAACAAGGACTCTGCTTCCTTTAATGTTGTTCACTACACCCGAACCACTGCTCTTTGGAATCATGGTGCATTTTCCATTGAGCAAAGGTCTACAACAGAATCTTACATGACCGTGTTTATTTAGGATCTAGAGATTTCTCTCTCTCTCTCTCTCTCTCTCTCTCTCTCTCTCTCTCTCACACACACACACACACACACACACACACACACCCATTCCTCATTGAGTTCATACAGCATTAATCACTTTGCCAGTTCAGCTGAGGTCACTGACACAGTCTCAGCAGTATTAAGCCAAACTCAGATTAATCACAAACCTTAGACCTTGGGAGGGGAGCAGGTGAAAAGGATCTAAAATTAGACATCTGTTAAAACACAAAGGAGAGACACGCAGACAGGGTTTAGCTTACTGCAGTTTGCCTTGGACATAGCTTGCCTGCTTTTAACACAGGCGGTCGTATAACCCCCTAAACCTGTAGGCCCTCTTTTTCCAATTTCTGGAAGCTTATTGGTCCATATCAGGTCTTTCCAAAGATTTGAAATGAACATTCACTCACCAAACATTTTTCTTTTTCAGTATATATACACAAAATCCTCTTCCCTCCTTCCTCCAGAAGTGTGAGATCTACCCAGGTAGGCTGGCACCAGGCATGTGCAACAGAATAGAGTCCGTGAGAAAACAGAAGAGGATGACCTAAAGTGACCGGAAGTCAGAAAACACTTCACTGGACCTGATTTTGGAAGAAAGGAGAAAGCAGCCAAGTAAAGAAGGAACAAAGAAGCCCGGGCGTGCTCGCAGAACGCATGCACGCTGCCGAGCGCCTCCCTGATGTCCTAGGACAGCTGGGGCACCATACCCCTGTTAAAATGTGGACGAAAGAGGCCCGAGATGGGATCAGAGCGGAGGGTGGAGGCAAATACAAAGGTTTACAAGCATGTCCATATCTGAAGAGCAATGATAAGTCCCTGGATAATTTGATGCAGAAAAATTAAGATCGCCTGGTTGTATTACATATTGGTTGTAGTTTGAGAACTGGGCCGACTGATGGCAGATCAGGTGGTGAGGCCATCACCCTGAGAAGTGGTCATAACAGCTTCACTGTGGCCACAGAGTCGGGAGGATCAGGGGAAGCAGATAGGAAGGGACCAGTCCCCTGAGTTCCTGAATAGCGCCAGAGTGTGGGGCATGGAGGGAAATCAAGACAAGGTGATGCCAAGCTAGTTCATTAGGTTTAATGTACAGATGGCAAGGCTATTGTCCACGAAGTCAGGATAATATTTACATGGTTATTTCCATTAGAGCTTGGGCCAGGCACTGATGAGTGACGGTGGAGCTAAAAAATATTGACTTACATTTGATTAACTCATATGAGAAGATAAGAATGTTAAGGCCATAAAAACAGTAGTAAGGAGAGCCCAGGAAAGGAATTGTGGGAGAGAAACTATTTTCTATTTATGTGATAGGTTTTTTTTTACATTAAGACAAAAAGTACAGATGAGGAATTTTTATGTTTTTATCTTAGTAAAGTTGGCACATAGGACAATATTTTCTAAAACACAGAGAAAATTCAAAAACAAACATTAGATTAAAATATTTTACAGTGTTTGCCTATACATGTAATGCAATCTATATTTAAGATGCTAGTGGGTTCCTATTTAGAGAGTCATGTTTCAAATAAGAGGCTTAACATTATCTTGAGCCATGGCTGTTTTAAATGTTCATAATATGCATATTTAAATATGTACTCATATTGTATGTGACAGATTCACACACTTCCCATGTCAACCATCGTACACTTCCATTAAAGATTTATTTATTTTTTTAAACACGTTTTACGCTCTCATAAAAAGGGGAAATTGAATCATAAAAATATACATGAAGTTAGTGTTTACAGTTTAGCTACAACTTACCAAGATTCTTCAGAGTCGGGAGATGGTGTATCTTGTTGCATGTGAGGGAAACCATCTTGGTTTTGCTCCTGGAGCTTTACAATAGCTGAATATTCCTTCAGATCTAGATAGAACAAGAAGGAGGCTGAACTGGTCTCGTCGGCATTAGTATTGAAAATTTGAGAATTGGTTATTGTCCACTGGGGAGATACTATTGAAAACTTAGTTCTGTGTGTTAAAACCCAGATGGAGAGTATATGCATTCCAATGAGGACTTTGTGGTCTTATATAGAAATTCATTCATTCATTCATTCATATTTGTTCATGTAGTAATTTATTTATTCATATAGTAACTCAATCATTCATATAGTAATTCATTCATTCACAGCTTTTTATTTTACATTTTTTGTTAATTCATTCATATTACATCTCAATAGTTATCCCATCCCTTGTATCCTCCCATTCCTCCCTCCCTCCCTCTTTCTCCCTACTCCCCTCCCCTATGACTGTGACTGAGGGGGACCTCCTCCTCCCCCTATATAAGCTCATAGGGTATCAAGTCTCTTCTTGGTAGTCATTCATACAATTTTTAATGTTTATTTTACCTTTATTTTATGTGCGTTGGTGTTTTGCTTGAATGTACATCTATGTGAGAATGTCAGATCTTGGAGTTATAGACAGTTGTGAGCTGCCGTGTGGGTGCTTGGACCTGAACCCGCTGAGCCATATCTCCAGCCCCTAGTATTTCATTTATTTAACATGCATTCACTAAACTGTCGTGTTCCAAACTCGGTACATAGTTTTAAGTTGTGTGTGTGTGTGTGTGTGTTTTTGTGTACCTGCGTGAACCACAAAATATGTGTATATATCGAACAGCCCATGCGGATCAGTCTCTCCTGTTATTGGACCCTGTACAATGAGTTCCTGCTTAGCATCAGGCACCCTTCCCTCATCTCCTGGCTCCACTGTCAGGTTTATTTTGTGATTTATTGTGAAAGCTATGCTCTGTACAACTCCAGGGAAGGCCATCCACACATAGATTATAGAACCCTGACTTCAGCCAACTGGCTTCCCCATCATTCTGGGTTAGGCCCATGCTAGCTCCATAAGAAAAATTGTCCCTTTAGCCCCAGTAGTAAAAGGATGGGATAACTCTTAGCTCAGAGTTGATGTAGTTGCTTGGAGCCTTCAAAAGTTTTTACAACATTTATTTACTTATTAAGAATAGAAAAGGGTTTTGTTGGTTTTTTTGTTTGTTTGTTTGTTTGTTTGAGACATGGTTTCTCTATATAGCTACCCTGGCAGTCCTGGAACTCACTCTGCAGACCAGGCTAACCTCAAACTCAGAGAGATCCACCTGCCTCCGCCTCTTGAGTGCTGGGGTTAAAGACATGTGCCCCCATGGTCAGATTTAGAAAAAAGACTGTTGACAGATGTATTTTGGTTTCTAGAAACACATAAAAGTGGATTCCAGGGCTTTTTCCCAAATGTAGAACAAATCACATATCTTTGGTTGAAGACTTTAAAAGGCATTGTTTTTCTTAAGAACCAAGGTCTCTAAAGCTATCTCATGATTTAGGATATTCAGTATCTGCCTGAACATCCTTTCTTCACTCCCACACAATTTAAGCTTATGGCTAGCTTTTGGGAAACGCAGTGGGTGGATCTCAATGTGATATTTAATCTTCACTGGGTTGAGAAGTGGCTAGGAGGTTAGTCAAGCACATTTTGTATGTCTTTGAGGGAGTTTTAAGACAGGATTAACTAAGGGTTAATCTACTCTGAATGTAGCAGCACCCATAGGCTGGGAGTCCAAATGGATTAAGCAGTGAAGTGGGGAAAAATTACCTCTCTTTACTTCCGGGCCACTATGATGAGGGATGATGCTGTTTTAGTTGCCCTCCCACCACGATGGACCAAAACTGGGAGCCAAAGGAACTCCTTCTTCTCTTAAGTCATTTTATTGCAACAGTGAAACTTGATTCAAAGCAGAGAATGGACTGTTGTGGTCTGCAGACCTCAGGGCCCGTGACGTGTGAGCAACCCTCCAAGTCCCCTCTCCACCACCCCAAGCAGTTCTTTATTTGTTGCTGTGTTACAAAGAGGCCCCAAATCGAGCTAACTTAAAACAATCTCCATCTTATGGCTGAAAATTATGTGGGCCAGCATTTTTGAAGAGACTTCACAAGGAATTGCTTATTTATCTTGAGATCAGATAAACCATGAGACACTTTGCCATCTGAGTTTTAAAAGTTCTTACCCTGTGGGTCCCAACCCTTTTGACAAACTCCTATACCTAAAAAAGAAAAAAAAAGAAAGAAAGAAAGAAAAAAATTTACAGTATGCTTCATAACAGTAGCAGAATTATAGTTATGAAGTAGCAACAAAAATCATTTTATGGTTGGGGGTTACCACAACATGAGGAACTATACCTAAGGGTTGAAGCATTGGGAACGTTGAGAACTGCTGCTCTAAAAAATCTTGTTTGTCTCTCTGGGCTCCTCCATTTTCCTGCCCATGAGTAACAGGCCAGCTTAGACTCACTCATACTATGACCTCAAGAGTATAACCACAAGCAAGAGAGGGTAACCTCATGTGTGAGCCACTTTGTGTTTGTGCTTTCATCATTCATTAATGTCCCACTGACCAAAGCAACTCTGGTGGCCAAGCCTAGATGTCAAGACAAAGAAATCATCCCTTGGGGAAAGAAAGGGATCATGCTAGTGAAAGGGAGTGTGGGCATCAGATCAACTCTAGCTGGCCTCTTGCAAACAAACACTCTTGGTTATGAGATGGGGATACTGACATGCAGGCTGCAGCATCACTATGATTATGAAATCAGTCGCCTCCATTGTTTTTGTTGCCTGGATCACTGGGACACAGAAAGGAAAAGGGAGTGGGGCAGGGTAGATGACAGTCTCATGGTAGGAGCTGAGGCACTGGAACTTACACTAAGCACGGGGAGAGATAAGATGCCACGTGCACATGGTCTGAATTTATTTAGTTCTCTTTCCCTACGGTTATATATAGAAAAAGTTTGGGACCCAGTTGAATTGGTCAAAAGTAACAGATATGCCTGCAAGGAAGAAAACAGAAAAGGACAATAAGACAAATTAAAATCCAAGGCAATAGAACAAAGGTCATAGCTACTGAGCTGACCTTGTGGGTGAAGAAAAGAGGAGGATCAAAGGCCACAGCTTGTGTACCTGAGATTTAATGGTCTCATAAGCAGAAAGACAAGGCAGCATAAAAGGTGCTTATTTGTCTGAAAAATGGGGCCTCTTGTGGGGATATTTAGAATTCTGAAATCCTAGAGTAGTTCCTTTGTGAAAAAGAGAATATGGTTTGAATAAGAATGTCGCCCATAGGCTCATATATTTAAATGCTTAGTCACCAGGGAGTGGAACTCTGATAAAACTAAAAGGATTAGAAGTTATGGCCTTGTTGGAGTAAGTGTGTTATTGAGGGTGGGCTTTGAGTTTTCAAAAGCCCATACCAGACCCAGTCTCTCTCTCTCTCTGTCTCTCTCAGCCCAATGATAGTGGACCAAACCTCTAAAATGGTAAAACTGTAAGCAAGCAACCAATTAAATGCTTTTTGTCTGTTGTTTTTCGAGACAGGGTTTCTCTGTATAACCCTGGCTGTCCTGGAATTCACTCTGTAGCCCAGGCTGGCCTCGAACTCAGAGATCTACCTTCCTCTGCCTCCCAAGTGCTGGGCTTAAAGGCCTGAACCGCCAGCACCTAGCTTAATTGCTTTCTTTTATTAGAGTTGGCCTGGTATCTTCTCATAGCAGTAGAACAGTGACTGAGACAGTGACCAGTGTATTGACATTGAAAGGAGTTTAAACAGCTGTAGCACATGTCAAGTTTCCCATTTTGTCTCAGACTGACATGTAACCAGGAAAATAATGTTTTATCATATGGAGCAAATTCTGTTTGTTTGTTTGTTTGTTTGTTTGTGATTTAGACAAGTTCTTGCTATGTAGCCCAGGCATGGCCTTGAAGTCAAAATCCTCTTGACGTTGGGGATGACTAACAAATGGTATCAGTATTATTTTTAATGTGTGTGAGTGGATCAAATTTTTTCCGTGTAAATTTAAGGACCTTTGTTACAGTGACAGCTGTTCATCACATCTGTTCACCTCTGTGTTCCCCACCACCACCACCACCACCGGAACAGGTCTCCTTTCCTCCCCTTTTTATCTGATGGCTTTTGCCACAGTTGCAGTGTCTGTGGATTTTCAGCTCTGTTTACAAGTGGCTGTAAACTGCCCAGCATTCAGCCTGAAACAACACTGTTCTTTGAGGCCATTACCAGTACCACCAGCACCCATGCCACCATCCCCCTACCCGTGGACTGTGGCTCGGATCCTCCCTCATCTCCCATCTCGTCTCCTCATGCCATCTTGCCTTCTAGCTGGTCCACAATGCATTCTCTAGACAGGATCCCAGCCAGCGTTTTAAGAACTCAAGTCAGATGCTATCACTTCCCTCTTAGTACTTTCCAGTGGTTTCACTTTTCACCTAGAATGAAATCTAGACTCCAACCCATGGCCTGGAAGAGCCTGAATGACCTCATTCCTAGCCCACATCTGTGACAGCACAGCTCCCTTCCTCCTCTGTTTTTCCCTTTCTTCCTGTCCTCTTTCTCTGCCTCAAGACACCAGGCCCATCCCCACCTGCCTTGTGACCTTTGCATAGACTGTTCCTTCTGCACAGAGAGCTTTGTCCCAGATTCCAAGTGTTCTTCCTCTTCAATGGCCTTTCCATGCCCCGGCCTCAGAAAGGCCTCTAGCAAATGCTGCCTGTTTTTCTATGGCTTCCTTTTCCTCTTAGTAACTATCATTCTGTAAAATTACCTGTTTCCTTGGCTTTCTTCTATTTATGATCTATTTTCATCCACTCAATTTTAAGCATTACAAGAGAGAGCATCAACTTTGGTTTCCCACTTTGTCCCCAGTTCAACAAGATCCTGATTAAATGCAGTTCAAGCAATTTCATACCATCCCCTGCTGCAAGGTCTCTGAATTTTTCACTCTAGACACCTATAACTTGATGCATAATGCTCTCGTGTCCATTATGTCCTCCAGGATTTAGCATAATCCTCCTTTGAGAAGTATTTCCTACCCAGAACAGTGGCACACGCCTTTAATCCCAGCATTTGGGGGACAGGGGCAGGCAGATCACTGTGAGTTCGACTCCAGCCTGGTCTACAAAGCCGGTCCAGGACAGACAAGGCTACACAGAGAGACCCTGTCTTGAAAAAGAAAAGAAAAAGAAAGAAAGAAAGAAAGAAAGAAAGAAAGAAAGAAAGAAAAGAAAGAGAGAAGTATTTCCTCCCAGTTGCTTCCTTGATGTAGTCTAAGACCAAATTTACAATTGATATAAGACTTTATAGAAAGTCAAATCTTCTATGATTTCCTCCCATAAACTGGTCCAGACACAAATATTAATTTTGTCCTCTCCCTAAATTGTCACTAAGTATCCTAAAATACATAATCTTTGTCCTTGTTCAGTTTTCTCACTACTAACAGTTTAATCCTAGTTTGTCTGAATCCACATTATATCAACAAGGACATCTGCTTGCCTTCCTAGTGGTACCTCAACTTTCTTTCTTCCTGTCTTCTGCAAAGTAGATGACAAAATATTGGCTAGAGAAGTCCTAATATAGATGCCTGCTTCTTGGAGATGTCTAGACTTTTCTCTGCAGTGATGACCAGTCACACCTCAAGTCAAACCCATTCTTTATCTCTCATTCTTTCCTAGCATGTCATCTGCAATTTATCTTATGTCTTTCTGTAGTCAAAATATCATAATTTTCTTTTGACTTAACTAGTCCAATTTTTACAAACAAAAACAGCTGCGAGGAAAGTTGAACACCTAGTGCTCACCATCCCTGGATTTGATCCCTACAAATGGGGAACAGTTTGGGGTTTTGTAATTTATTTTATCTTTTTTGTTTTTTGACTGATCTCTTTATTGGGGTAAAATGTCTGTAATTCATTCAATAATTCACTCTTTCTGAAGACTTCATCTATTACCTTTGGGGAGTCTTCCTGAAGACATAGTCATCCATCCACTGGGAAACATCAGTCTCTTCTTCTTCATTAACTCACGTTCATCCTATTACACCACTGACTCTCACATTGGATATCCCTTCAGGATACTCAAAGGCCTCTTTCAACCCAGATTGATGCATTTCATTCCCAGCGTTTTCAGCAAGAACGAGGTTAAGAGCACTGGCTACTCTTCCAGAGGACCTGGGTTCAATTCCCAGCACCTACACGGCAGCTAACAATTGTCTGTAACAACTCCAGTTCCAGGGTTTCTGACACCCTCACACAGACATGCAAGCAAAACACCAATGCACATAAAATAAATTTTTAAAAAAGAGAAATATATATAAAGAATGGGGTTGAAATTAAGGTTTTTCTTTTTCCATTAAGTTCCCAGATGATGCTAATGTTGCTGGGGATCACATTTGGAGACTCAACAACTTAATTATATGTGTGTGTGTGGGTCTGTGGGTCTGTCTGTGGTGTGTGTATATGATTATATATAATATAATGATATTATATATGTGAGATCATATATAATGATATAGATATGAGGAGCCTCACTCTCTATAACTCTGGCTGTTTTGGAACTTGCTATGTAGACAACATGCTGGCCTCTAACTCAGAGAAATCTGCCTGTATCTGCCTCTCAAGTGCTGGGGTTAAAGATAACATCTAACATATTTCTAATTTTCTAAAAACACAACAAAACTCTCCTTTGATTTTTTTCAGAGATTTCTAAAACTGGTCTGAAGGAGAGATAAACCTGGTTTGTAGGATCCCAAGTGTGGGATCGGAACGGTCTTGTGAGAGAGCAGGTGAGGTTAATCCACTCGAAGACCAACCATCTCGTGCGGGAGCTTGATTGTTGCCAGCTGTGAACAGACTCTGGGAGGAGATATATAAGCGAGCCCAGAACTGAGGTGGTGTCTTTTGGAGACTTGGGATAGTTTTGGCTGTTTATCGTTCCACACTCCAGGGAAGGCTTTGGGGCTCCGGCTCCTGCTGAGGTTCCGGGTTCTGGTTACTCCAGGTTCCAGCAGAAGAAATCCTGCTGATTACGCCAGGAGAATCCTTCCTCAGAACTGATATCCTTACGGTTTTGTTATTGTGTTCCTTAATCTTCTTTTCCTATTGTTTTGGTTAGTTGGGTTATAAGTGACATATGCTCGGTGACTACGTTGTTAATAAAATATATTGGTTAAGAAAATTGAGCCTACATTGGTCTCTGGAAATTTCCTCAGAGCAGTTTCTACAACCCCTTTTCTCTGGAGGCAGAGGCAGGAGGATCTGTATTTGTACAAGACCAGCCTAATCTACAAAGCAAGTCTAGGACAGCCAGACTACACACAGAAAAACCCTGTCTTGGGGTGGGGGATTTCTTCCTTAAAATGCTTTTCTTCATTTTTCTTTTCTTTTCTTTCTTTCTTTCTTTTCTCTGTTTGTTTTTCGAGACAGGGTTTCTCGGTATAGCCCTGGCTGTCCTGGACTCACTTTGTGGACCAGGCTGGTCTCGAACTCACAGTGATCTACCTGCCTCTGCCTCCCTCCCGAGTGCTGGGATTAAAGGCATGCGCCACCACGCCTGGCTATGCTTTTCTTCTTATCAGTTTGTGAAATGCCATGATGTGCTATAAAAACTAGAGTGACAGATCTAGAAAGCATGATGTAGGGAGAAGTTTGAAAAGGCCTGGGCTGCAGGCATAAGCAATGTTTCTCGAGCCGTGCAGCGCTCCGTGTCTCCTACTTGGGTTTCCCCTTCGATCTCTGTCTCACTGATTGTTCCCTGCTCTGGACTATCCTTTCCCTGTAACATGACAAGTGTCTACTTGTCCTGTTTGTTGTGCTGCAGGTCATTTGTTACTCGCTCGGCCATTTCCCTCCTTATGTTTCATGTCTGAATTTTAAAAGCAGCTTATTGTCCTTTGTTGGTGCAGTAGTTTGAGCAGAATTCCTGGGCCCAGACCCACCCTTCATAATGTTTTTCTTATAGGTTTCTAGGACCCTCTGGATTCTTCTATTTCCCCATTTTCCCATACTTCTCTCACTTTAATTCCCAATAGGAAGTCCTCACATCTATTTCCATTTCCTGGTAAGTGAAGTCTTTCACGGGACCACCCCTTGGGCTAGTGTCCTGATATAAGTGAGTATATACCATTTGAGTCTTTCTGCTTCTGGGTTAACTCACTCAGTGTGATCATTTCTAGTTCCCTCCATTTGTCAACAAATTTCAGGATTTCCTTGTTTTTAGTAGCTGAGTAGTATTCCATAGTATAAATGTACCACAGTTTCTTTATCCATTCTTCTACTTAGAGACACTTAGGCTGTTTCCGTGTTCTGGTTATTATGAATAAGGCCTCTATGAACATGGTTGAGCATATGTTCTTGTGTGCTGGAGCATCTTCTGGGTATATTCCAAGGAGTGGAATAGCTGGGTCTTGAGGAAGCCCTATTTCCAGTTTTCAGAGATAGCACCAGATAGATTTCCAAAGTGGTTGTACAAGTTTGCATTCCCACCAGAACGGGAGGACACAAGGGATGGGATAACAGATATAATCTGAATAAATTAATTAAATAATAAAAAAATGAATGAATGAATAAATAAATAAATAATTAAATAAAAAGCAGCATATGAGAAAGGCCTTCACTGGCCTTTCCAAGTAAGGCATGCCACTGCCACCAACTGAATCATTAAAGTTTATGCTAGACATTGTCCAATCATGTCAGAGTGTACACACTGGAGGCTCAGAAATTGCAAGCCAGCCCCAGCTGTATATGTGGAGGTGTCTGGCCTTGGATCATATAGTGAGTACCTTAAAAACAAACAATAAGTGTAAATGCCATGCTTCTTTTGTTGTATTTTAGCCTTGGCTAAAATGTGAGGTTTGTTCAGCTGACTCAGCAGTAAGTCCCCAGTGCCTCCCAAGAGGCCAGGGAAATAGATCCTCTTTGAAGTCAAGAATACATGAGTGAGTGAGAGAGTGAGTGAGTGAGTGGATGTGTGAGTGAAGACTGAGGTCTTATTTGTTTGTTTCTTTCTTTCATTGAAGTGAAATTCATAAAAGAACAGTTCTAAGAGAAAACAGCTCTTTTTCATTTAGTGCGTTCCAGTGGTCTGCAACCACCATGCCATATTTTAAAACAGTGTTATCACTGACATGTCACAGCAGGGCCCTACCTGTTGTTAACTGTTACGATTCCCTCCTTCCCTCAGTCAACTGTCAACTCTCAGTCCACTTTCAGGGCCTCTGGATCTAACTATCCTGCATTCTTCATATAAATGAAATAATTTAGCATACGATGCTTTATCTCTGACTTCTTTCATTTAGTGTCATAGTGTCAAGGTTCATCTACATTATAGCGGCTATGAGAGCACTGCCCCTTATTACAGCTGAATAATATTTCATTGTGTGTGCATGTTATAATTTGTTTAACCGTTCATTGGACGGATGTTTGGATGGGCTCAACTTTGAGCTATTGAGAGCAATGCTGCTGGGACATCATGCCCACTTCACTCGTCATGGGCCACAAGCTCCACTTCGGAGTCCGGGGTGCAAGCAGTGCCTCCTGGAGGGAAAGTCCGTTTCCTTCTTCCCTTTCTGGTTTTCCAGTTTCTCTTATTCTCTGGAAGGGCTCAGCATGGTTGTGAGCTGCTTCGCAAACATCTGCATCATCATCCATCGCTTCAAATCGAATTATTTACTCTGTGGATTTGGGCAGCCGATCCTAAACTACATAGGGCTAGAGCTAATACTGGGTGTCAGTGGGGAGAAGCTAAGGGGGAGGAAGGGAATGGTAGCTAAAATTATGACTTTTAAAGAATGATGCCCATTATAAGATAATCAGTTTACACATCCAGCAATGAACCTCAATTCTCTGGGAAATGTTAGGAGGAGCCAATGTGCTCTGATTTAAACACTTAGGGTCCCTTGGTGGTGTGTTCCGTACCATCTCCAGTGTTAGAAACTTTTAGTCTGCAATTAGATATATATCAGGCCATTAAAATATCATTGCATTTTAATGATTTGAATCTATGAAAATATGTAAATTAGTAATGGCTTATTAAACGTTACAGTTTTGGGTTATTGTAAAAAAAAAATCTCCACATCAAAAATGTTGGTGGGGGGCTTTTGTGTATTTTATTATTACATCATTCTTCAGTGAGGCTGACAAGAATGGAAATGTTTCTACAATTAATAATTTAAAAACATAAGTGTATTAGTTATTCTATGTGGAAAGGACTCCCGTGAAGTCTGAGTGCAGACCTTGTTTGAGTCTGAGCACTTTATCTGCGCGCTCCTGCTCTATCTGTGCTCTGGAAAGCTCCACTCAATTTAGAACATAAATTTCAAAATGGTTTCCTCCCTGGAACTGTTGGAAAGCCTGTAGTTATGTGGTTACTTAAATATTATTTCCATAGCTACGCTGGCTTCCAGCCCCAGCTGAAATGCATCTCAACAGGCTCCCTGTGAAAATGGGAAGGGAGGGAGCAAGAGAGAGAAGAACACTGACTTCCCTTCTCCCGAGGAGGAGGTATAATGTCTTTATAAAGTAATAATTAAAAGAAAAACAATTGCTGGAGCCTTATCAGGACCACGCAGCTGCGCTTCCTCCTTTGGCGTGAGCAGTGTTTCTAAGGTTATGACAAACCATGAAAATTGCATCTTTAGAGGAGTTTTATTCCTTTTCCTATGATTTGACTGAAACAGACAGCTACATTTTGTGTATATATAATTAGGCAGTAAAATGGGCTTTGAAGGCAAGTTCCGTTTAGCATGTGAGTCACACACGCAGCAGTGTTTCATTCAGCAGCCGAAGACTGATCTTTTTAATGCCTCAACTCGCTCAACGTGTTTTCTGAATACTACATTTTGTGGGGAAGGAAGAGAAAGAAAGAAAGAAAGAAAGAAACAGCCTTTAGCCCATATTTCTTTCTTCCTTTTTTTCATCTTCTTTCCAAAGGAAAAACTTCCAAAAGCCAGTCTAGGAAGTCTTTGGTGATTTAACCTTACGACAAACTGATTTTATCATCTTTTTTTTCCAGATTGTCGTCAGGGGCACCTCTGAAGGCTGCACCAGCTCCCGGCGTGTCTAATCCCCTCTCATAAAAAGCCATTGTGGTAGTAAACTGAGACCAGTGGCCTTTTCATTTTGCGCCTCTCAGCTCTCAGAGTAATGGCGCTAGGTCCCCTCACAGCGCTTTTTCCCTTCAGAGGAATAGTTTTCTCCCTTTAACTAGGGCGGGGATGGGGGAGGTGCTTTGTGGAGACAATGCTATTTTTCCACACTGTCCCCATATGTGGCACTAAGAGATTCCCCCCCCCCCCTTCCTGATCTTAAATTGGGAAGAGTTTTAACATGGGGCTGTTATTTGAGATGCAGTCTGTTTTTATGAGAGATTCTCCTCTGAGATTTCAAGAGTACAGTGAGAAACAGGCCTGGGTGTCACCCCGCCCCCACCCTTCCCGCGCCTCTTGTAATAGAAACCAAGCCTATCCTTGTCTGAATAAAAACTCGCCGCCTGCTAATCTCTGTGCTTTAGTTCGCTGGGAAACACTTGTCACACATTCCCTCCGCCCCCACTTCCTGCCAAGCCCCCAAATGCAGAGGAATCATATCAAGCTACGTGGTTGATTTACGCAGGCAATAGGCTGCCATTTGTAGGATGTCTTTCTTCTAAAGACCTGAAAGGACCTTAGGCGCACTATCACATTGACAGGGCTCAGCTCCAACATAAAGGCACAGAGCCAAGCACCACAGTCATGCCATTCTAAACTTCTCGGGTGATTAGTACCCTGGTAACCCAGGAGAGATACCTAGGTTTTCGTTCTTGATGGGAGTTTCCATGTCCATGCAAGAATTTCAATTTTCAACTCGGGCCTATCACTGGGTAAACCACTCAGTATTCAATTTACTTCCTGGGATGTCCCCCTGGGGAGTCTGCTCCCCAAGATGAAGGGCTTTACATGACAGGCAGGTGTATATATTTCCTCAATTGGCCTAATCTAATAAAGCTGGACATGATTTATATGTGCAAAATGTTGCCATGTTAAATAATTCAGAGTGAGACTGCCGTTCCTACTTGCACTGCAAATAGATGTCAATCTGCATTTGATGGAGTCAGTATCCCACAGGGATTCTGGATCAACTGAAAGAAAATGCATTGCTTGCCCTGGTTCCAAGGAAGAACGCTGGGGAAAGCTCTCTAATGGAAGCCTATGGATTTTGGTCCAAGCCAAATGAGATTTTTCCAAGTACGCCATCTTCCCTGGCTTCCATAGAGGATGTGACAGCCATCCAGGTCTCTGTGAATCTGATAGCAGGGCTTCCTTGTTGTAAGCAAGATGCATCTGTGCTCTCAAGATACCTTCCCCCTTCCCCCACCCCCACCCTGCCTGTGGGACACTCACTTCCTTCACTTCACCTTACTATATAGTCCCTGACTCTCCATTCCCCCGACCACAACCTTTCCTATTTCCTATTGTTTACCCCCAAACCATTCATTTTTAACTTCCACCCGCCCCCAAAACGGTATCTTAAAGCTTTTTGTTGTTGTTTTTGTTGTTTAATATTTTTCTCTGAGGCAGAGTCTTGTGACCCCATACGTCTCAGGCTGGCTTGGGACTCAATGTCTGCCTGTCTCAGCTTCCTGGATGCTGAGATTACATGCATGCGCTCTTGTGCATGGCAAAAGCAGCACCTTGGACCAAACTGTGTGTTAACCACAGAGACACAACAGGAGCTAACCAAAGTAAGACATGCATACTTCTATAGCAGTGTGTGTATGAGCTTCAGCAAAGGCTTTGTACAGCTGTGCTGATGTATGGCAGCTGAGGTTTCCCACACATAGCATCCTTGCTAATGAAAATGAAATGGAAACATTATAAAAATGATACAGCCAAGATTGGGAGTTTCCTAATAACATCAGGGCACCAGTCTGATCTTTCAACTTGGCCTAATTTTATGGCTGGATGTGTCCTGTGCTTTTAACTGTGTGAACTCAGCTGATCACAGCAGTCAGCTATTTCATCAGTCTTTTTTTTTTTTTTTTTTTTTTTTTTTTTTTTTTTGAGATAGGGTTTCTTTACGTTATCTTGGCTGTCCTGGACTTGCTGGCCTTGAACTCAAAGTCATTCACTCCCAAGTGCTGGGATTAAAGGTGTGCTCCACCACACCTGGCTTAACAGCTGATATGGATCCAGGTTTTGAGTTACTGAGAAAGAAGATGCTGCAAAAGATGCATGGTGGTGTGGAAACCATGCAAAGAACCCTACTCCGGCCACGTCCCCAGGCACAGAGAGCCAGGCACGGTTTCTCCAGGGCTGGCCCTAACGAAGCGGTCCGTTTGATTAAAGCATAATTTTGAAGTTTTTTCAAACTCAATTCTTATTAGTATATACACATGCTCAACTCTAAAGAAAAACAAAGTTAAAATATTTGCAGGAAAATGGATGGGCTTAGAATGGATCATTACGGAGCAAGGTCATACACTCTCAAAGGGAAAATAAATGCATGTTCTTTTTCTCATCTGGAGAACCTAGGCAACAATAAATACACATATGTTACTGTACTATGCTTAGTACAGTATGAAAGGGAGAAAAAGTTAAGTATCAGGGCCTAGGAAGGACTGATTGTCGGTAACAGATACGAGTTATGAAAGAGACTATGACGCTGAGTGGTTTTCTAGTTCTGAGTCTGACATTGGAGCTTCTGGTTTTGGCCGTGAACGGGTGCATGAACTGTGTCCTGCACTGAAACTGTACAGCTTAGTGTGAAGGACCACAGCTTTAGCATCAAGCGCCCAGCCTAAATGTGCAGATCAGATGTTCTCAACCTGTGGGTCTGGACCCCTTCTGTGGGTTGCATCTCAGATATTGTAATGCTTATTAGATATTTGCAGCACCCTTTATAACAGTAGCAAGTTATGAAGTAGCGATGAAATAATTTTATGGAGGGGGGTTACCACTACATGAGGAAATGTATTAATAGGTCACAGTGTTAGGAAGGTTGAGAACCCCAGGTGTAGATAGCTGTTCATTGGATGGTATAGACCTTGGGTCTGGTTGATGTTCGTGTGTGATGTTTCTATTTATGTGTGGGACATTTTTTATAATAAAGTTTTTAAAATTAAAAAAAATAGTAAACCCAATTCTGAGGAATATTCTATGTTAATGAAAGGGAAGCAGATAAAGAGATGAATACCTCCTGTCTCTCCTCCCTGTTTTTGTTTGTTTGGTTTTTGTTTTTTATGGTTTTTGTTGTTGTTGTTATTGTTTTGTTTTGTTTTTGAGACAGGGTTTCTCTGTGTAGCCTTGGCTGCCCTGGACTCTTTTTGTAGAGCAAGCTGGCATCAAACTCACAGAGATCTGACTGCCTCTGCCTCTCGACTGCTTCCGGCTCCTATTTTCTTCAAAGCATTTGTCACTATCTGAAATCACCATATTTTACTAGCTGCTTAGTTATTATATTGCAACTTTATTAGAATGTAAGTCCCATAAAAATAGAGACTTTGGTATTTTTCATATCTAAAATGGAGTTTGATATACCATGGGTACCCAATAAATATTCATTGAAAGAATCAATTAATTAATCACAGGATTTTTAAGCATGTATGTTAACATGTGATAGATTTTTTAAAATTCTATAATCTGTAAGTATTTAACTACTATTTAAATTAGTTCATTATTGTTTTGCATAAGCATTAGCCTTCTAAAACTATCTGTTTGACAAGATTCAATCAGGGCTACCTTTTTTTTTCCAAACATGTATAGTGAAATGTAAGTGTAAAATGCATAACTGTAAAGTCAAACAAAGAAGATGTTAATTACACCATAAGATACAACTTAAAAACAATTTTAGATGTAGGTTCTAGGTAACTTGTTATATTTAGACTTATTGACAGTGTACGGGAGCCCCACACTGTACACCCGTCCTGGCTCCTCACCTGCTAATATTAGAAATAACCATCTTCTTAGTCTCTCTTCCTACCTCAGTGATGGAATTTGAACTTCTGTGGATCAAGCTCTGGTTCTCCTCCCATAATGCCTTGCTTTGTTCCTTCATTAAAAATGATATGGTTGCTGCTACTACTACTTCTCTTCCTCCCTGTTCTCCTGCTCCTCCTCCTCCTTCTTCCTTGAAATGTTAAGATGAGAGTTAGGTGAGATACTTAGTATCACGCCTAGTAGATAGCATTCGATAAAAGTCACTATTTCTGGAAGCATTGTTACTTCTGTTATTCCCAAGCCCATTTTAGCCAGCCAGACTAGACTTCTGAAATGTATTCCTCCTCTCTCTATTGTTCTGGTTTGAGGTCTCCCTTTAGCTAGCTTGGATGGCTTTCTTTTATGAAATTGCCTCAGTTGATATCTAGCCTTTTATTGGAAAGACTCGCACAACCATTGTAGCGCTTGAATGAACCCGATGTGAACACCAGCATTGTACATCTTGTCTGGCTCCAGAATCAGATTCTAAATCTAATTACCACCTTCTCTCAGTCTCTTATTTTGGCCCTGAAAACTGGTTCAAGAGAAAATTATGAGTTGCTTAAACATCAGGATAATCTTGTCACTGTCTTTGATGTGCAGCCGTGGACGAGCCACATGCTAACAGAGCTTCCAAGGTTTCCTCTGTAAAATGAAGAGTTGGGTTAGGAGTCTCCTCTGAGGGTTGTGAGTATAGCTCAATGTTTAGGTGTTTTCCCAGCACACCCTGTGTTCACTTCTCAGCACAGAAGAAGAAGAAGAAGAAGGGAAGGAGAAAGGGAAGGGGAGAAATAGAAAAGAAAAATCAAGGAGAGCTTCTAAAAGTTATTTCTAGCTAAAAATGTTTGACTCAATAACGCAAATAAGCCAGGCATGGTGGTGCACATCTTTAATTCCAACAGAGACAGGAGGATCTCTGTGAGTTCGAGGGCAGCCTGGTCTACAAAGCAAGTCAGGACAACCAGTACTAACAAGAGAAACCTTGCCTCAACAACAACAACAACAACAACAACAAAACCAAAAAAACCAAACCAAAATAAAACAAAAAAACCCTACTACTATTACTACTAGAACTACTACTAATAATGCAAATAAATGTTTTACTTTCATATCTTTGCAGGTTAGATTTTCAAAGAATTTCTACTATAGCAAGGTATCCCATCGCACCATTCTCTCTGATATTAGACAACCCAACAGAGGTTTCCAATGCACTGATCTATTTCAACATCTCCTGCAGCTGTGGACTTCTGACCATCTGGCATGTGTACACACGTGTATCTATAACAATTTGACTCCACTGGGTGTGGTGGCACAAGCCTTTAATCCCAGCACTTGGGAGGCAGAGGCGGGTGGGATCACTGGGAGTTCTAGGCCAGCCTGGTCTACAAAGTGAGTCCAGGACAGCCAAGGCTAAACAGAGAAACCCTGTCTCACCCCCCCCCCCCCACCAAGCACACATGTACAAGAAAAATTTGGAAAGACAGGCTTTTCTAGTTGACCCACTCAGCTTGTTTCTAGTGGCCCAACTCTTTTCATCCACTCACATTTCTGCACGACTCACCCTGCTTCGCTGAACCTAACCCTGACATAGACATTTTTCCCCAGAGCCTTCCTTCTAAAGGCTTCTACGTCGCATGGAGCTATGAGTGAATAAATCTGGTGTGTTTTTCATGTTGCTTTGCATTTGCTTATGGAGGTGACAGCTGTAACTCTCGTGAGGGACAGGAGAGGCATTGTTCCTTCCCACTACCAGAGCCTCATGACTCACAGTTACATTAAGTCACACTGACTCCTATGACCCTCACAACAAACTAACGAGGTATGTAGGGCAAGCTTATTGTCCCAATTTATACAAGAAAAACTAGGGCACAGCAGAAAACTGAAGTGCTTGCCCTAGGCACCACAGCCGATTAGTAACAAGTAGGACAGGAACCCAGGATTCTAAGTCCCAATCGGGGGTTATTTCCATGTTGCCGGGCCCCATTCTTACCAGCTGATGCACCCCACAAAGTGTCCATCACCAAACCTTCACAGCAGGAAGAAATCTTTCCTGCCCACTGGCCACATGACTCTCTTCATAGAATTACTTATGTGAAAACACATCCGTGCATATGTTTCCATTCAGATGAAGAGCTAGTGGAGTTACACAGACGTGATTTACAGTTACAGATGTGATGTGTTCCTGGACATTAACACCCTGCCTGTGCTCTGCTTTTGTATACATTTATGTCCTCTATTATGTCCCCTAGTGTGGTAGATGATGGAACAATCAGCATTAAAGAAGTCAAAGCACCGGGATTTTAGTGGATAAGTGAATAGCGTTGCTGTTTGCGGGGAAACGGTAAAAAATGGCCACTGTTTGAACTGTGGCATTCTAGTTGTGTCCTTGAATGATTCATGAGGTCAGACGTTCACTCTTGCCAACTTAAACATACCTGCCTAACTTTATTACTGCTACAACCTGGCGATTGCTATGACTCTCTTTCAAGAAAAGCCTAAAAGTTTGAAAATGTCTCATCCGGTTTCCATCTTCCATCATTGCTCTCTTTCTTTCTCATGGGTTATAACAGCTTTACTTCTGTATCTTTTGAGTTGTACATTTCTAAAATCCAAGCAAGTCTGTAGCACAGTGGTAGGGTGCACTAGGTAAGCTTGAGCCCTGGTTCAATAAGCAATAAATAAACTAAATACACGTGAAATAGTGAAATCAAATTTTATTTGTTGACATGTCTAGCCACACTTTAATTCTTCTGAAAGAAACATAAATGGTTTAGGAAGTAGCATTTGTTCACTTGAAGTCTTGAAAGACAGATATATCCAAGAAAGTACTTGTTGCCGGGGTTCAGTGGTGCACACCTGTAATCCTAGCATTCTGGATGCTGAAACAGGAGGATTTTTAGATTCAGAACCAGTGTCAAAACTAAACAAACAAACAAATAAAATCAAGTAAACAAACAGGCAGACCCCCCAAAATTTACTTGGGTGTTAAAGGTTTTCAGCTCCTCAAATTCACATATTGGAGTCCCTAGGGTAGCTATGTCTGGGGAGGGAAGAAAGAAAAGTTAGGGTAAGTAAGTTCATAAGACTGGAACTTGGTCCTGTACAAACAGCATCCTATAATGAAGAGGGGCTAGAGACTTTCTCTCCCTGTTCCTCTCTTTTCCTTCTCTACATGCAGACATAGGAAAAGGACCTCACTAGAAATAAACTATACATGCTGAGAAGATGGCTCCAAGGCTAAGGGCACTGACTATTTTTTGTTGTTGTTGTCGGTTTTTGTTTTTTTTTTTGAGACAAGGTTTCTCTGTGTAACCTTAGCTGTCCTGCACTCACTTTGAAGATCAGGTTGGCCTTGAACTCACAGAGATCTGCCTGCCTCTGCCTCCCAGGTGCTGGGATTAAAAGGCATGCGCCACCACTGCCCTGCTGGGCACTGACTGTTCTTGAGGAGAACCTAGGCTTGTGTTCAGAGATGACAGAACTTTACACAAGCCATGGAAAGCAGATATTTAATGTGGTATTTGTACTCATGCTCAGCCATGCCCACTTCTGCATAGGGGTTTTCCCTACCCAATAATATTAATCATAAGCCTAAGTGAGAAAGTTATAAGTTGCCTGAAATATTCTCCATTTTCTATATCTAGTAGTGGTCTAATAATATTTTATATTGCAGTATAGGCGATTTGATGGTCTTGATTAATACAATGCCTCCTTCTTTGAGGTGTTGGATCAAATCATCAAAGAGCTTGGAGACAGCCCAACATAAACCCTTGAACTGACATCTTTGAAGGAAGAGATTCTATAACGTGGTCACTACAGGGCTTACCCAGGCATTTTCATAAATGCCAAGAGGAGACACCTTGGGCAGAGGATAAATCAGGGACATGACCTTCCTGAGCTTCCAGCCCCGATGAAAAGGTGTCGTCGTCAGTGATTTGAAGGCGTAAATACCTTGGAAGACAGAATCAGGATTCAGGAAACAGAATAACTCCTGAGGGAGAAAGGATATAGTTATACTTAGAGAAATTAGTGCTGTGAAATTAATGCTGTAAAAGATTTGAGAAGATATTGCATAGGTGAAAGGATGGGCTGGTGTGAAAACAAGCAAGGATTTTTAGAAATAAAAAAAAGTAAGATTATTGAAATAGAAGGTCTCTGTGAATAGGAAAGCCAGCATAATGGATAGGCTTATGATCAAATTAATGAGTGAGAAAATTGAGTGCAGTGGTCTGCTGAAGTGCAGGGCGAAAGGACACTGTACTGCTCTACCCTGAATCCAGATGTGCAAGCCGCAAGGCCTCTTACCTCAAAGTGTGAATGTCTAGAAACAGGGTCATAGAAGAGGTAACTGTGGTTAAGTGGGGTCCTGTAAGTGAGCCTTGTTCAATCTCACTGATGTTCTTGAGGCAGGACGAAGCCTGAATGTGTGAAAAGACAGACCAGATGTGGGCATTCATAGTGAAAGCCTATATGAGGAGAGCAAGGAACGAGGCGTCGAAATACCCCAGGATGACTGGCAATTTTTTGCTGCTTCTAAGAGACAATTTCTGTTGCATAACCTACCTAGTCTGTAGCATTTTGATAGCTCAGCCCTAGCAAAACAATACAGGGAAAAACAAACAAACAACAGCACAACAAAACATGGGAAGTATGCCGGGCGTGGTGGCGCACACCTTTGATCCCAGCACTCGGGAGGCAGAGGCAGATGGATCGATGTGAGTTTGAGGCCAGCCTGGTCTACAAAGTGAGTCCAGAACAGCCAGGGCTACACAGAGAAACCCTGTCATGAAAAACCAAAAAAACCATGACAAAAACAAGACAAACAAACAAACAAACAAACCATGGGAAGAATGAGAAAAGGGGCTAAGAAACACCTCAATTTAAAAACAACAACAACAACAACAACAACTATTCAATAAAATTTCCAGGGAGGTAAAAATAAACATAACGGCAGAAAGAATATACTCAAGAAATGGGAAGCAGTTAAACAGCCTTCCTGCATGGCCTCTGTTTCAGTTCCTGCCTCCAGTTTCCTGCCCTGACTGAGTTTCCGCCATGGCTTCCCTCAGTGAGGGACTGCGGTCAGTATGTGTGAGTCCAATAAACCCTTTCTTCCCCATGTTGCTTTTTCTCATGTTCCTTATCCCAGCCATATAAATCGAACTAGGACAATAAGTAAATCAGAAAAAAATTTTTTTTCCTATTGATACATTTATCTATTTTCTACCTAGGTCTGCAATGAATTTTTTTGCCTAGAGTCCGGTAGAGTTCTTAAAGCCTCTGTTTTTGTTCCCCATTGATAACATCATGGTTAGAGCTAGATCAGTCTGAGACAGCCGGGTCTGCAGAGTGAGTTCCAGAACAGCCAAGGCTACATAGTAAAACCCTGTCTCAAAATAAAACCAAACCAAACCTGTGTGCCGTGATATATGGCACTTGTATTGGCAATGTGGGTACATGTGTACATAGGTGCACATTGGTGTGCAGGCCAGAGGTCAGTGTCTGGTGTCTTTCTCAATCACTCTCCATCCTTAACTTCCTTGAGCCAGGGCATCTCATTGAACACGAAGATCACCCATTTGGCTAAGCTGCCTGGCCAATGAGCTGCAGGGATCTACTCTGCTCCTCAGCCCTGTCTCAGTGCTGAGGTTACAGGTGTGCGTCATTAGGCATTCCAGGGATCCAAACTGAGCTCTCTTTCTCTTAGTCATAATAACATCTTTGAAATGAGGAATGCTTGTCCACTGGAGTCACATAAGAAGAATGAACAAATTCTCCTCAGGAAATTGCTGGAAAATTCAGCCCTCTGGTCTACACCTGAAGGGGTTTTTAGCTTCCATACTGTCTAGGTGGGATACCAAGGGGAGCTGGAAGGCCCAGCCATGGCCAGTGTTTTGACATTACAACATAATACTATTATCCACAAAGTTAACACAAACCAACCAAACACATAAACACAGACACAGGCACACACAGACACATGCAGACACAGACAGACAGACAGACAGACAGACACACACACACACACACACATGGACACATGCATGCACGCATGCACACTCACATACCCACAGTGCTTCATAGCTAACCACAGGTAACCTTCGATGCACACAGCCCCTAGGCCTTGAGGCAGACACTGCTGTGTGAGAATAGGCCATTGAATGCTGCTCGTTGCTTTCCACTGAAGGATCATGGGACTTCATTGCTGAGCGCTGGTTCTGGAGGGGCCTCCTAGGCTTCAGAAACTTCCCACCAGGACTCCCAGAAACCAAAACACATGCCCCTTTCCTTCTGCAATTCTTCAGCACCCTCAGCCACTAATGCTTAACATTGGGCCTGCCAGCTAGGAAAAGCATTTAAGGGCTCAGATTCATCTCACCTCGCAGATAGAACAGGTCATCTGAGGGCAGAGAGGGCAAGAAAATAAAACTGGAATTACTGTCTGCTATGTGCCAGGATTTCACCTTATGATAGATAGCTTGAACCTCTTATTTCAACTTCCCTGAAGGATTACTCCGATGGTTCCCAAAGGTGAATGCTTGACTACTGATTGTCCTCTATTGTGACTAAATTTATTCTTTTCTTCTTAATAATTGTGTGTGACATGTGTGTGGGGGTGTGTGCATGCCATAGCACATATGTAGAGGTCAGAGGACAACTCTGTGGAGGTGATTCTCTTCTTCCACCTTTATATGGGGTCCAGGGATTGAACTCAGGTCATTAGGTTTGCTCAGAAATGGCTTTTACCTGCTGAGCCATCCTCCAGCCCCATTATTTTCTAATCATAACTGTTATGTGACTACCATGTCATACCCTGTCAGTGTGGTTTGTAATGTTACCAGTTGAAACCCATATGCCACTATAAATAGACATGCAGTTTCTTTTTTGGAGTAATCATACTGTTCTAAAATTACATTGTGGTGATGGTTGCAAGGCTCAGTGTTAAAATTCATTTAATTGTACACTTCCCTGAAATAAAACCAATGGAGGCTTTTTTGGTCTGCAGATCATTTGATTTTCAGGAATCCTGTGCAGTCATTGATTACTTATGCCTTGGATATATTCCCAATTCTTTCCTTGGTTTGTCTGTTAGTTTTGATCAAATTTACCTGTTTTTATTTGTTCAAGTCCTTATGTTTTCTTTTTTCCCTTTCTTTCTATTATTTATTATTGTTGCTGTTTTTTTTTTTTCCTGGCTGAACTGGAACTCCGTGCAGATATACTATATAGATTAGGCTGCCCTTAAACTTTTATCGATCCTCTGCCTCTGCCTGGTGAGTAGTGGGGTACTGATATGCTCCATAATCCCATACTACTCGAGCTTTCCTATTTGCTCCCACATACTTACATGCTGGTCTTCTTGACAGTCCATTATCTTGTTTTCTGTCTATTCATATTAAGTTTTGCTTCAATAAACGTACTTTCCACTCTTCAGAAATACATTCCCACAGCCCTTTCCTCACTGTGGTTACTGTAATTAGGCTGTAGAATATCCTTATGGAATTTTCATCTTCCGGTTTGAGAGTTTCCAGATTCAAGATTTCTTTAGCCTGAAAAACAGTTGTCTGGTTTTTTTGTTTGTTTGTTTGTCTTGAGACAGGGCACGGTGTATGTCAAGTTTGCCTCAAAGTTGCTACGTAGCTGAAGATGGTGTGAAAATTCTGATCCTCCTGCCTCCACCCCCTGAGGGCCGAGATTATGGGTATGTGCCACCACTTTTGAGTTTATTCAGTGCTGGGAACCAAACCCAGCCCTACTGACTGAGGTCCATCCCCAACTTGATCATCTCCTGGGCACTGAATGTGCTCTCGGCTCATTTTCGTTGCTCACTATTCATTTCTTTTCCCTGCACTTTTGGGGACTCTGTTCTCTCAAGTCTTTACAGACATGGAGGATCTATACATCTTACCACCAAACATGTCTAATAGCCTGATTTCTAAAAACTTGTTCAGACCTCTATTATATAGTTCATTTACTCTTTGACCTTTTCAGAATACTTTTTATATATGTCAATAAAAGCCTGTAAATTAGAAGGGATTGAAGTCTTTCCCACAGTTATTATTCAGGGTAGGCCACCACCCCATGATTAACTCAAACTCCTCTTTGCAGGACCTGTGACATGAGAGGCAGCCATGCCTCTGGTTGACACAGCACAGAGCCAAGGGCTGGCAGGTGACCACAGAATAACCAGATGGCTGCTCCCATTATTGCCCCCTGAGGAGAGTTTTCTATCAGGTTGCAATAGTCACCTTTGCAGCAGGACTTCACTCTATACACTGTCATTCTCCTTCAAGACTTCTCAGAGTCAGCCAACCTGAGCGGATACTGATGCTGATGCTCCGTCTTTGCTCCCTCTGCATCAGTGTTCATCTCTTCCGCTCGCAGACCTTTCCCCCCATCTCTATTTGAGCATGGCAGTCAATTTAACTTGCTTCTTCCCCATAGCCTGGAATGATTCCTCAGATAAAGCGAACCTTTCTTCTTTCCCAAAGTCACACTTTTTGTACTTATTACCATAAATCAATTCCCTTTCGGTTTGGCAAGTATCTTATCTTACCTAGGAAACGTGAGTTGTTGCAAGGGCACAGATGACAACGTCTTGTGCCTTTTCATATCTTCTGTGAGCCTCATAATTGCCAGGTGAACGGCAGAAGCTTAATCATGGAAAACGAGTTAATATTTATCAAATGTTTAGTGTAATTCTGTGCACAGGGTGTTATACAGGTGTTTGTTAAATAAAATGAAGGGTTGATAGGACGTAAGCTTGGATTTGGGGAGACTATTGTTATTGTAATTACTGGAAATGGTGTCTATAATTTATTAACAGGCTCAGATAATTTCCTCTTTATTACCAGACTCCTACGAATGTGGAACCATGGATGGAAACATGGCTTTCTTTTTGTATTCTGTTCCTTTTTTTCTAATTACATATCACTTCTCTCCCAGTGATAGTTAAATCTCATTATATTTAATGATTTATCCATTTTCTGCTGTAACAGTTTTATCAGCAACTCCTTGCATTATAATCTCATTATTTCACAAAATTATATCCTATTTGTTAAGAACAGTAACTGTTACCATGATTTTATCTCCAATGCTCTTTTCGGTGTCAGTGTTTTAGCCCTCTTTGTGAAAAGATTAAACATTTTCTTCTCCTCCTTTAGTCAGATTCTGCTCAATGTTGCATATATAAGTGTCTTCCACTCTATGTTCCTATTTTACTTGAAGAATTTAATTCTTCATCTGAACTGTGCAGGCCTCATTTCTACAATTCTGTGTTTTGAACGAAAAAGAAGGCATGCACTGAGGAAATTTAAAGTACCATTTTTTTCCCCTTTATTCCAAAGTATAATATGCCTGTAATGAAATACTGCTGCTTTATTTCTTAATTTCTATTGACTCTATCCTCCTTATGGGACTGATATTTTTACTTCTTGATTGAAATGTTCTTTGTGGAAGGAAGTTATGCAGTGTTTCACCGAGTCTCAAGGCTGCATGCTGGCTGTCAGGTAGATCATTGCAGGCTTTCACCCTCTGTGGGCTCGATGTGCACTTGGTTTCCTAAACAAGAAGAGAAAAACAAGCCGTGTCAATACAGGGTAGGGTTCAGATGTGACTTGTCGCTTGTGTGCACGTGGTATGTGTGTTATAACGTCATTTGAGGTTATCTCACCATATCAGGATGATGTGAAAGAGTCTCCAATGCCAAGGGTTAAATTGTGCTTTTGAGTCATGTTCTTCTCCGCCCGAATCCTCACAGCCTTTCTTCCTTCCAATGTTAGCATGCAGAGTTTTATACAAACGCTGTATGAGCAGTGTTAGTTATAGTGTATTCTTTGAAGAATAGTTATTTATTTGTGTATGTGTGTCGTTGCTGTGGAGGCTGAAGGTGTTAGCTGTAGGGGCATGTGCAAGTCACAGTCTGCATGTACAAACTAGAGGACAGCTTTTGGGCATCAGCTTTCACCATCCACGTTGTTGTGGTTTTTGGTGTGCTGTTGTGCTGATGCAGGCTTGAAAATTCAAATAGATGATCTGCTTTCTGCCTTCCCTCACAATATTCGCCCCTACTTAGTTTTTTACATGGAGTCGGGTTTTTTTTGTTGTTGTTGTTTTTTTTTTTTTGGTCTTTTTTTTTTTTTCCAGACAGAGTTTCTCTATGTAGCCTGAACTCACTTTGTAGACCAGACTAACCTTGAACTCACAGAGATCTGCCTGCCTTTGCCTCCCTGACTGCTGGGATACAGGCATGCACCTTGCCACGTGGCTTTACATGGAATCTTGGGGTTTTTGTTTTGTTTTTTAGTTTTTCAAAAAATTTTTTTTGTTGTTGTTGTTTTCAAGCTGTGTGTAGCCCTGGCTCCCTGGAATCACTCTGTAGACCAGGCTGGCCTTAAACTCACAGAGATCTACCTGCCTCTGCCTCTTGAGTGCTGGGATTACAGGCACGTGCACACAACACCCCCATCCACTTTACATGGAATCTTAAGATCAAACTTTGGGTCTTTAGCCTCATCTTGAAGGCACTGAGCCCTCTTCTTTATGTAATATAACCATGTGCATATACATAACACACATGCACATGTATGTGTTTCTGAATGTTAGGACCAGAGAGAATATATTTTGTCACACAATTGCTTACCTCATCACTGTTATAATTTCTACGTGACATAGTATAGATTTTTAATGGAAGTTTTGCATGCATATATATATATTTTTCATATACATATGAAAATATTTGAATTCTTTCATCCAGGAAAAGAATTCATCCCCCCAATGCTCCTGTGTTTAACTTAAAAAGGTTATGATGCTGGCACACACTTTTGTGGCAGGCCAATATACCAGTGAAGCCCACAGTGTTGCTAGGTTAAATCTCAACTTCTTTATGTGATATCATTGTACTCAACTTTCTGGTCTGCTGTAAAGATTAAATACATTAATGCATGTGAAGAATTAGGGAGAATTTTTGGAATGTGTAAGTCAGAGATGTTTCCAGTTGCTGTTTTCTTGAGTTTCAAATGGTTTTTGTTGGTTTGCTTGTTTTTGCTTTTCAAAACAGGATTTCTCTGTGTAGCCCTGGCTGCCTTGGAACTCACTTTGTAGATGATCCGCCTGCCTCTGTCTCCCAAATGCTGGGGTTAAGGGCGTGCGCCACCACAGCCTGACTAAACTAAAGAGATTTAAGCTAAAACATTCCAGAACAGAATATATAATGTTTAAAATTATAATAATGAAAGCAAATGTTCATTTGTTCTATTAAGTTCTGTGAGAGTCCACTAAAGAGCAGAGCCACGCAGTAAGAATCTAAACAAACTGAAAACATTAGATGAAATGTTCATTGAACGCCATTTTTTAGGGATTAGAGTGGTATCTCAGTGGTTAGGAGTACCTGATGCTCTTCCAGAGAACCCCAGCTTGATTCCCAGTACCCATGTAGGGTAGCTTAAAGCTGCCACTTAATTTTTTTATATATGAAAAACAAAACAAACAAACCAAACCAAAACAAACTGAACTGTGACTTCAGTTCCAGGGGGTCTTATGACCTTTCTGGTACCTGCACACATGTGGCATGCATTCATACAGAAACATACACAAATAAGGATAAATCTTAACAGTCTAGGTTTAATAGCTTCCCAGTAAGATTGTTGTGTTTTATGTTTTACAGGAGTGTGTGTGTGTGAGTGTGTGTGTGTGTGTGTGTGTGTAAATGTGGGTAGAGAAAGAGGGATGAGAAAGAGAGGAAATGATTAAAATAATTCTATAAGAAGAGGATCCATCCAACAGGCTAGCCTGCCAGCCTATGTCGAGCTATAGAAAGACGAACAGCCCAGGCCCAGGCGCCAGCCAATCAGGAGGCCGAGAGCCACATTTCCGTAACGATGATTGGCTAGTAGTCTGGGGGCTGGCTGAGCAGCAAGAGGATGGGGAAGAAAACGCTCTCCTGAGAAAATAGCAGAACAACTTTCTGTTGTTTACTGCGTATTCTCCAAATGATTGTAGTGATTCATCCTTTAGGAAGGCTTGTTTAGAAAACAAAAGAGGCACAGTTGTTCTCAACAACAGTGGCATTCAACGGCCAAGAAGCTGAGCAAAATGGAAGTCTTCTTTATAAATCAACTTTAGGCTTCTGATTTCTTCCAAGCAAATATGTGAGAACTTGTCTAGGAGAGGCGGGAGGGACATCAATCACTAATTAGAAATTGCTGAGTTTGACGAGCGCCACCATTGCTTTATTAAACGTGTGCCAACTTTATGAAATTTGAACAAATACAGTTCATCGAGTATGAAAATCCTCTTAAATATACTCTTTTCAGAGTTGAGGGTGTCCTGCCAACCTCAATAGCAAAGCTGTCTTGGGTAGGTTTTTTTTCCCCCTCCTGAAGTCATATATTTGTATATATGTGAAAATTTTAGACACATACTCATCATCGTGTTTCATAATGCTCTCACAGATTTTTCTACCTGTAACTATCTGCTCCCAGTAAACCATGGAGAGAGTCCTGGCCCAAGGTCAAGGCACAAGAGGACAGTGAACGTAATGGCTATATCCAACAGACGTTTGCCCTTTTCCAATTTGGTGCTAAATTACCCTGTTGTTTCAAATTCACACAGAGTAGTGGCCACATTTCACCAACGAGATTTTCAGTTTTGTTTTACAAATACTTTTCTCACTACTGGCTCTCTCTCGGTCTGGCAGTGAGACTTACCAGTGTAATGCAGATTAGGCAGAAGGATTTTGCAGACTTTCCCAGTGGCCATTCCTTGGCTGGCTAACAGACCAGCCATTCAGAAGCAATTTTCTTCAGGCTGAAATTATGTGCTGACCGTAGCAGATCACTTCCCACAATAACCCTTCCCCCCACCCAGCGCTAAATACAATCTGTCTCCTACTCACTGTAATAACGTGCAAATGACTGTAATTTTGCAGACAAGAAACAGCCCAAAGTGAAACGTGTCTAAACAGAGGTCGATTTGAAAAATCAGGGCTATTACCTAAATCTGTAAAATACATATTGTAATAAAACCAGCAACAGCAATCTCCAATAAGTAGTTCTAAAAAACACAGCTTGTGTTTTGATCTTCTTTATGCACCCGGTCTTCACAGGCATAAAAGAGAACTCCTTTCCTAGGAATGCTTTCACGGCATGTGATGTAAATGGCCTAACATTGCTAGCTGATCCCAGACCCTGCTAGGGCACCTGTGCAGCCATAGTAGCCAACACTACCCCGATAGTGCCTAGGGCCAAGCTGAGGTGTGATTTCAGACACTTAACACTGACCTACTTTGCTGTTCTCTCAATACACGCACTATACGAGTGTTTTTCTTCAAGCAACAACAACAAAAAAACCCTAGGTTCTCTCAAAGTGAAGTGTAGCAAGGACAGGCTGCTGCCTTTTCTTCTCCATTAAGGGACTGGAACTGCACAAGAAAACAGGGAGAAGCCACCCTCATCTCTCTCTCTCTCTCTCTCTCTCTCTCTCTCTCTCTCTCTCTCTGTCTTAGTATCGAACTCATGCCCTCAAGCAGGGTAGGCCAACACTCTACCATGGAACCATACCCCTCCTTAGCTCTTTATTTCTTTACTATTAAAATCCACTGTCATGTTAAATCAATGGCTCCATTTGCCCTAAATCATCTCCAGTTGCTTAAACTAAGCTAGATCACAAAGAGCTGTCAAGACTGCGTCATTCTGTCTTTGTGAGATTTTAGGCTAAAATGAGTTAGCAGGACATAAAACCCACCTGAAAAGCCCACATTAGAAGATCTGGGCGAATATCTGTATTTGTGGGATGGCTATCAGAAATGTAGGTTTTTGTTGTAATTGTTGTCTTGTTTTGTTTTTCCAGTAAGGGATATCATCAGATCTTTCTTCCTTCACTTTTTTTTTTTTAAATCAAGGACTTTATTTATTTATTTATTTATTTATTTATTTGGTTTTCAGAGACAGGGTCTTTCTGTGTAGCCTTGAGTGTCCTAGACTCGCTTTGTAGACCAGGCTGGCCTCGAGCTCACAGTGATTCCCCTGCCTCTGCCTCCTGAGTGCTGGGATAAAGGTGTGTGCCACCACACCCTATCAAGGACTGGAAATGGTTCTATATGCAAGATCATTTTTCCCTCGGCACTTTATTTTGGCAAGGTTACTACAGAATAATGTAAAATATCAAATGTTTGATCAAAAGAACACCGCTTGGGTCTTTTTTTTAATGACATTTATCCAGAGATAGACATTGGTAAAAGTACTCAATGGAAATTCCAGTTCAATTTCATGCTTGGGGTGTAAAAGGGTAGCAGTTTTTTGTTTTGTTTTGTTTTTTTGCCCCCACCCCCACCCCCAGAAGCTCTTGAGCAAGTAGGAGCAATTATCTGTAGGTGAAAAGAGTAAAAACCTCTTAATGTTTTTGTGGGTGTTTCATTAATCAACTCTGTATTCTCTAGAAGGGAGCAGGTCCCCTGCCCACTGCCATCAGGCCGACCACTGCTGAAGGGTTCCAGGTGGATAACAGTCTTTCCCTAGAGTTTTGTTAGGTAGCCAATATATTTCTTATTTCACCTAAATTAGGTCCCTTTCCTGAAAAATTAAGCTCATGTAATTAATATTTTAGGATCTCTTCTTTCTAGATTTTCTTGTGGTCTTAGGAAGTCCCAAGGACTCCCAAGTGTGTAGTGCATATAGATTTAGAAAAGCTTTAATTTGCTTCCAAGTAAATAAAAACTCAAGAAATGATGTCTGCTGGGCATGATGGCATATTCTTATAATCCTACCACTTGGGAGGCAGAGGATATCAAGTTCCTATCTAGCCTGGGCTACCTAGCGAAATGTTTGTAGAAAAAAGGGTGCATGTGTGGGGGAGGGTAAAACTGATTCTCATTTCTGACTGTTAATAATACACACCAAATCAAAAGGAAAAGTCACAAATAAAGACCACCTTGATTTTCTAAGGTGCTGCTTGAAGCCCTTGCCTCCTCTTGAGCTATTTTTTATGGGGGGAGGGAGCCCAAGTTTCCTGCCAGGAGGGCAGGATGGTTCTACCTCCTTGCTAAGGATGTGTTATGTGTGGTGCTGAGTTGATTTGGGGCCCCAGGAGGTAGGGGTGTTGGTGGCTATTTGCTGGTAGAATGACAGTCTTTAATTACCTCCTTCACACTAACCTCATGCTCCCCCAACCCCTCAGTTCTGAACACTGTCCTTTTTTTCTAGACACCTCCTCTGTCTCTCACGTCTTTGGATAGACACCCAATGAAACGTAAAATTGCAAAGGGCACGCGTTGAGAGAGTGTGCTGGGGTAAGCAAGTCAATGCAGTTTATGTCATGAGGAAGACAACTCCATTCCCTGGCATAATATTTTGATAAGAAATATATGAAATAGTAAAGAATTTGAAAGGGAATAGAGGGCACAGGAAGAGTTGGAGGGAAAAAGACAGAGGGGTGCAAATTATGTACTCATGTATGAAATTCTCAGGTTAAAACAAGTGAAAATGAATCAAATGAAAAATTTCAGCTCTGTAAAAAAAAAAAACCAAAAAAAACAAAAGAAAACAAATAACAAAACAAAACAAAAGACCAAACTTTCCAATTTTGTGAGGTAGCAGAGTAACTCCACTTCTCAGAGCTGGTAGCTAATTATCTTTCAGTCTTCTATTAACTGTGAGTCCTGGGTGGGGGTGGGGGGTTGCTCTTGATTGTCTCCCACCCCTTGTCAAGCAAAACAAAACAAAAAGCAAACACGTGCAAAGCCAGTATAACAATAGAAGTCTATTCAAATGTTGCCAGGAAGAATTTGGGAGGTGGGAGAGATGGGTGTGGGGAGTCAAAGGCTTCTGGGAATGAGAAGATAGAAAGAAAAATGCTTTGATTTGCCAACTTTGAGTTAAGTATGTAGACACGTTGGGCATAAACCTTCATCTTTGGCCAATGGTGTTTATTTAAAAATGGTTAAAGTTTAAAGTTGGGTGTTAAAGAAGGGGCTAGGTTCAATTACACCTCTGGATGGTGTAATATTTGGGTCTGGTAAACCTGTGGTCTGACTCTGTGATTTTTAGGAGGCGTCTTGAAAAGCCTTCCCCTTCCCCAGTGCCACTAGATAATAATGCTTAAATACTCTCTGAAGAATTTTTGTTTTAAGAGATAAGCACTAATTTTTCCAAACTAACCTAACATATGGGGTTAACCATAGCCTGAAATGGAGACAACACCCCAGGGACACAGGAAGGCACAGACGTGAGCTGGTCTTTTGAGGAACCACACTTCTAAAAGAAGAAAAGTTATGACTCTCCATATGGTACTGTGCCGTTACCAAGGAGCCATACACAAATGTAAAAGCTGTACAGTTAAAAATACTCCACAGACAGCAAAGCTCCCATAGAAGATTAGTGGACATTAGGTATTTTATTTGCCCCAGATTATTTGTTAATGTGTAGCTTCAACTTGAGTAAAAATGGAGTTGGGAAATCTAAGTACTCCTGTAGATTACTTTCACTGTCTTACTCCAATAAAGGTCAGAAATTACTGTTTGTTTTTATTTGCAGAATCTTGCCTAGTTCATCTAGTGAAACAACTAATTGGCATTTTTAAAATGGACTAAATATATTAAAAACACAAACATTAGTCAATAGCCATTACTTACAACATGTGGCATAAATGTTTTTATTGATCCATAAAGTCACCACCAAACATTTACATCATAGCTGTCATCTGCCAGATGTAATTTACTGTGTGCCCATTTGCCTAGGCTAAGGCACATCTAAAACTCTAAATGTGAAGACCCCAGTAGTGCCTGCTCTGCTTCTTTAAACGTGGGGTTGTAATAGGTTTACTCAAAATTCATAGACTAGGTGACTTTAAAACCTCCACATTCCGGCTCCTACTATTGGAAATAACAATGCAAAGTTAAAATTAAACCATGTTCTAAAGGCTTAATATGTAAGACTACATTAGCTTAAACATATTAACGAGTTGTTTTCACATTAGCCTCCTGTCCTGGAAAATGAGTCCCATTAACTTGCCTGCATTTGTCTTACCATAAAAGCGAGAACATTTTGTATGTTTGTGAGTTGTGGATACAGAATCATGAGAATTTAGAATCTCTGCCCCTCAGCGCCCCCATAAGAGTTAAAGATTTGAGAAAAGAATTTTGACAGATAATCCAGATGATTAACAATTGAGCAAAGAGGCCGTTTAAGAGGTTAATATGCCTAGTATATTTTAGCTTCCACAAAATCGATTTATCTGAGATGTTAATATATTTATTTGTCACATAAGATCAGGTGAAGAGATTTGTTGCTAATTTGAGGAGAGCCATTCAGTAGTTTTGCTCAGTGGTCCTGGGGTCCACATTTCAGTGCTTTCAGACCCAAAGCATGGAAACAAAAGGGTTACTTGTCGTCCCCCCCCCCACCGGACGCCCCCCACTGATATTTCTTATTTAATGGAGAGCAGGGGGCGGGAGGGAAGAGGAGGAGGAGGAAGAGGAGGAGGAGGAGGCGGCGGAGGAGGAGGAGGAAGAGGAGGGGAGAGAGAGAGAGAGAGAGAGAGAGAGAGAGAGAGAGAGAGAGAGAGAGAGAGAGAGAAAGGGGGAGGCGCGGGGGGATATTTTGTAGGACTGCAGGAAGGGCAAGGTGGTGGGGGAGGGATAATAGGCAGACGCTGCAGAGCTGCCGAGTCCTTGGGACATGGAAGGGACAACAGCAAACCGCTGCGTGGGCTTCCACCGAGTGGCGTCCCCGCTCCGCGCCGGTGGCTCAGCTGGCTTCCCTCTGCCACCGAGCGATCACATACATTATTTCCCCCAAGATAACACAATCAAACTTGCATTTACCGACATCCTCTCTTTGCAGCCTGCTTGAGATGTGTTTTAATAAATAAGTGTTTTATGTGAATGATGTAGTAATTGAAACAGGCGCCCCATTTCCACCCCTCCCCTTCGTCCTGCGGGAGGTTCCGCAACCCCAATCTGCTTGGAAAATAAAACGCTTTGTCTCCACTGCCACCCCCCATCGCACCCCCACCCGCGCTCAGTGTGTGTTTTATACGTGTGTATATCTCAACCCCCTACAGTAGCCAAGAGAAAGCAGCTAGCCAATGAGAGAGCCCAGTTTCATAAAAGCTGCTCTCTGATTGGCTCGGTGCGAAAGGGCATTGGGAACAAAGAAAAGTCCCTTTCAGGTATACAGGCTGAGAGCTCCTTTGGCTCCACTCCCCTGTGCGTGTGTTGTGTTTCGGTTCTGATTCCACTGTTCCAGAACAAGCTTGGTGTGTGTGTGTGCACCGGGGGGATTTCTGTGTTCTGGTTTTTGCTTTCTTTTGGTTTTTTGTTTTTATTTTCATAAAAAAATACACGGGACGGTCTGTGACATTTGCTGGTCCATCTTTAATAAAAAAAAAATTGAAGAAATTATAATTTCCAAAATTAAGCGGCTGCCACCAAACACACTCAATGCAGTTAGAAGGAAAAGGTCAACTCGCTCCCATACAGACCGTAAGTACGGTTGCGTGGTGTGTCGCTATATAGCACTTTAGTGGGGTTTTCATGCAGGGGAATGTGCGAGTTTTTATGCATTGAAATGAGGAACTAGTTACAGGGTTTGGCTTTGCGTTTAGAACAACCCAAGAAGGGTGAATTTTATTCAGTGGAGGGTGACTTTGTAACTTCTTTAGACGAATTAAGCTTGACTGGGCACTTGGGCTAACTTAGAGTAAATTACCTTTTGGGCTCTAACCCAAAGGAGACTAAGAGTGATTCAGTTACACACCCTGGTCCTCCGTGTCAGTTCTCTAGCACACCTTCTCCCTCCCCCTCCCTCCCTTCCTTTTTCTCCCGGAGCTGAGCAGACCCCCGCCCAGACAGAGCCAGGCAAATGGGAGCCGGGGTAGAACAAGCCGATTTCTCTCCTGTCACATCCTCCTGCTCAGTAATTTAATAGTAAACTAGGGAATATTCATCCATTACATGTAATGACTATAACTACCATTTTCCACCTTCTTAAAAAAAAGCGGGGGGGGGGAACCACCACTAAGAGAAGGGGGAGCCCCACCCAACCCAAACAAACCCACAAATAGTAACAATGGTGTGTTTATTACAAGACCCGTTTGGGAGCTAGCAAAATGTTTTTCTTTGTTTAAAACACGAAGAGGGGAGGGGGGTTTCCCTAAAATCTATGCTGCTCTGAGATACCCCGCCCCTCCCCCACCCAGGCGTCCGCCGCCCTGGCCCCCTTGGGAAAGCCGACAAATTGGAGATCAGTTGAGGAAAGGTTTATAAGCTGTTTCTTTAAAACATCTGCTCTGCTCTTGTGGCCATTACATTTTCCCTCCTTCCGAACTTCCGAGAGCCTAGATGGCTGAGAAATGTTTCACATTCATAACTTGTAGCTTCGCCCACTGCAGGGCGTGCGGGGGGAGGGGGAGGGGGAGGGGAGAGGGAGAAACCTTCAGCTTTTTTTTTTTTTAAAGACCAGATCAGTATTTTCTTGATACGCTTGTCACCATTTTTGTTCTCACGACAACCAATTGAGCCCTTGATCCTCACGTGATGTGAAAGGCTTGCACTGTAACAAAATCGCTCCTTTTAGATGGTTGGTGTTGCTAACGCGCCCATCCCCCCTCTCCCAGCCCCGACATTTCCAGCAAAGCGACTCTCTACTTCCAATCCATCAACAATTCATTACTGCTTTTAGCTTCCAAACGCCAGCTAATTAAAAATACTAAGCCAAGCTCCGAGGCCATCTGACTAAACACAGGAGGGGGTGGGTAAGAGGTGGAGGGAGGGGAGAAAAAAAAAATAGAGACGCGCTGTTTGCTGCGTGTAGAGAGGGAGAAATTGTCCTGGAAAAAGGTCGCCTTAAAAAAAATCTTTTTGACTCTAATTATCGAATTACCACATGACAGATCGGCTTGCTCGGCGGAGGATTTTAACCCCTCCTCGGGGACTATTCTAAGAACTCGGTTCTTTTTTTTTTTTTTTCTCAAAAACAACATAAAACAGGAAAACATCACATCCTTCAGGTTTCCAAGACAGCCCCTTTTAGACGCCGTTATTTTCCCCGCTCCACCGCCCCCCCGCCCTGGGCGAAAGAAAGCTGCTCAAACTGGTTTATCAGCTCCCTGCCTCATCCGCTCCCTCCTCCTCCACACCTTTCTTTTTCTCCTCCAGCCCAGCTCCTCATGCCACCCTTTCTTCCTTCTCCTCCTCCCCATCCTTTCACCCCCTCCTTAAGTTAGTTGGAGAAATCAAATGTCAGGACAAGCGGAAAAATGCCACTTCCCGACTAACAGGCGGAATCCAGCCCAGATTTTCAGTCCTTTCTTCTTATTCTTTCTTCCCTTTCACTAATTTATCCCGATGTTAGCACATTCTGTCTCGTTACTAGAGGACGCCTGTAGGTTTGCTACATGAGATCATTACTTACTGATCACGGTGACTCTGAAGTCTGCAACTGAAGGCGGAATGAGAAGTTCGGAAAAGTTTTTTCTCTAATCTCTCTCTCTCTCTCTCTCTCTCTCTCTCTCTCTCTCTCTCTCTCTCTCTCTCTCTCTCTCTCTCTCCTCTCCTCTCTCCCTCCCTTGTCTTCCCCCCCCTCCCCCTCTCCTCTCCCTCTCTCTCAACACCCTATTATTCTGAATGCTTGTTAAGAGGAAAAACACCCTTCGGTGCTTGGGTTGTGAACGTGAAGCATCTCCCAGCTGCACAGTGACACATTTTTTTAAGGAGAAAAGGACTCCAGAGCTTTTTGCCAAAAGGGGGATGGGGAAGTGGACTAATGTTACTGAGTGATTATTTTGGCTGAGATGTGTTACTTAGTTTCTTCCTTTTTGATCATTTGGTGTTTAAGTAAAATGAGGCACAGGCTTGTGTGCCGAGTGGAGTGAGAAATGCTTTTTTGGTTTGCCGGCCTAATTAAAAAATGATAAAGGATTAAAAGGTAAGCATTCGCCCTGTCTTTCTGCGTGTGTGTGTGTCTGTGTGTGTCTCTGTGTGTGTGTGTGTGTGTGTTTATTTATTTGCTTGACAATCAACTGTTAAAAGGGGGCTGATCCCTTTAAAAACTGTTTTAACTGCTCTTTGTCAAACACACACTCATTTGTGGTCACTGAGGCCACCTTGGCGCAGATCACTTAAAGTGTATGTCTTAATCAGTTTCCCTACAGTCAGTAGCACCATATTTAACAGACTGAGCAGTTCTGTGACCCAGGGGTATGGCAAAATTGTTTAGATGGATTTTTCTTTCTTTCTCACAAGGCAGATATTTAACCTTTCCTCTCACACTGTCTTTTTATTGAGAGAAATACTCTTAAAGAGATCTGTATGTATTTCAGAAAGAATTGTGTAGCTGTTGGGGAGAGAGGGCAGCAGGAGTGTGTGAGGGGGGCTAATGTTCATTTGGTTTTGGGTTTTTCTTTTTCTTATGGAGAACAAAACCTAGGTTGTCCAAGCAATTTGTAGGAAGAGGTATAAAAATTAGAAATAAGGAAAGGAAAATTTAGTGACATCATTTTGAACACTAGTCCCAGAGAACTTTCAAGGCCTGTTTTTTTTTTTTTAAACACTGCAAGAACCAGGACATGTTTTAGGGATGTTTAACATTGTGTTTTTCTTGTCTGAGTGTCCAGAATCTTTTCCTGGGGTTGAAATAACTCATGTGCCAGGCAAAGATGTTCAACTTAAAAAAAAAAAGCCACAAAAACCTTTCTGGGCTTGAATCAGATCCTTGGAGATGTTTTAATGCTTTTGAAATAACTGGCTATCCCCCTGCTGTTGAGAAGGATTTTCGTTTTAGCTACTGTAAGATGCTTATTGTCGGGGGTGGGGGTGGGGGGTGCTTTTCAAGTCGGCCTGCTTTACTTTAAACCTGATATTGGGCTGTGGAGACAGCAATGAACCCCTACTCTCTCTCCTTCCCAGTGCCCCTTACTGACTCCCCAGTATTAATCTTTTTTTTTTTTTTTTTTAAATTCCGGTAAGACCCAGACAAGAAACATTCGACTTTTCCCCCTCCACAGGAGAAGGCGGACCTGGAGTGAAGAGTGTGAAATCTCTGAACACATTCTTGGGGCAAGAAAAAGAAGTGGAAAGATAGGAAGATTTATTATTATTCTTATTAAATTTTTTCTTTTAAAAGAAAGCCCAGCGGAGCTAAACGAATGTCCCCTCATCTCCCAAGGAAAGTTCATCGGATTTTTAATCTAGAGCGCTCATCTTCAGGATGTCCGTGAACGTTTCGACTGCTGGAAAAGGTGTGGATCCAAATACAGTTGATACTTATGACAGTGGCGATGATTGGGAAATCGGGGTTGGAAATTTAATCATTGATTTGGACGCCGATTTGGAAAAGGACAGACAGAAATTTGAAATGAATAATTCCACTACCACCACCACCACCACCAACAGCAACACTAAGGATTGTGGAGGTCCGGCCTCCAATGGGACCGGTGCTACCTCAGCCTTAGCTGATGGCCTAAAATTTGCTTCTGTTCAACCCTCCGCTCCCCAGGGGAATTCACACAAAGAGACCAGCAAATCAAAAGTGAAAAGGGCTAAAACTTCTAAGGATGCTAATAAATCTCTGCCTTCTGCTGCCTTGTATGGAATTCCCGAGATCAGCAGCACTGGCAAGAGGCAGGAAGTCCAAGGGCGCCCTGGAGAGGCTACTGGCATGAATTCAGCGCTGGGTCAAAGTGTGAGCGGCGGCGGCGGCGGCGGCGGCGGCGGCGGCAACCCAAACAGCAACGGTACCAGCACCGGGACCTCGGCTGCCACCGCGGGGGCAGGCTCCTGTGGGAAAAGCAAGGAAGAGAAGCCAGGGAAAAGCCATAGCAGCCGAGGCGCCAAGCGGGATAAGGATGCTGCGAGATCTCGAAAAGACAAGCACGACCTGCTGCAGGGCCACCAGAATGGCAGCGGAGGCCAGGCCCCCTCCGGTGGTCACCTCTATGGCTTTGGGGCCAAGAGTAATGGAAGTGGCGCGAGCCCCTTCCACTGCGGGGGCGCTGGGAGTGGCAGCGTCGGGGCTGCGGGGGAAGTTAGCAAAAGTGCCCCGGATTCAGCGCTCATGGGAAACTCTATGTTGGTCAAGAAGGAAGAGGAGGAGGAGGAAAGCCACAGGCGAATCAAGAAATTGAAAACCGAGAAGGTAGGATACGGTCGCCTTCTTGTGTGTTCCACTCTGTGTGCATCTCTTTGGGGGATGTGGGATGTGCCTCCGGGTGTCTTACACTTCCTAGTGCTTTCGGGTTCTCTGTGAGATTTCTAGGACGGCTATCCTTAATGGATGCTATCCTGAGTGCAACGTTTGACTCTTGCTTCTGTTGCTGCTGCTTCTGCTGCTTGTGGTGCCAGCGTTTGAAAGGTCATGGGGTGGGAGGCTCCGGATGTTCCCTTTTGCCTTGTAAGGGCTCCTGGCCAGCCAGTAAGTTGTCCGTGTGCGCTTTGTATAGGAAACCTGCTGCTGCGCTAGCTTGAGTTTCGTCCTGGTTTCTTCCCTAATGAGAATTGTCGTCTGCGTTGTTAACAGTCTGTCCTTAGGAACAGGGTTCTAGTTCCTTCTGTAGAAAGGAGTGCGGAGGGTTATTTTACACTCATTGTTCTGTTGCTTCCCCCGAAATAGATCTCTCAAAGGCTTGGAGTGTTGGTCATTGATTCTGTAGCTATGCAGCCAAAATGTGGTGGTTTTGGTGGCTATGAGGACTCTATCTTTGCTCTCTCGCCTATTAACAACTAGAGCTGTGAGACTGTTATCATTTGGGTTTTTAGCTTGCCTGGGCAGTTGGAAGATTAGTAAGAACTGGAAAACACACTTGGCTCGTGTTCCTGGGATGTGACGAAGTAACCAAAGGGGGCAATGGTGGCAGGAGAGAAGGGGATATTAGAAATGTGTGTTGCACTTTTATCAACGCGTCACTTTGACCATTTGGACCCTTGCACCCCTATTGGTCATTGTCTTAAAGTCTGTGCTTAGACACTGTATGGGAAAAGCTACCCAAGCATTACCTTGCTTAGGCACAGAGGGCGGGAGCGGGGTGGTTTGCTTGTCTTGAGTGCAGTTTCTTTGGGGTACTGTCTGGGAACTGATGGTTATGTGCCCACCAGGCACACTGATGGGGGGGGGGTGAGAGTGGTGTTTCTATGAAATTAATCTTTAGATTCATTCATTCCACAAGTTGTAGCACTCAGGTGTAGTGTTTTTTATCAAGCCGCTGTAGCAACGTGGTTTCTTCTAAATATGCTTATTATATGATGTGATTTTTGCCCCTTTTGGCTTGAGTGACGCTGAGACGTCTCCCAGGAATTCTGCAAGGAGTGGTTCACAGGTCTCTGATTCTTTTTTTTTTTTTTTTTTTTTTTTGCTTTCAACTTCACGTGCTCAAAATTGAAATTGGAACACAGGAGTAAAGTTCTGATTGTGAACGTTGATGGAGGCAGAGAAAGGTGCAGACAACGATGCCAAACTTGCAAAAGGCCACTGAGTATCTTTGAATCCAAATCCTCTTAGACAGCCTTTTACATGATGAATTTAAATGAACTAAAAAAAAAAAAAAACCACCAGGTTTTGCTTCTTACTTTAAATGTGTGGTTTCACAGAATTTCTACTAAGAGACCTTGTGAAATCTTCTTATTACTTACTTACTACAGTGGGGCATTTACTTTTGTTGCCAATAGTCTTCAAATTGCAGCTCTAATCTGCCTTAACTATGTGGATGAATTGCCCTAATCCAGTGCTCACAATGCTGTGGTTAAGGAGTCAGAGCTGTTTGATTGGATCCGCTGGCTGCTGGGAATGTGGGAGGTTCTGCCCTTTTGCATCCCCCCCTTAGCCTTTTAATCTTCCAGCCAAATGTTCACATTCAACAATTTTGTTTAGCTGGCGATCGGAACATTTCAGGATCTCAAAGGCTGCTGTCATGGCAACTGAGATTAGTGAGCGGTGTCGGTTCTCCAGATTCTGTGTTCTTTTCGCTCTCCAGTCGCAGAGGGAAGTGGGTGAGGAATTGAAGGACTAAATTATTCACACACATGCAATGCATCTTCAGGCAGAACAGTATAAATGGGATCATATGAGTCCCATAAACGAAGAGCAAACAAGTCATGGCGGGGGCCAAGGTGGGGGAAGGGAAGACAGAGAACGCTGCCCTGCAGGGTGGAAGCTAGGCACCAGCCTCAGCCACCAGAGTTGGCCCAGAAATTCTTTTAGGATGTTACACGCCCCTCCTCATCCCCACCCCCCACCCCACCCCGATCCCCCACCCCCCAGAGCCTGGAACCTACTCTGCTGGCCACTCTTCTCAAGCTGAGGTATTGGCCAGGGATCTTAAACAATATTCCTTAAGCACTGTCTTCCCCATCCCCCGAAACTGACTTAATAATAAGTCCATCCTTGGCTCCCAGAGGCTCCCAGAGGCTCCCAGTTCTCTGGCATGAATACCACCCAGGGAAGCAAGCCTAATTTCACTAACTACTTACTGGTTATGTCAAATTAGGCTTTGTTTTAGAAAATACTTCTCAGTGGCCGAAGGATGCCTGCTTAGGAAGCAAAAACATAGTAGGGTATTTGCTTCACATTGGAGACATCTTTAAAGAAAAAAAGTTTTTAACATTTCGTATGCTTTAAATTCAATATTCTTGAAGAACCAGATTATAGTAAAGAGTAAGTGCCCTCAGAGGTTAAAAAAAAAAAAAGCAGCAATTATAGGTGGCTCTTGTGTGAGGGGAGAGCACAGCCTGAGGTGTGTTGTTAGCATCCTTTTTTTCCCTTGGTTGGAAGGTTAGGGAGCTTCATAAGACTTGCTGTCCCTGGTTAATTTTCACAGCATGCTTATAATGTCTATTTTTGGTCTGTTTATTCTGTTTCTGCACTACACAGAGTCATGTAAAACATGATAAATTGGACCTTATGAAACCTAATTAAATCAATGAGTGTTCTGGCTCCTTTATGTGGCAACCACAGTATGTTGTAAAAGTCGCCACTCCCTTAATATGTGAGAAAAAAAAAATCAAAACACAACACAGTTCCAAGACGTTCAAGCTATATTTCTACAGCCCATTTTTTGTGGTTATGCCACCAGTGACGTGTCTGAGTAAGTGGAGTTGATGGGTTGGCTTTTGGTTGTTAAAACCTGCCTCTCCACCTTCCTCCTTCTTCCTTTCACAGCATAATGTTCTTGCACTGATGCTGTTTAGATACCTCCCTTCATCTTCTTACTGTTTTACATGTATCAGAGAAGGAGCCGTGGGCTGGGTTAAATAGTTATGCTGAGTACTGTTACATTCAGCAGGGTTATTCAGTCACTAGAACACTGGGAAACACACAGGGGGAAAAAAAACAGTCATAAAAACAGCTGATACTTAAACAGAAATAAATGAAAGAGACAGGCCAGATAGTTGTGTCTTAGGGTTCTGTGTAGCACAGCGTTACAATATGGGTTATTTCGGTAACATCATAAACTCTACTCGTTTCCATGGGCCTTGTCTTCTGAAAGAGGGTGCCTATAAATGGACCTGTCTATAAAAGGACATCATTCATTTTGTTTTATTCTCCTGTAGAAGCCTTTTTACACTTCACCAGGGAATCCTGACACATTCTCTAAGTGAGTGTGAGCAGTTTAAGAACATATTTTGATTAATGACTTTTGTGGGTATGTCCCCAACCCCCACAATATAGTGTGCCCTGTGAATTAATTAGGGAGTGCATTTGATCTATGAGGGAATGGAAGGGCAGGAGGGTCCTTAGCTTTGATGAAAAAACAAAACAAAACCAAGTCCGTTGTAGCTGGGCAGTGTACTGTTTTGAAAGTTACATATGGATTCAGCTAAAGGTGGCTTCCTGTCAGCACTGGTTCTCCAATAGACATCCTAGGAGGGTGACAGAGGTATCCGTGAGCCCACATGGATCTTGGAGTACTTCTGTAATCCGCTCCTTCACTGAATTTTGAGTTTAGCATTTGAAATCTGTTTAGGTTTGCTGGAGGAAAAAAAAAAAAAAGTAAAAATAAGCACTATTGCTCCGGGTTGAGCTAAAGAAGATAATGTCCAGGTACTTTAAGAACTTGAAAAATAACCCAGCATACAAAGGCTGAGAGGAGTAGGGGGAGGGGCTGGATGTCCAAATGTCCTAAGGTTAAGAATATGCTTTCCAAGTGAAATTGCTTGGGTGCAAGATGGTTTTAATTAGGGTGTTATAAAGACTTATTTTTTCCTAAGCAGCAATTTTATAGTTAGTAAATTAAATGGATGCTGAAAGTGCTAAGCAGAAATCCCCCTAGCCACAGAGGTGTTCAATAACCAGATTCCAACAACATGGACAGTGCCATCTGTTCTTCGTTTTCAGCACGAAGCACGAGGATTGAATGAATGGCTGAGATTTGGCCTCAATTTTGACGATGTCTGTGCTTTTTTTAATAAAAAAAAAATTCACCTGGTACTTCATAGGAAGTTGGAATTGCAGTAATACGGGCACCACTGTGACAACACATGTTCCCACATTTCTTTTAACTAGTTCCACTATTTTATTTTTCTTTCTTTTTTCTTTTTTCTTTTTTCTTTTTTTTTTTTTTTGAGCATGTCCAGAAAGAAGCTCAGCCATCGACCACTTCCTATGGGTTATTCCGTTTCTACAGACCCTCACAATGAGGGGGGTCAGTTCTTCAAAGATCTAAATGAGGTTGTCAATGTTCCTCCTGGAGGCTATGGGGGGAAGGCTCCCCAGGGCTAGCCCGGGTCATCATTCTTCATTAATCTAATTTTGTGTGATAGTGCTGGCTACTGGGGTTTGCTATACAGATGCCATATTCTCTCCCATTCAGAGCCACCTTCCAGAACCCTTGGTACACAGCAGCATACTCCTTTAAGGAGAACTTTTGAGTCTTTGACTCTTGGTTCTGGGCTTAGTGAGAACCACTGGTAAAACATTATCCGGCCATTGTTTGAGGCCTTTTATTGAAGCTAATGACTGCGCTTGTGCCTTCCTGAGATAAATGACATTATCTCTGAGTGGGCTGACAGGAAACAGACATGTTAATGGTGAAGCTGTAGGGGAGTTGTCTGCTTGGGTTCTGACAAAGAAGTGGAGAAGGGACCCCTGGTTGTGATCATTAACACATAATGCATTCTTGCTCAGCCTAAGAGGCCCTTGATAATTGGGAAGCTATTTTAGCCACAAGCACTTAAATCATAAATTTACTACATCTAGTTCCTTTGCATTTTTTAAGAGGAGCAAAGTAAAAAAAAATTTTTTTTTTTTTTATTAAGAAGTGTCTGTTCTGCTCTTTGAAGGTGGAGGCAGTAGACGCTGTTGGTAACGGCTTTGGGGAGAAATGAGGGATGAAGCGTTTGTTTGTTTTAAAATCATGTGGGCATCCTCTTTGTCTTTCCACATGGCTCAGCCATTCTTCTGCATTCACAAAGGAGAAAAAAGTAGGTCCAAAGCTTTAGGGAAGTTAGTTTTGTATTTGAAGATGTCTTGTGGGAGGCGGGATAGAAATCTCTCTTTTTTTATAAGCTGGGAAAGAGATTTCGCTCAGCGATTTGAGTGTGATGAAACCTGCCTTTTGAAGTGTATGTTTAAAAAAGTCATGGGTATAATTGAGTTTCAATGCAATTTAAACTCTACTGCTTGAACGGGGATAATTGCCACGTTGAACACACTCTAGAGGTGCAGAAGAGGTGAGGGATCATGGTCTTATGTTCTTTAATATTAAGCATTGGAAAGTTTGTCATAGTAATTACTGTAACACAACATAGTTTTGATTGCCAGTGCTCTCCACTTGCCAGCGATCTGAACATCAAGGATTTTGCTTGAACACTAAACAGTTTCTTTCTGAGTTACCTGTTCAGCATCCTCCTGTCATGTAGAAGCCAGAACTAAGGGAACATTGGGTTACCCCTGGCAGCAGCATCCCAGGGTCATTTCTTTTTTCTTTTCTTTTCTTTTTTTCTCTTTCTTTCTTTCTTTCTTTCTTTCTTTTTTTTTTTTTTTTTGAGACAGGGTTTCTCTATGCAGCCTTGGTTGTCCTAGACTCACTTTGTTGACTAGGCCGGCCTCGAACTCACAGTGATCCGTCTGCCTCTGTTTCCAGAGTGCTGATCCCTGTGTCATTGAATATGGTAGGGACAGGGAACAGGTGAAATCCTCGCTTCCGTAATGGCTTAGAGTAAATAATGTAAGGATCATATTGGAGGCCTGTAAGAGGCTTCTCAGAGGTCTGTGAGTCTGAATGATGTAATTGCATATGTAGATGCTGGATTGGTAGCCTTGGGTGAGATGAGCTTTATTTTTAAAACATGAAATGAACAAACAAGCAAACAAAGAAAAACAAGGTTTTGAGATGGCACAAAAGGTAAAGGCACCGGCCACCAGGACTAATGACCTAAGTTCGTTCCTTCTCACTTTCATTGAGGAAGAAGAGAACTGACTCTTATAATTTGTCTTCTGTGGCCTGTGGCAGAGGAACGAACACACACACACACACACACACACACACACTGAGGACTGACACACCAGTAAATAAATAAATGTAATTTAAAAAGAAAAAAAAAAGCACCACTAATTTTGCATTTCACTCTACTACAGAGAAGAGGTCCCGCCCTCTGTGTCCAGTTTTGTCTTTCCACTGAAATTTCGCTAGTGACTGCTTGCTTTCTGTTGACTTCTTTTCAGTTCGAGCTAAAGGTTTTGGCCACTGGAGCAAAGCCATTGCAACTGAGTGAAAGGTTGTTAAACTGCCCTCAGCTGGTTGACCAGCAGCTGGGCTGTTTGTAACGTTATGTTGAGAGCTGCAGGGGAATTCAAGATGGTGAGGCTGACATTTTGTCCTGAAAGCTGAATGTTACGTGCCTGCTAGATCTTGCAGAGAAACACCATTGGGACTGTAGTAGACGAGGCCATGGGTTCTGCTTTAAGAACTGAAGTGGCCACAATGCAAATACTTGTGTCTTGGTAGGGCCAATGGGCCTCAAACTGTAGAAATCACATCTGGTATTTAAGAAGGAGTTGTTCATCCCCAGGGAAGTCAAATAAAAATTTAAAGTCTATGCTGTAGCTCTTACTGGAGAACTCAAAGGAAAGGGTATCTTGATTAGGACAAAGTGGGTTTGAAATGGTGACTGGGCAGCACTGCTGACTTTTTCAAAGCCTCTCTCCTCTCTTCCACCTCATCACCCCACTTCTGATTATTATTCACTATGCCTATGACTCAAAATCACCCAGCTTTTTTTCTTCCTGGGCCTCTTCATTGTCAGCTAGAACCATAAGAAAAAAGTACATTTAGGCATATCCCAATAATGCCATATGAATGAATGTAGGCTTCACAGTTTTTAGGAGTGAAGAAAAACATATTGATTATGTTTTTGTGTTGTTCATAATGATTTGAGAAAGCACGTGTTTAGGGTTGAGAATGGGCTTATTATGTTAACCAGAGAGCAGATGGCACGGTGCCATAGACGTATAATTTTACTTAAAGGGACTTTTAAGGTTTTGATGGTGTTTTCTTTTTCTCTTATTTCCCTGATGGATTCTTTTTATTGAAGGGTAACTTAAGGAGACCTGGTAGCAATTTTACTGCCTTCCCCTGACAGTTTGAAATAATAGCATGGTCTTTGGTTGTACTTATCTTCTACCAGGGAGCTTGATTCTGGTTTTTGTCATCTGGCAGTAAATTTATACATTAAAAAGAAACGTGTTTGTAATATGTTTTAAGAAATGGACTCTTTTATATGCTTCAATTAGCAACAGACGACGAAGTTCCAGTTGGTCACACTTTTGCAAACTCCTGGAAGTCACTGCTTGCTCTTTTGATTAAAGAAAACTCCTCGTTTGGCGTGAAAGCACATCTGGCCTTCCTTGCCACCTCTGTGTCCTTCACATTAGTCACTGAGGGTTCAAAGGTCACGTCCAAGTTGTTCCTTGTTAGGTTAGCAACCTGTGTTGGAGGGCTGCCCTTTGGTCAGGCCAAAGCCTCAGCACACCTTTGAATTCAGCTAGCATAAAGTCACTGTTTATGTTTCTGCGTCACTTAAAATAGGAGGGGGCTGTGGAGAGCATTCCTCCTCCTCTTCCTCCTCCTCTTCCTCCTCCTCTCCACCCCTCCTTTCCTGTAACAAACTGCTCAGTGAGACCAGCTTACTTTAGAATTTCCTGTTATCTCCTTCACTGATTTTTATGGATAGCTCATATTAAAAACAATAATGTTTGACTTGGAAGGACCGAACCTTAGGCTTTCATTCTTCAAGGGGAACTGTTTATTTGCATGTGGCTCACCACAGTACAGGGATAATGGTATCAAATCTGGGCTTTCTTATAGGCTCATGATTAGCACAGTATCACTTAGTTCCCCGTTCCCTGGTTCCGGATCTTTTGTGATAGAAATGAAATTAGCCCCGAGTCTAGGACGCAAAGGAGAAACTAGGCAACAGCAAATCGGACCTGAACCCATGACCTAGTTCACAAGCCAAAGCCGTGGTGAGTTTTCAAAAATCCAAGTGAGTGAAATAGAGTGTAGTCCATTTTAACTCAGTGTGAAGCTGTGAGGAAGTTTGATCAGAACCCTTGGAATAGTGGACACCGAGTCAACCAGGCGGCCTGCATTGTCTGACATCTTGGTAGCTGATGGAAAAAAGCTCTGAACATTCCCAGATCTGTCAGCTGCTGGAAGGCACACTCTGAGTTAAGTCTCTCACGTGTGGTGCCGCTGTCCAAAGAGAGCAACATGATTTCACAAGGGCGGAATTGGTCTCCCTGCACCCCCAGATCCATGCTTCATTTGGGCGATTGTCTCCAATTACATTCCTCGTCCAAATCTTTCCCCAGTCTTTTCCGTGATGCCATAGCAGATGCCAGACTCTGAAGTCGAAAGCCGGCAGCTGTTTCCTTTACTACATGGCTCTATCGGTCCTCACAAGCTACTTCTCTTTTTCCTCCCCTCCCCCACCTGTCAAAGAAAGGCCTCTCCCTTGGACTAGGGCATCCACTCGTGTGTCAGTGTGCCTGTCCCTTTATTTTGTGTGTATGACGGACCGTAATCCCTTCTGGTTCCCTGGGGGCGTGGCCAGGGCTCCTGGACTGCGGGGGTGGGGTGTGGGGGGGGAAGCACCCTTCTTGCAGCCAGGGACCCGTTTATGGCTCTGAGCGCAGTAAATCTGTCAGCTCTTCAGGACGCCTTCACCTCTTTCTTCCTTTGCTCCAGCTTCTAGTCTGACAACGTTCCCCTGAGGCGGAATTCTAATCTGCTTCCAATTAGTTGTAAAATGTGACTGAAATTTCCACATTATGACTGCTGTTTTACTTACACGCACACATCTAGAAACAAATTAATGCCCTTCGATATTTGTTTATTTATTTCTTGAGTCCTTGGATTTACTCAAAGGAAGAGTTCCCAACTATTAGGAATGGCTTCCAGGGGTCGCATCTCATTCTCCACCCTCGGATCTGGGATATATTAAAATAAGAGAACTCCGTCAGCTAGGGGTCCCCTCCCAGCCATCTTTCAAGATTCTCTAGCATGTATTGCATATGTTTACATTTTGGAAAAAAATATAGTAGAATTTTGTCTAAAATAAACAAAACAGGATATTTGGCTAAGTAGGGGCCCCATGTAGAATGTTTTAATAGAACACACATATATATTTACTTCTTAATATAGCACAGCTTTATTTGACCCAGACAGAGTTATATGCTACATTTTAAAATGTAGCACCAGAAAGAGGAATTGGGTCCTCACTTGGGTTGATAAATAGGCTTGCATTAATGATGTCATTGTAGGCTCTAACAAGTACCCTCAATTGTGTCCAAGTCTCTGGAGCACAAGCTCTTGGGGGCTCTTGGTGCCTTTGTGTTCCCATCCATGGAATCCCAAGACTTAACCCCCCAGAGCCCATAGAGAAGTAGTTGGTTCTACTGCGGGGGAAATCTTTACATATTAGTGCCCATTACTCTAGCTCCTCCTTTTCAATGAATTGATACAACATTGTTGATCCACCTGATTTGTGTGAACATTGGAAGTGTTTAAATCTTGGCCTAGAAAGAGAGGCTAGGAACACTATTTTATTATATCCCATGGAAACCACTTTTCAAATACTGTACTGGATAATCTTAGTGCACATGACACTGGACCTGTGGCTTAGCATTGGTGCAGAGGTGGTACTCTTGACTTTAAAGGATGTAAACAGTGGAATTTACTGGCATATTTTATAGTACAATTCCGTCCTCAAGCATCTTGGCAGATTGATACCAACAGCAGTAATGGGCTTTAAAGAGGTGTGAAGGATTTTATTGATGGTAAAGTGGTTGTGTTGATCTTAGTTTCTAAGTAACACTTCCATGAGTAAATGGATGCATCCATTGTCTTTTCAAGGTCATTGTCACAGAATAATAAAAAGCCCATGTTGATTGATTTTTTTTTAAAACCATCCTTTTTATGTGCTATTTTCAATCTGTGTAATCAAGAGGAGGGAGAGATTATTTCAATGCATTTAAACAGGCCTTGTTTTACATTATTTATTACATATGGAATATAAATTACTTAGATGATTTTACAAAAACTCTTAATGTTTATTATCTATGAAATATAAATGATTCAAGTGATTTTACAGAAACCCTTTATTTAAACTATATACAAACTCCACAAAAGCTGTAGGCAACTCTTTTGCCTGGCTTCCTTTTTTCTCCTTTAATGTCCGGTAGCAAAAAAGAAACACCGGCAGATTGAAATCCCTAAAGTTTTAAAACATAGTCCTCTTGGATTATGGGGACCCCCTAGTTTAAAAAACATTACCATCTCTATACTGAAACCTCACAATAGGCATGAATATGGTAGCCCCTCCAGTCCTGAGGTTCTCTAATCACCCCTTAATGAGGTCAGGCTGCCCCAGTCTTTCTCCCCATCTTGGGAGGAAAAGCACACAGGATAGTTGGATTTCGAGTGGATCTTGCTGCATTTGCAACTTAGCATAACTGCTTTGAAGGCCCCCAGAGTGCTTAATTGGGGCCTGGCATTTGTGTTGGGGGTGGGGGAGGGGCTACTGAACACAGCCTCTCATTGTGTGTGTGTAAGCCACAGTGCATCTTGGAAGCATTACTGGCTTTTGTTGATGGTGCATAGTTTTATAAACTCTGAATGAGCTTATTGCCTTTTAACCATTGGGAGAGCAAAATAGTGGATGGACCTAGGAGTCTGTGGGTCCGGGCAGTAGCCAAGCTGTCAACAACAACAATAACAACAGCAGCAGCAGCAACAACAGACATGAATGAATGTTTTAATTGTAGAGCAAACCAATTGTTTATAGGCTAATACTCCTTCCTAAATCCTACAGACTGGTAGGTGACAAAATGAGGCTGTAAAGTACGGGAACTGAATACCCAGGGTTGTGTTTTGTGACCACACTCAATTGTTTACTCCAAGGCCTTTCTTTCCATACAAAGGAGAGAGAAAAACAAAACAAAACAACAACAACAACAACAACAACAAAACCCAGAGGAATTATTTAAGTATTTAATGGTGAGGCGGCTGGGCTAAGAACATGTCTTAAACTATTAATAAGGTAGGAGCCTGGTGCCGTGGTACATGCCTGTAATCCCAGCAGAGGCAAAGACAGGTAAATCTCTGTGAGTTCGAGGCCAGCCTGGTCTACAAAATGAGTACAGGACTGCCAACGCCACACACAGGGAAACCCTGTTTCAAAAAAACAAAAAAAGAAAGAAAATGGAAACGAGGTAGGAGGTGGGGATGCAGGACTCTTACTGTGCTTTGCTTTCTGTTTTGTTGGGCTGGTGCTGGGGAGGATCAAGCAGGGGGGTCGACAAGGAGTAGAAGAAAGGTTTGGACAGGAGGATGGGTAGTGGGGGGGCTCTTGGTGCCCCAAGGTCCTACCCAACATATTCTCCAGAACTGTTGGGGCATTTGTCAGAAATATCCCCTGTTTAATTGGGTAGTGGCATGGTTCTGAGTAGAAGGGGGCTCTTCAGGAAGGCAGTGACACAGCATACAAAGGGCCAAAGAGCTGTTGCTCAGCAGCTTGAAGTTGGGTGATTCTCTTTAGAAAGGACAGATCAGCTCTTCTTAGTATAGGAAAATACCTGAAGCAACAGCTTTTGTTTCCATGGTAATTGTACTTCAGCCTTCTAATTTTTTGGGTAAAAAGACCTAGGGATGTCTCCAGTAAACTACTGTGTTCTAGAATTGTCAGTCTAAACACTTCTTCATTCATTACTTTATTTTTACATCAGTTTTGTGAGTGAAAACTGCTCTTTTGTCTACAAAGCCACATTTTCTTTCTTTCTTTCCTTTTTTTTTTTTTTTTTTCCCTGAGACAGGGTTTCTCTGTGTAACAGCCCTGCCTGTCCTGGAGCTCTCTTTGTAGACCAGGCTGACTTCAAACTCACAGAGATTCGCCCGCCTCTGCCTCCCAAGTGCTGTGGTTAAAGGTATACGCCACCTGGCTCCCAAGCCACATTTTCTGTTAACTCCAGACCCACATATTTTTTACTGGCTCTGATCCGTTTGACCACAGTCAAAGCCAATTCAATGAAACATTAAAACCATTTGTTCACTACTTGATGTATTCTTTAATATTTTGTGTGTATATGTGTTTGGGCTCCATTTGTATGTGGGCACCATGCAGGCTTTATGACCACAAAGACTGGAGGAGGACATTGGACGCCCTGGCACTGGAGTTAGAGATGATTGTGATCTGCCCTGGTACTGGAATTGAACCTGGTCCTCCAGGAGAGCAGCAGTGCTCTTAACCACTGAGCCACCCAGTCTGCTTAAAGTGATCTTGGTTTTCTCCCTCGAGTTTCGGAATTATTATTTTAATATTTTTATCCTTTTGACATGGCATGACTTCCCACCCAAGTGGAATCTGGTAGCTTTATTTCAAGCTTTAGAGACTTGTGCGTAACAGGGATGAAGGAATTGAGGAACAACAAATAGTATATAAAAGATCAGATCTTAATGGCTTCATTGTCAAATATCTATGACATTTAAAAACGTGTTATTATTTATATCAGATGCTTTTCTAGTAATATAGTCTATACTAAAGAGGGAAGAGACTAGGTTTTATGTCTGTGAGAATTCAGCGTAAGTTTTAAAACTGTAGACCTAAATATTCACTTTTACCACAGAACTGTCATTAAACATACTAAATGAAAATGTGTTTTTCAATGTGGAGAATTATTGGACCTGGTACCTCACACTTTTATTCCCAGTACTTGAGAGATAGAGGCTGAACTCTGTGAATTCTAGGCCAGCCAGGGCTAGATGTGAGAACCTGTCCAAAGACACAAATTAAAACAAACAAACAAACAAAAAAACAAAAGAATTTTATCAACGCGTTGAATCGCTTCAGATGTGCACCCAGATTTGATTCTTAAGTGAGCATTCTTTGTTTAAATGTTAAGATGTGCTCAGTCTAGGTTTACTTAACACACCAAAATGTAAGTACAAAAGAAATAAGTAAACAAAATGGCTCCCTTCACCCCTGGGAAAGCCCAGAGGGAGTATAAGCATGAACGCTTCTACAGCTGTAAGCTTTCCTGGAAAGAAAGGTTTGTTTGTTTGTTTGTTTGTTTTGTTTGTTTGCTTTTCCTTTTCCTTTTCCTTTTTTTCCCCCCCCTTTTCTCTTTTGGTCAGCTATCACCTCCTCCATGATGTACATACCTGCAAAACTTTTTAAAAAGCCACCACCTAAAGTTGCCTTCTACTCCTCCATTCTGCCCCCTCTATTCTGCACCCTCCCCCCCCCTCCATTCTGTCCCTATAACTTCCTGTGACTTCCTCCTGGGTGCTGTTGGCCCCGTTTACCCTGTTTTATATGTTGCTTGGGTGGACCCTTTTTGTTACCAGTATAAAAGGTGGGGGGAAGGGGAGGTTGTGGGGAGGGAGGAAGGGAGCTAACCTAAGATGCTCTGCAAATGATTTTTCTAAATCTGCTTACAGCAAGCCTAATACTTTCTATCTTAGCTTATATTAAAGGCTTAAGGCGCACTTTGAAAGACTACCACGTGAGTCCACATGCTTCTGCAAGATCACGTACATTACTTCTTGGTACCAACCATTCTTTTCCAGGCACCGGAGCTAGTGCAGCTGCAGTGACTTTCAGGGCTAATCCTGCCCAGTTTTAGAATCACAGGAGCTCTTACTGGCTGCAGTTTTGTACGAAGGATCAGATAACCCGAGATAATTTGCCTTGTTAGAGCTCAGCTGTCTATATAGTAAGTCTCAAACACATCAAGTTTCTGACAGTTGTAGACACCGAGGAAGCCAGAAGACATTTATACTTGAACTATTTATTTAGCCCACGTCTTTATACTAGAGCTCAACACCGAACATACAGATTTCTTCAAGTCAATTTTTAAAGGATTTATTCTACTTATGAAAATTATGCTCATGTGCAGGTGGCATTGTGTGTGTGTGTGTGTGTGTGTGTGTGTGTGTGTGTGTGTGTGTGTTTGCCTGCGGAGGCCAGCGGTGTTGGAGCTCCTCCCCAGGAGCTGGAGGTTCAGGCAGTTGTGAGGAGCCTGACACAGGTGCTGGGAGCTGGGAGTTGACTTGATCTCTTCTTCCAGCCCCTCAATTGCTGTTTAATCTTGTCACCATGCACCAGTAGAAGGAAGGCGTTAAACGGTGGTGAAGAAATAGGTCATCCTGTGTCTGCCGGAAGTCTAAAAGGTTCTGGGGTCTCCCTCGTTTTGCTGTCCTTTGTTTTAGGATCTAAAGAATGAAACTAACTGGATAAATAATTCTGTGTACTGGGGTGCAGTTGCCTCCATGTTATTTGAGCCTGACTGTGCGTGCATAATTGGAGAGATTATTGGAGAGAGAGCGGTTTGCTGTGGTAGATGTGGTTTAAATCCTAGCGTTGAGCATAGCATTTAGTTTCTCAGCTTACCCACAAAATCTGTGACTAATTTAGTGAATGTGAAGATTTTTGTCCAGATGGTTAGGTTTAATTGTAAAAACTGGAAAGATTTCAAAGTACCCTTTGGGGGAGTGTGGGAAACGAGTAAACAACAAAAGAGAATTAAAAGTCACCAGGAATCACTAAATATAGCATATATGTATATTTTATATTTATAAACACACACTCATATATACTTAAACACACACATATATGTATGTGTATACAGGCAGGGGAAAGCTTAAAGAACTGATTACAGCAGCAGGAAGGTATAGATAGGATCTAGAAGCAGAGGAACTGTGCTGTGTTCTGTTCCTAACACATGGGTGTCCAGCCTTTCCTGAGCCCAGAACAAGCTTCCTCACAAGGGTGGAGAACTCTGCTCCCACTTCCTCAGCACTGGCTGTTCTTGGTTAAGGTCAATGGTTAGTAACTCATTAGACATTAAAGTGGAATGCGCTCGTGCCTGAGACTTGGCCTGGAAGCCTGGGCCAGCATCTTCCACTCACACTGTCCCTATGTAGCCCAGAGAGGTGGGACGTTTGATTTCAGCAGCCATTTCTTCTTCCCACTTCTTGCGTATGACAGCCGGGCCAGAATGAGTAAACTAACCAGCGTGGATGCTTTCAAAACTACTCAAGACCTGCTTCTTCCCACCAGGTCTCATGCAGCAGGTGGGTGCTGAAAGCACAGGTAGTGCCTCTCTTGTGCTCTGTAGATAGGGTACTGATGACCTAAATCTCGACCTCGTAAATTATCTTTTCCCCCAGTAAGCTTTCTTTGAAGTTGGTTGGCTACTAGACTGTATACGAAACTTTTTTTAAAAATGTGTTCCCTAGATTTGTAGGGAGAGAAGTGATATGCCAATGGCTTCAGGAAATCTCCAGACAGAAGGGAGGCCATACGATTATTGACAATGTTTGTTTTCTTAAGTGGACACACTCTGGAAAGTGGTCTACAAGGAAGCAACATGAGCACATTTCTTTGTTTTTCTGTTTTTGTTTTTCGAGAGAGGGTTTCTCTATGTAGTCTTGGCTGTCCTGGACTCACTTCATAGGCCAGGCTGGCCAGGAACTCACAGTGATCCATCTGCCTCTGCCTCCCGAGTGGTGAGATTAAAGGCGTGCACCACCACGCCCTGCCATGAGCACATTTCTTGCACAGGAATAGAAATGTATCAGGACGTCAGAAAGTGTAGAGAAGTAAGGTGACGGAGCTAAATCCATGTGTTACTTTTACCATCTACCAGTTGCTTTCCTAGTTGATGGTAGGATCTTTAGCACCTAAAAACAGCCCAGCAAGTCTAGTGTGATGGCGGATGTCTTTAATCCCAGCAGAGGCAGGTGGATCTCTGTGAGTTGCAGGCTAGCCTCATCTACAATGTGAGTCCAAGACAGCCAAGACTACACAGGGAAACCCTGTTTTGGAAAAAAACAAAGAACAAAGAACAAAAAACAGCCCAAGGAATGAGACTGGCATTATTTTACATGAAAAGAAAACGTAAAAAGGAAAGAAAAAGGACCTGGCATGTTGGCATGGTTATTTTCACTTAGACTATGAGAACACATCCCATAAAATCAACTAATCAGGGTTCATAGGGCCTCACAGAAATATATTTGACAGTCATGCTGTACAGGCCTGAGCTAGGTCCCCTGCATATACCTTATCACTGTGAAGCTCAGTGTTCTTGTGGGACTCCTAACAGTGGGAGTGAGGCTGTCTGGGACTCTTGCCTGTGCTTGGGACCCTTTTCCTGGGTTAACATGTCCCATTGGGGTATGAAAGTTTGTGCCTAGGCTATTGTATCTTGTTAGGCCATGTTCAGTGGAGATCCTGGGAAACAATTTTTTTTTTTTTAGGGAAACAGAAAGAGTTGATCTGGGGGAGCGGGGCTGGAAGGAGTAGAGGGAGGGAAACCGTGCAGTCAACTAGAGATGTAAATGTGTGCAGAAGAATAAAAAAAGGAGTCAGGAGAAAGTGCTTCCTGTGTGGAAGTAGTCTGTGAGGCTACACTAATGGCATCAGAGAGCAAGGGTAGCTGAAGGTTCTCTACCCTAACAAGGAAGTGATCTTTGCCTTGCTCCCCTTGGCTAAATTCCTGCCCCCCCCCCATCTCTTCTCTATCTTCTGATAGATTCCTATCTGTTATAGTCTGCTTTTTCTCCCTCTGTTTATACAGAGCTTTGACCTCAATTAGCAATCCATTGGATGGCTCTTAATGGTGATCTAGAGATTGTACTTCCCAGGCCGTGATGAATAGATTGATAAAGGCCAGAGATATTGAGGCTCCAAAGTAGGGACTGTCTGGTAGGAAGAGCCAGGAGAATGTGGCCATCCACTGTCTTCAGTAACACTTTCCCTATGCTCTACTCTTTTTCTCCTCCTCCTTTCCTTCTTCCTCGTACCCTCCCCCTTCCTTCTCCCCAACCTATGTCCTCATTCATGTTAGGAAATCACTGAGCCATTTCCCCTGTCTTTTAATATGGTAACAGGAATGAAAGTGATCCTGATTTTTAAAAGCCTTCTGTAACTTAATATAGAGCATATGACTCAACTAGAGAGCCAGTCAGAGCGTGAGCCCCTGAGGATGAGCGGTGCCATGAGAGTGTGAGACAGTGACACGACTTGAGAGCGATAGTCATGCTGTTTATTTCTGGACTTTGTATTTGTTGTGAATTTTATTTATCTGTCTCGTTATGTTGTAGTTTCTGTAAATTATTGCAGATTTCTCACGGACCTGATAAGTTAATTCCAGGGATGGCAATAAGAACAGTGCACCGCGCTGTAGACAGCAAGATAGCCTTTCACAGTTCAGGTTACAGGAGTCGCGAGGACACAGCAGGGCTTGAAGAAAGACAGAATTTGTGCGAGCAGTAATATATTTTATTTCTCTCTAAACCTTGATTTGGGGAAAGGGAGTTGAGGATGACAGAACCCATGGTTGTGTTTTCCTGTTGGAAAGTCTGGACTGACTAAAGGCACCGTGGGAAAGGAGGTCGCTGGAAAACTGTAGATTTGGCTTGTGGACTAGACTGCTCTTCTTGATGTTTCTGTAAGGCTTTCACTGATTCCTGTTGTAATATATGAAGAATGATGCCATGCCACAGATCTGGTACAAAGAGGTTCATTGTATGAAGTGGGGGCTGGGGGAGAAATAGACAGTCAGAGAGGATAGTGGAGAGAGAGACAGAGAGATCGACAGAGGGAGAGCAAAGTAAATGTGTGTGTGTGTGTGTGAGAGAGAGAGAGAGAGAGAGAGAGAGAGAGAGAGAGGGAGGGAGGGAGGGAGGGAGGGAGGAAGGGAGGGAGGACCAGGATTCTCATCTCTGGAGCACCTGGTGCAGGTGATGGTAGAGGGCATTAGAGAGAGAGAGAGAGAGAGAGAGAGAGAGAGAGAGAGAGAGAGGGAGGGAGGGAGGGAGGGAGGGAGGGAGCACCAGGATTCTCATCTCTGGAGCACCTGGTGCAGGTGATGGTAGAGGGCATTATCAGGACTCTAAAGGCCCCTGAGGTCAGGCCAGTTGAATTGCCTGCACACCAAAATAACATCCTTCTCTTTTCTAAAAATTCAAAACAAAACAACAACAACAACAAAACAAAGAAGGAACTATGAAGAGATGGCAAGGTGAGCATGAGGTTGTTGTGTTCAGAAAAGACTGCTTCTCGTGCAAAACAAGTTTGGAAAGCAGCTCTTGGCCCCCATGCAAGGGGGATGGAGAGAAAGAAGGGTGGGGGAGAGAACGAACCAAAATGTCTGGATTATGTGGTGAAGGGGAGGGGGAGCCCCTGCCCTGGAAAGTTTAGGGTAGAGAGTAGGGTCTACAAGCCACGCCCTGCAGCAGATATGCTGCAGAGGAATGCTGGGAGAACCTGGATCTGTTTGTCCCGGGTCTGAGACACAGCATGTCCAATAAGGTAGAGGCTGGATCTCAGAGGTGGGGAGAGCTGGGGTTTGAAGTTATATTACAGGGTAAAGAGCCTTGTCAAGTGTATGCTTGAGATGGAAGAGGAAGAGCAGTTGGAGCAGAAAGAGCTGCGCCAGCAGATCGAGCAAGTGATGCTAAGCTAGAGGGGACTTAAGTTTGGAAACTGGATTGATTGAATTGGACACAAGCACTATTTTTCTGGATGTGCTTCCTAGCCATTTTTCTTGGCTGACTGCACATGCTGTTAAATCCCCTCAGATAACACATGAGGCATGTGTTTTGAACAGACCGTGTCCAGATTGGAGTGGGACCTGGGCCTAGGCCTGGTCATGCCAGGACCTTGTAGTCTATGGTTAAGGAGTTTGAATTAAAGTTGAAGTAAACTGAAATTCCAGATTTTGAAAGAAGGAATAGCATGGTTTAGCGTGCCTCTTAAAATGCTTCCTCTGAGCTGGGTGTGGTGGCGTGCGCCTGTAATCCTAGCACTTGGGAGGCAGAGGCAGGTGAGTCACTGTGAGTTCGAGGCCAGCCTGGCCTACAAAGCGAGTCCAAGACAGCCAAGGGTACACAGAGAAACCCTGTCTCGTAAAAACAAGCAAGCAAGCAAACAATCAAACAAACAAAATGCTTCCTCTGGATTGCTGTTGGGTAGGGGGAGCTGATCACCAGAGGTACAGTGAAATCGGTTACAGGGCTTTTTCATATGTCCCCATGAGACGCAGTAAATGTCTTAGTTAGTATAGAGTTTGATTGAAAGAAGTCATGTTATCCAAAGGTAAAGACAGGCTGGGACTTGATCAGGAATTGGGAAATAGTGAGAGTTAAGAATAACAACTGGATGAGATGGGGGTGCGGTCTGTGGAATCAATAGTTACGAGTCACTTTTGTTTGCTTGGTTTGGTTTTGGAAAGAGTGTATCGTGTATTCCTGACTGGCTTCAACACATAGCTGAGGATGACCTCGAGCCACTGCTCATGCTCCCTTTGCCTTCTGAGTGCTGGCATCTCAGGCGTGTACCAGCACTACAATACACGCTGCCGTAGCCTGAGGCAAATTGATGTTTGTGACTGGGTTAGGGTCCAGGCACATGCTAGGATGGACTTGTGCAAGTTGCCTTGGAAGCTGGTGGGCTGAGAAAGACTACCCAGAGAGTGAGTGCCCTTAGGGAAGGCAAGAGCAGAGCTGAGCTACGGGAGTATTAAGAGGAGCCAGGGGCACAGGAGCCACGGAAGAGGAAACCCCAGGCAATCTGGTGTTTCTGGAAAGCACGTTTAGAAATTCCATCCAGGTTGTTCTGAGCATCTGTTCCCAATGCAGCCAAGAACTCAGGTTAAGATGGGACTCAGAATCAATGGCTGCTAAGCTCAGCAGTCCTTGTCCTTACTGAAACATAGGGTCAGGGGAAGACAGGATATCACTGAAAGCCTTAGGTTGTTTTGTAGATGGTGGAAACCAATCAGAATATATCAATTCTTTTTTTTTAAGGGTTTACAGAAGGACAGAAATATTAATCTAAATGTTTATATTTACTAAGAGGGCGGGGTTTAGCTGTGGATGTAGCTTAGCTGGTAGAGTACTTGCCAAGGACACACAAAGCCCTGGGATGGATCCATAGTGTCTTTCTTCAGCTGTAAAGCAAGTTCAAGACAGCCTAGGATACCTAAGATCCTATCTCTAGAAGGGCTGAGAAAAATAAATATCCATCTTTTTCAAAATATAAGGAACTGTTAGTAGCCTGTTTGTGTGCTGCTGTGGAATGGGGATGGATAGTTATACTAGAGCGAAGGTAACAAATGCTCTTTTATAGGCATGAGGGTCAAGGTAGGGGAGACTGGGTACCTGGGGGCTGCCTTTGAACAAGTCTTCTATTGTAGCACGGAAAGATGGAGTATAGTGACGCACAGAGAGTTGATAGAATTTGTGCCTAAGAAAACCAACCAACACCTCTGCATTAAAACAACAGCAACATCAAGCAAATTTCTGCTGGTGATTGCACAGGCCTTGCACATGCTAAGCATGCTGGGGAACTACGCCCCTAGCCAGAAAGATTTTATTTTACCATCTGTGCAGCACTGTTGTGGTCATAGGGGACTTAGAATTTCTTTAATAGAGATGTTGTAGACAAGCGTTGTGTATCTACTTTTTTTTTTCATCCCTTCCCCTGTGGTTTAGGGATCTTTGACAGGTTTTTTTTGGGGGGGAGGGTACAAATAGTAGAGGGAATATATATATATATACATATATATAATGTTTCAGTTTATTTTTCCATTCATGACTATATCCATTTGTTCATACAAGTATTTTTCTATGCCTGTGTCTCGGTCTCCAAGGCACAGTAATGAGCAAACCAAGTCTCTGTCCTGTGAAGCAAATATTCTAATTTCTTATGGAGAAACCCTTTTTGTTTCACTGTTTTGACTGTTGTAAGTGGGGGATGTAGCAGGGGAGGATGGAAGAGATGTGGTAGAAGGGAGAGGTTATATGTGTTTGTGCTGCAAATGGAATGAACTGAACACAGACAGGGGCCATTTGACCTGTGGGTGGAGTCTTCCTGGACTCAGAGTGCAGTCCGGGAAGTGGGGCGTGTTGGTATGGAACCTGAGGCCATAAAAGCCTCCAGTGTGGCTGGGGCTGGTTGATGGCGGGAACAGAGCACAAGGAGCTGCAGGGGCAGAAGGCAGGCTGTGATCTCAGTCATCTGAGCTCAGCTTCTGAATCCATGCCTATGCCTTTTGATTTTTCATGCTATATGGTTAGAGGAGATAGAGGTATTGTCGTGTGTGAATGACACCTGCTGATTCCACATGGAATACTGCATGTCCTGAGGGATATGTGGAGTGGACAGACTAGACCCTTCTTCAGAAGACATTGATGGAAGGATTTCTTTCTGGAGGGAATGTTTTCCTGGTTCTAGGTGTTCACACATGCACACACACTTTATAAATACATACATGCGCATATACAACCACACACGTTTTATAAACACATATACTCTCACACGCAACCACACACGCACACACACCTTATAAACATAGTGTATACACACAACCACACATACACACACACTTCACATACACAGGCACACAAGCACACACACACACACACACACACACACACACATCTTATAAATACAGACACTCTCACACATAACCCATGCACATACACACCCCATGTGCTGTCACACTATAAATAAGGCTGATTATTATTACATCTACAAACAACAGAACTAAAAAGTGATGGGGTACGGATGTAAAGACCGGTGATCTCTTTTGTTTTACTCCCTTGGAGTTGAACATGTCTGCATGTTGGGTGTTGTGCAGCACTGAGAAGGCTGAGGCAGGAGGATCACAAGTCAATGGACAGCCTGGGCAGCACAGTGAGGCCCTGTCACAAACAAACAAACCTAATAATGCAAAAGAACGGGTCTCCTACTTTGAGACCTGCCTGAGTAAATTAGTTGTGTTTAGTACATTACTGGAGAGCCTCCTGCCTCAGGCTTAGAGTAATTCTAAAATGACTTAAAAATAAAGATAGGTAGAGAGGAGGCTTTAGAAGTTGAAGCTATGAGCATCTGGTCTGTCATGGAAACAGGGCATTCCTTTCCAGAATCCGTCACCCCTCCCAGCCTGCTCCCCAGTGAGCCCCCATTAGGCTGAAGCTCCAGATCTTTCTTGTCTGTTTGTCAGCCATATGGAGTTTTACTTCCCATCTCCTGTATAAATGAGAGCATATTAAGCTGATGTGCACATCGCCCTTTACATGCAGCCGTGTTTTGGAAATCACACACTGCTCTTTTACCTTGGATTCCACAGTTTGGTCTGGCAGCATGGAGGCCAGTGGCAGTTATAAGAAATGTTCTAATGAACATCTTTTCACACATACATATCAAAATTGAATTTTCGTCCAACCCAAATGTATGTTGTGGATTGCCCAACACTAGAACATGCAATGTGAGTTTCGCTACAATTTACCACTGTGGGTTATGATTTTCTGGCTCTAATCTGATAGCAACTTGCCATTTCAATTGGTGTTTTTCATGAGCATGGATTGATAACTTGTAATCTTCGCCTGGTTTCTATGGCGAGCCAGTATTTCTTGACTTTAAATATTTCAGATGTACGTTAGCTAATCACACTAAATTTTTACATTTTGCAAATTTCTTGCTTGCACCCACCTTTTCATGCTCCCTTGAGGTCTAACCAGCCTCCATGGTGAATGCTTTGCAAATATTATTTCCCATCTCTTTAATTTTCAGTTTTCGGTTTTTTGAGTCAGGGTTTCTCTGTTTGTAGCCTTGGCTGTCCTGGGACTGTAGATCAGGCTGGCCTCAAACTCACAGCGATCCTCCTGCCTCTGCCTCCTAAGGGTTGGGATTAAGGACATGCTCCACCTTGCCTGGTTTAAACATTATAGTTTGATCAGAGCTGTATTTCTCAAGGACCTCAGGAATGCTTAATCCCCTCCTCCCCCATCGCCCAGGTCCCCTCCCCTAACCCTCCTTCGTGTGCATTTGAATACAGATTCAGACAATTAACCTGAAGATTCATATTCTGTCTCTGTCTCTCTGCCTCTGTCTTTCTCTGTCTCTCTCTGTCTCTCTGTCTCTCTCTCTCCCTCTCTCCCTCATGGTTATTTGAATCTACTTTTTTAAAAAGGTAGCCCCTTATTGAAAAAAAAGCAACCATAGTTCTGCTTTAAATACCAATTCATCAAGGTGTTTTTCAGGTGGCTAATTAGCAGATGGAAGATGAAGCCGAAAGCACTGACAGTGCAGGTCTGCAGGTCTAGACCCAAGTAGATTTATGGCCAGGACACCATGAGTCCTGCTTCCTAGAATCCTGGGGCAGAAACTTGACAGCACAAATGAACCACTTAAGTAGTAAAGATGAGGCAGGCGGCTCTGCTTTGCTGGCCCCTTTGGCTTAGCATTACAGGCACTGGCCATGGCAAGGGCGCTGTTTAGGAAGTGCCCAAGCACTGAGTGCATCGGGTTTTTTCCACAGGCTTAACTGTGCAGGCCATTTCTTCTGTTTCAGCTGGGATCTGTCATCTTTTATGATAATGGGCAAAAGGCACTGTTTGAGTGATCTTGTTTTATGTTTTTGTTTTCCTTTCTTTCTGGGACTGCATTTTCTGAATGTCTTTCTATTTCTCAAAGTGCTGTAATCCACCTGTCCCCACCTGTGCTTTCTGCACTGCAGGTGAATGTCCCTTATGTATACTTTTTCATTTTGTTCTGTGTCCTGTGCATACACATTTCTTCTGTGAGCTGGGGGACCCCTGAGGACACTTATTTATTTTAACCTTGCCAATACTTGTGTGTCTCTTTCCTGGAGTCACAGGGTAGAGGGGAGGTCCTCAGTGTGGCACCCCTGGATCCAGATCTTTTTCTTTTTGTTTTTCTCTTCTGAAACCATAATCAAATCACTGTTGGAAATAATCTAGATTTTTGCCTATCTTGCATTTATATACATTTTAAATTTTTTCAAAGTGCCATTATTTGTGTAGTTGGTTGGATTATATCTGCTTCCCAAGTCCAGTGGGGCCTGTCTATTGGATCTTGAAAAACAAAGATAAAGATGATTTACTCAGAAAGTTTATACTGTTTTCAGAATAACAAATCACAATGATACCCTGTGTGGAGGGAGACTTCTGTCCGATGGTTTCTTTCTTAGCTACAAAACTATCAAGGTGAAATGAACAGCTACTTTTCCAAAGATAGAAAAACAGAAAAACAACAAATGCCTTAATAGTCAAATGAAAAAGAGAGATGCTCATAAGAAAGTTTATACCAAACAAATCTGATTTGCAAAAGGAAAAAAAAATAGGAGTTGAGGAGATGGCACTGGGGTGAAAAGTTTAATGTGTATGTGTGAGGACCTGAATTCAGGCCCTCAGCAACCAATCAAAAAGCCAGCTGTGACATCACTCGCTTATGACTCTGGCCTGCGGCGGTACAGGCAGCACTCTCTGGGGAAGATTGGCTAGCCAATCTAGTTGAAATGTAGGGCTCTAGATTTAGTGAGAAATGTTATCTCAAAAAGTAAGGTGAGGGAGTGATAGAGGAAGACACCCAATGTCAGTTTCAGGCTTCTACACATGTGCACGCTGGAATCTATGCACACACATACATGCATTTAAGAGAAATTAAGTCCACGTGTTTGGAGTGTGATGAGATCATAGGCTCAAGCATGAATTTGGCCTTTTTCTCTATGCTAAAATTCAGGAAAGAATTTGCAACATGATTCTATCTGAGGGTTTCTATATGTCATCATTGTTTGTACTCATGTTGTCAGTAACGGGCGTGGTGGCGCATACCTTTAATCCCAGCATTTGGGAGGCAGAGGCAGGTGGATTGGTGTAGACCAGCCTGGTCTAGAAAGCAAGTCCAGGACAGCCAAGGCTAACATGGAGAAATCCTGTCTCAAAAACAAAACAAACAAACAAACAAAACCAAAATCAATAACGGTAGTGTGCTGCATTCAGGAGGCAGAGACAGGTGAAATTGAGGCTAATTTGGTCTTTATAGCAAGTTACAAGTAATCTAATGATTTACATAGGATCTTCTTGAAAAATAAGAGTTGAACAGTGGTTTTCTTTTTACCTTTACGTTACCCATTAAACTCAATATGCTATTTCAGCATATTATCTTATTATTATTTTGTTTTGTTTTTTCAAGCCAGGGTGTAATGATTAAAAAAAATAAGATTCCAGGCAACACATATGATAATGGAGAGGTTTATTATATGAGCATGGAAGTGAGAGGAGAGAGAGAGAGAGAGAGAGAGAGAGAGAGAGAGAGAGAGGGAGGGAGAATAGAGACAGCAGGAGATGGGGAGGAACAAAAGAGGGAGGGACACACCTAGTGGTAGACTGGTAATGACATCATAGGTTGCTAGGCAGACTGAGGAAGTATGCTAACACAAGGTCTTACTATATAGCTCTGACTGGCCTTGTACTCACAGAGATTCATCTGTTTCTGCCTTCCTCCGCCTGGGATTAAAGGCTTGCACCACTATGCCCAGTTTATGGTTTTTTGATTTTGTTTTTCTTTTTTAAATTATACTTTCCAGTATAAATTTAGTTGATGAAAGATATGCATGTTTATGATTAAAAGTCTGTTTTAGCTGAATGAATTCTGCTGCTTCTGTATTGAATGGAAACGGCCATGGCTCTTGCCTCTACTGAGTTGTGTCTCTTTTAACCTTTAATGGTTTTAGTTGTGCAAAGTGGCTCATGACTGTAATCCAAGCTCTGGGGAAGGCTGAGGTAGGAGTATCCCTGCATGTCAAAGGCCAGCTTGGGCCACAATAGTCAGACCCTGTTTTGAAAAACAAAACAAAAATTACAGGTATGACAAAAAAGATTGTTTGAGCAAAACTGGCAGAGCAGAGAATTCTTGTGGTAAATATTGAGAAAGAGCCCTTTGATGGGAAATCTGTGCATCTTTTGATGCAACCTTGGGACAGTTTCAGCAGAGCCTGGAGACCTGCCATCTTGAGGCTCTTAACCCATTGCATTTCCCAGGTACATCATTTGTTTCGAAAATGAATTCTTTTTGTTTTTGTTTTTTGGAGGCAGGGTTTCTCTCTGTAGCCTTGGCTGCCCTGGACTCACTTTGTAGACCAGGCTGGCTTCAAACTCACAGAGATCCACCCACCTCTGCCTCCCAACTGCTGGGATTAAAGACGTGCCCCAGCCACTGCCCGGCATATGATTTCTTTTTTAATAAGTAAAAGTACTCAATACTTTTTGATCTTGATGCAATTATGTTTAAGGACTTTCGAAGTTATAATCTGTTGGCTTTAAGACAACCTTCAAAGATCAGAAGACATTGTCTCTGGTTTTCAGGCTTTGAATGAATGTCAGAACTCTGGGTCTAGAAAGAGATTCTTTTTTCTTTTTGTGTCATTTTCTTTCTTTCTTGGGTGTCCTGGAATTTGCTATATAGACCAGGCTGGTCTGAAATTTACAGAGATCCACCTGCCTCTGCCTCTGGAGTGCTAGGATTAAAGGCAAATGCCACCTTGGTGGACTGAAAGCAAATCTTGGAATGTGCCCTGTAATGAAAAAGTGACCCAACCCTTGCCTGAGTCTCCTGCGGACTAGGCAGTTGCCTCTGGGTTAATAAGTTAGGGTTGTTTCTGAGCACCTGTGGTCCCTGTTTCCAGGGTTTAGAAGAAAGGCAAAAACACACTGAAATACAAACCCGAGCTTCCGTGATTGAAGCGCTTCTTAGGCACCACAGAGTGTTTGAAACCAAGTGCAGACTTTTTGATTTAGAATTACTTGTCAACAAGCCCTTGAATTAAGTGACTTACTAGGGACCAAACAGCTTGACTATGGAGAAGTAACAGGAACCCCCTGCTTTCTTTCCTTCCCCTAATGGTCTCCCCCACCACCCCCTGCTGATTTTCAAATGAAGAACAACAAATGAAATAATAGGAAAACACTTTGTAAATATAGAGGGTTTTACAAATCCAAGCACAAACAAATCTGTAAGTGGCAGGGAAACCCAGGCCACACATTTTTGTGGTAACTTCTGTTCATATATTAGGGAGCCTGCTGGAACCCCCACTAAACAATTAGTTGCCAGCTGTTTGCTTTAATCCCATCATTTACAAAAATACAGCAGTCCTCATGGGTAGTAAATACTGATAGAGTTAAAATGCATGGTATGCCAGTGAGACACACTTTGGTGAATGCTATCAGTATGGGTGGTGAAACTGGTTTAATTCAAATTCCAGAAATATCAGTGAATTTATATTCCTCAGAGAGCTGGAGAGAAACGCTTGAAGTCTATGAGAGCAGACATTGTGATTTCTTCAACAATAGGAAGCACTGTGTTAATTTGGAGAAGCTCATTAATGTGTAGGTTAGTACTAGTAGTGCCTCTTAATTAAATTTCAGTGGATGGAAGGAGTATTCGGAATAGAATACATAGGAGATTTTACAGAATTTCTGATGGAGGCAAGTCAGTGGTTATTTCTACTTTGCATGCTAATTTAAAAATAATTCAACAACGATTCCATTTGTGTCATCCTGGCATTTACAAGGGGACATGAAGAAGTCTTGCTTGTCTTTATCCACTAAATAGCAGTTTTCAGACCCTTACAAGTTCCCATATGTTAGTGAAAAACATTTTCCAAGAAATTGGCAGGATTGCACTTTGTAGCTGATGCCAGCTTCTTCCCGGGGCCAATTCAACAGAGAAGGCAAAAGGGAGAAAGAAAGAAAGAAAGAAAGAAAGAAAGAAAGAAAGAAAGAAAGAAAGAAAGGTCTTGTGTTGGTGGCTGAATTACTCTGACAAGCTTTCACGTTGCCCCTCCTCTTATTAATATTCTTTTTGATGTGAGCTTGTAAAACAGAGGATTGGCTGTTAATCTCCAAGATCGCAAGGGCTTTTGGCAGAGGCCCATAATTGATGTGTTCACATGGTTGTTGTCTGACTACTAATGATTAGACAGCAGTGTTATCTACCAGCTAAATCTGTGCTGCTTATAAATCACACTTGATAAACTGAAGTTTCATTTCTTCAAAGAGTCCGTACAGAGTGCCAGGGGCGCTTCATGATTCTCTGACAGCTTAGATTGGGTTTATTTTTCATTTCTGCTTGACAAAATATTAGGCTCCCGAACGCAAGTGAAGGAGAATTTGTTTTGTTTCTCTAACGAGGCAGTTGGAGGATAGAGGATAACCAGAGCAGGATGACCTGTTTTCTACCGGAGGATGTACAGATTTGGGTGGCAGATGGAATTTTCTGTATTGTTGCCATCCTTCAAGGTGAGTGGAGTCCAGCCCATTGCATAGTGACAGACAAAGAGCAGAGGAAGTTCTAAGAATGTGGGCTCGGGCGCAGATTGTGACAGGGCTGGGGCAACCAGAACTGTGAGATTCCAGTAACCGTTCAGGCACGGTGTGTGGTGAGCCCGTGTGTCAGGTATGACTTCCTTCTCTAGAAGGCCAAGAGGAAGAAGCCAGAAGGTCTTACAAGCTAAGGTAACAGCCACAGAGCTTCTGGCTGCCATTCTTCGCCACACACTGGAGGATACTTATGGCCACAGACACACCCAGAGTTCCCCATCTGCTCTGGAGATGCGAAACTAGGTTGCGGAATGCATATTCACAGTGGGCTGTGACTGGGGAACTTCCTCTAAGTCATGGGTGTTTATTTGACCACGGTCTCCTGTGGCTCTGAGCTAACTTCCACCATACAGAAAAATGAAAAAAAAAAAAAAAAGAAAACAAAAGGACTAAATTTCTTAGCTCATTTTCTTGCTTTTTTGTAAATAGTGTATATCCTCTGAATGTGTTCTTACAAAGCTTCTAAGAGTCTTTTTACTAAAGCATTGGTGTGTGTGTGTGTGTGTGTGTGCGCGCGCGCGCGCGCGCGCGAGAGAGAGAGAGAGAGAGAGAGAGAGAGAGAGAGAGAGAGAGAGAGAGGGAGGGAGGGAGGGAGGGAGGGAGGGAGGGAGGGAGACAGGTTTCTCCATGTAGTCCCAGCTGGCCTTGAACTCACCAAGATCTTCCTGCCTCTACCTCCCAACTTCACCACCGTACCTGACTTGTGCCTATAAACTCTTAAGGTCTTACAAGCTAATTTGAAAAATTGCAAATTTTTAGATTTTAAGGAAATAGTTATATTAAGTGATATTTAAGGATAGATTTGGTTGTTGTGTTTTTGAGATAGGCTTTTGCTTTCATTCTGTAACCCAGGATACCTGGAACTCTTGGTGATCCTTCTGCCTCAGATTCCTGATTGCTGGGATTACAGACATTAGGCACTACGATTGGTTAAGAACATACTATTTTACAGAGAAACTTGCATAGTTTTCAGGTCTATTAAAAATTAATTACTTTACCAAAATGTATAACTTTGGGGCCAGTGAGGTGCCTCACCAATTTTATATATAAAAATTAAGGCAATAAGATGTAAGGTAATAAAGGTCATAATAATGTACCGGGCAGCAGATATTATTTTGTAGAGGAGTTTATTAAATAAGCATGGGGTGGAGAAGGAAAAGGGAGGGGGTACCCCAGAGAGAGACAGAGACAGGATGAAGAAGAAGAAGAAGAAGAAGAAGAAGAAGAAGAAGAAGAAGAAGAAGAAGAAGAAGAAGAGAGGGAGGGAGGGAGGGAGGGAGGGAGGGAGGGAGGGAGGGAAGGGGGTGGGTAGAGGGGTAAGAGAGAGACCTTGTGGAGAGTCTGCTCTTTTATATCACCCTGAGCAGGGCCACACCCCTGTAGCAGGTGATGCAATGGCATCACGGGTAGGTGGACTCAAGAAGAATGCTAACAGCCACCAAGCCTGAGTTGCTGAGTTTGACCCCAGGACCCCCATGACAGAAGGTGAGACCTACCCTCAGAGTTGTTCTCTGACCACCACATGTCCACATTTGGATGGCTCATGATGCGTGTCCCCCCGCCCCATCCAAACAAATAAGAATTTTTCTTTTGTTTTGATTTATCTGTTTTGTTTTTGTTTATTTGGGGTAAAATCATGTGCCAAATACTGGGGATAGGGATTTGTTCATTGTGATAATTGAAAGAGCTGTTAAAACTCTTTCAAACCATGAGAATGTACTTAATATCAAAGCTACTGAAATTAATTCCACCAGCCCGTCCTTCCCACCCAGGCCAAGGAAACACAGCTACAGATCCAAGGAAACCAAAGCCATGCAGACCTCAGTTTTGCTACAAATCTTATTTAAGATTTAATAAGAACTTTGTGTGTGTGTGTTTGTGGGTGCTAAAGGAAGGTGTTGGAGGCCCTAAATCTGGGATTATAAGTAAGTTATGAACCATAGATTCTGGGGGTTGAACTCAAATTCCCTGGAAGCACAAGCTCTTAATTGCTGAATCATCTCTCCAGCTCAGTTTTTAATGTTTTAATCCTAGGTACCAAGCACATTCCTTATCTGGCAATAGTGGTTTGACATGAGCATTCCTTTTTCCTAGTACATTTTAACGCTGTAATTAAAATTAGCACCACCATCAAGGAATTAATGTTTATTGATAAGTGTTAGTGCTGATTAACAAAGGTACTGACTATCTCAGCTGCTTATCTTACCACAATTGATGGTTCAGAGTAATTCTGTTTTTTTATTAAACGAAAACAATTTAGATGTAAGTTGTTTGGGTTAAGGTTATTGGATTTTAATACACTGGAAAAATACCCACGATTAACTTTGAGAGGATAGTTCTTTGGCTATTTAGATAGATGCTTCATTTAATTTCGTTATAGAACCAGCTATGTAGGGTTTCTAATAGCTGCAAAATATGAAAAAACACATGAAGAGGTGTGGAGTGCAGTTATCATTATAATGATATGTGCGCGTGTAGATAGGCTGGATTGCGGTATTAAAATAAAATAATGAAAATATTTGAAGAAAAAATTTTCATCTCATCTTTAAATAATAATACACCTGTGCACCTTATGAAGTTTATAGCCATCATGACAAAAATAAACATGGATTCTTAATTTTAAAAAATAGCAGTTTTTCTTCACTGATTTAAATAATGATTCGAGTCAGCTTGATTTAAATTCAGCTGAGCCTATTACTAAAGCTGCAGGTGTTTATTGACTACCTGTGACTATATTTTAATGTAGATAACAGCAACTCTGGTGGCCACAGTGTGCTAAGAGTGTAATAATAGTGGGTGGGTTAGGTCCCTGCCATCTTTGGAAAGGCACAGTCTCTGAAGTATCTGGATTACACATTTAAAAGATCTTGGACATTTGGAACAACTCTCTGAAAGGTGTAGCCACATGTCCCTTTGGACGTCAATTCTTCTATTTTCATGTGAATGAGATTGGATGAACAGTCTCATCCTCACTGAAGCTGTGTGTGTGTGTGTGTACACACAAGTATGGACATGTGTGTTTGAGTCTCTGTGTTTATGTGCACGTATAGGCTGAGGTTAATTTCAGCCTACACTAAGTAAGCTATCAAGCCCCAGGCGTCGTCCTGTGTCTGCTTCCCAGCAGTGGAATTACAGGCACCAAACCCAGCTTTTTACCAAGATATAGTAGACATAAACTCAGGTCCTTCCACTTGCACTTACTGAGTTGTCTTCCCAGCCCCCTAGGATAGTCTAAAAATTCTACTTTTGTTTTGTTTTATCTTTTTAAGATTTTAAGATTATGTGTGCTTCTGCAGGAGTTTTTGTTGTTGGCTTTGGGACAGGGTCTCCCTATATAGCTCTAGCTTGCCTGAACCTCTCTGTAAACAATGCTGGCTTCAAACTCACAGAAATCTGCCTGCCTCTACTTCTTGATTACTGAGATTAAAGGCATTCACCATCATGCGTAGCTCTGCATGAGTTTATGTGCACCCTGTGCAAGCAGTACCTATGGAGGCCAGAAAAGTGGTATCAAGAGTTACAAGGAGTGGTGAGCTGCCCCACTGGGTGCTTGAACTGAACCAAGGTTCTCTACAAGAACAGTGAGCATTCAACCGCTGAGCTGTCTAGGGCTGGTCTATGTAACTTCTTCTCATCTAAATTATCTTCTGAAATAAAACAAATGTAAATGTTCTGGAAATATGGATGTCCAGAGAATGTGATTCTGATAGTTCCTCCCTTATCTGAGTCTCTACAACAAAAAATATTAGTAAGTGTTAAAGTATAAATAGACTATAACTTTGGTATTTATTTGCATTTGTGATTCATAAAGGTTCTTTTTTTTTTTTAATTCTGGAGATACTACTGTGGTATAGTTGTGACAGGCTTTCTGAGTGCCATTTTATAGATGTTGATGTCAGAAGACTCTGACTGTAGTCTTTAGATAAAGGGTTTTTCCCAGAATATAGGTTCTAGAGGAAGAAAAATAAATAAATAAATAAATCCCCCTCTGTCCAGATCTCACATACACCAGATTCTAAGTAACAGTAAATATTTAATTATAAATCCACTTCCAGGTATTTTTAAGTTTTTCATTTTTTATCATTTTTTTAAAAACCTGTTTATCTTTATTTTGCATACACTGGCATTTGCCTGCACGTTTGCCTGCTGGCCTGTGGGTGCTGGGAATTGAACCTGGGTCCTCTGGAAGGGCAGCCAGTGTTTTGAACTGCTGAGCCTTCTCCCCAGTGCCACTTTTCATTGTTGATGAAAAGCAACCTCTGTATTCAGAAGCCAGAATAGCAAGTTTGTCGTATGCGACTTTAACCACCTTAGCCTTGTGACAAATTAAACAGACCGTGAACTGTACTGTGCTTGGTGCCTGAGGGATCACTGGGTGGAGCAGAAGCTGGTACGGGAGCGTGAAATAGCTTGATCCCCACAAGTTCTGTGACTCCTCTTGAGATGAAGGTCACATTATCTTCCCTCCTGGCTGCCAGTGACACAAAAAGTTGAGGCGTTTTAAGGATTTCTCAGACCGTGAGTCACTGGTGGAATAAAGAGAGCCGATACTGAATCATACTCTTTAGTCTGTTTTGAAACAGAGGCTCCTGGTTGGTGAAAGGACCACACACCTTCGTGGCTTGTGGTTGTTCAGGTGAAATAATGAAAAGTGCTTTAAAATGCTCCTCCTGGTGACTTGGGACCTCGCCAGCATTCTGAGCTTTCTCTCCTTCACAGTTCTCTTGGCATCTACTAGATCCATCGTCTCCTGCTCTCCCCGAGAGCAACTCATCCCTCCATTGGCTTCATACTTTGTGTGCTGGTGATTCCTCAGGGCTAGCTCATGCCCCGTGGGTCCTGTGCCCACCCAGTAAACATTTCCCTGTAGACATCCCTCTGCCCAGGTTTCCCCTTCCCTGGGACTGGCTCTCTCTTTCCTAACTGAGATGGACACTTGAGACCCATCTTTGAATTTTTCCTCATCTCCATCTTCTCAGTCTCGGCTGTGTCTTTTCCTTGGAGTTTCTGCCATGGCATCTTGGACACATACTCGTTTCATATTTTCTCTCTTTGTCTCTCCCTCTTCCCCTCCCGCCTCCCCCTTGCTCCCTCTCATCTGTTTTCATATTGAGTCCAAAGTGGGTTTTACCAGATGAGCCAGCTGAGGCTTCTATAACCCTGCTTCCAGAAGGCCCCGTGTTACTTTTTAGGCTCATAGAAACCGCTAAGTTATCCTTGCCTGGACCCTTGAATTTCCTCTAGCTCTTCCTAGGTTCCTAAATATCAGTCCCTTAAGTAATGTAGCGATCAGGATGGCTTAGCTGTACTTTAGCCTCTCCTTTCTTGCCTAAGCCAAGTCCTATACAAGCTTACATCTCCCTCAGCACACTCCCTGCCCCACCCCCTTGATGCTCCCATAATGCCTTGGGCTTAACTGACCATCTGAACCCTGACCATATTGTCGTCTCTGCAGTGACTATTCATCTCTCCTGGAACAATGCTTGCCACATAGAGGCACCTGCTAGAAAGATACTGGATGAAAGGATGATGACTTCCCTAACAGTGAGGAGGTTTCATTAGCAACTCTTACAAAGGGGAGGGCGTGGGGCCAACACACAGTCCTTCTGTCACAAGACTAGGTCTTTATACTTTGCCTCACTCTGTTGCTCAATATGGGGAGCTAAATAATAATCTTTCATTATGAGCCTTCTTCCTCGGCATTGGCTTTTGGTAGCTCTTCTAATCATCCTCTGTTTTCCTGAGACAGATTCACATATAGCCTAGGCTCTAAGAACTAAGGATGACCTTGAACTCCTGATACTCCCTCCTCCACCTCCCAAATCCTGGGATGACAACCATGAGCCTCTACATGCAGATATTTGCTTTTATTCAAAGTGAAATGGCTTAGCATCGTTTTTATGAAAAAAAAAAATTTAAACAGTATGTTAGCTCACACCTGTTGTAATCCTAGTCCTTTGGAAACAGAGCTTTCAGCCAGCCTGAGCTACATAGTTTCAGATTAGCCTAAGGCTGTAGTGTGAGACATTCTTTACAGCAAATGAAAGAGCTTTTTTTTTTTTTTTTCCGGTTTTTCGAGACAGTTCCTCTGTGTAACAGCCCTGGCTGTCCTGGACTCACTTTGTAGACCAGGCTGGCCTTGAACTCAGAAATCAAACTGCCTCTGCTTCTCGAGTGCCACCACTGACCAGCATTTATTTATTTATTTATTTATTTATTTATTTATTTATGTTATTATCTTTTTGGTTTTTCAAGACAGGGTTTCTCTGTGTAGCCTTGGCTGTCCTGGCCTTTCTTTGTAGACCAGCCTGGCTGGCCTTGAACTCACAGAAATCAGCTGGCCCCTGCCTTCCTGAGAGCTGGGTTTACAGGCAAGAGCCAGCGCGCCTGGCTGAGAGAACTATTTTTAATGACACACATGTTTCTTGTTAGTATTCCATTAACATTGAAGACTATAGCTGAGGCATCTCCTCCTGACCTATGTGTCATACGGATAGCGTTTCTCAGAGGATATTCGATCTCTGTTAGGAGAAAATGCTTTCGCTAGAGAGAGACCTTTTTGGGTTTTAAAAGCTGTTCTGTTCTCAAAAGGGAAAATAACCCCACACTTGGGAGCTACAATTTACTCATGTAGGATTTTTTAGAAAGTTGTGTTATGGGGCTGAGGGAAGACTTACCCAATAAGTGTGAAGCCCTGGGTGAGTATGACACTCAAAACCAAACGTGCATAGAGCTCATGTGATGGTGAGCTATGGAGAGAACTTTCCAGAGAACATTACTGGGAGATGGATGGCTACAGCTCCCCTCCCCTCCCCCTCCCCGAACCCCTCCCCCTCCCCCAACCCTCCCCTCCCTCGCCCCTTGCTTCTGACCTGGGCAGGCAGCTCTTCTCTTTTGAACTTCATTTGTTTTTTGTTTTTTGATTTTTCAAAATCAAATGAGAGGCACCAGATCTGCTTTCAGTAGAGGTGCGTAGGAACGAACGGGCTGCAATGTGTCCTTAAAAATAGCCAGGCGCTGATACCAAGCTAGGCAAAGTCAAAATTGTTACCTTCTGTGGTTGGCCCAGGAAGTTAGGTAAAATAAGTTCTGACCATTTGCAAGATACTGCCCCCGAGGGCGCTGACGGGACTCACACATCCCCTTGCCATCTGTCACTAGCAGCATTTATTGTGTAATTCGAATGCCTGCATTTTTACAGGGCTCTGTTTGGATGGTTGGAATAAGTCACCTGGGAGGAGTAAGAAGGATTCCTTCCCCACCCCCACCCCACCCCCACCCAGCAGCCTTTCTTTTCCCTTCTTCCCCATCTCCCCATCCTTCAAGAAGTTGTGTCCATGTGTGGGTGGCGGAATGAGACACGGCCCTTTATCCCGCTTCAGCCTGGCTTCAGAAGAGTTTAGGAACCCTGGAACTACAGGCAATGTGCGTGTCAGTGACCTGGCCACTGAAACGCATGCCTTGTTGAGCTGAGTTGAAGTCCAGCCCGTGGCTCCTCCCATAGGTACCTTCTGCCAGGCAGCATCCTGGGTCACCTCTGAGCTGTCTTCCTGAAGCGGTGGAACTGAGACTTGGTAGAAACGGAGTTTGGGTGGGACTCTTCTCGGAACTCGGCTCTTATACCCAAGGAGACAGTAAAAGGCTTCTTCCCAGAATGAAGAAGGCTTCTCTAGTACCTTGTGTGATTGCCACCACCTTTCCCTGGGGGTTTGTTTTCATGTTCTAAGGGTCTTTGGAACTAGGATCAGAGGGAATCGGAGAACTCCTTTGAGCCAGTGATGACAAAACCAACCACGTACTGCTCCCTACAGCACACCCTCTCTCTGAGTGGCACTTTCAGACTGGGTTGCGTGTGGCTCAGCTGTTGGGGCAGTAGTCTTGCAGGGGACACACATGAGGCTAAGTAAGTGACAACTAATTTGATGAGGAGGAAGAGTGCTCGAGGCCCAGATCTGTATGAAATTACGCCTTGAACATCTTTGAGGGGAGACTTAGCTTAGTCACAGAACAAAAAGAAAAATCAAAGCGTCGGGCTGAGTGGTGTAATCACACCGTCGGTGCACACTTATGCCTTTGATGGTGTCTAGAAAACAGCCAAGGCTAGACAAGGACGTTTAAAGTCATGTTGTGGTTTAAGCACATCTTCTGTGTGCACTTCTGGAGGGATTCCTGATGGCCGGTGACACCCTTCCCCCACCATCAGCATCATGGGAAGCCTAGATTGTTGGTGTTCTGCGTGTCCTGCATTCTTTTTCTCTTGGCTGGAAATGGAAGCAGTCTTCCTGGCCCCAGGGGAAAAGAGTCATTGTCATTCGTAGGCTTTGGCTGCATCTCACCTACAGTTTCAGGTGGCTGTTTCTCTCGCTCTGGATGCTGGGAATTCAGCTCAGGGTTTCACACATCCAAGTACTCTACAGTGGAGCTCATCCTCCACTGTTCATGTGTGTGTGTGTGTGTGTGTGTGTGTGTGTGTGTGTGTGTGTGTGCGTGCGCGCACATGCACATGTGCTCTTGTGTGTACCTGTATGTAATATGTGCCACAGCAGATGTTTCGCTTCATCATCCTCTTTATTACCCCCTAACACAAGGTCTCTTAACCACACCTGAGCTAAGATAATGCCCAGACCGCCCCAGCTATCCTTATGTCTGTGTAACCTGCTGCGCCCCGCCGCCATCTCCATGACTGGGGTTACAGGTGTGTGCTCAACCGTGCCCAACAATTTTGCATGGACTTGAGGAGATCCAAACTCATGGCCAGGGTGCTTTTACCTGCTGCATCATCTCCTCTGCCTCTGGGGGTGTAGGGGTCAGGGTTCTGGAGGGATCATGGTATCCGTGTGCAAGCTTTAAACTGTAGGCATTTAAATTTGGGTGTGTGGCTTCCTGTGTACAAAAAAACGGGGTAAGAAACTCCCTTCGAGGTGGTGTTTCTTCCATCTCGTGTTCTGTTTTACCTTTAGCACAGGTTGCTTTTGCTTGGCCTAGGTAGGTTGAAATTCTGGCATGGCCACTCTCCCTGAGAGACCCTTCAAAGTTACCCTCTTCTCATCTCCTCACAGTTTTGTGAAGATCAAATAAAAAAAAAAAAGAAAGAAAGAAAAAAAAGTGAGGGTACAGTATAATCCTGCCTATGATGTCTGTTTGAAAACTATTCTAATCCTTTTATGCTGTGTGTGTTAAACAGTAGCTCAGGATGTGAACTCTTTGTACAAACAAGTCGAAAGTACCCATGCGGGCGGGGCTCTGGGCTTGAATTTTTAGCTCTTTGGAAATGTTGCCCCTGCCTTGGGGGAACCTTGCCTCTGTAAAGCTGCAATGGTGGGGACTCAGGTTTAGGAAGAGAAGTGATGCCTTAATTCATTAGCATAAGTTTCATCCCCCCTCCCCCACCCCTTTATTTTTTTCAACAGGTTCCAAAGCATAAATTGCTTTGATCCCCTTTCTCAGGAGGGTCTACCACATTTAGCAGAGGCCAAACTAAGACTTAACGACCAAAGCTGGAACTGTTCAGGATTGTCCACCGCAGATGGAAATTCAAACGTGATTCAATTTTGGATAGGGGATCAGAGTCTAAGGTGTATGTTTTTAACCTGACCCGGCTTTGCTAATGAACCAGTGACGTCGGGCAGATGTGTGGCACAGATTTGCTGCCACCCGAGGCAGTGGTCACCTCCAAAAAAAGCAGGGATTTCCACTTATGGCTGAACAGTCTTCTGCTTAATGCTTTTTTAAATTTAGAGGTGACTGTGGGCAATCTAATAAAACAGCCAAATACCAGGATATGAAGAAAATGTGAGCCTTAAGTACCCATGCCTCAGCAAGCTCAGAGAATCAAACAAAACATTGATTCTGTGCAAAACGAAGCACCACTCTTCCCGCCCGTGGCGGTTGGCAGTCTGAGAATCCCAGGACTGAGGGGTTAACGGCAGGACCTGTGTGGAGATTTGTGAGAACGGAAGAAAGAAACCTAGGGCACGGTGCCCTAGGTGCATCCGGGATCAGCCCTGATGCGGGCCAATTGGGGTGGGTGGGTGGTGGTCCCTGCAGGCTCCTCGGTTGGGAAGTCCTGGGCTTTTCCTTTCTCAGTCCTGGCTGCCCTCACCGGCTGTCTCCTGCAGCAGAGCCACGCGGATGCGTCTTTGTTGGTCCAGAGTGCCTGCTGCAGTGCCCCTCAGCCCTGCCCGGGAGACCCCTCTGTATTTGCTTTGGGTTTCCTGGTACTGCAGACCCTCCCTGGCTGACACAGTCAACTGCTCTATGATGAAAAGCAGCCACCACGAGCACTCCAGCTTTGGAGCCTTCTTGGCTCATCAGCACTCAGGAAGCCCTTGAAATAAGGTGTACAGAGAAAATATTGCCAGGATCTCTGCAGAGTAGCCCAACCCCCCACCCCCGCCCTCTGATTACATACACTAAGTGCCCGCTATCTGTGTAAATAACCGTCTCTTCGCCGCCTCCCTGCACCCTCTCTGCTTCCCCCCGCCCCCTGCTCTTAGACTCTCTGGCGTGATAAATAGCCAGGCTACTGCACAGCGTGCACCAACACCTGGGAATAATCATGCAAAAATAACAGTGAGAGACTGCGGCGCGTCTGTTCCTGACATTAACTTTCCTCAGTTTGACAGGCTGCCACCACCAGCTGTTAGACTTACGAGGTTTTTGGTTCTTTTTTTTTTTTTTTTTTTTTTTTTCCCCCCTTCTCCTCCCCACTGGAGATGGCCGCTTTCCTCTTTGGGATTCTAATAGGTTACATCAGCGTCCCATCAAGATGATAGACATGAGCTTTGACAAAGGAACCCTTGCTAAAACTGGCCGGTACTTTTGTTCTGACCTTTAATTCTTGTTACAGCACCTTACTCCTGCCCCCGCCCCCCCTCAAGTGAGTTTTAAATGAGGACTGTCTTTATAGAAGCATGTTTCTTCCCCTAGGAAGGTATGCAGAGCTGCTTCTCTTGAACTGCTTTTTGTAATACAGCGTAACCTTTGGCCTCCGAGGACCAAACCACCCATCAGTTTCCTTTCATCCAATAAGATGGCAATAGTGTTGACGGTAGGACTAGCTCCTACATGTTGAGTGTTACTCTGTCTTATGCCCTGAACTAGGTTGCTTGTATGATTCCCTGTCGCATTGGCTACGTGCTGTGTGTGTGTGTGTGTGTGTGTGTGTGTGTGTGTGTGTGTGTGTGTGTGTTTCTCCAGATGAAGACAGTTACTTAGAGATCAAGTGGCTTGCCTGAGGTTCCATAGGGAATGACCAAGTTTGGATTCCAACCCCAAAGGCCATTGTTTGCACCACACCGTTTATCCTAAATGTTCCCCGCCTTTTACACCCTTTCCTTGAATGCAGCTCTACAAATGAAGTTGTCATTTCAACCCACTTATGATTACTTAATTAGTGCTTGATTGATTCTCTTGATGAATCTTGCAGCCTTGGGGGACAGGAGCTTGGGGCCCATTCTTTTCTTTTCTTTTCTTTCTTTTCTTTTTTCTTTTCTTTTTCTTTTTTTTTTTTTTTTTGGTAGCAGGTTGCACAGTTTAGCAGGTAGCAGTAGCTATTTTGTGGGTGTGGGATGTGTTGAAGTGAGCAGCAATAGACTTTGGGGGAGTCTATGTGAGCAAAGAGGTGTAACTGGAGGTTAGAAGAATTTTTGGAGTAATTCAGGGGTCCCCAGGATGCCTGGGAGGCTCTCATCACTGCCATGAGACTATAAAATGGGGCTGGGCTGTGCAGGCAGACCGCTGCAAGGCGTCCGTGCTTGAAAGAGGCTGTATTTCCGCAGGGTGAGCTTCTCTGCTCTAAGCCTCCTTTTCTTATACTTCTAACACACTTTAAGAACACTTAGCCATGCATTTAGAGGGGATTACAGATTTATGTTAAATATGGTAGCGTATAGAAAGCAGCTTTAGAAGGTTGTGGGTAGCATTTAGAGAACGGGAGCACGTGACTAGGGACTCTGCCCTTCAAGACAGTGTTTCCTGGGAGGTACCTGGTGTTTAGAGATCCATATGCAAGAGCTACTGCAGTCTTCCCGGCAACCCAGTGGGGGTAATGGCCATTATCCCCCCCCCCCCCACCTCATTTCTTAGATGCTGATCCTGCTGTTGGGTGTTCTGGCATTGGCTTAGGGTCCTACACAACATGAACTGGCAGAGCCAGGACTTGAACCCTGGCCCCTTGCTAACAAACCCTACCTTCCTCAGCTGCCCAGCTGGGAAGCTGTTGTCTCCCAGCAGGCAGGCCAATGGAATGGTTTTTCAGTCCTCTGCCTTAACAATAATCCTTACCTGAAGAAATTATGGCTTCAGTATAGATGAGTGACCTGAGAAAATCAGAGCATAGCAGATGTGATCTCTTGTATAACCGCCGAGGCCAAGTTTGATAGTGCAGGCTTGCAACCCCAGAACTGGGGAAGCAGAGAACCCACAGTCGGAAGCCAGATTCTGTGTGTGTCAAGGAGCTCTGTCTCAACAATTACTAAACTAACCACGGACTAACTTTTAAGGTCCTGCTTTCTGTATCATACCTGTTCTCTGTGGGTGACACCGTGACACACATGAGAGAACCGAAACCCATTCAGAGGAACACATCCTCTGGGGAATTACCTGGTAGAAATTACTGGCCGTGTTCCCTGTAGAGTCCACCCTACTTTAGTCTCCTGGGGTAGGTGATTCTCTTGTGAATTTCCCACTGCAGAGTGTTCTTCTCCGCTGTCCTGGCTGACACTTGAGCCAGCTTGTTGTACTTGCCACCAAACGGGACACAAGTTTCCCTAGAATTGAGTGGGTTCATCTAAGTGACCTTCTTGCTGGAACATTCTGTGACGGTCTCAGGCAAAGAGTGGAGGCATAGATACACAGAGCTGCGTGTGGCTAATGTGAGGAATGTGGGAGGGCTCTGTGACACTCGGGCTCCAGTTATTATATGAGCTAATGGAAATTCAGATTCTTCTCTAAGCTCCTAAGTATTAATAAATAAGAGGGATGCTTTTAAAAATAGCCTATCTGCCAAGTAAAATACTCTGGGAGTGGTTTTCATTCTACCCCCCAAAACTCCCTTTCCATTTGCTGACCTTTAGGGAGAACGGCCTGCTGTGGGGACACATGGGTGGTCTTGGTGCCCCTCCTCGGCAGGACTCGGGGCTTTGGGGGGGGGGGAGAATGCAGCATAGGGAAAGATCTGATTCTTCTGCTCCATAGGAAAAGAGAGAACACTTGACTCAGAGATTTGAATATTTGAGATTATTCTACCTACCAGATGTTAAGGGCTTTAGGCTACTGTCATTTTCTGAGTAAGCTAGTATTTATAGTCAAAGTCTGTGAACCTTCACTTCCTTGTTTTAAAATGTGGTGGATGGGGCTTCTACATCATCACCGACTCAGCTCTGGTCATTACATTTGGATTGTGTTCACTGGAAATCCACACAGTTAGGCTCTTTGGAGGCTTTCTATCTCAAGACACCTAAGTTCTTCAGTAGTTTGGACTCTGGAATGTGTCTCTCAGCGACAGAGTCTACAGCAGGCCCTGGGTTTGGCTCCCAGCAGCAACAGCAGCAAGCAGCCCCACAACAAAAATTTAAAAAGAAAATCGATTTTTGGAATTATATAATTATCACAAATATTATGGGGTGTGTCACAGATCTTTCGCTGAGCAGGGCTGTGTTGAAGCCAGGACTCAATGTAGAAACAGGTGTAATGAGACCTGATAGCAACATTCAAAGGCTGAAGAATCCATTTTCCAACTGAGGAAAGTGGGCCTCAGAGAGGTTAAAAGATAAGGAAAGGTCACAGCCTAGTTAGTATCCGATGTGGAGCCAAAATCCTAGTGTGAACACGTGACACACTCAGAAAGGTCCCATTCATCGTCCATTCAGTCCTCACCTTCAAAATCTGAATCACGGCCCTCCCGCTTGGACTCCTCACTTCTCATATTTTGGTCCGTTTCCTTACACGTCACCTCAAGCTGTCTGTCTTCTCAGTATTAGTGTGCGCTGTGGATCAGGCCACCTGAGGCTGTTTTCAGAAAATTGCTCTAATTTGTCCCTTTAGCTTTATAGCACCTAACATCATCTCGCAGTTTTTAATTTTGGAAAGTGATTCAAATTTCACACAGGTTTTTAGCTGCAATAAAGATTGTAGTTAGGATTAGGCTCTTCTTCTTCTTCTTCTTCTTCTTCTTCTCTCTCTCTCTCTCTCTCTCTCTCTCTCTCTCTCTCTCTCTCCCCTCTCCCCCCAATAATTTCCTTCCACAGAGCCCCTTTCTTCATTCACCGGCCCCTGTTTTAAAATAGGAACTTTCAATGGGAACTTTGATCTGCACTAAGCTGCAGTTTCTAGGAGGCATAAACCACCTTATTTACTAAGCTGCTGAGGGCTTTTCTTTCTGAGACTCAGCAATCAGAATAAGGAATGCAGAACAATATAAAGTATGGCGCAAAAGAAGTTTTATGGCAGCTTTGAGAGCAGGAAATTAAGTTTCTTTAGCATGCAGATGGGTGAAGGCATCTAGAATGGCTCAGACAAGTGAACGTCAGTTTATTGTTTTCGGTGGAATGCAAATCATAGATGGTCCTCTGGCCATTTCATCCAGGAGCCCACACAGAGGACTGCCTCCACCACTGAAGGAGCACAGTTCCTTCATCTGACTATTGAAATACTCTTTTTATTAGTTTTTTTTTAAAGCAACAAAGACTATATAATATTAAATCTGTATCCTAAAGACTGCAAAGTAGGCTTTATGAAGCAAGGGGTGTATGCATGGCAAATGGAGTTTTACTAGGTCAACCATCTGGGTGTCCTTCTTAACATTTACTGTTTGCTAACCCAACGGATAACGAACTCAGGATGCTGTCGCTTGTATTCAGGCACTGTCTGTGCACACTGCATAGGTAATCTGGAGTCTCAATACATAGGCGTGTTCTTCTGCATCTTTTTCACAGACAGTGACTTGTTCCCAATGATGAATCAAAGCCATTCATGGCAGTCCTAGTTAAGTGAGCCCAGTGAATAGTTGGCAATCTGTCTAGGACATATGTGGCTTTTGTTTTCATCACAGTTGGGCATCTAAACTTGGGAAGAACACCTTTGCTGCCCTCTTAGGGGTGCAAAGAGGGCATTCTTGGGCTACAAGGCCTTGTACTTGCTGCAGTATCCACTTTTCAATTTTGAGAGGGGGTACTGCCAGGCTTTGGTCAAGCCCCTCGCTCGTCTTGATATTATTGTCTTGATAAGATGAATCACATGAAGGCTTTGTAGGTTGTAGAGCTCAGGTTGTGTTGATGCCAGGCACACAGTTTACTTATTCTCTTTATGAATTTCTGCTAAACTTCACGCTAGAACATCTAATTAAAAACTGGTTCTTAACACAGGCTAATATTCAGTTTATGTGCTTCAGTGTGTATAATCAAGTAATAAATTTCATATATTCAGCAGAGTAAGTTAATATTTTAGTAGTGATTTAATTCATTATGCTTTATAAAATACGCTGAGAATAACTGTAGTCAATCTCCTTTATTTAAATGTCCAATAATATAGATATGATGTTTATTAGTATTTTTCGGGAGTTTTTCCTTTTGATAATGTTATAATTTTGAAAATGAGGTTCCGGTATGAGTGGGACATAGTGTTAATTTTACAAAACATTTTTCATTCACATTTCTGGAGACTGAAAGGTTGTCCATTGGTGAATTTTGAGGCCTGCTTCTCATTCAGGAAGCTAGTGTTCTCCTCTTCACCTTCTTGGACTGGAAAACACAAAGTGCTCATTTCTGTTGTGCTTATATTTTGGCACCACGAAAGCACTCAAAGCCTAGGATAATTACAATGGAATGTAGAATAATGCTCTGTTCTAGAAGCGATGTAAGCAGATTGCATTACGGAGAAATCCCAGAATGCATCACCCCTGCAGTAAGCCTGTCTGTCTTTCAGGTTGACCCCCTGTTTACAGTGCCGGCACCACCGCCGCCGATTGCCAGCAGTCTCGCACCTCAGATTCTGCCCTCCTACTTTTCCCCATCTTCATCCAATATTGCAGCACCAGTCGAGCAGCTTTTGGTTCGGACTCGGTCCGTGGGTGTCAATACGTGTGAAGTTGGAGTAGTGACAGAGCCAGAGTGTCTTGGGCCCTGTGAACCTGGGACCAGTGTCAATTTGGAAGGGATCGTGTGGCATGAAACAGAAGAAGGTAAATATCACTTATTTTTATTTATCTCCCTCTGCCCTCTTCTCTGTTTTGTAGCTCTGTCCATCTGTGATGGGGATTTATGTTCTTTGTGGTTTGAGAGGACAGAAAGGTGGTTTGCAGGCTCTCTGACTTCTCGGTTAAGTAATGATGCGTAATGGCCGTGTTCCTGGCTGCCTTTACCTTAAAGATATGTCGGAGCCTTAAAAATGTTTCTCCATGCTGAGGGCTAACATGGAGGACCCGTGAGAAGTGGGGGTCATGAGCAACTCTCTCCTAAATGGTACCAAGGTGACAGAGCTCAAGTTCATTTTACTTGTGGTCTGCCAGTCAATTTGTCTGTTTCTGTGTTGCGGGGTCTTGTATTTAATTTATCCACCTACCTTCTGAATCCAACCGCGTTCCTTCCTCATAGCCAGGACCATCGTCATGATGCAGCAGAGGCTGGTTGGTGCTCAGAGCTAATGACGCTAAGGTTAAAGGTTTAAGGCCCACTTGAGCCAGTCATCTCTTCTATGTCCCTAGACAGAACATTTCTTGTCCCTTAACTCATCAAGCTGCTTGGCAAGTGCAGCCCATTAGTCACCTGGGAAACACTGCCCCGGGCAAACTGGATCCGTCTATCACCACCATTGGGAATATAAGTCGGAGTACCAGTGGGTACTCATGCAGACAGTAGGTCCAGATCAGGTCGCCATGTCTCAGAGCACATGGGGTGGAGGGTTTCCAGTGGCATGCATCATTAACAGGCCAGAAGACACTGTAAAGCCACCCTCAGGGACAGAGAGCAGCCTGCTGCACGTACAGTGAGAAGAGTGGGGAGTTGAAGGAAGAAGCACACCAGTTGTTTCAAGAGGACCAGCAGAAAATGAGCCTGGGGAGCCTTCCTCCCCTTTAAGCTAGGTTGGCCGTATGTAAAGGAGATGGTTAGCAGCTGCAAACATCTGGGCAGCTGTGAGAAGAGTCAGGACAAGGATGAGAGTGACAAGAACGGGCTGAGACTCAGTCACTGGTTGGGTTGGTCTGAGTTAAGTGGGGAAACTGAGGATGCAAACTCGAAGAAGGTAGAATATGTGCCAGGGAGGCTTGGGTGAGTGCGCACTCCCCCCCACCCCCCTCCCAGGGCTTATTGCTGGGGAGAAGCAGCTCTGACTGCTACAGGAAAAACCAAAAATTGGAGAAATCTTTAAATTCCACTATGACATTAAATGTACTCTTGTGTGACTTGTTTCTTAATTAATAATTGAAAAGCAAAGATTGCAGCTGGTGCCAGTACGGAAGAGAAGGAACCATATAGCAAAAGAGAGCGGAAAAATAGCAGCTATGGGGTTAGTTCTTGTTTGTTTTAGTAGAAACGATTCCTGAAGTTTAATTTGACTTTAGAAATTGGGGTTTGTTTTGTTTCATCTTCCCCATGTTTGCACTTTTAGTCTGGGTTTGTCACTACTCCGAAAAGCCAATTGGCACAATACCATGAAAATATAGGGCAGGGTGGTGTGACGTGAGAGCAGATAGATTTAAACTTTTCTCACCCTGCCTGTTTGTTCAGAACCTATTTCCAAAGCCAAGGTGCCAGTCTCTGCCGGGGCCTCACCCCTCAGGCTGGACAACCTCCCTCCCTGGAGTTAGCCCTGAAAGCGGCAGTTGTGGAGAAGGAGTTGAGGCTGACCCCGAAGAGGGGCAAGATGTGCACTACATCACAGTTAATTCATTACATGAAGATTTTCAGAAAAAGGCGGAAAAGGCTTGGAGAAAATAGGGTTTAACTTCCATAAATTTGAAATTGAGATTTCTTGGAAAATTCACTCATTAAAGTAAGTTACTGTCTTCCTGTTTCTTAAAGGACTTAGTGCTTGTCATGATTTTATTTACGTAAGTGTGGAGTAGGACGCGCCTCCTGTGGTGTAACCTCACTGGGTGGTAGATGTTATAAAATTAGCCACAAGCTTTCTGGGACAGTTTGGGTTATTTTTCAGTTTGCCTGGAAGTCTGTTTAGTTTTGACTTTTAACCTTGGCCTCTAATAAAAGTGGCTTATTTGGAGCAGGGGTGGGGAGGGGGGTTGACGGGTTGTGCTTAAAAGCCAAGGCTAGTGTATGAATTGAGGCGGAATTCTGATACCCTGGCCCTATGTTTAAAGAGCTTGAAGAAATTGTTTTGAAAGTATACAAATAAAGTCTTACCACTTCCACCCTAGCCTTTAAAAATGTTTTTTTGATTTTAAATAAACTTTCTTTTTTCTTTTTTCTTTTTTTTGAGACAAAGCGTCACTCTGTACTGGAGGCTGGCACTGACCTCCTGCTCCACATGCCTCTGCCTTCTGAGTGTTGGGATTTCAAGCATGTGCCGCCACGCACGGTGGTCTCCAGGTTTTGATATAACTGGTTTCCTATGCCTCCACCCAGCCGTATCTGTGGGTGTCTCTGCGTTGACTCATAGCTATAGAAGTAAGGCATAGTAGTCAACCATGGGCAGGGCCAGTCTCATGACCGCCTGAATGGGCCAGGACATGGCATGTGCAGCTGTGTACTGTATGGCTGAAGGAGCTAGAACCATAAACTAAATTTCTGGCCTCTGCAGATTTTAAGAAGTCATCTTTACGAAGACCTGGGTCCTAAGACGTGCATTTAATAGACACCCATTTTCAAGAAGAGGCCGTTTACTTTTTTATTTCTTACCTTGGTCTGGTGTGTTTAAGGTCTATTTCAACTTTTTGACTATTTCTTCTTTTCAAAAAAAGTCAAGAGGAATGGTAGGAGCAAAAAAAAAAAAAGATGCAATTGTTTGTTCTATGAACTTTGACTAAAGAAAGAGGTGCTTATCCTCGAACTTATAAAACTGTCCAGTGAATGGGACCAAGGGCCTGAGTCGAATGCCTCCATTGCAAGTATCGCCGGTTGTGTGTTTCCCAGGTTTAATCTGATAGTGCATTCACATGTGTGCAGGTCGTGTATGCCTGTGTTTTCAGACCATAGAATTTCAAGAATTCATAGTCACAGTCTTCAGGGAATATCGGATATTTTTTCAACCTCTTGGAGAACAGAGGAGTAGTGAGACTGGAATGTGACATAGGGTCAAGTGTTCGGCTACCTCCTGCCCTTGGAAGCCCTTACTGGGGTCTGCTCGCTGGAGTTCGTGTGTCTCCAGATACCACCCGCATGTAAATTTCTGCTGGTTCAAGAGAACCAAGTTGTGCGTGGAAAGAAAGTGTTAACAGGAATGTTGTTTTTGGAAAAACTGAGCAGGCTTTAGACTATGCTTATTAATAGGAGAGAAAAACTATTACTACGTGTGGGTGTTGGCTCATTCTGTGCTGCTCTTTCTTCTCCAAGGTGAATGCTTAGGAGCAGTGAAGGATTGTACGGAATTACTCTCAGCTGTTGGAAGAATTTCCATAGCATTTCACTCATGACAGTTGGGGCACACATGCCTAAAGTATAAGAGTTTGTTTGAAAATGTGCTCCTTAAAAAAACGGCGAATTCAGCACTGTGTGTAAATACATGTGTTGAAGTTGGCCTTAGGGGTCTTGAGTGTGTTTTCTTTTGCATTATATTGAAGTGGGGATTTTAAACAATTATATTTATTTTTAATGATATGTACTCGAGTGGATCTCTGCATATGTACATGAGCACAGGTGCCTGAGGAAGCCAAATGAGGGGTTTGGATTTCGCAGAGCTGGAATGACAGGTGACTGTGAGTGGCAGGGCCCCCAAGGTGTGCTGGGAACTGAACTCTTGACTGCTGAGCCAGCTTTCCAGCTTGTCAGTCGTGTTTCTTATTGGGCCTTTTTGGGTCAGATTGAGTTGGCATGGATTTGCTACTGGTCTGGTTTGGCTAATGGCCTGCCATTGGTTGTTGTAATATTCCAAAGGTGATTGCAGGGTAGGGGAGAAAAAGGGGAAGGGAGGACATTGGGTCCTTTGTAGGGTTCCTTGATCCTTCTTTATAAGGGAGTCATGGGAATTTATTGTCCCAAGTGCCCCAGGATAAAATGGACAGGCACACTTGCCTTTACCCAGTGGTTGATAAGACCTGCCAAGATGCTGTAGTATGGCAGGGAGCATAGTTGTTCAGTTAGTCGTGAGGGAAGTGGGAGCCTTGAACATCCAGATGTACCAGAGAGGATTTGAGGGACAGCCTTCAGGAGCAAGCTATGATACCATTCTTCCTAATGTGATGGGAGACATCTTACTGCCGAGTTCTCAAATGAGCCAGGCACTCTAGATTTATTTCTTCATAATTTCTGCTGAATGAATTTCAAAATCGTCCAGAAAGAAACCAACAGTAACGTTAATGTAGCATATATGCTGGGGAAAGTGGATCTTGCTTGTAGATCCAGCAATCTGCAGACAGAAGGAATGTGAGCGTGAGGCTAGCTTGGGCTCCAGGGAGACCCTGGCCACAAACAAAGCAAGCCAGCCAACCAACCTTGCTTAGATCATCAATGGGGGATTTCCTAGGAGACAGTGGAATGCCAGGGGCACAGGGAGCATGTAACAAGACAGAATCACGTTGAAGGGAAGAATGCCATATCGGAATTTCTTCACCTGGTGGTCTGTGCCTTTGCTTTCCAAGGGGGTGGGGGAAGACTTGGGAAATGATTGTTTTAAACGTAATTAACTGGAGAAATAAATGACTTTTTAAAAACCACTAGAGATGTTCGTAAATTTCACTTCTCTTGGATCTCCAAAGTCATGAATGTGCAGTGTAGTGAGTTTCAAAATAACTCATTAAAAGGCAAATGATCTGCATAATTGAGGATAGTCTAAGATACAGTATTAGGATTCTTATTCTACAGTATTTATTTACTGATCCTGCCACTTCAAACAGAACGTTTTTTTTAAACTTCTGATTAATCTGAGAAGAGATTACATACTAATCCAGGCTTACACCGTGTTTTCTGTGGCTAAACATGGAGTTTGTGCAATGCTTTGCAGAGTAAGAAGCTATTTATTGAAGTTCATAGCTGTGTTATTATAAACTTATCTGTTATTCACAGGGTCATGAAATGACACTGGTGACTTGCATGCTTCATTATCAACTCCCTTCACTGTTATCTGTGCCGTCACAGGGAACACTGAGAAAGCTGGTGGCTGGAGCTCGTGACCAGTGCTCAGCTGAGGGTTACCAACTCAGGTGTTTGTCAAAAATAAATATAGAGGCAGGTGGATTACTGTGCGAGGCCAGCTTGGTCTACAAAGCAAGTCCAGGACAGCCAAGGCTACACAGAGAAACTGTCTCAAAAAACCAAAATTATAAATAAATAAATAAATAGCTGTTTAATTTCTATGTTGGTAAGAAAAATAGTCTAGCCTTGATCCTTAACAGAACCCCACAGAGGTTTCGAGGGGATGAAAGAACTACTAATTATACTTAGCACCATTGCGTGGACTGGCCATGACCTTTTCCATAGACTTCCTTGCCTAGCTTACAGGGAGGTTACCAATGAGCATACAGATTGTCCCTTGAAAGCTGGTGGCAGAGCATCCCAAAGGTTGTATCTTCCAGAGTGCATATCCATGTGGAAAAGAAGCCCAAGTCAACAACCAAAGCATGTGTTTGCCGAACACAAACCATTTATTTAGCTCAGGCTATTCTGAGAGCAAGGTTATTGTCTCCGTTTGGAGATAGTCTTACTAAGTCGTCCTAGGACCAAGCCACCCTCCTGCTGTAGCTAAGTAGCTGGAGTTTCAAGTGGGACCCACTGTATTGACCCAACATCTTTAAGAAAAGGTTTGTAATAGAAGGAGAACCCTGTGAAGTGCGCTTAATGCTGTCCTGAGGAAGTGACGTGGGCAAACTGGGTACAACGGAGGCTTGGGACTGTGTGTTTTGTTGGAAAGCCCCACTACAGCCACCTTTCCTGTTATCAGTGTGAGTAGCACGATACTTTCAAGAAGGACTCAGCTTCGTGGTTTTAGACCAACATGTAATCTTCAGTTATTTCTATCTATCCTTTTGTGGGGACATCGGGTGTTAAGTAATAAAGCAGGCACCTTGAACTAACCTAATTTGAATACAGAACTTCAAGTACTTATAAGTAAATTTTTCTTAGGATTTAGAGCCTTGCAAGGCTTGCATGCTGCCCTTAACCCCCCACTGCCCCCATCTCTCTCTCTCTCTCTCTCTCTCTCTCTCTCTCTCTCTCTCTCTCTCTCTCTCTTTCTCTCTCAACTGATGTATTTAATAAATTTATAAAGACAATTTGAAAGAGTTTGATGTTATAGTCATTTTGAACTAAAGGTAAATTTATAATTGCCATACGGAAATGACCTCACTAGTTGCAAAGAATGGCTACTGACCCAGCCAGGCTCAGCGATTGCAGCATTTCATTGATTTTTATTTTTTATTTTTTTACAATTTTCATAGCTTTATTGAAATATAATTCACATAACATGCAGTCTGCCCATTGAAAGTGTATGATCCATTGGCTTCTCACTACACTTAGAGTCAGGCAGCCATCCTTCCAACTAATCTCAAAAGGTTCCATCATCCCAAATGAAAAGCAGGACCTTATTCCTCCTGCAGTGACTTTTTCATTGTTTTGTTCTTGACTCTTCGGTGAATTCTGGATAAACATGTGGGGTTTGGGGTAAGATAAAGGGTTGAATCGGTAAGCACTTTCTTTGACTTGGGTGTTGACTAGGCATTGAGTTCATTTAAACCAAAGCAAGCTCTCTGTCACTCACCACACCATCTCTGTTCTAATCGAGAGGGGGACTCTGTTCTCTTGTGCCACATAGCACGCCTGGCGAATGGGAGAGTCTGAATTTGAACTCCTCACAGTTAGACTCTGAGACCCTTCCATCAGAGTTTCCCCGTGTTTCCCGAGGCGCTGGGCTTCGAGCGAGCGTGGTAACTAGAGAGGTTGCATTTGAAGTGTGAGATGGTAAGAGTTCCTCTGTAGTTTCTCTGTAGTCTGATTTCGGCAGTTGTCGTCAAACTTCAGCTGGGTTGATGCGTACACACCGTCCTTTCCAGCCCCACTCTCCTGCAAGCTGCCTAAGTGTGAGTCATGTACTCCTTTAGTGTGGTACAGCCCTCGCCTGGCATACAACAAGTCCAAACATACATATTTATGGACTGTTGAATAAATCCATGGAACAAAATGACACAGGCTAAATACCAGTGTAACTTGGAGCCATGAAGCTTTTTGAATTATGTTTGGTCTAGACAATAAAAAATATCTTCAGAAATACATTATTGCTGATTTTTAAAAAAAATCTATTGAAAAATCAGATTTAGAAAAAGAATTAAACTTCTAACCTTGCTATTATTTGGCATCAGAATAAAAGGAAAGTGTCATCAAAGTTATTCATTCCCAGATGGCAACCCATTCCAGAGGAGAGGGGCACTTGTCTCTAAGCCCAAAGACCTGAGATCCCTGCTCAGGACCCATATGGACAGAAAGAAAGAACTGATCCCTGCAAGTTGTCTTCTGGCCTCCACATTCAAGTTATGGGATGTCCACCACTCTCCCAAAAAAAAAAAAAAATACACAAAGTCAGTAAATAAATAAATGCAATGATTTAGTCATTCATTATTACCCTCAAAACGATTTTTTGTTTTCTGATTATAAAATGACTACATATGGATTCTGGATGGCTTCATGTAGGCTGTTTGGGAATAGAATAATGGGAATGAATAATAAGCTGTACTCATGACTCAGGTGATCCTTAGTGTGCCAGTTATGTTTCTGAGCTCTTTAAGATTGTTAGCTAGAGGTAGAACGCTGTGTAAGAGTCTCTAGGACTCTCTCAAGATTTATTACACTCACCAGGAATTCTCGGAGTTCATCCATGCTTGCACATGGGGCAGGATTCATTTCCCTTTTAGACTTGCATAGTAATCCACGTGCATATACATACCTCATTTACTCACTGGTTTATCGAGTGACATTGTTTCCACATCTTGACGCTGTAAGGAAAAGGAAGGGGTGGAAATGCCACCATGAGACCCCGACTTAATGCTGTGGGGTAAGTATCCAAAAGTGAGAGCACTGTCTTTTGATTTCTATGTAATAGTTGCCATCCTGGCAGGCATCTGATGGTGCCGCTCTGGGGTTTGACTGACATTTTCCGGGTGGTCCGGTGCTTGTTAGCCATTGGTTCATGCTTTTGAACAAATGCACATTCAAGTCTTTGGATGATGATGTGAAGGCGGCTCCTGCCTTTCCCGGGCTGGTCAAATCCAGGTTTCACAGCAGCTCTCTCCTGCCCCTGCCCCTCCCTGCCTCTCTTCCCATCAGCATCTCCTTTGCTATGAGGGACCTTTTAGTTGTATGTTTCGCTAAACTGTTTTCGCATTTTGCTTAGCATTTTCCTATGCATTCAAAAGAATACTTGTACTCATATACTAGACACACTTTCTATGGTTCATTAAAAGTCTTCATCAAACACCCATTTTCACGTGTTCACCAGCAGTGAATAAAAGCTCCTGTTACTTTACACCCACTAGCGCTTAGTATTCTCAAGTTCTGAATCTTGACCCAGGAAATGGGCATCTTGTTTTAGGTGAAGTTCCCTGAGGATGGTGAGGTAAAGCCCGCTTCATGGCTTCTATGCCATGTTTATGTCTTCTGTGATGGTTTATGTCTGTTAAGATGTTTGGGCCATTTGGAACCAGGGTTTTTTTTCTTCTTGCTATTGAAATTGAAGAGCTCTTTACCCATTTTAGATAACAGAAACTTTCTCTCAGTCCATAGTTTGTCTTTTATTCCTCTGACAATGGTTTTCTCCCTCTTCCTCTTCCTCCTCCTCGTCTTCATCTAGGTTTTCTTCTGTGTTATCTTTCAGTTTTATAGTTTTGCACTTAGGTTGAGGTCTGTAGTCCATATTGATATTGTTGGGAAGGGTATGAGGTTTGTGTCTAGATGTTTTTGTATGCAGTTATTGTAGTAGCATCTTTCTGGATCTGTTACTTTTGTTCCTTTGCCAAGGATCAGTTGGCTATATCAATGTGTGTCTATGCCTGTGTTCTCTGATGCTGGAATGTCTTTATTCATTCGATCAAAACCACACTGTCTTCATTACTATAGCTCCACTGTAGAACAGTGGTTTTCAACCTGTAGGTTGTGACCGTTTGAGGCATGGTGGTGGCTCTTATTGACCCTTTCAGGGTGACCACCTAAGACTATTGGAGAACACATATTTCCATTACGATTCATAATGGTGGCAACATTAAAGTTATGAAGTAGCAAAAAATTTTTATGGTTGGGAGGGTTACTACATCATGAGGAACTGTATGTATTAAAGGATCACAGCCTTAGGAAGGTTGAGAACCACTGCCATAGAGTATACGCTGTAAAGTAATCTTTGAGATTATGTCCTTGTGGTCAGCAGCTTTGTTGTCCTTCGGCTTGATGTCAGCTCCCTTGGCTCTCTTTTCCTACATGTGAACATTGCCAGTGTCCCTGAAATAACCCTGGGGTTTGGATTAATATTGCACTGAATCTATACATGGAGTGGGAGAAGTTAACATTTTGACTTTAACAAGTCCTCCAAATGTGGTGTCATCTGCTTTAATTATTGTTTTAGTCAAGTTTTATGGTTTTCCTTATGTAGATATTGTATATGTTTATTAGTTATTTTGTTTGTGATACTAATGGAAATGATATGTTTTAAAATTAATCTTTTTTTAAAAAAAGTTCCTTACATTTATTTAGTGAGCATGTGTGTGCATGCACGTTGGAGCTCACAGGCATGCCGTGGTGCACATGTGGAGTTCAGAAGACAATGTGAATGAGTCAGTTCGCTTCTTCCACTGTGTGACTGAGGGGTGAAATGTTGGCTGTCAAGCTTGTGGTCAAGCACCTTTACCTGCTGACCCATCTCAGCAACCAAGTGTTTTGAATGTTAAATTCCACTGAGATTTGTTTATTACTAAGATTTGGGGTTGACTGCTTTTTATGCCCTGTGCCTTGGCATCATCACTTATTAGTTCTACATAGTTAAATTAAGTGTTTCTTTTCTTCCTTCCTTTCTTTTTTCCTTCCTTCCTTCTTCCTTCCTTCCTTCCATCCTTCCTTCCTTCCTTCCTTCCTTCCTTCCTTCCTTCCTTCCCTCTCACATTACATAGAGTTGGGCAGTGGTGGCACAGGTCTTTAATCTTGACACTCAGGAAGCAGGGGCAGGCAGATTTATGAGTTCAAGGCCAGCCTGGTCTACAAAATGAATTCAAGAACAGCCAGGAATACACAGAGAAGAGAAACCCTGTCTGGAAGAACCAAAAGTTTGTGTGTATGTGTGTGTGTGTGTGTGTGTGTGTGTGTGTGTGTGTGTGTGTGTGTGTGTGCGCGCGCGCGCGCATGTAAGCATATATGTAAAATCTTTTTTCTATTATTTTATTTTTAAAACAACATAAAAGAAGAAAGACCAAGCCTCCCTGTTCTTTGTTTGTTTAGGTGTCGGGCCAGGTGTGGTGCTTGTTCAGGTTTTGTTTAGGCAGCCATATAGTTGCAGTATCTTGAGTATAGATTCCCTGTCATTTCTAGGGACACAGCAGATTTCCTGATACTTTGTCTCGTACACGTCCTTGAGCACGTAAGCTATTCTGTTGTTATTAAAGCATTTTCCAAGCTGGGTGTGGTGACATATGACTGTGATCTCAGCATTTAGAAGTGGGAACAAAGGGCCTATGAATTTGAGCCTATGCTATACCGTATGACTATATTTCAGAAAAGAAGGTACTTCTATCTTTCCAAGGAGCAGTTTTCATTCATATAGAATGTGCTATGGAATAGGTATAATTGGTTTAATTAATGTTTCTCCAGTGTTTATTCACATTGCTTTCAAGGTTTAAATGAACCTAAGTTTATAGATGACATATCTTTATGTAGAGGGAGTCGCTTGTTTTATACATTTGGAATTACAGTGCTGGTGTAGGTTTTCCAGAAACAAACATGTGTAATATACTAGTACACATGGTTTATCTTCTTCCTGGAAAGGCCTGGACCAGTGCGAACATCCTGGATGGAAGGATGTGAGTGCTCTTCTCACTCTAGCCAGCTCTGGACCCACCTTCATTTTAAGAACAAAGGATTTTCTGCTCCAATGTCCAGCCTGTGGTGCTGAAGTCCTGGGACTTCATAGGAAGGTTTGGCTTTGGCCTCTGCTTGCTTCTAAAATGGCCTTAATAGTAACCATCCCCCTATTCCCCCCCAAAGTGAAGGACATTAAAAGGCACTGTTAAACACCAGGGATTCCACCCCACAGTGGGTAAATAGTTCATCATCCAGTTCCCTGGACCTCAGTCACATAGGCTTGTCTTCCCAACACGTCTCTGTTCAGTTTTGTTACCTCAGAGACAGGAAGAAGTGAGGACAGGATATTAATAGAAAACCTCTTGTGTGTCATAACCCGTTTATAATGCACAGTTTGTCGCTTGGTATATTCCAGCAGTGTACAGGTTTCTCTCTGGCACATCCAATCCCTGCCTTTCCCCTCTGCCAGCCTCCTGTGCTTCCTCTTATAGTGTCTCCTCCCTTGGCAGGTAGAACTATCAGCGTACTTTTTAACAGTAATGTCAACCAAAGCACTCCCACACGCTCTTCTCCAGCCTTCCTGTTCAAAAAGAAGCTCGGCTGGTATTTCCTTGGCAAAGGGAAAATAAGCCATAATATGGGAGAAGGCCTATCATAGGTTCCAGATAGCTGTTCTCAGCACAGAAAATCGCAGGAATTAGGCTCATGGGCACAATTGCAGACAATCTAGCAGGGTCTGACATCACCCGTTCAGGAGACTCAAGAGAGGGGCAGATAAAAAGTGCAGCGAGGTACACAAACCCCTGATTGCTCATTTGGTAATTTCTTATAACTGAATACTAAATAGAGTAGTCATATGCATGCTTGTACTTATTTATTTTTTTCATAATTAAGCCTCCTGACTCAGTAAGTAGCTGAGGCGCTTTTGTGGCTTTTCAGTCTCTGTATGTTAGAAAGATGGCTCCTGATACTAGGTGACATAGGACACACTTGGTGTTGTGTCTGTACCCTTAATCAGTTTTGTAGGGGGAGAGGACCCCTTATTATTAAGGCTTGAATATGCCAACCCCCTGCCAAGCTCACATTTTGAGCACTGAGTGGTGCCCTTTTGGGGAAGTCCCAGAACCTTTGGGACATAGCTGGCAGATGTTAGCCGCTTAGGCATGAGACTTTGAAGTTTGTGCCTGCCCACAGTTTTGATCTAACGTTTTACTTCCTGGTTGGGCTTCCACATGAGGGGCCACATGCTGTCACCGCTGTGAATGCTGTCAGGCCTTCCTTGCTGGGCCACACTGAAATCTCCCGAAACAGTTAAACGAACCCTTCCCATTTGCATGGCTTCCATTGGGCACTTTGTTACAGCAATGAGAACAGTACTAGCACATATTCACGAAGCTCTTTTTGTCTAATGAGCCTCATAGCCTTAATGTGGAAGGCTCCCATAACAAAGCGCAATGTTTTTATATACAATATTTTAGTTGATTGTTTGACCATTTCACACAAGAGTATAATGTCTTTCAAGCATACTCACCCTTCCACAACTCCTCCCAGACTCACCTCTTCCAGGTTCATGTCTTCTCCCCTCCCCTCCCCCACCGCATTTTCTTTCTAAAACCCATTGACTCCAATTTGTACTGTTTATAGACTAGCAGTTCTCAAACCTATGGGTCCTGACCCCTTTGAGGGATCGAATGACTCTTTCACAGGGGTTGCCTAAGATCATCATGCATATCAGATATTTTCTTTACGATCCATAACAGTAGCAAAATTACAGTTATGAAGTAGCAACGAAAGTCATCTTATGCTTGGGGGTCACCACGATACTATTAAAGGGTTGCAGCACTAGGAAGGCTGAGAACCAGTGGCAGGGACAATGGCCATCCATTGATTGGAGCATGATCATCCACCAGGGGCCCTTCAGTAGGGATGGATGTTAATGTGCCTTACCTCCACCTTGCTGGACCATGGACTATGGGTCTTATGCAGGTCTGGGGCAGGCAATCTCAGATGCCTCCATTCGTGAGAGCAGCATGAGGACACTGGTTTGCCCCAGTCCTCCCCAGCTTCTGGCTCTTACAGCTTTTCCTTCCCTCATGATGGTTGCCAAGTCTTGGAGGGAAGATCGTTCTAATGGAATAGCAGAACATCTACATAAAGTGACTATTGGCCGTATCCCCCTCCCCCCACCCCTGCCCCTGAATCTCTGGTTCCTAAGTAAAGTAATTAGTCTTGTCTGATTGTGAGTGCATGGACGAATATAACTACTTTTCACAAATTGCCAAAAAGCAAATAAACACTTTCCTGTCTGTTAAGGTTTTGGCTGAAACATGGGAACTCAGTTTGGCTTATAGAGAGAAATGTTCTTTAAATTTAATATTCACTAAATATTTTTACAAAACACCCCAAATGTAGTTTTCAGCTATGTGCTTCATAACAAGAAAAATAAAAACAAGCATCCATTTTCCTTTCCTCAGAGAGGGAACGCCACATGTTCTCCTAGGCTGGCGGGAGGCTTGGATCCTGCCAGCTCCTCAGAGACTCCCGTGTACAGCTGCAGTCTGTGTTTTGCCATGTAGATGTCTTCTTGACATCTGCATTGACAGGCAACTTTTGAAGTCACTCAAGTCAAAAAAAGCTGGCTGAGAACGCGCACCACATCTCATTTTACTGTAGCAGCAGTAGAGGCCAAGTTGTTTAAGGAGACCTAACACAGGCTGCTTTCCTCTATGTCCCTCAGCTTCCCAAAGAGACAAGGTCAGTTTTCAGAATGTGAAAGCACGCCTGTTCCACACAGCTCACGAAGGCGGGCTCTTCTCTCATTGGCACCTCTCCTGTACATATACAGAATGACTGACTGCTTGCTCTAACAGACGTCTGGGGGTCCATACCCAAGCCTGGTGGACCCAGAATAGAATCAGCTTGCCTTGGCTTGATGGTTGTGTAAGAGGTGTCTTGCTTTCCATAGACATTTGAGTACTCAAGTGCAGACTGAGGGTCCTCTTCACAGGCAAGCGCCAGAGCCACACTGAACTCTCTGCAGCCCCTACTTGGTAGGAAGATTAGAAGGCAGTGCATCTGCTAGGGAGTGCTTTTCTATTTATTATTATTATTATTGGTTTTGTTGTTGTTGTTTTTAGTTCTGAATTGATAGCAGGGACAAGTAAACCTAATGGGACTGGTAAAATAAGGGGTCCATTTCCAAAGACTCGGAATGTTGGGAGCTACTTAAAATTATATTGACTGCCTTGAAATCTTCAGTAACTTAGGAGGAAGCCATTGCCTCAAACCCCGAGTCAGACACTTGAAAATTCTCAAAGTGCATACCTTCCAGGAGATCTCATTTTATGTCTGGCTTGTGGATTAAATATCTTCTTGAAATAAATATCATCAGCTGGCCCAGTTCCCCTGAGCCTGCAGTTTCTTGCAAGCACCAGGTTTTCTAAGTATGGAATTTCAACGAAGCGTATCATGTGTCGGATATAATTGTTAAGTCTTTGAGATGAATTTAATGTCATCGTCTTTATTTTTTCTCACTGAAGAAAGCAAAACAAGTCGGGCGTGGTAGCTCACGCCTTTAATCCAAGCACTCAGGAGGCAAAGACAGTCTGAGTGATGTGAGTTCAAGGCCAGCCTGGTCTACAAAATAAGTCCAGGACAGCCAAGGCTACGCAGAGAAACCCTGTCTGGAAAAACCAAACAAACAAACAAAACAAAACAAAAAACAAAACAAAACAACAACAACAAAACCCAGTATGGGGAATTTATCACCTGTTGTGCAGTCAACACAGGATCCAAGGAGAATTTAGAGGCACAAAGTTCCAAGGTTTTAGTGGTAGGAGGGATCTGCTTGTCTTGTTTGCGTGCCTACACCTTCCGGGAGAGGGTGGGCTGTACCACACAGTGCTCCTGAAGTGTCATCCTGGCAGCTAAGCCTGATCCCTAGGCGCCCAGTTCTGGATTTGCTGGTGAGGAGTTACAGTTCCTGTCTAGGGTTGCCTCCTTGCCTGACCGCCCTGGTTAGCACAATCATCCTTTACCTTTCACTTGATTGGTGGGGGTGCAGATATTCCAGCAAGAGCTTGGTGGTCCTCTGAACATCGGGGTAAAATCGTGGATGTGTTTCACAAAATAGAAGGACCAGTTAGCAGGAGAGATTGTCAGGGAGACTGATTTTGTGCTCTTCGACTATGAAGTCTGGCAGCCCAACTGGTTATGGTTCAGTGTTTGATGTCACTCTCTCTTGTATTTCCTTCTGGCCATTAATGAACAATGATGAAAGGGTAACAGGGCTGCCTGGTTTGTTGGTAAGCATAATCACATTGATTAGAGTGCAAAATGGAAACGTGGAAATCCCTCCAAGGCAGCCAGAACCTTTCCCATTGCATGTGGACCTCTCTCTCTCTCTCTCTCTCTCTCTCTCTCTCTCTCTCTCTCTCTCTCTCTCTCTCTTTCTCAAGTGTGAGTAGTAAGAAGGCATGGCTACAAGTTACAAGTTCTAGGGCCTTCATCTCCTGTGATATCCATGCAGAAGGAGCATTTCACACATTTCACACTTCAAACAAAGGTTGTGTCTGCTAAGACCTACAGCAGCGTGATTCCATAGCTCAGGAAAGATTTATACCATTTTTTATGAAATATTCTGTTTTCGTTGCCTATAATATTATCTCTTCATCTAGCATATTTTTAAGAAAAAACATTATGGCAGAATCCTCAAGAGTCCTTAACAGTGCAGTCCTGACACTCCTAGACACAGTTTTTGAGAAAAGATGATAGCTAAACTAAGAAGAAGAAAAAAATCAGTGACAAAAAACAACAAACCAAAAGCAAAGTGGCAGAATCATTACAGCTCTAAGGAAAGGATAATACATTGCTTTTAAAGAAAGGTGTTGGGCCACATGTATAGCCTCAGCATTTGGAGAGGCCAAGGCCAGAGGATTGCCATGAGTTTGACCCCAGCTTGAGTGAGTTTGAGGGCAACTACACTGTGATAGCCTGCCCTTGTTGTAGAAAGAGGAATTATTCTTTCTATATTAAATAATTCAGTAAATAATTTCAAAAACAGTTTTCTTTACCTAGCTAGTTCACCAATGACTGACACAGAGAGACTATGATTTATTATTAAGCTATAAGCACTATGCTGGGCAGACTCTGAGCTACTCTAATCCTAGTACCTTAAAAACCCACACAAAAGCCAATCATTTGTCCAATTGATGACTCCAGAAGTGGCTTTTGTTCCATTAGTCTGCCCTCACAGCCATGTGCTCACAGCCATCTTGCTTTCTTGGGACTCCTCTCACTCTCTGGCTTCCTCCCTTCCTGTTGTTCTGCTGTGCACGTTCTTTCTGTCTCTCCGTCTCTCTCTCTCTCTCTCTCTCTCTCTCTCTCTCTCTCTCTCTCTCTCTCTCTCTCTCTCACACACACACACACACACACACACACACACACACACATACAGTGTCTCTCTCATCTCTCTCTCTCTCTCTCTCTCTCTCTCTCTCACACACACACACACACACACACACACACATACAGTGTCTCTCTCATCTCTCTCTCTCTCTCTCTCTCTCTCTCTCTCTCTCTCTCTCTCTCTCACACACACACACACACACACACACACACACACAGTGTCTCTCTCATCTCTCTCTCTCTCTCTCTCTCTCTCTCTCTCTCACACACACACACACACACACACACATACACACACACTGTCTCTCTCATCTCTCTCTCTCTCTCTGCCCCCCCCCAACCCTCAAGCTAGGGAACCTAAAGCTCTGCCTGCCTCTCATCCACCCAGTCATAGGTGTCAGCGTCTTTATGTAGCCAAGCAGGGATAATTAGGGAACATTCTTTATCACCACATGGCTGTAGGAGATAGTTCAACATTCATAATAATGTCCATGGCAAGGTGGTAACGAGATCTCAAGGCACAGAAATCAGCATTTGAAGACACAGTTGGACCTTCCTCTAACATGCCCCCTCCCCCCAAAAAATTAGTAGGGTTGAAAGACCAGGTTGGGGCCCATCTCATCTTTCTTTCCCCGTTTGTTACATAAATACCTGTGTATATAGCTTGGTGAAGTACTTTGAATGTATTCCTGTTGCCTCCTCTGATTTTGTAGGCACAATCCCTCCTTTTTACTTTTTGACAACAGATGCATTTTTTAATAACTCAAATGATAAGATGTGGATCAGACATGCCCTGGGACTTGGGAAGATTAATAAGGCACAATTAATAAAAGGAGCCCTGGAAAACAGCTGTGGCTTAGGTGTCAAGAACCCAGTGCTAAATTTGGTGGCACATGCTTGTAATCCCAACATGTGGAAAGTTGAGGCAGGATGACTGTGATTTTAAGGTTAGCCTGTTGTATACACACACACACACACACACACACACGGGGGGGGGGGGCGGGTTGGAATGTAAGCACTGGGTTACAGTCTCACTTCTTATTATTTGGTGTTTTCTCGTTGGCCCTGAGCCTGCCTTTCCCAAGGGGTCAAGTGGAGTGGGCTAGAATGCAAGATCCAGTAGCAAAGGAGTGTAATGCTCTTGGGTGTTCATGCCAACATTATGCCAGACTTGAAGGGGTCTGCAGAGAATGCTTAGCAGATCACTCCAATGGCATCACTCTTAAGGACCCTCTGGGCTAGTGCCAGGTCCTGTTGAGTGGGTAAGCTTGATTCAAGTCTTCATAACCTGGTATTTCTAGGACTCTCCATTTACTCAAAGCACAAGCAGACCTGTTAGCACTTCGGGAGGTGAAGTGACTCCTGGAGCTCACTCCCTTTGAGGAAGAGCTCATTGAAGGGCTTGTCTGACAAGCTAAGTTTCAGCCTGGGACAGCTTCACTGGTGGGTCCTGAAGCCTAGTGCACCACTGTGAAACAGGAGAGTTAACATAGGAGTGCAGCTTCACTTCCTTTCTAACTTCTATCCCAAGACACACACAGACACACACACAGACACACACACACACACACACACACACACACACACACACACACCACAACACACCACAACACACATAGTTGAATAGGCCGCAGGATTCTCTTAAGCTGATAATAAAAAGGGGGAAAAAACCCATAGTTTTATATCCCAGCTTTTCTTTCACCCAATTTCTGTTCTTCAGAGACAACTAACCTCCCTGAATTCTTAGGTGACATTTTTATTTTTATTTCTTTTCTTTTCTTTCTTTCTTTCTTTTTTTAAAAAAAATATTTCTTGATTTTTTTTTTCCGATTTAGATGTTTTACAGAACTTCTTATTTGGAAGCACAATGACTAAGCCCCTTTTTCCCCTCCAACACAAATATATTCTACCCCACCCATACACCCAATATAATTATGAGTTATGAGCTCGCTATTGCTGTTTGACAAATTATTCTAAAACACAGAGCCTTAGAATAACAAGCATTTATTATGTCAGAGTTTCCTTGAGTCAGGAATGTGAAAGCAACTTAGTTGGTTGCTTCTGACCAAGCTGTCTCTAGAGGTTTCTGTCAAACTGTGGCCAGGCATGCTGTTGGCTCAAGACTTGGCTGAAACTGAAGGACTTTCTTTGGAGCTCACTCATGTGGTTACTGGCAAGCTTTAATCTGTCGTGGCCTACTAGGCCAAAGGCCTTAACATGGGCCTCTCCATAGAGCCATTCACAGCATGGCAGCTTGCTTCTCCATCAAGATAAATAGATAGGTACAGTCAATAGATAGATAGCTGGATAGATAGGTAGATATATATATTTTTTTATTTTCTGAGTTAGATGTTTTACAGAACTTCTTATTAGATAGATGATAGATAGAAAGATAGACAGATAACAGAGGGATGGATGGATGGATGGATGGATGGATAGATAGATGACAGCAAGTCCCACAGCCTGCTGTGGTGGTGTACACCTGTAATCCCAGCACTCAGGGAAGCAGAGGCAGGTGGATCTCTGTGAGTTTGAGTCCACCCTGGCCTACAAAGCAAGTCCAGGACAAGTAAGGCTACACAGAGAAACCCTGTCTCGAAAAACAAAAGAAACAAAAGTCCTAAATAGAATCCATCCTTTTGTATAACTTAGTGTTAGACAAGACAGCTCTTTAGCTGTAGTCAGTTCAAGCAGGGTGTGAATACTAAGAAGTGGTGGAACTAAGGACCATGACAGAAGCTGCCTACCACAAGTCATCTTCTGTTGTATGAATATTGAACGTTTACACTGTTACGGTTATGAATATACTGCCCACAGCACAGCAGTGTACTGTGATTTGTGATTACCTTTCTTTCTCATCTACCTTTCTCCCTGGAGTTAATTTTTGACTTTGTTTGCTTAGTGCTCTCTGAGCCCATCATTAATTCACCATACATTATCCTGCCAGAATTAAATTGCCTCTCATTACATTGAAAGGCATCAAGTATCCCACACAGTTTACATATTGGACTAGTTTTTCCTAGTCTCCTGACCTGCTCCAGTCTGGACTGATTACATAGGCATGACTCATGTCTATAAAAATCTGAGGTTGCTATTTTTCACCGTGCTAAAGATACTATGCCCTGTTTTGTTGGATTCCCTCCTCTTTTGGACTGCCCTTAATTTGGGGGGGGAGTCTACCTTCCAGTAGGGTTCATGGGAAGTCAAATTTATGAAATCCTAAAAATGTATTCCTTCTGTCCTCACACTTTAGTAATACTGTGGTAGCTGAAGAGCCCATTGGAAGTTTCCTGACCTCTGGGCTTTGAATGTGGTACCTCACTACCCTCCCTGTGATGGAGATGTGTGATGCTACCCCAACTGGAGACCTTGTATTTGATGTTTGTCCCCTAAGCCTTCATCTTTTCTTTGTCTACAGTATTCTGGCATATCTTGTTGACATCATTTGCTATGAGTCCTTTTAAGATCTGTTGTGCTAAGCTTGGTCCTTTGCATAGAGTTAGGTCTTTTAGAGACTGTGTAGACAGACTGCCTTGGACTGGCAGGATTTACATTTCGTGTCTCTTTTTAGACCTTTTATTTAGAGCCTCCTGTTACAATTTCCTTTTTTCCTTCTTTCTCAAAACTCTGGTTTATAGGTATTTATGTATTTTCTGCTTTCAGCAGACTTTTCCCCAAATTTATCATTGTTTTTTCACTGACAAATCTGTTCTCATGTATCTTTCATTTCTAAAAGCTTTAAAAAAAAAAATAGAATTGTTCCCTTGAGCCTTCTATTCCAGTTTCATGAATAGCTCCCTTGTTTCTCTGAAAATACTTCTTCCCCCTTTCTTATTTTTCTCTCAGCATTATTTTTAATTTCTTTCTCTTTTGATTGTATCTAATTTGGGCTTTCCATTTCACAGTGGTGACATTCCTCAAATGTCTGTGGGTCCTTAGCTGTCTACTCCCAATTCCTAGGGCAAGGACCTTGGCGGGACTCAATGATGGAATAAAAGAATCAAGACACGTCATTTCCAGAGTTCCTCTGAGCTGTGAATTGCCTTATAACTTTAGTCTGCTTCTATCAATTTCCCAAGAAAAGTTTTCTCTCCATTCTTGACTGACATCTTTTTTGCTGCATATTTTAGGGAACCAAAAGCTGAAGGTGTTCTCTCCATTATGCAAATTTGGCTTAATCTCTCTGCTTTTGTGTGTGTGTGTGTGTGTGTGTGTGTGTGTGTGTGTGTGTGTGTGTGTGTGTAACTGTAATATTGTCTTCATATAATAGATGAAAAAAAGTTCTTACAGAGCCCCAAGTTCTTTAGCTGAGAATGCCTGGTAGCCACTATGAGATCATTCCCAGTTGATCAGTTGATATGGAATGAGTCACCATAATTATCACTTATGTACAGCAATCAGTTTTTTCTTCACTCATATACAGCAATCAGTTTTTTCTTCACTTATGTACAGCAATCAGGTTTTTTTTTTCTCAAGATTATTGTTATTTTTTGAAGCTGAAGTCTTTCCACATATCCTAGAATGGCCTGGATCTTGGCGTCCTGGTGCCTCAGACTCACATGTGCTGAGGTTATGGCCCATCTGTTATTGTAAATTGATAGTCCCAGTAAGCCCCCACAGATGTGGCCCCCATTGTGTTTTGTTCTCATACAGAGCCTAAGTTTGGGAACTTAAAACAGGAAGTGAAACTTCTCATGTCACCAGACTACTTTGTTGTTGTTGTTTGGTTATCTATTATCTAAAGCAAGATTAGTGGTGGATGGAATGAATTTTCTGCATCCCTTGACCTGCCCACCTCCCCATTGGTCCCTGCCAGTCATTATTTTGGCCAAAGCTCTGCTCCTTTTATTTTTATTTAGCAAGAAAGGTTTCCCACACCACTGACATTTTTCTCATTTTCCCAAAATTCTTTTCAGTATTTGTTGTAAACCTCTTACTTTCTTCTTTGTTGAACTTCCATGAAGTTGTAGTTGAGGCTTGTTTCATAAGTACTTTCTTTCTCCAAGGGAAAGATGTATTGAAGCAAACCAAGTTCCACCTTTGTATAAAATAGCAAAACCACACTTGGACAGGGTGTGTTTGGAGTGTCTCTGAGAGTCTTTGCTCACTTGACCACACACAGCACATGCAACTACTTGTAGTATTTGCAAGTATTATTGTTTGACTAGGAAGGTCCTGTTTGGTTTGGTCTACCCACTTTAGAGTAGTAAATGCTACCTGCCTTTATTCCCTGAGCATACAGACCAATAATGATGATATGAACATCTCATTGACATCTGAGGTGGAGATGTCTGTCTCCTTCACCAAGGCAGGACACCTGGTCAGGTCTCAGTCCCAAGATTATTTACATGGACTATTATCCCAAGACTTTATTCTCCAACCTACCAGGTGGTGTTTAAATCAGTTTCTCCTTCCCTTGCCTCTCCTCCACCCTGTTCAAATCTGTACTGGCACGGACTGGGTGACTGGGCTGTGTTGTGTTGGTGTGGTAGGCTTGAGATTCTTGCTCTCAGTCAAGTCAATGAGGTGACAGACAGTAAGATGAGGGGAATGTTTTTATATCCTTAAAAGTGTTATCTTGGGAGGAGCAAGGCTTGTAATGCTAGTGTGAAGAGAAGCTACTTTTTACATGGCCAAGTCAGTGCAAGCAAAGCTGCTAATTTGTTTTCAGTCTCAAGGATATTTAGAGCCTTGGCCTTCCTGGCAGTCGGGGTGTGCAGTGGAATTCTTTTCCTATTCTTTCTTCTACGTCTGATGCCCTGCTCTAGGGAAGGCTGGGGTGTTTACAGAATGGTTTCTTTTACTGATAGACATGGGCATTCGTTATACAGAACATTTTTGAATTAGTGTGTTTTGGGGAAGATGTACTCATTTTTTTTTTTAATATCTTGGGGCAACCACATACTGGCCACAGAAAGGAGAGCTGGAGGCAAGTTCCTCAACTTTCTGTTAAGGGACAAATCAAGGAATTTTGACACCCCACCCCCACCTCTAGCCCCGAGCAGAGCCTGGGAGAAGGAGACAGCAATCTGAAAATACACTCATCAGCTGACATGCTAGTGAGGTTCACCACTTTGGTAGGTTGTTAACTGATCTTAGCTAGGCTTGGTCAGTGGGTCAAGGTATACCCATAAGAACTGAGGCTGCTTGGTGAAGTACCTACCTAGCATTCATGGAGCCCTGAGTTCAAGTCCTAATACCCAGTAACTGGGTGTGGTAGTGCATATTGGTAATTCACTCATACACTAGGCTTGGTGGTACATACTGGTAATCCCAGTAGAAGCAAGTATAGTAGGCTTTCAGAGTCATCCTCAGTTTCCTAGTGCTCTCAGGGCAAGCCTTGAATACATGAGACCATGTCTTTACAAAGAAAGGTTTGAGGGGCATTCCTGTAGTGGTGATATCAATTCAAGCTCCCTTCCCTGGTTACCAGTTAAGTCCCAAGTCCAATCTCGACTATATTTACCTGTGGCATTGAGCAGGGGACTACAGAGGACAAAATTCAACTAGATGGTTTTGTTTGTGTTTGTTTGTTCAAAACCTTCATTGGTAGTTGTTTTCATTGTTAATTTTAGTGTATTATAGTTTACTAGGCTTTCTCTTCCTTTGGCTATTAAGGATAACAGTTTTTTACTTCTTGGTAATTCCTGGATCAACATTCTAGGAATTGCTTCATTGCCAATCTTTCTTTGTTCCTTCTTTTCTTTCTTTCTTTCTTTCTTTCTTTCTTTCTTTCTTTCTTCTTTTCCTTTCCTTTTTTTATTGGCAATAGAAAATGCATGAATAATTCCTTCTTTGAAGGTTTAACACACACACAATAATCTAAGAACTCCCTAATTGAAGTTTACAGGCTGAAGGGGCTGACTTACAAGCAGCGTTTGAACCAACTTCTAGTCACCATAATTTAGTAAGAGGTGGCTGCCAAAAGCCATGGAAAGCTTTATTTGATCCATTTATGAATTAAAAGCCTGCAGTAAATTAATTACCCCATATTGGGGCTAATAGAGTCTAGCAGGAAGAGAATGCCTTTGGGTTTATATGCAGAGAGGAATCAAGGCCGAGAGCTGCTCCCTCATGTCTGAGGGCTTCCTGGCTGTGGGCCTGCTACAGTACCAGACAAGGATGCTGGCATTTGTGACCCATGTCCACCAAAGAGGCATTTGATCCAGTTTTTGCCTCTCAACTGCTGCAAGGCTTTGCTTTATTGATCATAATAAGCTGTTTGGTCTTATTAAAGTTGCATCATGGAGTCTGGTTTTTAGGAACCCTGTTGTGAATTAGTTGCAGAAGAAGTGACTTGCTTGTATTTTCCGACAGTTAACAGCCCAAGCAGATGGAACAGCAGACCTGAAATAGTGGGGTTGGCTGCCTGCCACTCTTCTGTGGATTTTGATTTGCCATGGCTATGTAATGGTTTTATTATTCCTTTATATTTTTTGGAAGTACTTGCCTATGAGTTTCCTGTAAACACACTGTTCTAAATGGATGTCGAAGACTGTGCTATGCTACATGTCAGTTAGCTCAGGACACCATAGGTTGCTCTGTCAAAGATGAATATGCACCTTGGTAGCACATCCTTTAATTCAAGTTACTTATGAGTCAGAGGCAGGAGGATCTCTGTGAGTTCAAGGCCAGCCTGCTCTACATAGTGAGTTCTAAGACAGGTAGAGCTACATAGTAAGACCCTGCCTCAAAACACTAAAATAAAATAAAACAAATAAACAAACTAAGAGACGGATACACACATCCGAGTTTCTCCTGGCTGAATACTTTTCTTTCACAATTAACTCTGGATGCTTTGTTTCGTTTTGTTTTCAGAGAATGGGGGTGCTTTTCCTTTTCTTGACACTGTGTTCACTAAAACATAGAGTAAACACAAGAAGGATGTCTATAAGCCTTAAAAGAGGGATTTTGGTGCATGGAATAAGCAGGAATGTCTTCTGTGTCATGATCTGGACTCTTGCAAAAGGAAGAATCTAAAATCTTTTGATTATTAATGCTGAATATATGCAAAGTATTACTTAAAATATGCAGCACTTATAAGGAATAACATGAAAACAAATATCCATCTCTCTACATAGGACTAAGAACAGAACTTCTGAGTTTCTGCCCATTGAAGCTTCTGGGTGAGCTGCTGCAGTCAGTCGTCTTCTCGTCCCTTGTAATCACATAGTCTCTATTCTGAAATTTGTGGGGTTTGTTCCCATATGTTATCACGGTCTTCTAAGCTCCTACATAAGATGCTGCTTAGCTGTTCTTACTCAGAGCAATACACTGAGTATTGGCTTGCTCTTTTCACTTAGCGCTAACCTGGAGCTCATTACAACTGCTCTATCAGACTGACCAAAATGCATCCTTACTATTTTTTTTTTCTTTCTTATGCCCATGGACTTTTGGACTGCAGCCAGTTCTATGCTGTTTCAAACGCCGTCTTTTGGTTTCCAAGCTCCTGTTTAAACAAACCAATCTCCCTCAAACAGTACGTTGCTATTTTTCCTTAAGGTTTGTTTGGCAAAGAGGGCACGTCACCAAGTATTTCAGGTATTACAGATTACAAAACAATCACTTATTACATACTTCAAAGAGAGGTGTGTGTTTACCCAGCAGCAAAAGGGCACCATAGCATGGCTTCCCTCCTCTTTGTAGCCATCCAGAAAAAGCTGTTGTTGCTGCGAAGTACATTGCATTAGTGTTTGTTCCCACCACAGCTTGGGAAGTCAAGTGGAATCGTAAGACCTGAGGGAGGGAGGGAGGGAGGGAGGGAGGGAGGGGGAGAGAGGGGGGGGGACAGAGACAGAGACAGAGACAGAGAGAGGAGGAGAGAGAGGGAGAGAGAGGGAGAGGCAATGCTATTTCCACCTCTGCAAATGTCCACAGAGCATTTATTCATCTGCTCCGTTGGGATTCTGCTCACATCTCTCTAGCGGCATTCACCAGGGGCATTTTGGTGGCATCTCCTGGATTTTGCAGCCTCTGTTGTGCTGCCTGTGAGCTTTAGCATGGCATGACCTCCTCCCATCCCATGGCTTTCAGCTCTTGGCTCAGATATTACTTCCCAAGTAAAGCATTCCTTGACTGATACTCTGAAATGCCTTTTCTCCGATCCCTTCCCAAACCCTTGTCCATTTAATTTTTTTTTTCAGGGCCATCATGTCTAGAAGTGCAGCTGTTCCCTTAGTGATGATCTGTCTTGTTGAATATGGCTATAGTCCATCTTCTCTGTGTTGCCTAAGCCTTCAAGAGAGTAAGACATCAGATCAAGCCTAGGAAATTACTTTCACCTAAAGAACAAATAGACTGAGGATATTTCTAAATAACGAATGTCTGTGGTCTCATAGAAATGAATCTTAGCAGGGACAAGAGATGTGTAACTAAGCCATTAATAGCCTGAAGTCTTTGTTTTATCTACAAAATGGGGTTAAGGATTTGGGAAGTAGTAAATGGTATTAGATTAAAAATAAGGCTTTGAAAAAAATGGGAAGGGTGGTGTGTAAATTATAGGAGGGTACACTAGCTCTTCAGGAAGGCTTTTAGGTTGAACATGTTGTGGACCTCATCTGTGGGGGGAAAAAAAAAGACGTTCTTCAAAAATAAAAGGGTCAAATCTGAAGACTCTGGAGGATGTTTTCTTTCAAACCCTTCCCTCCCAAGTGAATTTCAAATATTTTCCTGTAGTATATAGACACTTTTGGATGATTTATGCCTTTAGCCAATATGAGATGTATTTTCTTTTCAACACTTAAGGTATTCTGAGTTCTATAAATATCACCCTTGTTGACAGAATATTTGTAAAAGTCTCTTGTCCTTTGACCTTTGTATATTATTTATCTTACCAGATGAGCTCAGTTTCCATCTAGGAGAAATGCTCTTGATTTTTAAGTATATCATATTTGACAAGGCATAGTCCTCTGTTTTACAGAGAAAGTGTGCTTGGTTAATTGTAATAAACTAAGTAGTTCTATTAACCTTAAAATCCACTGTTCTTCTCAATCTGAATTTCCCATTCAGATCATTTTAGGACCTTAAAAAAAATGTGCTTGGTTCAGGTTTCTGGACCAAATGCTTGTGTTTATTTGGTTTAAGATGGCATGATGTTTTTCTCTTTCTTTTCTTTCTTTCATTTTTGTTAAAGTTATTGCTGTTAGCACATAGCGGCCTGCATGTTACTCAGATGAACAACCAGAGGTGATGACCACTGATCTAGGCTAGGGTGTCAGTTCATGAATGCATTTTTTTTTCTGTCAAATAACCTAGATATTGAAACATGCCAATGCTTAGCATGCCATTCTTAGTCACTGGTTAAGAGTCCAAGAAAGTCCTAATGAACAACAGTGTCTGAGTGACTAACACTAACACAGGTTTCACTGCTGGAGATAGTGTCCTCTTTCCTGATGTCACCTGTCAGTATAGTTTATTTGTAATTCTCTTGGTCATGCATATTCCTAGACACTGCTCTTTATCCACAGAGAAGTTTTGGGAATTCCGGGTTCTCTCTCCCTCTCCCTCCCTGCCCCCATATGGTTTGTAATGTAAATCTGAAGACATTCTTAGTATATTATAGTTATGAGCAAATTGTTGCATAATTTACCTGCTTTGCAGACATATGCTGTCTTTTGAATAATTAAGATTAAAGACTTTGATATTTAGGGAAAATGTAGAAAAGCTGCAAAAGGTGTCAATTATACTGTTTCAAGGAACAATTATGGTTGCTTTCTTTCTGTGGTTAAATTATCATAAACTACATGCTACGTAAATCCTTGAAATAAACAGCCTATTTGGAGATAAGTATTTGATCATAAGAATATGGGAAATCCTAAGGAGTATCCTAAGGAGTACAGCTATCACAGGTAATTAAAGCCAAAATTAATAAAAAAGACTCTTTGCTCTTGAGGATTCTCCTTCCTCCTTGTTCCTGTTGTCTTTTTAAAAGAGTTATCTGTTTTGTGTTTTGCTCTATTATATTTTCATGAATTTTGCTTTGTAGAGACACTCAAAGATACACTGCGCGTGCGTGTGTGTGTGTGTGTGTGTGTGTGTGTGTGTGTGTGTGTGTGTGTGTCTGTGTGTGTGTCTGTGTGTGTGGGGGCGCACGCGCCCTCGCACATACCCATGTAACATGGGTAAGTGGATAGAGCACCTTCTATTAAAGGTAGCAGTCCTTAGCAAGTGCGGAGGGCCCCTGAAATCCCAACACTTGGGAAACAGATAGGAAAACCTTCTGCCAAACTTGATAGCTATTCAGAATTGGTAAGATTAAGTTTCATTGAAACCTTGCCTCAATAAATATGAGAGAGAGAGAGAGAGAGAGAGAGAGGGAGGGAGAGAGGAGGAGGAGGGAGAGGAAGGAGAGGAGAGGGAGAAGAGACTGAGGTTTGAGGAAGATACCAGATGTCCACTTTGTGTTTCTATGATCACATATGTGCACATGCAAGTACCTACATACATGTGAACGAACATATGAGAGAGAGAGAGAGGAGAGACAGGAGAGAACAAAGTGAGCAAACAAAAAGTAAAGGTGAAAACGTGAGAATATTCAATACAATTTACTGAATTATTTTACTTTCCTAATATTGTGAAAGCAACTAGGAAAGGATTAAAAAAGATGGCAGTGCCTTATGGTTGAACACAAACTATAAAAGTAAAATTCATTTTTAATCCACCAACTTGTGAACTAGTGGGAAATCTATCCTATCTCCATCCACAGGTATTGCACTGCCCTGCATTTCTCATCATTTATAAGACATCTCCAACCACTGGCAAAGACAGCTCCCTTGTTGTGTGTTAAGAATCCAAGTTGAATAGCAAGTATTCCTAGCTTTGTGCTGGATCTGAGAGGAGAGCAGTCTTCTGATGCTGAAGGAGGCTGGGGTCATAGTCAATACAGTAAGATCTCCTTTAGTAGATGGCAGTCTTAGATGGTGTATTTCCTCCAGGTTGGGAGTCAGGAGTGTCAACTCTCCAGTGTGTCCCCCTTTTTCCTGGATTTTCTTAGAGAGTCCACAATTATTTGTAAAATCTTGGTGTAAGACCATGTGCTGACATTGGTTCATACTTCCTTATAGAGAAAGAAGTCTCAGGATACACATTTGCTTTCTCTAGATTTCCTCTGAACAACATATGTTAGGATCAGAGACTTTTTGCCTCTTGGCACTTGAGACCCAACATCAAAAGGCTAGTCCTTCAAAGAAGTTCATGAAGATATATTTAAATGGTACTTTCCCCTCAGTTTAGCTCTGAGTTTGATAAATTTCAGAGGCTCAGTATTTTTATTTTATTTTGTTGGTACTGTGAGATGAATTTTTCTGAATCAAAACCACCCAAATTCGGGTTAAAAAGGCAGATGAATACTTAGACTGAAGATCTGTTTCAGTGTTACACATTGTTAAACTGTTTATCATGTTCTGGTTTTTTTTTTTTAAAGTGAATAATCCTTTTTCTTTGTATTATTATTTACTCTGTATTTTTCAGTAATGGAGACACAGTTACATTTATTTGTGTAGTTCTTTAAAGATCCATGATTTCCAAGGGAAGAACTGAGGCAGGGGGATTTCAGTTCTGCCCCCACATTAGACTCATGCCTTTAGAAGCTGGCCTGGAACTTGGATCAACTGAACCATGGTATTTAGGGATCAGGCTACAGCACGGTGGTTATAAAAACAAATCCCCACAAGTATGGGACACCGCAGAATTGGGAACCGATTACCTAGACAGACAACCAATTCTACACTTCCTTCAGCTCAAAGTCAAATGACCTTTATTTAACTAGATTCCTGGGAACATTTTCTGTTGTATTTCCAGTAGGTTTTTTGTTGTTGTTGTTGTTGTTTGTTTGTTTGTTTGTTTGTTTGTTTTTTAAAGAGAAAGAACAGCTTTCTAGTGATTTTTGCCTGTCAGTTTCATGACTCAAGATTTGAATCTTTCTGGCCAGGAGTGGTGGTGCATGCCTTTAATCCTAGCATGTGGGACGCAGAGGCAGGTGGACTGTTGTGAGTTCAAGGCCAACCTGGTCTACAGAATGAGTCCAGAACAGCCAAGGCTACACAGAGAAACCTTGTCTTGAAAAAAACCAAAAGAAAAAAAAACTAAAACAAAAATGAACAAACAAACAAACAAACAAACAACAAAAAAAACAGAAGAAAATTTGAACCTTTCTCTGTAGAACTGGATTTTTGAGACCTGGTGGTTTCTCTGTGTACGTCATGATGTTTTTTTGACGGCCCATGGACAGTTGGAAGCATCCATTTTGTAACCACAAACAGAACTCCATTTCTCTCTTCATGTCAAATGTTTCTAGGTAAAAACAGTTTGCCTTTTGAGGAAGAGTGTAGGGCTTCACTGTGCTGTCATGGTGCCTGCTGAGGTAGCTCCTGGGCGCCTGATGTAGATGTAGTGGGTTTTGATTTTGTGGTCTCAAGTGACCTTTGGCTATGGTCAGATATGTACGGTCAGCTAAACAGGAAGATGAGTCTTGGCACATCTAGGAATTAGGTTGGCAAGGTTCAAATAGAGAGGGGCTCTTCTGGGCTTTTACCCGTGTACCTATTTCTTGACCATTAACAGGCACTTCCCTTGAATATTTTATTCTCCACTTGGTTTATAATCAAGACCACCCACCTGATTTTAGCCTAAAGACTCCCCAACACACACACACACACACACACACACACACACACACACACACACACACACACCCTGCCCGCCTTTTTATTCCCTCAAGCCTGCATTGCATGTGTATTCATGTTTTTGCTTTCCATCCACGGAGACCTCCAGCTGGGAAAATATAGTGTGTACAATACTCTCTGCCTTCAGCTGACATTGCTCATAAATTGCACCAGAAACACTGCTATCAGCCGCTTAATAGCAGGTAGAATGCAGCTCTACATATCAAGGCGCAGCAGGATGCAGCATCTATGGTTACGAAATTTGCAGAGGAGCAGGGGAGGGGCAGAAAGTTTTCTAAGAGTAACTACAGAGGCATTGGATGCACGTTCACTGAAAGTGGCTTTCTGAAAAGGACTTGGAGGCCTGACGTGGTGGCTGCCCCTTTGGCTCAACTTTGCTGAGTTGTTATTTTTTGAAGCACTCACAAGAGGTCTCTGCCGTAGAACCGAGTAGAAAAGGCAAGCTGGTTCTATTCTCTTCCTCTCTTTCTCTTCTGTCTTTTTGAAAGGAAAGGTCTTTGATAACTGTAGTAGAAAGGGTTCCAGTTAGCAAATTCCCAGCAGGGTGAGTAGGTGTGCACAGTGTGCCTATGGGGCACACTCACTTTCCCACACAGCAGAGGTGTGCCCAGTGCAAATGTGGAAGGCAAGCCGCGCTACTTGTTTGGTCTCAGGGTTAGCTTATCACGCACGGTGACCTGTCTAAGGATGTTCACTGTTTAAGTACAAAGATGAGATGAAATCCTTAGCATCTTCATAAGAAAGTTGGGCATGGCGCCAGTGAGATCACTTGGTGGGTAAATGCCTTTGCCGTAGTAGAAGGAGAGGTCCTCCTCCCAGAAGTTGTCTTCTGATCTTCACACGTGTGCCGGGGCAGGAGCCCATCTGCACACATATGTGCTCACAATAAGCACATCAATCAATACGTTAAAAAAAAAAAACACTTTAAATTTGGACATGTTCACCTAAAACCCCAGCACTCTGGGGTCATAAACCGAAGGATCGCTTTGGCCTGACTGCCAGCGTCGCTCCAGGCTCAGTGAGACAGCCTGTCTTTTGGAACTAAGGTAGAAAGAATAATGAAACACAACCATGGAACTCCTCCTATAGCCCACGAGTGCTGGTGTACATCATGCCCCACTCACACTGACATGCGCATGTGCGCATGTGTGTCAGGGTCTGACGAAAATAGGCATGCTGTAGATGCGTTGTGTTGAAAAATTATGTGTGAGTAGAATAGATAGCTTCGGTGATGTAAGGTTTTCTGTGACCTTGTTTTCTTAAGTGAGGTTATGTTAATATTTTTGAAGACTTCCGAGTTGCCATCCATGAAAGGAAAGGGTGGCTGAGGCCCTGTCATCTTCCGTGAGAGACCATTGTTGGGATTCTGCCTCTTGCCAAAAGACATTAGTGTGGATGGTGGAATAATTCTCTGCTTAAATCAAATGAAACTGCTATGCTAATGCTTCTGTCAAAGGCTCTGGCAGTTAAAAGTCCTTAGCCTCTGTTAAAGTGCCTTTGGAAATTTCCCCAAAGGGAATAGCAAAACGCACCCCACCCTGAGCCTGAGAGTGTGGCAAAGGAACTAGTCATAATCCTGGCTCCCCATTTCTTTCCTGGAAATGTTCGGCTCTGGCATGTATATCTTATTGTGTATGATATACATTTTTTCTTTCAAGCCCATTAGCCTGGTGAACGTAAGAGCTACTTTACATCCTGTGGGTAGAACTAGCAATTAGTGTCTTCACTAAGTCCCCATGGGGATTGTTTAGCATCTGGAGAGCTTGGGGAAAACATTCAATATGCCTAGAGCTAAAATACAAATACATTCAGGAGAAGGGAGTCACATTCTGTGTAGTACTTCCATGACAGAACCTTGGTTCTCACCATCTAGAGGAAGCTAGAGCCTTGAAACCTATAGTGTCCACAGGCAACGACACTGCCATTTGGTTTGGCTTCTGTCCTGCTAGAATAGTTGCCGAGGGACAGTACTGGCTCATTGCGATTCTGAAAACACCTCCGCTTCTATTTTTGAAATGCAGGCAAAGTGCATCCCTGAAGATGGGACCGCCACCTTTTAGCCATCAGTAACTACTTTCTGGTTGTTGTGATAAAAGCAAAAGCAGGCAAGAGTCTCCTGGTGTGAGGCAGAGAAACCCTGCCTCCTACTGTGATCTTGAGTGATGGAACAACTTGTCTCCCGCTGTGTCATCTAGTTTTGTCTTGAGGTGTCTGTGGCCATGGTCATGAAGTCCTGTCTCTCAGAGTCGCTTTCTCTGTTTTTGTTTGTTCCTTGAAGTTCTAAATGGGACTTTAAACAAATTGAATTTTGTAGCATATTTATTGCAATGAATAATCTTCATGGTCACTTTTAATCATCTTATATACCATAAATTTGGCTCAACCTTCTTTCGTTTTAGTTTCCTTGCTAACTGGGCCAAGAAATTTAAGATTTATTAAGTGAAGACTCCCCAAGTCACCTACCACAGAACTTGAGTACTAGCCAGTGCAGTTCTTTGTCCAGGGCTTTTCTTCCTCTTTTTTTCCCTGAAAACGATTGTTTTCAGACAGCGTTTCTCATGTAGCCTGGTTGACCCTGAACTTCAATTTAACTGAGCATGACTTTGAACTCCTCCTATTGCTGATTCCAGCACCCAAGTGGTAAGGCTATAGTGTGCAGCGCTCTGGCTTATGTGGTGATGGAGATGGAATCTTGGGCAGCACATATGCTAGACAAGCATTCTGCCAACTGTGCTACATCCTCACTCCAAGAAACCTGTTCTCCAAAGCAATATTCCATCCCTGTAGATTAGTCTCACTAGAGTAGAATTCCTGGGGCTCTTGGCTACGAGCCAGGCCTCCCCACTATATTGGGCTTTAAGAAAACCTCATACTCAGAGGGAAACACTAAGGGGCCTAGATGGGTGTCTGCACCCACACAGTGCTGTGGTTGATGCCCTGGTGGTCTCTGTCCTGGTTTCACCTCTGTTCTCATTAGGCTTGGAAGCCAAGACCAATCCTTTCATCTCTCTGGGCCTTAAAGTTGTTTCCTTCTCAAGAAAGATTCCCCAAGATGCTTTTGTGATTTAAAATTACTTGGGTCATTGTTTATTTATTTGTTGATTTATTTGGAGGGGGGTGGACTCTCTTTTTAGATTGGTAGTAGGGTTAAGTAAATTAATATGAGATTCTTTGAAAAATTTATACCCTCTGTTAAATCAAACAAACAAAAGTGCCTACCAGTGTTGTATGTAATAACGTTTATTCTAGAAACAGTCAAAGGAGCTTTTCGCAGGCCAGCCAGCATGTTCCCTATGTTCAGATTACTCAGATTTCAGGTCTTGTTACAGTGACTAACAGTGATGCTAGTGCCATACTCCGTATGGAACAGAGGTGGTGCGAGGGCAAAGCTCGGATTGAGGGTGCTGTGAGCAGAGCCGTGCAGGCAGCAGTCCTTGTGCCAGGGCCCCAAGTTCCTCTGCTTGTCCCATATAGCTCTTCCCTGGGTCAAGGTGAAGTGTAAATTGCAGGAAACTGTGACTGGGGACACACTGGACAGCTAATTGCTCTGTAAAATTTATTTAGATTGTTCTCGCTTCTGCTGCTATTCCAGCTTCCACCCTTTCATGTGAGGCCTGGAGTTGTGAAGACAGGCCAAGGAGAAGTGATTTTATAAGGTTGACCTCAAATTCCTTCAGCAGCCAGGCATCAGGCAGGTCATTTTGGGGTCTGAGTTGGATTAAGTACATGGAATTTACATTTCTGTAATCTTCTGGAAAGAGGTCGAGGCAGCAAAGACCAGATCTGCATCAGCATCTGCACTGAGATGTTATTGTGACCATTTTCTTTTTTTAGAATGAAAGGTTTCACTTAAAAAAATGCTTATTTTTAATGTTTCCTGTTCTGTTCTGTGAAACACATGATACGAGAGTTTCCATATATACTTACTGTTTCTATTTTTAAATGTGCATCCACATAAAATTAGATTAATTAGCTGATTAAGTATTAGAGGCCATGTTTTGTTAAATGAATTAAACAAGCTCTCTCTCTCTCTCTCTCTCTCTCTCTCTCTCTCTCTCTCTCTCTCTCTCTCTCTCACACACACACACACACACACACACACACACACACACACAGAGCAAACCTAACTTAATATGCCTTTACTATATATCATGTGGACAAGAATTTAACATTAATTCTTATCCACATCTGTCACCTGTACTGGGGTCCAGGTACATGGTTCCTAACAGGTTGGCCACATGGCAGTTAAAACAAAAAACCTTTTGTGTTTGAATTATGTGAAGCATAAGTCTTAAGAGTCCCCAGAAGCAGACTGTGAAGGGAACACCTACTAGAAATCACAGGCACTTGCCAAAGACAAGTGATGGCCGTGCTCACTTCTGTGGCAGGAGCACACTTACCAAAGGCACACAAAACCATCTGTGCCAACACTGGTCACGACAGGAAGGCACCCACTGCGCTGTCCGCCGTGGATGCTTGTGCGCATGTGAGCTCTGAGCCTCACGTTGCCAAGCTAGAAGCCGAATAATTTTGTGTCTCCTTGAAATCAATTTCTGCTGATGACACACGCAGGTGGGATCCTGCTTCCGAATATTTACATCTGGCAAATAAAATTTACGTTCCCTGAAAGGCAAAGAAGGCTGCCATTTCATGCTTCCTAACCTTCATTGTGTCTTTCTCTTTGGTACACATAAGCAGCCTAGGAGGCACAAACGCACATGCCCATTATGGAGGGTGAGATTTCTTTTCTGCTTTGTCAACTATGTTTTAGAAAAGGCTCTGTTTTTTTTCTTTTTATTGCCTTTATCTATTACATCTGGAAAATTTATTTAAGCAATGACAGATCTCTCTTTTGGGCTCTGAGTCTGGGAGAATAACCACTGGCAGACTATTGGGATGAGATTTGTTGAATATGACTGTTCATTAAATTGCAAGTAGTCGGGGAGGCTAACAGTCCAGATCTGCCATGCCTGGGCAGGTTATGGTCTGTGTTTAGAGCCTCTATGTCAGGTGAGCAACAAATGTTCCTTATCCATTGCTTTTGGAATATTTTTTAAAAAGAAAAAGAAAGAAAGAGAGAAAGACAAAGAAAGGAAGAGAGAAAGAAAGAAAAGTGGCTTCTTTTTGAAATCCCATTAGAAGATTCCTGGCCTATTTATCTTGCAAGATTGCTCATTCCACACAAGTTTCTATAGATGAATAAATAAACATTAAAAAAAAAACCCAAACCAAACTACAAGAATGCCAAAGTAAGCATCAACCATGTGGCCATGGCATGGGGGCTGCAGAGGGAGTGTCCTGCCTGGTTGTATTTCCTGCTTTTGAGGCTGTGCATGTGTCACAATCATGGTCAGTTTCAAGCTTCTAAGGTGATGCCGCTGAACCTAGAGATTCTCAAACCTATACCACGTGTTTCTAGCACACCTGGTCATCATCAAGGCATCCTCTTTTACCCTTAGGGGCCCTCTGTCCATGCTCATGTAGTTCCTGTATGAAACTGTGCCGTTTATAAAACCATGTTCTGTAACCTTATGTAATAATACACATGGGAGCAGGACAACAGAAGTCATATTGTGTTCAAGTCTCTTAACTCTCTAACCAGGGGACATCAGTTAAGCATCCTTAGAGTTAATTTGCTCATTAGTAAGATAATAATTAAAGAACCTGACACACAAGCTCTGGGAAAACAAATGAGATGATCTGTGTAAAAACATTCATTCTCGTGACTCACGCATGGCAAGTCCTCACTCCGTGTGCCTTGCACTTGTTTTTCGCCTTTCCCTCCTGGCAACTGTACCACAAATGTTAACCACCCGATATGTGAGATAATGTTATTTTATTAATTTTAAATTGCCTTTTTGATGCTTCAGTGGATACGCCAGCCCAGATTCGACTTTATCAAGATTCAGTAGGAAAATCTCCAGTTTAGTTTGTCTGTGGGTTTGCACTTTTAGTAAGATACAGTTCTCTATCTGAAGAAGTCTAAATTCTGGGACTGAGGAGATGGCTCACCTTGTCATACAAGCATGAGGTTCCAGGTCTTCAGATCCAAGCAAGTACACATCAAAAAGTGTTCAGATTTGCTTCTGTTGCTATGATAAACACCATAACTCAAAGCCTCATGAGGGGATGTGGGTTCACTTGGCTTATAGTTGTTTCTACATCACAGTCCATTATGAAGGGAAGTCAGGGCAGGGAGGGACAAAAATAGGAAACAGGAGGAAGAAACTGATGGAGAGACAGTTGAAGAAACACTGCTTACTGGCTTGCTTTCAGGTTTGCATTCCGTACTGGCCTTACACATCCCAGGCCCATTTACTTAGGGATGGGATCACCCACAGTAGGCTGGTCCCTACTCTGTCAACTAGCATGCAAGAAAATGCCCCCACAGACATGCACACAGGTCAATCTGGAGGCAATTCTTCAAGCGAGCTTTTCTCTTCCTAGGTGTCTCAAGTTGACAACCAGGATTAACTGTCACATCACTTAGATAATGCAACAGCTGTTTACATCATCTTTGGGTTCTTTAGGCATTATAAGGATACAAGAGGCTGTGCAATGGTTTTATGTAAGCACTATGCCCCTGCATGTAAAGCTTTTACGGTCTGTAGTAGAAGAGGGGTCTGTCCTAAAAGCAGTACCCCAGATCCCAGGGGAAGACTTGTCTACTCGTCTACTCTGATTTTATTCAGGCAGCTATTTGTATATTTTACTTGCTTTCTCCCTGGTTCTTTTCTTAACTTACTTCTGGTTTGCAAAAACAACAATGAAAACCCAAAACCAAACCAAGCCAATCAACCAACCAACCAAACAACTGGGAGAACCGAAAAGGACCAGGAAAGTTTTCTATGTGAAAACTGGGGCTACTCAGCCATTCTCTTTCTCATTTTGAACACTTCACAAAATATACTTTGGTCTTTGGAGCCCCTTGTATTCATGAGTCTAACGTGACAGCGGGCGAACGCACATAAGGATTTACAAAACACATTGAAGCTTTAGGTCCAAGAGAATCATATAAAGAAGAAGGGTTTGTTGGAAATTTGAGTTTCCCTTGATCACATTTTTCTCTAATGTTCAAGTTGCATGGACCTCAGTGCCCCCCCACACCAGAATAAAATCAGTGGTGCCCAGAGACTTTCACAAGACAAATATCAAATGTAGCACTCACCCACCCTTCTCTAAGACGTCACTTTTTCTAGAAAGCTCAACTTAGAGGAGTCCTGTTTCGTGTCCATAACTTACGAGGATATGTGTGGAACAGACTTTAAATGGCAGTTGCACAGTGGCTTTCTGCGAAAATCTTTCCTTGCTTGGAAAAGTATATGTGAATGGATGTGTGCTGACCCGTACTCTGGAACACACCACCCAACACGGCATAATCTTTTGGCTAAATGTCAACAGCTTTTGTGGCAAAACAACAACAACAAACAACAAACCCAACTCAATTAAAGGCTTGATTTGGCTAATTAGTGTTACTGCTTTCCCCACCTGAATTCAAAAATGTTGATTCCCCAAATGTCAAAGTATGATTTCTTCCCTCAAATTCTGCCCTGTCCTTTATTGCTTTCAATAATAAGAGATGTTTGCTGGGGCTGTAACAGGCCTGGCAGGGCCAGAGTATACTGGTTAATAGTCATGGTTGGGCCTGGATGTAAGAGGAAGTAGGCCTTGCAAGGCCCTCTGATGATTACCTGCTATCAGCCACTTGCTTTCCCACCCTTTCCCAGAGCAGTCTACTTGGGTGAGAAGAGATAATGGCATGCTTGCTTTTTCTTTCAAAGAAAGCCAGGAAGCCTTTGGACCAATAACTCTGCAACAGCTTTAGAGTGCTGGATTCTTCAAACAAAGCCGAGCGGCATCCTGGTCTCCCCACCCCAAGGCCATCTCTCTGCTGCCAGCTGCTCATAAATACAGCTCCCGGTTTCTACTGAAAACAGCTTTAGTTATTGTAAGCAAAGGACATCAGAAGGAAATAATAGGTCTGCACCTCATTCCTCCACTAGGCATTTTCCTGTCCTATGTACTAACCCCACAGCTATTTGTTAAGAAAACAAAAACAAAAAATGTTATCTATTGCTTCCTGTGCCAGCTCCTAGTAGTAGCTCTGCCTAGCCAGACAGCCTCTGTTTGTAATGATATTTGATTTAGCAATTCGGGATAGGAATCAAATTTCTCTCTCTCTCTCTCTCTCTCTCTCTCTCTCTCTCTCTCTCTCTCTCTCTCTCTCTCTCTCTGTGTGTGTGTGTGTGTGTGTGTGTATTCTATCACAAAAAGAAGTACAATACAACCTGCAAAGACATTTGAAATGTTTAGTCAGGTCATTCAGTGTGAAGAGGTGTATAAAACACATCCCAGTGACGAGCACCAATTAACAGTGCATTACTTTCTGGAAAAGACTTCAAGTTGGCTGCCCTGCAGGTCAGAGTCAATAAAGCTGGAGTTACTAACAATAGCCTTTCTCTCTTGCTGAAGCCTTGGACTTAACCCTAACTTCATCAGACCAGACAAGAAGAGAATAACGCAGACAATAGGAGTCTTGGGGGTTGACTCGAGCCTAATGCTCAAAGGCTGGAAAAACTGTGGGAGAGCTTGATTGATCGTCTCACAGGCCCTAGTTCTCCTTGCGGAGGACTAATGTTTCTGCCTCCTCTGAGAGGGTTTGATGTGCCACCTGGGGTCAGAACTTATCAGCCTGTGGGGCTAATGTTTCTGATGAGGCCGAAGTGCAGCCAATAATTTATACAGAGATTCGTGCTTAAGTTTGCAAGAAGAGTGGGTCTTGACTTGCATCCCTTGCCCCATCTGAAGTGTGAAAGAACTTAAAGCCTTCCTGCCAACAGCGTCATTGGCTGTGCTTGATAACACTTAAGATAAATGTAAACTCAAAAAGAGACAGAAGTCATTGTGGAGTATTTAGCTAGCAGTTTTCAACGAGGCCCGATTTCAGGAGTTTCAGAATCTATCAGTAGAATGGGTAAAGACAATTTTACAGATACTATAAAACCGATTTGCCTCTAGAATGTAATGACAATGCCAGATAAAACCGAAATGACTTTGAAACAGTTGTGCGTACTGCGCTGAAAGTCCCCAACATACAAATCTGAAGTCTTGGGGCAGCGCCAACAGAGAGAAAATGTCTGCCAATGCCAAGGATGGGGACAGAGCCTTGTGTCCAAGGGGAACTAGATTTTGGGCTAGAGGCCTGGATATTCTGTCTGGTTTTCAGAGAAAAAAAAATTCGATGGCTGAGCATGACCACACATGTGTACAAAACGCGTATTCATGCAGCCCCTAGAAATTGACAGTAAGGCAATGACACGGAGCGGGGCTGGTCAATCAATACCGAGCTAAGTTCTGTTCTCCTCCTGCAAAATGACAGTTTGCTCCAGTAAGTGCTAACAAAGGCCCCTTTACCTCCGCCCTGCACTAGGAGAGAACTGTTAGTCACACTTCATTAGCTTTGTTTACAGAAAAGACCTGGTCCCTAAGCAGGGTATTGAAATCCTTGTAACTCCATAGGGCCTTTAAAACAAAACAAAACAAAACTTCCCTCCCTGAAAGATAAGTCCTTTGGAATGCAGGGTGGGGGAGGCCCAAAGGTACCTTCGACCATTGTCAAGGGAACTGGTTTGTTTAGATGGGAGTTGAAAAGATGAGTTGGCATTTAAGGTGCTGCCTCAGTGCTGGGCTGCACCCTCAGAACCAGGCTGCACCCTCAGAATCAGGCCCTGGGGTCTCTTTGCTGTCTGTCTGTCCTCACTGAACCGGGAATCTTTAATTTGGCCTTTCTGTAACCTGAAAAAAAAATGAGGTGTTCCTGAAAATCTGGAAATGAGCCTTCTTTTTCTTAAAAATAGTGTGAAGGAGTTGGCCTTGGGGGTTCCTAGTTGTAGTTGAGTCAGGTGAGGAAATGTCTGCTTTAAACAATGAATGTTTGTTTGCAGAGATAAATTCCTACTGGTTGAGATTAGCACAGTGTCTACAGAAGCAATAAAAGATTGGAATTTGCAACCCTTAAGATTCTAAAACACAGATAAATCACGTCTTGTGGCCTCCCGTCGCTAAGAAAAAGCTAATGGGTGCAGAAGCAGGCGCTGCTACACCTGGAAGGAATCTAGGAGGTTGTCTTCTTAGTGTGAAACTCTTTCTACTTAAACATCTGCCTCTATTCTTCAGCTGTGGACTGAGTTGCAGGAGAGCTTAAAAGATGATGTGGTCACTTGACTTGAAACCGGGGGCTCATGAAAATATAGGTTAGCTCCAGAGGGGACTGAGAGGCAAGGAGCAAGGTAAGCCCTTTCCTCCTGCCTAGTCTTCGGAATTCAGTGCAGATCACCTGTAGCTGCAATACACTCCTGTAAATGAGAGTTACCAGCCACTCAACAGATCCTATTTAGGAAAGTTTATTGTCGGAAGCAGGAGGAAGCCTGGAACCGACTAAGGATGGTGAGTGAGCCCTGAGGACAGAGAGACAGGGGCAGGAAGAGAAAGGGGGTGCCAGAGTCAGAGCGGGTGGGGAGGGGGGGGGAGGGGAAATGGCTGGGTTGTCAGGGGTTCTTATATGCCCTGCACACACCTGGCACACCTGGTGTTGTCCCTGGCAGGCGATGACATAAGCAATTGCTAGGACCCTGGAGGCAGGCCAGCTGGATCGCCTGTATGCCAACACCACTACTTTCCAAATCTAAGCCATATTCTGTGACTCCGTTACCAGAGCGACCCACTGTCGTGCTGCCTGTAGGATATGGCCACTGTAGATAGGAACAAAAACCTCCACCAAGCTGTTTTCCTTATTCAAGAGAGTGCTGAATCCAATTTCTCTGATAGTCTGTCCTTTGCTTCCTTTCTAGATTGGCCAAGATGGTGGCTTTCCTTTTTGTATGCCTTATGTCTGCAAAACCTCTCTTCCAGCCTTCTCCCCCTGCAGTTCAGAGAGGCTGTTCCCAGTTTGAGCTGCTGTTGTAAATTGCTATTTTAAATTTCGGCGAGCAGAATAACAGCTCAGTGATCATCCCCAGCAAATGTTGTTGGCCTTTGTAAAGAATGGCTCCTTCGGAGGCTTTATGATTTACAGAGGACACAGCTGGTGGGCATCAGAGCTGTAGGAATCTGTGCTCTCCTGGGCCTGGCGAGCTACAGATGAAAAGGGCCCAGAGCTGGCACAAAAGCAAATAAGCAGTCTGACTTTAAATAAAGCATCCTAATTTATAGGAAGCCTAGTTCTTCAGTCCCAGCGAGATATACGGATCAGTAGCAGCCTTTTGATGTGAAGCATAATTGTCAATTGGCTCCCACTGTTTCCTTATAACTCAGGACCAGGACTGGTAAAAACAACTTCTTTAAACACAGTCCCATAATCTAGAATTTTGATACTCATATTTTGACAAGCAATTCAATAATATGTAAACCCCAAACTCTTCAGATTATCAGGCCCTATAAACTGGTCCTGATTTAGGAGAGAGAACGGGTGCCCAGAGGACCACCTCCTTCTTTCTTGCCCACTCATCTCCGAAGCCCATGAGGTCTGCTTCACTCATCTATAGAATTACTTTGTCTTTCCTCGCAGCTTCTCCATCCCCCACGCCTGATGGAGAAAACCAGGAAAGCTGTCTGTTCCAGGACTCTTCTCACAGCATTGTGCCCTCTCCTACTTTGGGCGCCGTGGACTCGCATTTGATGAGGAATGATCTGGAGGGGCCTTTTTATCTTGAGTAACTGTTCCCATCTTCATTGGCTGCCCCCTTTGCCTGTGTCTCAGCTGAAGCCATGACAACATGACGAGCTTGGATACGGGGGAGTTGGTGATGCGGAGGAGTGCCATGAAGCGCAGGGAACTATGGGAGCAGTTACTTGATGAGCTGCAGCCCTCCAGTTGTCTGTCTTAACGGTTCTCACAGTGATGGAGGGAAGGCCGTGTCCACCCCACTCTGGGAGACCCTGGCCATGTGCTGTGTGCCCAGGGTCACTTGTACATAGCGGTGTCTTGAATAACAATCTTAAGAAAAAGGAGTGGCTCTCAGGAGGTGATATTACTAGAGCTCTCAGTAAGCCTGGCTCAGCAAACATTTATAAAATACCTTTCCCACACTCTTGAATGCCTTTATTTAAAGGAAGAAAAATATCTCCTGAAAAACTAATAAAAGCCCTGGGAGGGGGAGGGGTGAGAAGGCGAGAAACCATTTTCCTTCTCTAATGAGGAAACTGCATCTAAGGGCGTAAGGAGGCCGAGTTGGAAGTCCATCATGGAAGTTCAGATTTTACATAAAGAGTGCCTGCAAAGTCCAAGTGCAAAAATTAGGCATCGGATGTCAGAGTGGCACTGGCTCCATGACGTTAAGCCTCCAGAAAAACAGTTACTGGAAGGCTTACTCAAAAGCCATAAATGGAGCCTCTTCATACAAATAGATACTGTACTCATGGCATGGCATTGCTTGTTCTGTTTTTTTTTTTTTTTTTTTTTTTTTTTACTTATTACTTGAAATGCTTGCCTCAGAAGACTCCCTCAACCCTAAGCCACTTTGTCCTTTCCTTTCCACTGTGTGGTGACTGTGCCTTGGTGGGCTGTGACCTCCAGCGATTGGAATAGTACCCAGTGAAGTGTCCCTGGCTTGCTGTGTTGTAGAAGCTACCCCCAAGAGGTCTCCTCTTTCCTGTTCTGGCACTGTCATCTCAGACTTGTTTTCCATCTTGTCCTCAAGGAGGGACTCTGGACTCCTTAGCAGAAACTGTTAGAGGGGCTTGCCAGGGGGTGTGGCGAGAGCGCTGCTTGCATACAGAGGGAATATACTCTCCAGCCATCAGTCCTGCTTTAGGATAGCTATGCCTGTCTGCTTAACATAAGGCAAAGGCTTTTGTTATTGATCATGCTTTAAACTGCTTTCTAAAGATCTCCACGTGGTATCGTTTATGATGCTTTTCATTACATTTGAAGCATATTGTAAAACCTATGAAATTCTGTAAGTAAGAAACTTGCTTGCACAACATCCTGGCTACTGAAAAGAAGCAAAGCCCCACCCCCCACCCCCACGCCCCCTCTGTACAATCAATAGAAACTTACCGTTAACCGCCTATCAGGGAATGATTTTGTTTTCAGACACTCCGATATCACAGGCTGGCCTTGAACACATTATGCATTCTAGGCAGATCATGAACTCTTAATTTTGATACTGTCTCTTAAGCACTAGGATTGTAACCGTGTACCACCATGCCCACCCTTGCCCTGGCATTTTTTTTTTAAAGTTGTGTCTTGTGCCGTTGTGATGTTCATTCATCCTTCTACATGGGTGGTTTTCAGCCAAAGGAAGTTTTGTCCCTATCTTCACAGGCAGCAAATGCAGTGAATGCATGGGACAGCCTTTTAGTGTTTCTGGTGATGCCTGACAAAAGCCTCATTTCTGCTCCGTGTTCTTTGCCAGTAGACTTCTTAACAGGCTATTGTGATTTGTAGACAGGAGAGAGAATGTCGTTACTGGGGAAGCAAGGAAAAGAAAACCAGCAAGAGGTTCCTTTAGCTGACCAGTCAGCTGGATATTGACCACCTGTCTTCATGGGAAAGAAATAGATGGCAGTGAGTAAGTGAGAGTCTAGTTTTCCAAGAAGCTCAATGATTTTCCCAAATCAATACAGCTCATCAGGCCTCGGAACAAAGGCTGCAGGGGAGGTGACAGTGATGGAAGTGGGTCTGTGTTCTTTTGTGTATTAAACCATAAGGCCCATGGGAAAACAAGGGTTCTCTGGCTGTAGATTTGCATGTGTGTGTGTGTGTGTGTGTGTGTGTGTGTGTGTATGGTCTTAAACACTTATTAGGTATAGTTGCAGAAGGGAAATCCTTTCAGATTAAAACAAAAAGAACTATATAGATTGTATATAGATGCTCAAGTATTTTAGAAGAACAAAAGGAGTGAGGAGACTACTTTGTCTTTTAAAAAGTGGCTTAGAGCAAGAACCCATCTTGGCTTTTCAGTATTGATTGGTTCCCCCACCCCCGTCCCTTCTTACTTATGGTGGTGTTTAGATGAACTCAAGCAAGTGTCTAGATAGCCACATTAACCCCTGGCAAACAGCCCAAATTATTCTGCCATGAATGAACTCTGCTCCTAATGCCCTGGAAATAGCACCAAAGCAGAATGCTGGACTGTCAAACACAGGTTATAATTAACAAGGTAGAACGATGCCAACATATTCCAGCCGCCAACAGCAAATTCTAGCCCTGCTGTCCTTTAATCGTTAAGCCCTCTGTGCTTTCACAAGGTAGTACATTAACGCCAGAACAGCATGTCTCTGGGGTTTACGACTGGGGTGGCGGCACACTAGGGCATAAAGTATTTCTTTATACTTCCTTTTGTCAGCCCTGCCCTATCTCGCAAGCTCCATTGCCATACATTATTTGTTCAGATAAAGCCCAATGTTCAGGGTGACTAATCGCAGAACTGTGTTCCAGATGGTTTGATTACAGGATGTGGTTAAAGTGACTCTTCAACCATTCAGCCCAGCAGTGGGGCTCTTTTTAAAAAGAAGAGAAAGGAAAGGGGGAGGAAATGAGGGAGGGAGGGAGGGAGGGAGGGAGAGAGAGAGGGAGAGGGAGAGAGAGAGAGAGAGAGAGAGAGAGAGAGAGAGAGAGAGAGAGAGAGAGAGAGAGAGAGAAGAAACACCTCCTGTTTACAGTTGGTCATGTGACAGCATTGACTTTTTTTTTTGCTCTGGTACACCATACATCGTTAGTGTAGATAATAGGAAAGCCTTTTCCCCCTTTAGTTGCCAGGTATTTTATGGGCAAATTTAGTTGTAAATTTAACATTTTCATAAATAATTATAAACTTTGTCTTCTAAAAAAGAACCTAGCCAAAGGTGAAGGGGTCTGAAGCCAGATCCGTGAATAAAAGTAGGATAAAACTTCAGCTCAGAAAAGGTACCAAGGTGACACTGAAGAGAACAAATCCAGTGACATATTATGGAGAGAAGTTCTGCACAAAGAAAAGTGATAAGCCCCACCCTGTGCAGTGGTCTCACTGGGACAATATAGGGTAACAAGGTATCTGAAATAGTGGCATTTCTATTTTCATTGGTGTTTCTTTAGAAAAATAAAGGAAAGAAAGTGTAACTGTAGAGGGAGAGGATTACAGTACAAATGGGTTACAATTTGGTGTTGTTACAAGGAGGTTTGGGTTTTCTGCCACAGTGTACACCAAGTTCATCCAGATGTGGCAGTCTGAAAAGGAGTTCAGAAAAATAGTATGATTCCAAATTTGGCATTTGCAATGCTTGGCAATGCTCTGGGTCCCAAGGATGAGGCTCTTTTAAAACCCAGACACTCTTTAAATTGTAATATAAACAAACATATGCAGATCCACTGCACAATTAGCATCTGCCCAGTTCTTGAGGAAACAGCTCCACAAATATGAGAAATAATAATTCATAAGCCACATGTATAGTAATCTCTTTAGAGTAGAATCTCTCCACAGATAATGTCTGCCATCTATAACCTAGTGGGGGATTACACATACTGAAAAAGTATAATAGCAGCGAGACCTCAAAAATCAGGGCTCTGGCTGGGCGGTGGTGGCGCGTGCCTTTAATCCCAGCACTTGGGAGGCAGAGGCAGGTGGACTACTGTGAGTTCGAGGCCAGCCTGGTCTACAAAGTGAGTCCAGGTCAGCCAAGTCTACACAGAGAAACCCTGTCTCAAAAAAACAAAACTAAATAAATAAATTGTTTTTTTTAAAAATCAGGGCTCTGTTGAGAGTCCTGAAGGTTCCAAAGTGTTCAGTGACCTTGCACTTAGAGTGCAGTGTCTCTCAGGGCTATGCATGCAGATACTGTACCTAATACAAAGGGAGGGATGTGTTTTTGCAAGAGACCAGCTCAGTGTGCACATGAGTAGAGGGGAAAGGTAAAGGATCATCCTATCAGGATATGACACACATTCTCAGGCATGTTCAAGCATGATATGAGTTCCTCCCCTAATGACGGAGAGTTCCTAGTGAATGGAAAGCCTTCCACTCTCAAGTTCTCACATGTGGGAGGCTTTGCAATCTTGAACTTTTGTAGCCTTCAAGGTCACTCCAGTCTTTTCTATGCCAGCCAAACAGAAAGGAAAGCATGTATCCTAAGATGTATCCTAGAAGTTCTTACAGGCTTCTCCTACAGTAGAGTGTGATCACAGCCCCAGAGAAGGAGGCAGAGGGAATCCAGCTACAGAGCAAGGAAAGGGACTGACACGGATGCTGGTGAGCATCCATCATGGTGGAAGGTGCTTACAGTCTAGTTTGTGGCCCAAGAGAGAATCATTTGGGGGTAAGATGGTGTCTGTAGCTGGACAGGTGCTATCACGAGAGTTTCTCCTGATTTGTTAGGAGCTCGTTGAGGAACCTGTATAGGCACTCAAGCCTACTTTGGGGAGTCCAGTGTGATGTAAGGGGCAGCAAGATGGCAGAGTGGCTAAAGGAGCCTGCAACCAAACCTCATGACCTGAGTTTGCTCTCTCAGACCCTCATGGTGGAAGGAGAGAATTGACTCTCAAAAGTTTTTCCTGACCTCCTAATGTGTGACATGGTGTGCAAACACACACACACACACACTGTAATGCTTGCTTTAAAGTGTGACATGTCCCATGGGCTGGTGGGAAATAATGACAAGATGGTGCTGTTCTGCCAGGAAACAAGGCCTTGGGTGGTGGGTGAGTGGACCACTTCTTCAGGATTTCAGCAGGCAGAAATGGAGCACTCACTGACAGATTTTTTTTTTTATGTAAAACAAGGAACACTTTTAAAAACAAGATGGCTGCATAATATCTAGGTAGTCCATGAGTAGGTACTGATAGAGTAGGTACTGCTGATGAGTCTAGAGGAAGAGGGGATGTGTGTGTGTGTGTGTGTGTGTGTGTGTGTGTGTGTGTGTACACAGGTATGTGTGCACTCTAGTGCACACTCACATGCATTGAAACTTTGTGCCAGTACTTGCCATCTTCATCTCTTAGTTCTTACATATTTGAGGCTCTTACCCATCCTGGTCTTCTCACTTAACACCTAGGTCTTTAGACTTCACTTTGTCTCGTCATTTCTTTCTTTGTTTTGGTTTGGTTTTCCAGACAGGGTTTCCCTGCTACACAGAAGCCTGGCTGTCCTGGACTCTCTTGGTAGACCAAGCTGGCCTCGAACTCACAGAGATCTGCCTGCCTCTGCCTCCAGAGTGCTGGGATTACAGGTTTGGACTGCCACACCCGGCTTTCTATCATTGTTTCTAAATTTACATAATACTAATCCAGATTCCTGGCATGCATGTGTCTGGTTGCCTCTGCTTTGAGTACCCAGTGATAGGAGTTCAGGTTTAGGATTACCGGTCTGTAAGCACAGGTAATGTGCAGAACCGTGTTTCTACCCCTAGACTATGATCTATGTCTAGACTGGTTGTAAGACTGCAGATTCTTTAAGTACAGGAGGTGAAAGAGCTTCTAAGAAAATATGATTCAGTAGCACCAAATAGGTACTTAATAAAAGCTCAATAGACAGCTAATGCTTGATGGACCGAAGTAGGAAGTAGAACATGAATTCTTTTTTTTTTCTCCTTTATTAATTTATTCTTGTTACATCTCAATGGTTATCCCATCCCTTGTATCCTCCCATTCTTCCCTCCCTCCCATTTTCCCCTTATTCCCCTCCCCTATGACTGTTCCTGAGGGGGATTACCTCCCCCTGTATATAGAACATGAATTCTTATGACATCACAGCATACGTGCGTGCATGTGTGTGTGTGTGTTACAGTCTATGAGACAAAGTGTCAACAACACAAAGAACAACATCATATGGGATGAGCCTTCCAATCCATCTTCGTACATTTTTTTTTTCTGTTTGCTTAGGATTAACAGTAGCATACCTCAGGTATTTTTCAAATAGCCCTTGGGTGGCCAGGGAAGGGCAGTAAGCCCAGACAGGTCCTTGTTGTTATTAACATAAAAACGGCTGGCAGAGAGAGCCCTGCCTTCTAGCTCACAGGTGTGCATTCAGGACAGTAAGTGTATTAGAGAGACAAACCTTCTGCGAACTAATGTATGTGTATGTCTGACTTCTTTAGAGAGAAACAGAACTTTAAGTCTGGCATTTTAAAATTCAAATCTGAAGCCGGGCGTGGTGGCGCACGCCTTTAATTCCAGCACTCGGGAGGCAGAGGCAGGCGGATCGCTGTGAGTTCAAGGCCAGCCTGATCTACAAAGCGAGTCCAGGACTGCCAAGGCTATACAGAGAGACCCTGTCTCAAAAAACCAAATAGTAGTAGTAGTAGTAGTAGTAGTAGTAGTAGTAGTAGTAGTAATAATAATAATAATAATAATAATAATAATAATAATAATAATAAAATTCAAATCTGTACTTTCTGAGCACGAATGTCGATCTGATTCCTGTCACTCACTATGCCTTTAGTAAGTTCTATGCTTTATATGGCCTTGGGTTACAATAATGTTGAAATTTGTAATTTCAACAAAATAATTAAAAAAAATTATAGACTTGATTTATTGATTGAGATAGGCTCTTACTATGTTGCCCTAGCTGGCCTGAAGCTTGCTATGTAAACCAGGCTGGCCTCCAGCTCACAGAGATCCACCTGCCTCTCTGCCTCTGCTGGAAATAAGTGTCTGTGCCACCACTCCCAAGAATTTCCACATTTCAGAGCTAAACCTCTTATTTGCACCTTCATGATGGCATGATTTCTAAAAAGTGGACCCACTTACAAAAACAAATAAGCAAGTTCATAGAGGAACATTTCTTAACCTCTCCTCCAACTTGGAACTGCAACTGTCTATAGTCACTGCGAATTCCAAGCTGAATTAACTACTGTGGCACTGTGCAGAGGCTTGCACAAGGAAAGATAGACCACCGCAGGCCCATGAATCTAATTATCACTGCTTGAGAAGACTTTAAAAAAAAAAATCCCTGGGAGTGGAGCATTTGTTTTGAGCATTTTAAGTTCAGAATGCTTCTAGAAAATTTTGACTTATTTAGGCTTCCTCAAAGTAGGCTTTTCTTTACAGGATTTTACTCCTCCCAGCACAGACAACAACGTGGCCCACGTGGCTTCTAGGCAGTAGCAGATGTGAACTATTTTCATGTGGAAGTTGCAGCTGATTGATGACCTGTGTTGGGGCCCTTCCTTGTCTCTGGCCCAGTAACCCTCTCCTAGCTTTTGGCCGCGTATTTGGCTATGGGGGTACTGCGTGCTTGGCCTGTTGGCTGTGTGCAGCTGTGTACTGGGGATCGTTGGGGGACTGGGGTGGGGCTGCTTCCAACTTCCAGGGCCTTGGTGGGGGTTCTGGCAATGATTCAGTTCTCTAGCCTTGGGGAGAATCCTTTCTCTTGCCCAACCTTTTCTCCTTGCCCTATCTTCCTGTGTTCGGGCCAGCTGCATCGGTCCAGCCAATCAGATGCAAACGTTCGCTGCAGGCATTGGCCAATCGGCGGCCTGCATTTGCTGGAAACGCGAAACCCTTAGGGGAAAAGCAGTAACAAAAGCCTTTCACTGCAGACAAATGTTAAGTGTCTGTGCAGACTTTTCCTGTTTTTAATTTTATTACTGCAAGAATGGAGGGTTTGTTGTTTCTTTCATGTTTCCTTTCAAGCAATTTTAATTATACATTTGCGCTACAGCAGGGACTCTGGAACGCAGTGATTTCAGCCTATTGCCTCTGAAGCTAAAATGCAGTAACCTTCTGGCAATACAGATACATTCCTGCACTGTAAATATAGCTGACATGCTAAAGAATTTTAAGCAGCTGCAGAGGTCTCTGACACCACACACAGTGCCCCAGAGAGCAGATGATGAGAAAGCCAGCTCAGTCAGCCCCTCTCCTCCAGGCCCCGCCCCCCTTTCCTGAAGGGATGCGCTCATAAAGAATCCTTTCCGATTGTTCTGTCTTGTGCAGTTTTTGACCGAATGCCTAATTACCACTGATTCTCATCGCCGTGGGATTTTTTTTTCCTACTTAATGGTTAAAAACTCCCCACCCCCATGGTGGAGTCACAGAGGAATTGAGAGTGATTTGAGGCAAATTTTGGGATTCCTCCTAGCCCTCTCCCCCCACCCCCACCCCCCACCCCCAGCTAGACGACTGCTACAGTCTAGTAGGTGGGGTTTACCGTGAGTAAATTCAGCTGTCACATAACCAACAGCAGCCGCGACCATATGGGGAACAATTTAAAAAGCGCCTTTTGAGATTGGGGAGAGAAAATTTCCCTTACCCAGTAGTCGAGTCCCAACCATGCAGATATTTTTACCTTCGATTTAAAGGTTCTCCAGCAAAAAAGAGTCTTGTTGCTTTGTGAGCTTCCCAACATGCCAAACAGTGCCAAGAAAGACTTGGAGGGAGGGTCTCTAGGGGTGGAAGGACAAGCAGTAAAAGAAACAAAGGCTCCCGGAAATGTTTCATTTATTTACCCTACTCTTGTGTATGGCACAAAATACTGCTTCTTTACAAATATGCTTTAAGGAAGTGATTTTTTTTTTTAAGTGGCACTTGTCCTCAAGAGAACAAGCAGGGCGTCAGATGATGTTTCTCAGCGACATTTGGCATACCAAGCGCACTTAAGTTTAGTAATTCACAGATGCGGTGCTGAATTAAAGTGTCTGTCTGCAGACTGCAGTACAGCAGAGGAAAAGCAGGGCGGCTGGGAGGAAACAAGTGGGTTGGGTTTTCAGTTCTCTTCTAATCCCCTGTAGCAAATGCTTAGCAAAGTTGACTGAAGATAACCCCAAGAGCAAATGTATTGTGCACACTTATTTTCTTAGGAGAGCTATTTTAAGAGCCTCTGAGACAAGACCAAACAGTAAAACGGGGCCCATTCTGAACTTGATTACTGTCTCATACAGTCAAGGAGGGGAGGATCCAGGAAAGGAAATCACAGCTGCCTCAAGGCCCCACTTTTCCCTCTGTGCCTATTTGTTACATATCTGCAAATGTTTTCCCCCTTAATAAAAAAAAAAAGTCACCATTGTTTTATATTTTTGAATTGGAAACCAGATTCCTTTCAGTCATCCTCTGGCTTAGGCACCAGTAACTCCGGCTTGGTTTATGTTGGCTGCCTGCCAGACGAAAGCAATTATGTGTAATAATAGAAAAATTAAGAGGTGAATGTTACTGTTTTACAGCAGGACATGGCAAAAACCATTTCCTTCTGTCAGCAATATCTTGATCACACCCTCACACACTCTCACCCTTTGCACCACATTCGTGAGTGAACACACACACACACACACACACACACACACACACACACACACTTCCTGTGGGTTGTAACTTGAGGTCACTGAAACCAGAAAGAGGAAGGATGCAAACCACAGCTTTGAAAGCCAAGTGAGAATAGAACTTTGCTGTTAAAAATAATAGCAATAAATGAAGTGGAAATAAAGTCATAGGTGTTAAGTGCCCCCCTATTCACCCTCACTCTCCCCTACAGGTGTCCTAGTGGTCAATGTCACGTGGAGGAACAAAACGTATGTGGGGACCCTACTAGACTGCACCAAGCACGACTGGGCCCCTCCCAGGTAGGTGCCTTTCCTTTCTTGCTCCTTCCTCAGCCTCCCCCATCCTGTTTCTGCAAGAAAACCATAGAAAGAAATTAATAATCTATAAAACTCTTCCTGTAATTGAAACCAGGCAAAAGAGAAATGAGCCATTCAGGCCTCAGCTAGTAAAACACAGATGCTGGCTTTCTTGTCAGTCAGATCTCTTGTCCTCTCTCTCCCCTCTCTCCTTTGTTTTCTTCTTCTCCTTAAAAAAAAAAAAAATGGGAATTTGAACTGATCGAAAGCCAGCTCTTTGAGCCGCATTCCTTTGACTCTCTATGGGTGAATATAATCCAGTGGTAGCAGTGAAAAAAATAGAATGTCCTTCCCTTGGCTGCACCCCCCCCCATCCCCCACCCCCCCACCTCAAGCGGCCAGGGTAGTGGCTACACTTTGCTTCCTTGTGTCCCTGTGGTTTAACCTGTGCTCTATCCTTTTGGAGATGCTTTTGGTTACACCCATTCCTTGTTTCCCTAGGTTTTGTGACTCACCAACAAGTGACCTGGAGATGCGAGGGGGCAGGGGCAGAGGGAAGAGAGCGAGGTCGGCCGCGGCTGCCCCTGGCTCCGAGGTCAGCTTCACCGAGTCCAGAGGGCTGCAGAGCAAAAACAGAGGGGGTGCCAATGGGAAAGGGAGGCGTGGCAGCCTCAATGCCAGTGGACGAAGGACACCCCCAAACTGTGCTGCAGAGGACATAAAAGCCAGCCCTTCCTCTACCAACAAAAGGAAGAACAAGCCCCCGATGGAACTGGATCTGAACTCCACCTCTGAGGACACTAAACCGGGGAAGCGAGTCCGCACAAACTCCAGAAGCACCCCTACCACGCCTCAAGGGAAACCAGAGACTACTTTCTTGGACCAAGGCTGCTCTTCTCCAGTGTTAATTGATTGCCCCCACCCAAACTGCAACAAAAAGTACAAGCACATAAATGGCCTGAGGTACCACCAGGCGCATGCACACTTAGACCCAGAAAACAAGCTCGAGTTTGAGCCTGACAGCGAGGACAAGATCTCGGACTGTGAGGAAGCCTTGAGTAATGTGGCCCTCGAGTGCGGCGAGCCAAGCACAAGTGTGTCAGCATATGACCAGGTGAAGGCACCTGCATCCCCCGGGGCCGTGAATGCCCCTGGCACACCCAAGGGTAAGAGAGAGCTCATGAGCAATGGCCCTGGTTCTATGATCGGGTCCAAAACTGGCAAGAATTCTGGCAAAAAGAAGGGCGCAAACAGTGAATTGAGCAACCTTCCGGTCATCTCCAACATGGCGGCCACCTTAGACATTTGTTCAGCAGCAGACGGCAGTCTAGCTGCGGAAATGCCCAAACTGGAAGCAGAAGGACTGATTGACAAGAAGAGTTTAGGGGATAAAGAGAAGGGGAAAAAAGCAAGCAATTGCAAAATGGACAAAAACCTCTCTAAACTGAAAGGCGCCCGACCAATCGCCCCAGCCCCAGCCCCTACGCCCCCACAGCTGATTGCTATACCGACTGCAGCCTTCACATCCACCACGACGGGGACCATACCTGGACTACCCTCTCTCACAACCACTGTGGTCCAGGCTACACCAAAGAGCCCTCCATTGAAACCTATTCAACCAAAGCCCACAATCATGGGGGAGCCCGTCACGGTGAACCCAGCTCTGGTGTCGCTCAAAGACAAGAAGAAAAAGGAGAAGCGAAAGCTAAAGGACAAAGACGGGAAAGAGGCTGGAGGTCCCAAAATGGATGCTAAACTGGGGAAGCTAGAGGACGCCAAGATGGCTGGCAAGGATTTGTCTGGGCATTTTTTAAAGGACCATCTCGGTAAGAGTGAAGGGCTCGCTAATGGCTTGTCAGAGTCTCAGGAGAGCCGCATGGCCAGCATCAAAGCTGAGGCGGATAAGGTTTACACGTTCACGGACAATGCGCCCAGCCCTTCTATTGGGAGTGCCTCACGGATGGAATGCAGCACCTTGGTGAATGGGCAGGCACCCATGGCACCCCTGCATGTGTTGACCCAGAATGGGGCTGAGAATTCAGCGGCCAAGACCAGTAGCCCAGCCTACTCAGACATATCAGATGCTGCCGATGATGGTGGTTCTGACAGCAGGTCGGAGGGCATGAGGTCAAAGGCCAGTTCCCCATCAGATATCATTTCTAATAAAGACGGTGTTGTGAAAGGGCATTCTTCAACTTCAGCACAATCATCCCAGCTGAAAGAGTCCCATTCTCCCTATTACCATGGCTATGAGCCTTATTATTCTCCAAGTTACATGCACCCTGGACAGGTTGGTGCCCCTACAGCTGGGAATAGTGGGAGCATGCAGGGCATGAAGATCAAGAAGGAGACAGAGGAAGATGCGGAGAAGAAAGACAAGGCAGAGCAGTTAGAGGCTAAGAAAGTGGACCACAATCCCACGTCTCTACAGCCTCAGCATCAGTCAGTCATCACACAAAGACACCCTGCCCTGGCCCAGTCACTTTACTATGGCCAGTATGCCTACGGGCTCTATATGGACCAGAAATCTCTGATGGCCGCCAGCCCTGCCTACAGACAGCAGTATGAGAAGTGTTATGAGGACCAGAGGCTGGCAGAGCAGAAAATGGCCCAGAGTGGCCGAGGAGATTGTGAAAGAAAGGCTGAACTCCCCTTGAAAGAACTGGCCAAGGAAGATAATAAACAGAAAAACATGCCATCGGCCACAATCTCAAAAGCTCCCTCTACCCCGGAGCCTAACAAAAACCATTCTAAACTAGGGCCATCAGTGCCTAATAAAACTGAGGAGACAGGTAAATCACAGCTTCTCTCCAGTCACCAGCAGCAGCTTCAGGCCGACAGCTTCAAAGCTAAGCAGATGGAAAACCACCAGCTTATTAAGGAGGCTGTAGAAATGAAGTCTGTCATGGACTCTATGAAGCAGACAGGTGTAGACCCAACCTCGAGATTTAAACAAGTAAGATTGTGGAGTGTGGTCCCAACAGACAGGGAGCAGTCCGAGTTGTGCACATGTCTTGGGCTGGATCTTGCTAAACATCTTAACATTGGGAGGAAACCATCACCAGGGGGTTTTCCTCTTCTCTTGAAAAATATGCTGAAAGATCCTCGGGAGTTCCTATACAACTCTATAAGTATACATTATTCACTGTCATGGCGTATAGCTAAAGGAACTCTGGGCATGCGCCCTGCAAGTGTCTGGTACCTAAGCCTAACTCTGATGAGGACTCCTGATTTCTTCATGAGCCAAAAGTGAAGGCATTCCACTACAGGGCCTCTAAAGTTGCTCAAACTCTGAGGTTTCGTATCCTGTCTCTAAAACACTTGTTCTTTTTATTTACCAAATTTTGACAGCACCTTCTAAGATTTTTTAAACCCAGATCACTGAGTTCCCACTTCGTATTCGGCATTAAGGAAGTTTGAGCACCAGACATCCCTCACGAAGGAGTCTGAGATGCCCGGATTTCTATTTCGTGTTCTGCCTAGAAGCCAAGTAGAACTCTTGTGCTGTGGGTTTACAAGGAGTCGGGAGCTGCAGGTGGTGGGTCTCAGGCTTGGAACACAGCAAGTGCAGTCGCCATGAAACTGTACACATGCTAGTGCTGTCACCCCGACTCACTGCTGCCCTGTGTGCATTAATTCTGGTCTTCCCTGGCACCTACACCCCAGCTTTACTCCCCACACTTGCCCCCTAGTGAGTCAGAACAAGAGTTCTTACTGGTCTGTGCATATCCGGCCGAAGTTGGGACCAAGGGCCAACTTCAAACTCTCATTCAGGACCTGAAGCCCTGGGTGGGTTTACGCCACAAATGTGCCAAGTCATTAAGGGCGTTTGGACGCCCAGTTCTATGCCTTCTCTAGCTCTAAATCAGGTTGCTGTTTGCCAGGGTTGCGGCAGAACAAGACAATTTAGAAGTGCTTATGGGTGGGTTTGTTTTCTAATAAGTAGAACATAATATGTGCCATTAATTTGATATTTTTGGTTTTGATTAAGATGTTAGCATTTTAATGAGAAGTGAGCCAGCATAGTGAGCCTCAGCTGCAGTCAATGAAAAAAAAATGTGTTAGGAAACCAGGAGACTTTTTTTCCCCCTAATTGATGTTAATAACTGTAGTAATCACTTAAAATTTCTACTATTAGTTTGAGGTAGGGTTTTTGAAATCTTCTTTACCTGTGTGAGATAGTAAAAGGAAAATGAAGATTGAATTAAGCATCTCTGAGGATGTTATGTAAGGCTCCTCAACCCAGTTGCCACGTGACCTTGATACTGGCTGAACTTTAAAAGCGTTGTTTTAGCCTGTGTTGGAAGGATTCGTGTTAAAGCCTACCTCAGACATTAGTGCTTTATCAGAGTAGGCAGAACCGCACCTGCTAATTTAGAATGAGATAGCAGAAAATAGTGCTGCCATGTAAATTAATGGGTTTGTTCGGTAACCAATGAAATTTTAAGACAGATCTTTATTTTAAAACCAGGATCCAGATTCAAGGACGTGGCATCATTATGTATACCAGCCCAAGTATCTAGATCCACAAAAGCCAGAAGAACTTGATAGAGAAAAGAAATTAAAAGAGGACAGTCCAAGGAAGACTCCTAACAAAGAGAGTGGTGTGCCCAGCCTCCCTGTGTCATTAACAAACATCAAAGAGGAGCCCAAAGAGGCCAAGCGCCCCGATTCTCAGTCGGTAGAGGAAAGCAAGCTGAAGAGTGATGATGGGAAGACTCCGGTGAACTGGAAGGACTCTCGGGGGACCAGAGTGGCTGTGTCCTCACCCATGAGTCAGCATCCGTCCTACATACAGTACTTGCATGCTTATCCTTACCCACAGATGTATGACCCCAGCCACCCTGCATACCGGGCTGTTTCTCCTGTCTTAATGCACAGTTACCCTGGTACGTGTCATGGGTTCTAACTACATTGGAGGGAAGAGGCTGTGTGCGATGATAGCTATTAACAACTGAAGAGAAATTAGAGGCTTTGAGAATGACGTTTGTTTTGCTTGGTTTTTAATGCTGCTTAAAGTCCCAAAGACAAAACTGATTTAATATGAGATTTTTATATTTTATAATAAAATGTCAAGCGTCCTAGGGCTTTAGCTTCCATGCTTCCTGATGGCTTACTGTAGACGTTTAGACGGACAGATACTTTACTGCCTGTGGAAATATTCTAAGCACTTACTGTCATAACCATTATAGTTACTGTTTCTTTCACTTAAGCGGACACATAAATGGATGAAGTAGCTGTAAGCTCAATTCTGTTTATACCCTCCGTTTATCAGGATGAATTAACCAAAGAAGAAAATCAGAGAACTTAGACACCGATAAACAATGATGTAACCCATTCTTAATGTAACCCCTTATTTTAAGGTGTCTGACTTGGACCCAAAATTCAAGTAATCCAGCCGGTTTTTTGTTTTGTTTTGTTTTTAAGATGTAGCCTATAATGTGATGTGACATTTGTTGTCTATCTGCAGGGGCTTATCTCTCTCCAGGATTTCATTATCCTGTTTATGGGAAGATGTCTGGGAGAGAGGAGGCAGAGAAAGTCAATACCAGCCCCAGCATCAACACAAAAACAGCCAGCGAAGCCAAAGCCCTGGACCTGCTCCAACATCACGCCAACCAATACCGCAGCAAGTCCCCTGCTGTAAGCCTCCTTTTGTTAGTGGTTAAAAGGCCATGTTTGGGGGGGAAAGGGGGACAAGCAACAGAACAGTCTTGAAAGAGAAATGGTTTTGGAACCCAGCTGGGATTTCAGGATGCTGTTCTATTCCGATACATAAAGAATGGAATGTTGAAATATAAGATGTGATCAGTCACACAGGAGGGAGAAATGCCATTCAAACCTTTGTGGGAGTGGGGAGCCTTTCTGTTGTAAAAAAATATGCTGTTCTTCGCTTACCCAGGAGGAGATGTGTAAGGGAGAAACTTATATTTCTAGTTCCTTTTGGTGTAAAATGTTTGTTGTTAAAACACTAGGAAAGGAAGTATTGGAAAAGGCTGCAGACTCTTGGCCTGTTTGACAGATTGAGCTTTTATAAAATGTGTGCTTAAGGATGGAGGTTGTAGCCCAGTGGTAGAGGACTTGCCTATCATGTGCCAGGATAACATCTGTAGCCTGAAAAACAAACAACCACAACAAAGACACAAATTCAAAACAACAACAAAACCTAAAATGTAATTTCTTCAGAACCAACTTTCAAAGATCAAAGGGTTTTTTGTTTGTTTGTTTGTTTGTTTTGTTTTGTTTTGTTTTTTTAATATATATAAATTGAAAGACTGGCTTCCTTTCAAGATAGTAGCAAATGTGGCCCACCATTACGCGACAGTGCTGGATGGGAAGAGAAGCCCATGCTAGACACTTGGCTTTGCTTCTTGTATGTGTACATAAGTAACAGTGGCCAGTGACCAGAGAGACTGGTCCCCTGTGCCAGTCTAACCACAGTAGATATCCAAGTTTCAGATCCGTCTGTTAACCTAGGTGTTCACATGGTCCATATTCACAGTCAACAAGCTCGTATGGGAAGATGCTGAGGGTCCATGACACACAATAACCATTAATTTTATTCAGACATAAGTTTGAGTCCTGTGCAATGTGGGGCTCACATGCCAGCCTGAGTCTTGTGGCTAAGGAATAAAGGCCACATCTGCTGCCTGCTGGCCTTGCCGAATTATCCTATCCCTGTCATTCCACGGAAGTAATATTTTTTAAAAAATGTGTATTTGTAAAATATGCTCTTCCAGCAAAATGACAATGTTTAGTCATAAATACTGTTTATAAAGAGACCAAAGAAAAGCAATGGCTCCTGGTTGGAAAAGAAAAAGGATGAGATGATTATAACAGTGTCTATGGGGCTAACACAACCACTACAGAGTAACTGGGAAAGGTGACCCATGCATAGTCTGATACCTTACCGTAATTCCTCATTCAGCACATACACTGACTTTTTTCCAGTGAGAGTGCCGGAACAAGAAAGGAGAGCTAGCTTCTAAGAGGGAGACACGTATTTGAGACGCACGGTCCTTAACCCCTCTCTGATGTGGATGAGATGGAATTTGTGATGACCACTCAGAAATGAAGACTGGGCTGTGGGTCCGCGTCTCCTTGAATATCCAGGGAATTGGTTCCTGATCCACTTTGTGGTACAAAATCTGAAGATAACCGAGTCCCCTTTATCAAAGGATGACACAGTGTTTGCCTATAAAGCTACATTCATCCTGGTATCTCCAGTCATCCCCAGATTACCTCCAAGAATCTACTACAAGGAAATCGATATGGAAAAGTTCCTACCCAGCACTGTTTAGAAACAATGGGGGATAAAACACGTCTTAATGGCTTTAGTATGCCAGATTCCTTCATAACATTTTTGATTCAGACTAGCTAAATCACAAAAGTGGAGCTCATGAATACAGTCAGAAAGTATAAAGTGATTAAAATATGTGTGCAGTGTAAAGAAGCATTGTATATTATTGTGAATTTGGGTGTGCATTTTTGTAGGAACAAACACAGTGAATACTTTTTTGTTTTTACTCTTTGAGGCAGGGTTTCTCTGTGTAGTCCTGACTGTCCTGGGTCTCACTCTGTAGACCAGGCTGGCCTTGAACTCAGACATGGCCTACTTCTGCCTCCAGAGTTGTAGGACTAGAAGTGTGTGCCCCCATACCCGATTACAATGAATACTTTTTTTCTTTAAATTATGAGATAAATTCCCTCCACAAAGCATAAATAAAAGTATAATTAGAAAACTTAACCTCGGGGCTGAAGCTGTGTCTCAGTAGTTAATCTTCCAGAGGACCTGGGTTCAATTCCCAGCACCCACCTGGCAGCTCACAACCGTCGGTAACTTCAGATCCCTGTATGGCACCCTTACATAAACATATGTGCTAGCAAAACCATGAATGTACATAAAATTTCAAAAAAAAAAAAGTTAAAAAAACAACCTTTAAAAATAGTCTCAAAAACTTCTTTTAAAACTCATATATAGGCCAGCAGTGCTGACGCACACCTTTAATTCCAGCAATTGGGAGGCAAAGGCAGGCAGATCTCCTTGAGTTCGAGGCCAGCCTGGACTACAGAGCTAGTTCCAGGACATGCAGAGCTGTTACACAGAGAAACCCTATCTCAAACAAACAAAAAAACAAACAAACAAAAAATGTATTTATAAAAACTATTTCTGAGAGACACCAAATGGTTTCTAAACAACAGTTTTGAGTAATTAGTCTTGAGAAAATTTTTGGCAAATATTTGCAGAAAACACTGGTGCCATTTGGCTTACTCTAGGAGGTTCTTTACTGTTAGCCTAGTTCTTTTTTTTAAAAAAATGCATGTCTTTTGAAACTATTTTCCATTGGTATGGGGTTTTAAGTCCCTTTAGCTACTCAGTGACCTGCATGAAATAGCGTGGCTATTGAGGGAAAGATGCTTTGTTATGTCTGGTGTTTGTATGTCAGTATATTAAAGGAGGGCATTTTCCTTTTCAGCCGGTGGAGAAGGCGTCGACAGAAAGGGAACGGGAGGCGGAGAGGGACCGGGATCGCCACTCCCCCTTTGGCCAGCGGCATCTGCACACACACCACCACACCCATGTTGGCATGGGCTACCCTCTCATCCCTGGTCAATATGACCCTTTTCAAGGTCAGCATCTCATCCCGTCGGTGCCATTCTGACTTGGCAAACAGTTGCTATGACTGCCTGTCTCTATTTTAAAATAAAGACATTGAACTTGGACTAACACTAGCTGTAGGGAAGATTCCTAACACTTATTTCTTAGTATTCCCGAGAGATAGAACTAAGGCTGTTTGTATTCTACTGAGACAAGAAGTGGCTACCACTTAATAATTGTCACTGGGAGATGTTATCACACAGACTGAGGGTGGTAGCCAGTGTCTGGGGCACCAAATATAATGATCAGAAGATCAGATAGCTGCTTCAGGGAAAAAGTAATGAAAACAGAGCCATGGTAGGTGGCTTTGGTGAAATCATTTGCTCTGATATCTCCAGTTCTTTTAAATTGTCCTTTTGCCATGCAAATAACTAGTGTGATCAGGTCTGACATTTCATAACCCAACCGAAGGGTACTTCTCATCCTTTCATGGATGTGACACATTCACTGAAGATGAGGAGAGACAGCTCATTCACAATGTACTAGGCACTTACATCTTACCTGTCCCTTCTATGTTACCTCACTAGGGGTAGGCAGCTGTCTCTACTTTGTCACAGTTCAGTTGGAAAAGTTGTAGCTAGAGAGCCTGGTTTGGATTATACTGGGCCACTCCTGGTGAGAACTTTTTTAGTAGCATGGGGGAGGCCCCTCCTACTATTCGTTCACAGGGCATGGCAGGGAAGCAAGGCTTCTGCAATCTATTCCTATAAGAACATTAACCCTCAGGTCCTCATTTTACTTTAATTACCACCTCATAAGCACTTGAGTCCAAATGCAATCAATGGGAATCTGGGCCTCCACAAAGGATCTTTAAGGGTGGGGGAAATAGATAAATTGATAGATAGATGATATAGATAGATGATAGAGCAGAGCTTGGAAGGGAAATGAGTTCCGTTTCTAACACATGACAGACGTGAGCAGAATAAGTCTATTGTGATTTTTTTTTAATGTTGCTGTAATGTCTCAAATTATCTCTGGAAAAAATTTATGCAAATAAAAATCACGGGAAGGGAGAATAATCTTCCCTGTTTGCTTTGTTTACTGTGTTTTCCCTGGGACTATTTTGTTTCTCCCTTTTTCTTTCTTGTATAGCATTAGTCTAGAAAGATCTGAGGCTGGCCCTGAGCCCTACCTCTGGAATACTGGCATGCACTCACTCCACCATCTGTTTCTCTGAATCATTTTAATGGGACTCGAGTTCTTTATTTGAGGCTGTTCAGCTCTCCCTTTTGTCTTATGAATCATGACTTTTTAAAAGTCGGTTTAGACTTTTAAAAGTGCAGGGGTTTTTTTGGGGGGTGTTGTTTTTTAAATTTAATTGATTTATCCCCTGTACTTTATAAGATTCATCATGTTTAAGTCACTGGAGAAAATAGTAGAGTGACAAAAGTCATTATAAAAGTTTTCTAAGCAAAATAGCATGTAACCTCTCCAATTCACTATGACTTCTGCTTCCTATTGCTAGCTCATATCTTTTTGTTTTGTTTTGTTTTGTTTTTGTTTTTGTTGTTTTGTTTTGTTTTTGTTTTGAGACAGAATTTCTCTGTGTAATAGTCCTGACTGTCCTGCAACTCACTTTGTAGACCAGGCTGGCCTCAAACTCACAGAGATCCACCTGCCTCTGCCTCCCAAGTGCTGGGATAAATGGCGTGCACCACAATCTCAGCTGCTCTTATCTTTTATTTCTCTTGATCTTTCTATTCAGGAATACATGCAAACCTCTTAGCACCATACAGAGCCAGTGAAGCGGAAGGCCATATCTTCCAATAGTTATTAAGAAAGGCACCAAATGTTCAATAAAGGAATAGATATTGGTGACACCGAGTGGTGTGTAGTCTTCCCTTGCCACATGAAACATTTCGTGTGTGTGCTTAAGAAAGGACAAACCACGCCTACTGCCTCTTTGCCCTTTCCAGCTAAGCTGTTGTCCACTCTTCTTCCAATGTCATGGAAACCCGTCATTTTCCTCCCACTAGGCTTGACCTCTGCTGCCCTCGTTGCCTCTCAGCAGGTGGCTGCCCAGGCGTCTGCATCAGGAATGTTTCCTGCACAGAGAAGGTAAATAACCCTATACCAGGAATTAGTTTTCTGGCAGAGATGTGCTAAAGGGAGCAAGGAAGAGGACACAGGCTCCACAGAGGCAACGCTCGCTGCCTTATGCTTGACTTTACTGTAATGCATGAACCTGTCATGGCAGGATGTTTTATGTGGGATGTAAATTCCATGAGCCTTATTCTAGAAATGTGATGTTGTACATCAGTAAGGAAATGATTGGTTTTTAAAAAAACTATTAAGATACAGGTAATGTCCTTAGGTTTAGAAAAGGTCAGCCTTACGACTTTGTTAACAGTATTCATGGGGCTGGGGCTGTAGCTTGGTTGTTTAACCCTTGACCAGCGTGCGTGCCCAAGATCCTAAGTTCTAGCCTTTGCCCTATACCATAAAATACCAGGACACAAATCCCGTCATCTCGAAATGCTAAAGGTGACATTTGTTGCCTTGTGTTTTAAGTTTTCCTGCAAGCTGTCCTAAGAAGAAAAATAAATTAAAAAAAAAAAAGATTATCAACATAGAATTAACACTCTGTGAAAATGTAGCTCCTTGCTTTGTGTTTCTTCATTTCCCTGGGGAATTCCACAAATGAAATAGAACTACCTACCAAAAAAAAAAAAAAAAACCAACCTTTCAGTGTCGCTATCTTTACATGTTCCTGATTGTTCACAGAACCTGATGCTAAGGTGTGCTTTTCTTTTGCAGAGAATAACAGGATCGGAAGTGTCCGGTGTCATGTGACTGGATCACATGGGGAAGCGCTTTGTATAGATAGACATCAGTTCCATGGTGTTAATTTGAAATGCCTTAATGGCAGGCAAAAACCAGTCATTTCATTTTGTAAATTACAGATTTTATCACAGAGTAACAAATGTTGCTGTAATTAAACTTCTGTTTTATATATATATATACGTATACATATCTGTATATATACATATATATATATATATACATACATATATATATATTCTTTACTTTTTTGTAACAGTAACCAGGCTCGCACACACAGGGTCTGCTGCCAAGTTGCAAACCACTCAGTAAAGGAAATAAAAACTGTATTTGTCATGTTGAAAGTGTTAGCCACAACGGGCTGCTTACATACTTTTCCTTTTCAATTGTAAATAAATAATGTTCTGTCTCAGTGTGCCTGAACCTTGCATATCCTTCATCTCTCTCCCCCATAAAACCCCTCAGAAAGGCGGACTGTGATGACGACACTTGGTACAATTTAGATGTCTAATTGGTGGCTCCTGTTAAAGACGCATCAGTGTAAAATGTTCCCGTAGTCACTGTTTGTACTTGTTTATTGTGGAAATAAATACTTTTGGAAGGCATGGGGTTGCCAGAACCACAAAAACTGTGTTGTATATATAATGTAAAAATTAAGATGGGGAAATAATGAGCATCTGTGAATAATGAGGTGTCATTTTTTGATGATCTTGAATGGCAGATAACCCAATAGCCTGCATACCAGAGACATCTGTGATCGCTCTGTTACTTGAATAGCCCTGCAGTTTTTTTTTTCTTTTTCCTTTAATGTTTACAATTATCCAGTTTTAGAAGAGAAGGATTTTACCGCCATTGCCTGGTTACTTGTTTTATGCTGTAATCTAGTTTATTTTATGTAAAATGTATATTGAATGCTTTCCTTTTTTATACCTGCCTTAAATAATTTGGCAATCAGAATTAAAAGGTTTTGTTTTTTTTTTTTTAAACAATGGTTTCTTGTGTGTCTGATGTTACTTCTCTTTGGCTGGGAGTGAGTCTAACTTTCAGAGAAGCATTTTTTTCATACTATAAGTATGTAAGGTAACAATACACAGAAACTAACTTTTCATACATGATACACTGGTATAACAATCAAACACTGTGTTCACTTTTGTGAATATGTCCATAATTACAGTACATTTACTCTAGACATGGACACATAGCACCCAAATTGATAGACACGGATGGAATAGTATGTTAAACGTGTAAGTCTTTTCTTGCTTTTTGTTTTTTTGTGTTTTGTCTTGTTTTAATTATTTTTATTTTTATTTTACGTGCACTGGTGTTTTCTCTGCATGTGTGTCTGTGTCTGTGTGAGGGTATCAGGTCTTAGAGCTACAGACAGTTGTGAGCTGCCATGTGGGTGCTGGGAATTGAACCCTTGTCTTCTGTAATAGAAGTCAGTGCTCCTAACCGCTAAGCCATCTCTTCAGCTCCTCTTTTGTTGCTTGTTTGTTTATTTTGTATTTTTAAACAGGATCTCATTATGTAGTCCTAACTGTGCTGGAGCTCACAGAGATCCTCCTTCATCCTCCTCCCAAATGCTCATATTAAAAGCACGTATCACAATGCCTGGCTTAAACATACGTTTTGTGTCATGTGGACGGTAGCTAGAACATATAAAATGTCAGCTAGTTGTTATTGCAATGAACATAACAGAAATTCCCATACGCCCAGGGCTTGTATTTCCTATTAGTGCACACATACGGTGAAATACATGCACATAGTAGGTTGTCTAATAAATGCTATGAAAAAACTGATGGATGAAAGGGGATATGTCGAGTATGTGTGGGAGTTTGGAAGGCTACTTAGTCTGGGAAGATGCCACTAAATTGACGAGAAGAGGGTTCGTGTAAACTTGTGGGAACGAAGCATTAAGGTGAGATGGAAACGCCAGTTCAGTGTCCTCCACTGGGGGTTTGCTTTGTTTGGGATGGGCTGTTTTTGTGGTTTGTTTGCTTTTGGTCTTGGGGCTCGAACCCAGGACTCTATGCATGCCAGGCAAATGACCTGTCACTGAGCTGCATGCCACAGCCCTTGAGCTTCCTTGGCTTTACCATCTCATTCCGTGCTCTACCCTCCATGACTTTCCTCCAATCACTATGCAAGTGGTTGAGTGGGTAGACTTGGTTGGGATTGGATACATTGGTTTAGCACGCCTGTTGCTTCACAGATAGGTTTTTTTCACTGCTGAGTAATATTCCCTCTGCTTTGGCAAATCTACCATTGGCTTGCAAGTCTAGTCCATGCACAGGAGAGAGAGGTCCGTCACTTAATTCTCAGATTGTTTTTCCTTTGACTACCACTCACGTAGTTTTTGTCATGTTTCCAAGCTCCCCATTTTTTTCTTCTTTTCTTAAGACTTGGTGCCTCTTCTGTAGTTAAAAAGCACACATGTGCTTTCTCTGTTCAAACAGTGCTTTCTGGTGTCTGTTGGTGGATTTCCTGCGCCTCCACTCCCTGACCAACCTCATAACTGCCAAAACCCTAGAGCAGAGTGCAGGTCCGCTTTCGTTCCTGCTGAGAGCTGGGCGATATTGTGGGTTCCTGAAGATTTTCCAACTTTCAGTTTGGCACGTTTTTTTCAAACAATAGACGTGAATCCAATCTTTCGGTTGTAAAATTCCACATTTTTTGCATATCAGGCTTCTGATTTAGGAGGCTAAAAAGATTATAAATAGGTGCATTCGACTATACTTAACTCTTCCTTTGCAGTGAAGGGGGCGGGTGGTATGCTGATAAATATGAAGAGAGGCCTGAACCCACAGGCCATTCGAACAGCCTTCCTCCGACCTAGGCTTTTACTAGAGTGTTTTTCATGACGGGTTTACAGTGATCACAAAAATGAAATGTTTCTCCCCTTTACCAGGTCATGAATTGCCAAAGGCCAGACCTCGTTGACACTGTGTGCGCCATTTCTCTGCCTGGGTCTATATTCAGCACCGAATGGTGAATTAAAGATTCCCCAAAGACAAGCATACTTGGCTCCATTATATTACTATGATGAATCTGCCATTAATACGCTTCTAATTGTTTTACTTTTATAGACATAAAATCAGTCCCCTTAGTGACTAATAATAGGGTTTATTGATTTTACTAAACATTATTCATTTCAGGCCTGCTCATATCAGCTTGTCCTGAACATATGCAAAAAAAAAAAAAAAAAAAGCCTCCAGTGCTGGCAGAGTGCAAATTAACTTCATGGAGAAATTCGAATGAAGAGCTGTTTACAGCTGCGGTCCCATTGAATGCCGAATATTCAAAACAGGGCAATAGGCTCTATATAGAACCAGTTATTTCTAGCTTAGATTCTCAGATGGCTTTTTTATGGAAACTTGCCATTGATGTTCAGCCCAGGTCATTAACACATGCGGAGTGAAAAGGCTGGCCTTTTCCATTCACACTGGCTCTGACCCTGACTTAACGTGGTTGCAGCCCAAGGCCCTGCGAGTGACCTGAATGAATAGAGCTGTTTGAGACCAGGATGAAACAGCCCGTTTAATGATAATTACTGGTCAGTCCAGTCCCTCTCCTCTGAAAAAGAAACAAGACAGGCAAAGCCATTTATGATTGTTTGTGCCACTAACCACAGCCATTTTATTCACTGTTCCTGCAGCCCTGTGCGTCATAAATGCTGTTTTCTTTCAGTTAACTTAGGGGAGGGGAAGAAAACAAAGTGAAGCCCTGAAAGCTGACTATTAGGCAGGGCTCAGCCACGGATTCCACTTTAGTTCTGTAAACAAATCCTAAGGAAAGCAGGGAATGGGGCCTCAGCCTCAGCACTGTGGTCGGTTTGGAGCAGCCAGTGAGGGCTTTGTTTGGGAAACTGGTCTGTGTGCTCTGGGCTGCTCACCTGGGATCGGGCAAAAGCAACCTCCCACATAAGCTATCATCACCAGCTGGCACAGGGAATTTAGAACACCTGACCCCACCGCGCCCACTGCACAGTATAGAATCCTGAGTCCTGTCCTTTTGTTACTTTAGAGAAATAACAAAACTGGCCAAGCAGTGGTGATCTCTGAGTTAGAGGACAGCCAGGGTGACAAGGGGAACCCTGTCTCAGAAAAAAACACACCAAAAAAAAAAAAAAAACTGGATTGGGGAGATGGCTCTCTGAGATGCAAAACATGGGTTTGCAGGCCCAGAATCCACGCAAAGCTGGATACTCAGTGCCGCTTACCTGTGGCTGTAGAACTCTTTCTGCTGGATCAGAAAGAAGGAGAGGAACCCGCAGGCTAGCTAGCCTGATACACACAGCTTTGGACAAGGAAAACACCTCTCGGAGTCCAAGGTGAGGACTAATAAGTGAGGTGGTTCTCTGAGCGCCACTCGCGCACACCCACACTCGCAGACGTGCACGTAAGAACACACATGTACACACAGAAGTAAGAAAACCATGGATGGCTCCTGGTAATGCTATTGAGACTAATGGATGAAGTAGGATCAAATTTTGGGCAGCAGCGGTGGCAGTGGTGGCTTCTGAGAATTTACTCTAGCTCTGACTATAGTACCAGATTTATTTATTTCCTTCCTTCCTTCCTTCCTTTATTTGCAGAGGCACACACATACACACAGAATACACAGTAAATATGTGGAGATCAGAGGACCACTTGTACGGAAACTGATTCTTTCCTTCACCATGTGGGTCTCAGGAACTAAGCACAGGACCTCAGCCTTGCCGGAAGATATCTTTATATACACTGAGCCATTCTGAAGATCCTGGTCTAAACTTTTGTTTGACTATTTGTATGTTTTTCAACACAGGGTTTCTCTGTATAGCCTTGGCGGTCCTGTAACTAGCTCTGTAGACCAGGCTGGCCGGGAGCTCACGGATAACCTCCTGCCCATGCCTCCTGTGTGCTGAGATTAAAGCTATTCAGCACCACTGACCTTCCCTGGTCTAAACTTTTATAGGACAATCAATGCTGTTTTTGCAGGTTAAAAAATCAATGCAATTTAAAGTATATATATATGCCTAAGGCTGAATTCAGTTAAGAGGTCATCAATTTGCAATACTATTTTATATTGGCCCCCTAGTATATTGTCTCCTAGAATGAAGGTAGATAAATTGGGAAAATGGGTCTTTCAGGTGATGACGAACATGCTGCACAGATAAACACTCATGCCTATGCAGGTTCCAGTCCAGGGATGTGGTCTTCTCTGACTCTGGACTGAGGCCTGACCACCTGTGTAGTCAAGCCTTTCCATGCAGGATGGCATGTTGTATGGTGGTGCATACACCTTAATCCTACAAACATGAGTTTGTAGCAGACACAGCTACTTCCAGCATCACTTTCCGTCCAGGTAAGTATGAGTGAGACCTCAGTGAAGCCTTGCTGATAGTCCATCGGAACAGTCTGAACCTGCCATTCAGTGTGGACCCTGCCTGCCACCTCTGTAAGAGACTGGGTTCTGGAAGAGCAGATAGCCTCACTACCTTAAAGCTTTCAAGGACATCCCCACCCCCTTCAACCCTACTCCCTGCTGCCTACGATCTCAATTGCCATTCACCATGTCACCTAACATGCCCATAGATTGCCGGGCTCAGACATCCTTGATGAACTATTCTTCCGTCTACCACAAACCCAACAGAATTTTCCCTTTGTTTAATTAGGAGTGCAAAAATACTGCTATGTCTTACAGAATGCTGTAAGTGGCAGGTAACATTATAACACATACAGTATCTACTACACACTGGATGCTGTTCTAAGCATGTTGGATATCACCGCTCATTTGGCATTTTAGATTATGAAATGCTTCCGTTTTAGATTCAGGTAAAACCCCCAAAGTGCCGTAGTCTGCCATATGTTGCTGATCTAATGCCACAAGCTAAGGTGGTTTCTAAACAACAAAAAAAAAATTTGTTTGCCTATATTTATTGAGTCTAAGAAGTCCTCCAAGGGTGGGGTGGGGGGCATGCATCTTGTGAGGAACTTCTTGTCGCGTCATTCCATGGTGGAAAACATCTTGTGAGGGAGAGGGAAAGGACCAGACTCAGCCTTGTCTCGTGAATCCATTCCTGAAGAAATCCATTCCCGCAGCCATTCCCCCATCCCTAGGTCACAACCCACTTAAGATCCACCTCTCGGCCCGACTCTGTTGGGGATTAAACTTGAAGATACATTCAAACCACAGCACGAAGGTAATTTTCCAAAATCCTTGGCATGTGATGGACAGAGTTCACAGCGTCTGCACTCTGCTGCTTCAGAGAACACATCATAAACTCCCCAGACAATTAGGGCCAAGCCGTTCCTTTCTTTGGTCATGCTTTTCTTTCAGAGAGGCAGACGAAGGAAGCTCAGTTGTTTCTCCAGTTTTTAATGAGGCAAAGTCTATGTCACAGTGATGGCTCAACCCCTGTTAAACTCCACACTCAGGCCCTGGACTCCTCAGTAGCCTGGGGACAGGGGTGTGCTTAGGGCATTGCTGCAGTGGTGTCTGGAAGATTTGTGTTTGGCCTCATTTTCATGATGTCTGGGTACTCTGTGATGTGCGTCTGACAACTAAAGGACTGGAATGCCAAAGTTGGGCTTAGGGCTCTAAGGCCAAGAGGGAAAGATGGAGCGTCAGATTCTGGTAGACAGTCATAAGGTCCAACACATGTCACCACTGTGTATTGACAAAGGGTCTCAACTTTCTACTTAATTATTTCCAAACAGCGTCCTTCTTCTGGTCCCGGGGGCCTTGTGAGTAAGTTAGAAGAGGAGAATGTTTAGACCACAACTTTACATTTATTTCCTGTAACTGGATCCTTCTCCAGCACATGCTGTATGCATGGAGAAATGTGAGCAATGTGCAACATTGATTTGTACTATGTAAATAAATGTTTAAACTGGAATTTCCTAATCCTGAGTTGGACTAGCTTTCTATACTTTATTATTGATGACAAAAGAATCAAAAAAGACCTGACTCTTCTCCTTCTACCCCCGTCCCTCCCTCCACTTTTCCTCCCTATGGCATATGCATGTTCGCATGTTCTGTGGGCCTACATGCATGTAACAGTTTATGTACACATTTGTGGACATGCATCTGAGGCCTGGCACTGATGTTGAGAATCTTCCACCATCACTTTCCCCACCATTGTCTGAGGCAGGTTCTTGTATTTAACGACAGAGCTCACAGATTAGTTTTCTGACTAGCCTGTTTGCTCCATAAATCTGTCTCTGCTTCCCAAGGCTGGACTTGTAGGCATATCACCGTGCCCACCTAGCATTTCGTTGAGGCCTGGATATCTAAAATTCTGGTCCACTTGTTTTGACCAGCCCTTTAAAAACTGAATGGTCTCATGAGGCTGGAGAGATGGCTCAGTGGTTAAGAAGCACTGACTGCTCTTCCAGAGGTGCTGAGTTCAATTCCCAGCAACCACATGGTGCCTCACAACCATATATAATGTGAGCTAATGTGCATTGTATAGATTAAATAAATAATTAAAAATAAGCTGAATGGTCTCTCTAACTCCTTTTTAAAAATTTTAATTTATTATAATCTATCCAGATTACATCCCAATTGTTATCCCCTGGCTTGTATCTTCCTGTTCCTACCCTCCCTCCCTCTTCAGCCCTATTCCCCTCCCCTAGACCTCTGACAGAAGAGGACCTCCTCCTCCACAATATGACCCGCAGCCTATCAGATCTCATTCAGATAGCCTGCTTCCCCTTTCTCTGTGTGCTGGTGAGACTCCCCACCAAGGGGAAGTGACCAAATTTGGGGGCAGTCACCAGTCTAATTCCTTTCTTCATCAATGAAAAGTCTTTGTTTCAAATGAAAATGGGGGGGGGGAGCGGTTGCAAAATATGCTAAGTTTTTAAAAAGTCATCCTGTGCCTATTCAGTCACTAAAGACTCTAAGTAAGAAACAAAAGATAGTCCCTTCGCCCACAACTCTGAACTAAGCTGATTGGTCTGTGCTTAAGGCAGTTGTGGAGCAGACATCCAGAGGCATCAGCACCCAGGCAGAGTGTTCTGTCTTCCTGTCAGTCTCTTAGAAAGAAAGAAGCCTTTCTTGATCACTGCTTGACTCCAGTGAGGTCATGTACTCATCCCTAAACCATCGTTGATGAGAATATGATTGTTAAGCTTTCCTCAGGCTAAGCAGGACGTGACTCGGCCCTGGATACTTAGAGGATGTTTCAACTGTGGCCGAGAACTAAGTTTGCATTAGGATGATAAAAGAGAGTAGTCTGTGTTTCTTGCTTTACCTACATTTTGCTTGGTTCTCCTTCAGGCCTCTCTGGTCCACAAGTATGAATCTGTGGGCCATGGGGCAGGTGGCAGGCAGTTGCTAGCACTCAAGTGCTAGCTCTCACAGACAGTCTTGGTTTTGGATGATTTTCCTTTAGGTACAGGAGCTGAGCTGCCAAACAAAAGTGAAGGAGTAATTTACAAACCTGTCACATTTGGTTTTCTTATTTTACAACAAAGTTAATTAGGACTTAATTTGAGAACAGAGATTCTAGTTCTCACCACCACCCCTAACATTCTCTCTCTCTCTCTCTCTCTCTCTCTCTCTCTCTCTCTCTCTCTCTCTCTCTCACACACACACACACACACACACACACACACACCATTCTACACACAGCCCCACCTCCTGCATAGAAAGATGCCCCAGAAATCATAGTTTACAGGAAAGAAGAGGGACAGCCCTTCTACCCAAATCAAGGAACTGTAACTCCAGAGACTAAAAAGAAATATATAAAAACAAAGACAGGAGGGCAGGAGCTGGATGGGTGTTAGGCAGGCCATTTGGTGAAGCCTTGTAGACCAAAAATGGGAAAAGCAAGGATGCATTAGTCACTACCAGGGAGAGAATGACACTGTATCAGGATCAAGGAAGATCCCTTGACAGGATGAGCCTTAGACATGGAGTCACGGGCTTGGAGCTACTGAAGGCTTTAGGTCAAGAAAGATCCTTGCCTAGATCTCAGGAAAACAATGTGCTTTCTGAGTCTTAGGGAGGTCTAGTTGCAAAAGGGGTCTATTCTCCCTGCTTTCACACTGTGTCCACTCACGGAGAACAGAGTAGAGTTTCCCAGGTGGAGAAGAAGACTAAAGAGTAGCCACACTTCCCTGCCCTTCCCAAGTTCTGCCTGGAGTTCCTACACAGTGACTAGCACTTTTACAGGAGAGAGGAAGAAAGACTAACTGGTCACTTTTGGGGGGGTCTCTGATCTGAAGGGACCGGCTAGGGCTCCACCCATCACATCTCACACTCAGAATCTCCGGGTAGGAAAAGGTGTTTTGTAAGAAAGATGTCCTACTAGCTTGCTTTCTATGATGTGATAAAGACCTGGTCAAAAATAATTTTAAGGAGGAAAGAGTTTATTTGCCTTATCTATCACAGTCTGTTGAGGGAAGCCAAAGCAAAACCTAAAGGTAAAAACCTGGAGGCAGGAACTGAAGCAGACGTTCTTGTTTCTTTCCGATGAGGCTTAGCCTCAGAGGCACGTGAATGCCACACAGCCACCCCTCTCCCGGAAACCAAGACCGCTCCTGACTTTTCACTGCAGCAACACACTGGTAATCTATGCAACAGTCCTCTGACTTGGGTAACTGGGATGTTCGAGAAAACATGGAGCTATATTTCCAGGCCAGCTAGAAGAACTTGCTTTGTATCATGCAAGATTGGACACATAGTAAATATGAATGGAAGGCAAAGTATCTGATCTCATCCGATTTCAGTGGGAACAGTTTTATGGGCTCTGCGGCTCCTTCCGCGTACTGGGCAGGGCTCCTTGTGTATTTTTCGTCTCACCAGGGTCACCACGTTTTAGTTTTAAGCCTTTGCAGGTGTAAGTGGCAGAGCTGTTGTCACCTAAACAAAATAGATTTATCCCAAGGGCAACAGGGTTCCCAAGTGATCAGGAGTAGAAAGTGAATTCAAGTTCAAGGCAGGCAGGACCAAAGCCTGCTGGCATCAGATGAGCCTGAGAGCCCAGTAGCATGGAATGATCGTGCGTGCTGCAGGGGTACACGGAAGGGTGCGAAGCACCACCAAGCTGCTGGGTTGACTGGCTCCTAGTTTGGGCTTCCTTGGATTAACCCTATAGCACTGCAGTCTAAATCCTTTGGTGGCCAGAAACAGTAGCCGGTTGAAACCGGCTTGCTTACAAATCAGGATTACTGGGAGACTCCAAGAGTCGATCCTCGTGAAGGGCAGGAAGGGAACCGGCAGGCCACTCTTGATACCTTAACTCTCAGAGTGTCACACCATTGTTCCTCCGCTGCTTCCGTTGCAGGCTTTCAGCTTCCTTGCTCACTCTGGCTCACTTTGCGCCTGTCATCCAACTGGCCCAGCTTCCCGCACACACTCCAGATTCCCGGGCCAGGTGTTATGGGTTTCTGTCACTGGAATAACCAAATGTGGCTGATGCAGATGTGGGAAATGCCGGCAGCCTTATCTAGCTGAGGCCAGTCAGCGCACCTGTGATTTAGGACGTTCCAAGGGTTTTAGCAGCCCTGTGATAGGAAAGGGAGTGGTGTAAGGGGGGGGGGGGAACCCCAACTATGTAGTTTTTAAAATTACAGATGCGAGCTAGAAATGTCCCTCTTTTCCTTCGGCAATCCCAGTCCTCCCTGGCCTACTTTCCTAGCCCGTCATTTGCCATGGTCTGACATAGTCTATGTTTGTGTACGGAGTCTTTTTAGTGGTTTCCTTCCCCATTCTGAAGATACTCAGAAAAGGCATGGACTTAATTACTTTACTATTCTTATCTCTAGACCCAGAACATTGCACTTTCTATCTATATTGGGCACTTGCTCTATAAAGACAGGCAGATGGGTGAGGATGGGAGCACCAGGTCACCGCCCACTACCATTTTGAGAATACACCTGTTTCATCCTTTTGACTCCACTCCTCATTTGTAAGGAACCACTGTCAACCATCCTTAAATTCACGGCAAAGAGCTGAGCCTCGGATTGGAGACTAGTCACCAGAGAAATCAGCCACATGACCAGTGGGGTGGTAATTTAAGGAGGAAAACTGGCCAATGACCAATGATTGTATCAGGCCTGGCTATAGCATAAGATTCCAATATAAATGTCAGTGACAAAGTCCAAGGAACTTCAAGATTGGTTTGATAACATTGCTCTGGAAGTTCTGTTCCCCCACCCCCACCCTCCAATGCCCATGCTGTCTGTGTATCTCTTCCTGTGTTCCTGGGATATATCATATATGATGAAATCATACATATCTTGAATTCTGTGAGTTTTAGCAAACTGTTAAACCAAATACAAGCGTGAGAGTGAAGGGTCGTGGAAACCTCAGATTTGCAGGCGTTGGGGCAGATACAGGAGTAGCTGGTGATGTCATTGTGGTTTTGAAAGCAGAGCAGCCTTCTAGAACTGAACACTTAGCCTGTTGGGCCTGCCTTAGCAGCAGACAAGTGTCAAACTGAATCTCACGGTATCTACTTGGCACTCAACTACAAGAGAACTGGTAGAAAAGGATGAAATTTAGGGGCTGGAGAGATGGCTCATCAGGGGAAGAACACTTCCTGTTTTTTCAGAGGACACCCGCTCATTTTTCAGGCATCTACATGGCAGCCCACATCTTCTTGTAACTCTGCTTCCGGGGTGCAGTGATCTCATCTGGCCTGTGTGGGCTTCTGCACGAGTGTGGGATACATCAATTCACACTCGCGTGCACACGTAAAAATTATGCAATCTTCTAATACCCAGTCATTTTTACAGAGGAGATGCTGGAAGGAAATGAGGAGAAAATTTATACGGATGTCACGAGAACATAGTTTCCAGCGGAGGAAAAGTAAGTACAGATACACCAAGGGAAGGAAGTACTTGAAGTGTTTCAAAGAAAGCAAGGAGGACCAGCATGGCTAGGCTCCAGGTGATGGATGAGACACGGATGAGATGCCGTGTGCCACAGAGCTGACTTGCTGGTACCTTTCAACCACACAGCCAGGCATGCTGTCCCATAGTCAGAGAGCTCATAGATCAAAGGCAGGGGTTACACAGTTTACAGAAGTGGTTCTGGCCAACACATAGTACAGGGAAATGGAGTGGATGAACACACTTCACAAGTTTTGCAGCGTGCAAGGGTAGCACGCGGTGCGCCTCTGTGTTGCACACTCATTCTTCCTGACAGTGTAGTTACGGGGCCACAGTAGAGGGGTGAGGAAAGCCTTCAGTCAGCACCCTTTTGCTCTACTGAATGGCCCGGTCAGGGTGTAGTGTTGGTCTGATGAGCAGGTTAAGTTTCTTTACATCTTCAAGGTAGGAGGCAGTGGGTGTGTGCACAGTGCTCACCAGTGAGTGGTTAAAATTAGACCTTAGAAATACTGAGTATTTTATGCCCTCATGTATATTTAGAATACAAGGAATATGCAATCCTTCATCCATTTCATGTATATTTAGTGTATCATAAATATTTAGTGTTGACTTGGGTTATTTTTTTTTTCCTATTTCTTTCTATCTAGGATCATATACCTATGCTCTACTTACTTTGTTCCTCTGACATTTCCCAGGTGACTAATTTAATTATCTCTCTGCTCAATACATTTAAATGTATATCCATCAATCTAATTTACTTTGTTCTCTTTTGCAGGAGAATTATATATTCTCTATTCAAAACTATCCATTGTCTGATGTCCAAGAATTGGGTGGAAGCTGGGTGTGGTGGCGCACACCTGTTACCCCAGCACTTGGGAGGCAGAAGCAGGAGAATCTCTGTGAGTTCGAGGCCAGCTTGGTCTACAAAGAGAGTCCAGGACAGGCAGGACTACACAGAGAAATCCTGTCTTGAACCCCTCCTCCCTCAGAAAGAAAGAAAGAAAGAAAGAAAGAAAGAAAGAAAGAAAGAAATTGAGACGGGAGGTGGTTAGGATAGTGAAATATTAACTATGATCTTGTAAAATTTTTTCCTTTTTTTTTTTTTTTTTTTTTTCCTGAGACAGGGTTTCTCTGTGTAGTTCTGGCTATCCTGGACTCCCTTTATAGACCAGGCTGGCCTCAAGTTCACAGAGATCCACCTGCCTCTGCCTCTGCCTCCCAAGTGCAGGGACTAAAGGCGTGCGCCACTACCGCTGTATTTGTTTCAAATGTTGCAGCTGCTGTCTGTGTGGTTCAGTCTTCTCCATACCTGTGAGCTGAGCAAAGGCAGGAAGCAGGACCCAGGGTAGAATCCGGGGCTTTGTAGAGTGGTGTCACATGGAAGGCGACTAGAACGTGGCTTGGCCCGGGGTGGCGGGGGGAGACGGAGAAATGTGGTTAATGAATATTAATTTTACTTGTCTGCCTACCAGCCATTGTGATTTCCACCATGCTAGTAAGAGAAAAACAACAGGAAGCATGAGATAAGGCAGCCTTCCCAGGATGAAAAGGAGAGGGCAAGGCACTGCCTGAACAAACACATTCATCAATCTCAGAGACGGAGACAGCTAGCTTGCGAATTTTAACGAGGGAGTTGGAAATGTAGGAGACAAATTAATACCTTTAAGATCAAGAGACAGAGCCGGGCTTGGTGGCGCATGTCTTCAATACCAGCACTCAGGAGACAGAGGCAGGCGGATCGCTGGGGGTTCGAAGCCAGCTTGGTCTACAAAGTGAGTCCAGGACAGCCAAGACTACACAGAGAAACCCTGTCTCAAAACTAAACAAACAAACAAACAATCAAGAGACAATGTTGCTTTTATTAACTTACCATTCTTTGCCCTTAAGTTGATTTATCCCGATGAGGTACCTTAGTCTAGTTACTCCTTGTAAATGCCTTTGGGCCCATTTGAATAGATTTTGAATGATATGCAAACAAATATTTTACCTGTACCCTTCCCATCACCTCAGTAAGTTAGGACAGAATACTGAAGTATCTTCTACTTTGTAAAAGTATTGCAGTTTCACTTATGAAACAGGACAACTCTGAAAGCTTGTTTGCATTTCTCTGGAAAAAAAATAATTTCAAAATGATTTTGGGGGTCACCAATACGACTTAGTGTGTTAAGAGCTTTCTGAGTTTGACCCCTGATGGCCACATGGTGGAGGGAGTATGAACACATTCTCCAAATTGTCCTCTGACCTCCACATGTGTGAAGGGGTATATACACATTATAACACATACACACAAATCATAAATAAAATGTTTTGTAATCCTTAAAAATAATGTCAGACCAACAAATATGGTGTTATTCCTTTAAGTATATCTCCGCACCCTGGGGAGCTATACCAAAGTAAACTAGTTTTGAATCCCATTTAATTTTCTACAACAAAATGAATTCCAGATGGACTAAAGCTTTTAGTGAAATTTAAAGTAATAGAAACAAACATGGGCGTGTTTGCTTATATTCCCATTGGAGTGGTATTTTGTGTAAGGCATAAGATTCAAAAGCCATTAAAAAATGGATGATTTAGTCACATTCTAAAGAGACATTTAAGTTGAATTTAGGAAATAATGTCCTAAGTAAAGTCAAATCCCAAACAAAAAACTGAAGAAAATTATTTGTAAAGTGTTTCTTAGGCAAAGGACCTATGTTCTCCCAAGACAGGGTTTCTCTGTGTAAGCCCTTGGCTGTCCCTGAACTTATTTTGTAGACCAGGCTGATCTAGAACTCAACTCATAGATCCACCTGCCTCAGACTCCCGAGTGTTAGAGTTAAAGGCATATGCCACCATGCCCAATTGCACAACAAGTTCAAGCCCAGCCAGGCTACATAGTGATGCTGTCTAAAAACAACAACAACAACAACAAAAGCATACTAAACTTCTTTGGACACTTGCACTCACATGCACATACCCACACACAGACAAACATATATACATAATTAAAAATAAAACAAATCTTTAGAAAATATATAACTGGGCCAGGCATGGTGGCACACCCCTTTAATCCCAGCATGGGAGGCAGAGGTGGGCAGATCACTGTAAATTCGAGGCCAGCCAAGTCTAGGACAGCCAAGGCTACACAGAAAAATCCTGTCTTGAAAAACCAAAAAAAAAAAAAGAAAAAAAAGAAAAAAGAAAAAAGAAAAAAAGAAAAAAGAAAATATATAACTAAATATATAACTGTATATTGTAATTTTTTTTGGATAACCATCTCACTACCTAAAGACATTGTACAAAATATTCATTTTGAACAGTGGAAAGACATTCAAATTTTCATCAGTGTGGCCTTGTCATGTGCAACCATAATATACCATATTGGTAAGAATGAAAGGAATCTCCATGAATTAACATGCCATAGCAGTCACAATATATTGTTAATAAGTCTGCTGGATTCTGTGTATAGGGTACAAGAATAAAATCTTATTTTTCTACATAGATAGATATATACTTATATGTTTGTCGAAGTGTTACACATATTTGAATTTGTAAATGAACACATGCATTTGTGCAATATATTTATATTTGATAGAAAAATCTGGAAAGTAAAGGCCTCAAATTGTTTATTACTACTTATGATGACTTTAAAAAAAAAGTGTGGGAAGTACCCAGAGAAGGAAGAAACTTTTATTATCAATGAATATAATTGTCAACCACTTAGTTCTTTTAATTTGATGGACAAGAATCACTTTAAAAGTAAACTGACTTGTTTCCCACCAATATGTGGCATGTTGTAACTGCATCGTCTTTCTCTTGAAACCACTCTCTACCAAACTCACCTTCACACAATTAATGTAGTGTTTCTTCAACGGACAGAGACTAGCTATTCGTCCTGGAACTTGTCAGTGGTGTTAATTTAAAATACACTTTACAAAGTCTGTTCCTTCCTATTAATTAATGATATTTTATTTTGGGGGATAACATGATGTGCATCATTTCTCAAGCTTCATGAAGAAATGGCTGAAATCAAAAGTAATCAAGCACTGAAGGGGACCCAAGTGAACGGATGCCTTCATTAGTACCAGAGTCAGCGCCTTCGTGTGGTACTTCATATCCCACAACAAAGCACAGGCTATTGTGAAGACATATACGTTAAGATCTTTTAACATATGTCTTATTTGACTTTGAAATGATGGAGAGGAAGGCTCACTCACTTACACTGCAGATGTCCTCATCTGCATTGTGGGCTTTGGAGCTCTTGGAAGCAGAAAACACACAGGGCTCCAGTGTTTAGCAAGAGGGAGCTTGGTAGTGTCCACAGTGGTACACAAACTTTTCTCCTCCTCCTCCTCCTCCTCCTCCTCCTCCTCCTCCTCCTTCTTCTCCCCAATTTGCCTTCCCAGGCCTACAGTGACCGACTATAACAGCACCCAGAAGCACTCTTCAGCAAGCTGTTTCAGAAGAGCAATGTACCATTTTCTTCTACCTCAGACACCCATCCATTTTCCTATGACACTGGAAGCGAGGTTGTATTTTTGGTATTTTGTCTTGGCCTGGAGTATCTTTGTCCGAATGTTACTTTTACACAGGCTAGAGAAATAATTTTAGAAACTTTATCTAAAAATTGATTTCTTTGAATAATAAAATTTAGCCTATTTTTGTTTATGGTTCTGAAAGAGCTTATTTCTAGTTTATTAGTTTGGTGTGTGTATGTGTGTGTGTGTGTGAGAGAGAGAGAGAGAGTATGTGTGTGTGTCTGTGCCTGTGTGTGTGAGTGTGTATGTGAGTATGTGTGTGTATGTGTGTGTGTATGTGTCTGTGTGTGTGTCTGTGCGTGTGTGAGTGAGTGTGTATGTGTGTCTGTGTGTATGTATGTGTCTGTGTGTGTGTGTGTGTGAGTGTGTGTGTGTCTGTGTGTATGTATGTGTCTGTCTGTGTGTGTCTGTCTGTGTGTGTGTGTCTGTGTGTGTGTGTGTGTGTCTGTGTGTATGTATGTGTCTGTGTGTGTGTGTGTGAGTGTGTGTGTGTGTGTCTGTGTGTATGTACGTGTCTGTGTGTGTGTGTGTGTGTGAGTGTGTGTGTATGTGTGTGTATATGTCTGTGTGTGTGTGAGTGTGTGTGTGTCTGTGTGTATGTACGTGTCTCTGTGTGTGTGTGTGTCTGTGTGTGTGTGTGTATGTGCTTTACTTGTTTTCATGCACATGATTCCTCCGATAGCTGCAAAGTCATCTACTGTGTACACATATTTTGTATTTTTGTGTAGAAATGTTTCAGGATTCTTTTGCATGTGTTAAAGATATACTCCTTCAAGGGGGACTTTGGTTCATACCTAGAGCGAATACTTTGCACACATAAAGCCCCGGTTCAACACTGAGCACTACAAAAGAAAAACAGAGGATCACTCACACAAAGTCTATCTCATACAAAGGTCACTTTACAGAAAAGCTGCTGGTCTTCTCTGTCCCATGCTATTATCAGAGATAAATTACTTTATACGATCTTCCTTCCCTGTGTAAGGTCCTTCCTCCAAGTTTAATGTCATCTTTTTCTTGTCACATTTATAGTGCCAATTACACTTTTATGACCCATTTGCTTTATGGGTGTAAAGCACATGCTTTTATATTCTATTTCCTATCTTCTTATTAACATTTTTGTTTAATTCTTTATGTAAGTTTTATATACACAAGTAAATATATATTTTACATATTTTTATATATTAATATATAAAATATATATTTATGTGTGTGTGTAGATCTGTCTGTTTGTGTGTATTTAGTGTGTCCATTTCTATGAGTTCACTTAGGCGGAAAGGCCATCAGGTGTTTTCTTCCATCTATCAAACTCTTATTGGTGTTAAGACAAAGTCCTCCACCGAACTTGCAACTGGTAGGATGGTGGCAAGCAAACTCCACTGACTCTCCTGTCACTGTTTCCCTTGGCCCTGATAGAGCTGGGTTCACAAGCACGTGTGGTCACTCCTAGGTTTTTAGTTTGGATTTTGTTGAGACAGTCTCTCTATGTATCCCTGGCTGTCTTGAAACATCATAGAATAGGATTGGTTCAAACTAACAAATATATCTGTCTAGGTATACAACACCACGCCTGGCAAAACTAGCTTCTAATATGGGAGCTGGAAGCCAAGTCTAGGTCTTGCCAGATGTAGTGGCACAGCCAGCACTCAGGAGGCAGAGGCAGGTAGCTAGCTCTCTGAGTTTGAGGCTAGTCTATTGCCTACAGTGAGCCCAAGGCAAACCAGAGCTACATAGATCTTGTTTCACAAACCCAAACCAAACAGAAGAAATCAAAAAACAAATACAGCCCTCATGCTTTCTCATAGCCCTTGATTTTTATTTAATTACTTTTTAAGATATAAGCAGGGCGTAGTGGGGCACACCTTTAATCCCAGCTATCCGGAGGGAGGCAGAGGCTGGTGGATCGCTGTGAGTTCGAGGCCAGCCTGGTCTACAAAATGAGTCCTGGACAGCCAAGGCTACACAGAGAAACCCAGTCTCCAAACAAACAAACAAACAAAACAGTTTAAGATACAATAAAAACTATCTTCCATGCTTCAAAAACAATCTTATTTTTAAAATGACTCATTTTATTTTACAATACAGATTATTTTTTATTCTTTAATCTTCATAAACTAATAATAGTATGTTTTAGTGCAGATTGTTCTGACTTAATTTTCCCTGGCAACTTAATTCATGTGTGTGTGTGTGTGTGTGTGTGTGTGTGTGTGTGTGTGTGTGTGTGTGTGTCTCACTGTCCCACATGCTAGTCAAGACCTCTTTGGCTGATCCACACTCCCCTAGTCCTTGAATATACAGATTTATTTCAGTTACCTCAGGGAAGTTCATTACTGCTCATTTGAGAAACTCATTCTGTGCTTGTTAGTTTTGTTTGTTTGTTTTTTGTTTTGTTTTGTTTTTGTCCAGTTGATACAAACTAAAGTCACCTGGGAAAAGGGAAACTGTCTCCATCAAACAGACTGACCTGTGGATATGTCTCTCAGGTGTTTTCTTGAGTAGTGACACGTGTGGGAGGGCTGTTCCCGCTGAGAGCAGTGACACCCCTGGGCAGGTGGCCCTTAATGTATGAGAAAGCAGGCTGAGTAAGTGGGGAACAAGGCCACAAACAACGTTCCTTTGTAGTTCTGCTTCTGCCTTTGCCCACATGTTCCCCTGTGTTTTCTTCGTTATAGACTCTAAGCTGTGAAATGAGATTAACCTCTTCCTCTTCAAGTTGCTCTTGGTTTTTGTGTTTATCATAGCAATATAAAACAGACTAGGACATATCTGTTGCATCTTTCCTTCTTTGGAGGGGTTCCTTCTGTTCAAATGGGCGTCTTTTCATGTCTATATCTATTAGATTAATTATGTCTTTAAAAACTAATATTTTCTATAAAGTTCTCATTTCATGTGTGAGTGTATGTGTGTGTGTGTGTGTGTGTGTGTGTGTGTGTGTGTGTGAGAGAGAGAGAGAGAGAGAGAGAGAGAGAGAGAGAGAGAGAGAGAGAGAATGAGAGTGAGAGAGAGAGAGAGTATGTGTACGTGTGTATTGAAAGAGATTTCGTCTCTCAAATGTCATGCATTTGACAACTGACCAGACCTTGAGCTCTCTATTTCATTTTGTTAGTTTAATTTCAACTATTTTCAACAACGTTTCCTTTTAGGTTTGTGATATATTCCATTTCTGGAACTCCTTTACCTGTCCCCATCTGCCACCAAGCTCTGTCTGTGGTATTCTCTTCCCTTGGTTGTTTGATCTTAACATTTTGTTTTGTACCCTTCCTTTATGGAAGTAGTTATTTCATTTCTTCTTCTTGTTCTTGTTCTTGTTCTTGTTGTTGCTGTTGTTGTTGTTTTTGTTGTTGTTGTTGTTGTTGTTGTTGTTGTTGTTGTTGTTGTTGTTGTTCTTCTTCTTCTTCTTCTTCTTCTTCTTCTTCTTCTTCTTCTTCTTCTTCTTCTTCTTCTTCTTCTTCTTTCTCCTCCTCCTCCTCCTTTCCATCTCCCCCTCCTCACAGGAATTATTTTTATTACAAATTTAGTCCCATTCTCTGGTCATATTTTATTAATTTAAAAATTTGCTATTAAGATTTTATAGACTTCTGACATTTCTAGGATACATAATTTACAGCAAACTCCCTGTTCTTCTGGCTCTTAGAATCTCTCTCTTTCCACAATGTTCCGGGAGCCTTAGGTACAGGAGTTGTGTTGTGCATGTTATCCTTGGAGCTGGGCTCCACAACTCTGAATGTTGGTTGGTTATAGTTTTCTTTCTTTCTTTTTTTTTTTTTTTTTTTTTTTTTTTTTTTTTTTTTTTTTTTTTTTTTTTTTTTTTAGACAGGGTTTCTCTGTGTTAGCCTTGGCTATCCTGGACTCACTTTGTAGACCAGGCTGGCCTCGAACTCACAGCGATTAGCCTGCCTCTGCCTCCCAAGTACTGGGATTAAAGGCGTGAGCCACCACGCCCAGCAATAGTTTTCTATAACATTCTTTGCAAAGCAAGTTTCCTTGAGGAAGGGAGAGGAATACACTCACCTGTGAGAATTAGGACAGAGGTTTCAAATGTAGTTAATAGTGCTGATGCTTCACACAGCAACAGCAACACAGTATTAGCTGTGCTATATGTGTTGACTGGGTTGGATTTCTCTAGGACACTTATTTCTAGGATGTTTCTGTCCAATGAGTAGTAGGCAAGATAAAATCCTAGGCTTAGTCAGTCACTCAAAGGGCCTCCCTGTGCTGCCTCAGGAGCACTTGCTTCAGCAGCTGTCTCTGCGCTGTGCAGTCTCACCTCCTCTTTTCCGAGCCAGGAAGCAGCATCTTCACCCAAGAGTGGCTCTGCTGGACCTCAGCGTTCAATAATCATAGTGTGATTTTTAAATACAGCTCCCTAGTTTATATTTCAGTCTTTTATGACATATCCATATGAATTTGAGGTCATCTATCTGAAAGCACAATGGTAAAGCAACCTATGTTTGCCTGCAACTTTAAAAAATGCTGATGAAGGAAAACACCATGAAATGGTACAGCACGGAATGGGAGAATTTTGGATACATCAGTATTTAAGCTCACCAATATAATGGATATTTCCCAATTTTCAGACTACTCTTTCATACTAAAGCCAACTTATGACAAGGTGTTGCACGAACATGCAACTATTCCTCTTTGGATCACAGAGAGACTACATGAAAGTGTGTTTTCTGGAGATCATTAAATGGTAGAGCTGAGGTAGCACAAACATAAATAAGCTTAAAAAAAAAGCCAAGAGAAAAAAAGGAAGAACAACACTATTAATTTCGTTCATCGGTGATTCCCATCTTTTATTACTATTGTTGTTTAGTTTTTTTTAAAGACAGCTTCCTCCTAAGTAGTCCAGGCTGGTCTGGAACTCAATGATCCTCTTGACTCACACTCCCCAGGCCCTGGACTAAAAGGCCTGAACTGCCACATCCAGCCTCCCCTACCTTTTAAATATGCAAGTGCATACTCTGAGTGTGTTTGAGCTAAAAACTCTTCTAGGATACAGCAGAGGGCTGATGTGGACAGCCCTCTATAAGACTATAAAAGCCCAAGTCAGACAGGTCGACGTGGACAAGCATGGGCAGACGAGGGCACCAATGGCTACTGGGCATGCCTGCTCCACCTAGACCGATTTATCTAGGTCTCGATGGGCTCAGTGACTGATCTGGATCCGCAGGTCATGCTTTATCATGTTTGATTTTGATCCGTATTTGCTTATTGCGCTATTGTGTAATTAGGGCAAAGTGAGAGGTTCGATGAGACCAAGACTGTTTATCTGCCATCTGACTCACATTTCTGTTCTCCGGCATACTCAACTAAGTTCCACCTACAGTCATTTTTTAAGATAAACAGTAATTCAGCTGAAGAGACGGGTGGCGCTTAGGACTAAGAATCATCACCACCCTTGGCTAGGAATAGGAAGTAGGCAAGGAAAAATTCGTTCTAGGCTTAGCTAGGCACTCAAAGGTCCTCCTGTGGCCACCTTGAAGGCATTTGCGAGTAGCCAGATGGTGGCCCACAGGACCCACTGGTGTGTCTTCCCAAGGGAGACCTTGTAGCGCCTCAGCTGCTGTTGCCACAACTGGTCAAAGTTGGAGTAATCATTGTAAGAGGAATCTTCAGTGAGTTGTTCTGAGGCTCACAGCTTCTGAATAGCTCCATTTTAGCCTTGTGGTTTTTCAGCTCAACTGACTTTTCTATCCAGATCTCTCAGGTTGCTTTCACCCGTACTTGGTACACAATCAGATGTGGGAAAGTCTCTGGAAACCTTCCCGGAAGGTGGTCATGCCTCTTTGTGCAGATCTGCCATTGGTGGTCAGAGAGATCCAGCGCTGCATATGTGGCTGTAACCACACTGCCCAGTCTCCAGTTTTCTAAACCATTTTCAACAGTTACCAGTTTTCTGATAGCTGATTTTGGGGTGGAAGGACAGACATATTTTCTCCAGACACAGAAATAGCACCAATTTGAGTGCTGGGCATCAGAAGTTATATGTAAATTTATGACTTCGATTTTGTCTTTTATTAATACCTGAGGTTTTATCTTGTCTCTCTCCTTTTCTTCCTTTCTTTCTCTATGTCTTATAAAAGTGAGTTTTAGCTGGGTATGGTGGTGCATGCCTTTAATCACAGCACTCAGGAGGCGGAGGCAGGTGGATCAATGTGAGTTCAAGGCCAGCATGGTCTACAAAGTGAGTCCACACCAGCCAAGGCTACACAGAGAAACCTTGTCTCGAAAAATAAAACAGTGATTTTTAGCATTTATTTATTTATTCTGGGTGTGTGTGTGTGCATCTGCGTGTCTGTCTGAGTGTGCATTCACACGGATATCCCAGAATTCCTGTGCCATGTGGAGGTCAGAGGACTAGTTGCAAGCATCAGTTCTCTCTGTCCAATGCATGGGATCTGGGGCTCAAACTCAGACCACTAGGCTTATTGGTAAGCACTCTTACCCACAGACATTTCGCCAGATGAATTTTAAAAGTATTTTTTATCTTTTTATGCAGTTAACTTTTTTCAAATCATGAGAAAAAATTTTAACTTAAATACACTCAAATGAACATTTCCAAGGTAAATGTTCTGAAATACTTTTTCTTGGGCAGTCACTTTAATGTCTAAGAATTTCCTCTGATCCTAACCATAAAAGAAGTTGCTTTATTATGCATCAATTTTCCTCCTTAGTGATCACATATATTCCTATATAAAGCTGGAAGATCAAAGCAAATTTGGTATTCGTCAGCCGTATCTTCAATCTGAGTGCTTAAATTACACTTTGCACAAAGTTGTGGCTCAGAACACTCATTTTCTTACGCCAAATAGAAGACTGGGCATCACTCTTGCTGCCTCGTTTTGGTTCTCTGCAAGCAAAGTTGGCTCTGGACCATCCATCGTTTGGACAGAACAGCGATTTGCACAGTTTGTGCCTGCAAAGCCCAGCGATGACAAAGAACTACAGAAGAGGAATGCCCCACCCCAGAATTACTTGGAGAGATAGTGCTTCTTTGAGAAGCACTTGCCTATGCTCTTGGTGTATCTTATTATCTTCTGAGTGCCTCTTTCTCTTAAGGCTCACGCTAAAGCTTTGTATGAAAATATACTTATTAACCTCAATTTAGCCCCACAAGAAAGAAAGAAAGAAAGAAAGAAAGAAAGAAAGAAAGAAAGAGTTACTTTAAAAAAAGTAAACCTAGAAATTTTGCACTTAAAGTGAAATTGGATAGGTTTTCGTGTGTGAGTGTGTGTGTGTGTGTGTGTGTGTGTGTGTGTGTGTGTGTGTGTGTGTGCGCGCGCGCGCACATGCACCCCACAGATCAACTTCAGGTGCCTTCTATTTCTACATCTCATATTTTGAGGCAGGACCTCTCACTGAACCAGGAGCTTGCTGTTTCAGCCAGGTTGGCTGGCCAGGGAGCCTGTGGGATTTACCTATCTAGACTTCCTCAGCTCTGGGGTGCCTGGGTTCTGGGCTCTTGTCCTCTTGCTTCCAGTCAGCATTTTTAGCTACTGAGGCATCTACCCAGCCCCACAGAATGACCTTTCACTTTAAGAAAGTCTTTCTAATCTCCATGTTAGTGGTTGAGCTCTAGGCGTGTGTGGTCCCTTCTGACATAGTGGGCAGTCTTTTCCGTGTTGTGACCACACAGGCAATTTTCTGAAGAAACAATCTTTAGATGTAATTGGACCCCAAAGCCCCCGTCCAATAGAAAAGATTAAAAAGCTTTACGAATATCTTTAATGTGACAGTCATTTGCTGTTGTCTCTGCCTAGCACCCACTTTTCCTTTTGGTGTCTCTTCCAGCATTTCGGTGACAGCTTCCCTCCCTCCATTCAAGCTTAGTGCAGGTCAGATAGGGAAGGAGCCCCACCTGTTTTCAGGAGGAGCACAGAGATTAGATGTGGCTAATAAGCAAACTGCACTTCTGACCTCAGGGGCTGGCTGCTGCAGGAGGATGCAAGTTATTCACTGAGGGTCTGGAATTTGCTGGAACATTGGGAAGGAAGCTCAGTCCTCTCAGAGAGGTAGTTGGATCGACCTAAAGATCCAGAGGATTCAAGGGATGCCATTTGTTACTTTCCAAGTTTAAGTCTGTCTTATAGGATCCTGTCTCTGGTTGGTTAGTTGGTTGTTGGGTTTTGTTGCTGTTGTTGTTTTATTTTGTTTTTTGTTCTTGAGACAAATTCTCACTCTGTGGCCTAGATGTGATCCTTCTGCCTCAGCCTTTCAGGTGCTGGATTACTAGTGTGAGACACCAGGCTACAAAGCACTTTTTGAGATCCTTATAAAAAACAAGAGATAGAAAAAAATAAAGAGAGTCTTTATTTTGCTCATTTGTCTATATATATGTATATGCATATATATATATATATATATATATATATATATATATATATATATATATATATATAACTGTTTTATTGTTGACATTCTAGGTTTTACTATTAGGGGAAAAGCTTTCCTGACAAAATAACTTAAATATCCATTTGGCTTCACCTGATGTCCTCAGTAGGTTGTCCAGGCAGTCCTGTGGAATCCTCTGACTCAAAGAAGAAAGAGAAGAAAAACCACAAACTGCAGAGCACCCAGCTGCAGCCTCAGGGTTGTTCTTACTGCTTTCCTTTGCACTAAGGAAGAAAGACTACTTGCTCTATATAACCCAATGAGGCTGAGAGAAAACGAAGAATCACTGGAAACACCCGCTCACCATTCCAACAAAGTGGATTCTCTTATGTAACTCTCAGTCACAGCAAAGACGGAAAAATTTCTATATGTACTCGTGTACTTTTTCAACTTTTGAAAAAAAAATCAATACCATATTCACACCGCTGTTTGCTTGGGTAAAATATCGACTGCAGACACGTCCCTTTGAGTCCTTGTGGAAAAGTCCATCTTAATCATCAGAGTCCTTCTAATTGCCTCCTGTGGCCTCTCTTATGGAAAGAGTAATGAAAGGACAGCTAAAAGCAGAACTATATAGTTATTTTATAACTGGCACTAACAAATTTCACCAATTACAGAGTCCATTCTGTAAGCAATGAATGTGTGGCTCCCAATTAATCTAGTGCACCTCCAGGCAAGGTCTAAATCAGCTGGATACAGCTAAAGCAATTTGCACACAGCTAAAAGCAAATTGGAAAATAAGTGTTCCACTCCACTGCCTATCTTTCCAAGCCAAAGACACAATCAGTATTCTGGCAGCAGCCTTCTGTCATGTTATTTGCAGCTATCAATTTTAATTATAACAATTATTGATTAGTTAGGAAAGTGACTAATCTGAAACTTGGAGAGGCTTCTGTTCTTTGAGTCTCCTCACTGACTCTTAAGTCGTGGTGGTGGCAGTGCTACTTGGAGAGTCCATCTGGGTACCCAGGCTGCCTCATTCCTATTCTGTGCCCTCCACCAAGTGTGTAGCTCTAAGTCTGTTGCTTGGCTTAAGGATCGCTCTTACCTGAATGCAAGCTTGGTAAGAACTTTATTTCCAATGACGGACTTTAGGAACAATTTGTGAAAAGCGAACCTGACTTTGGGTATCTCCGAACTTTGGGATTCATGAATGTGCCTTTGTTCAAGTGGGTGAAAAAGGCAATACTGAAATTCAGTAGGTAGAAAGGAAAACAGGTTTGCACGTAGGCAAGAGAAGGAAGAACAGTAGGTATGCTGTTAAATGGAATAAGCCCGGCAATGCGGTTTCATGAATAAAGGAAATACAGGAGCTGGGGGAGGAGGCATGAAAAAATCATGTCTTAGTATTCTCGGTGCACTTCCTAACTCTGAGATCACAGGAAGATCAAATGACCTCGCCAAAGCTTTATCTCGGGAATCATAGGGTCAGAGGGGGAACAGCATACAGGGAATAACAGTTTGTTTAGTTTGCTTTACTTTTTCCATATGTAGTGAGGAGATGATGACATGACTCACTGCATGTCATGTTAGGGTTCTGCAAGGTGGTCAGGAGGTTGCAGTGTGCTTTCCCGTTTGCAGTTCAGTATATTTGCTGAATTAACCATGTTCTCCTCTCGGTCAATTTTTCTCCTGTCAGATGCTACAGAAAACAAAAACAAAAACAAAACAAAACAAAACAAAAAACCGAGAGGCAGGCACATGTAGAGATGATAGATATCAACATACATAAATTCATTTCTCACTTTATGAAATGCACACTAGTAAATTTGGCTATAAAGTGAATTTCTGCACAAACAAATCCCATTTCCCTATTGATATCTATTATAAAATCAGATGTGTAACCATGGTAAAGAATTTCCCAAGATACTAACTCAAAAATAGTTATAGGACAACAACGGTTACTTTAAAGCACTTGGCATGCCTCTCTCCACTCTGGGATGCACCTGGAAGGCATCTTTGCAGAAAAGGATGGTTAACGCCTAGGAAGCGTCAGCGGGTGGACAGAGTTTACTTTCTCTTTTGGCTCAGGCATTTACCAAGTCCATAGGAAGTAGCTAGGTCTGTTAATGATTCTAAAAATAAGGGCATGTAAGCCTGTTCATAGATGGCTAGAGAGGGTCAGAAGGAGCCATGTCTGTCATTAAAGACTCCTGCGGTGTTCTATAAAGTCCTGGAGTAAGGTTTGATCTATGAACTGATTTGTGGATCTTTTTTGTTTTGTTTTGTTTCAAGACAGGGTATTTCTGTGTGGCCTTGGCTGTCCTGGATTTGCTCTGTAGACCAGGCTGGCCTCGAACTCACAGAGATCTGCCTGCCTCTACCTCCCTAAGTACTGGGATTACAGTCATGCGCCAATGTGCCTGGCTTTGTGGACTTTTTTTTTTTAATAGCTTTGAATCAAAGAAGTGGTCAAATGTCAAACAATTCATGTTTCATCTCCTTTTGTTTTTTCTTATAGGAAGAATCACACATTTGGGGTTCCTTGACTTTATACACTCTCTGAAGCCCCCTCAAATCCCACGCAAAGATAAATGTGCTCCCATCTCCTTTTCTCTAGTGGCTAAAAATTACAATCCCTCTTCCTATCTCCTCCAACACACACACACACACACACACACACACACACACACACACACACATACTCAGATTCTAAAACAAAATTGCAAACTGCCATCAGAGGTCCCTTGTTCCCAGTCCCTGCGGTCTGGTGTGTCACAACCTGGAGCACAGCTTCCCGTAATACTGACCAGGGTCTGCTTTACTCTGGCTCAGAAGTGTGGGTGTCTCCAGTAATCCAGTAGCTGCTGACTCAGATTACACCTATACGCAGCTGAGGTATCAGCCAATATTTGCAATACACCTTCCAATTTTTTAAAAGTGAAAATTTGCCTCTAATAAACTGGATATTAACAAACAAAACAAAACACACAAATGGAGAAAGAATATGGTCAAGGTGGTTATAAATATCTATATTTTTTCAATGCCACTTAAAACTGTTTTCAAATCGTATAGGATTCCAACCTACTTACTTTTTTTCTTTCCTTCTAACTTAAGGAAATCCATGACCTATTTTGTTAGTTTGCTCTGTACCACAGGAAAGATTAAAAAATAATGACCATATAATTGCCAGCAAGTCTGATACTATATTTCAATGGAATCTATTTATCAGCTTAGTAAACATTTAAGGTAAACACCAGGGAAGATCTGCAATGGTGATTTGAACAGGAATAGTGTTCTATTCCAGGTCATTTTTATTTCAAACATCCGAGTTGGACATGCATGGCTGTTCATACTGGAAAGATGTTAGAGTACGGCATTCAACTTAAGGGATCGTGTCCCATTTTAATTTTTGCCTTTCAGTCTTTGTTTTAACATACACAACAAACAAAACTTCATTTCCACAACTTAGCACTTTACATTCTAGAATGGTTTATCACATTTCAACTTACTGGACTTCATTCTATGGACAGAACTGGTCTGCAAACGTCCCCGTTTGATAAGAAGTACTAAGAACCCTACATGTGCCAGGAATAGTCTTAGATTATAGAGCTACACCTACAACTTACATGGACCTTTCAGCACCTAATGCACAGCGATTTGTGGAAAGTGTCGATTTTGTAGCTTAAAGTATGAGACAGAATATGTTCCCTATATGTATGTAACATTCTTGTTACATTCTGAATCCTGTGTCTCTGGACAAGTTACTTAACCTCAACGACATCTATTACTTCATCTACCTCATCTAAAAAAATGCGACTAGCCAAACCAGCTGGGCTTGAAGAGACTTAAACAAGCAAATAGAGCCAGGTTGGTGGTGCACGTCTTTAATCCCAGAATTCTGGGGGCAGAGGCAGGGAGATCACTGTGAGTTCGAGGCCAGCCTGATCTACAAAGGGACTCTAGGACAGCCAAGGCTACACAGAGAAACCCTGTCTTGAAAAAAAAGAAAAAAGAAAAAGAAAAAGAGAGAGAGAGAGAGAGAGAGAGAGAGAGAGAGAGAGAGAGAGAGAGAGAGAGTTTGAAGACTGTAATAGCCACTGGGCATGGTGGCGCACACCTTTAATCCTAGCACTCGGGAGGCAGAGGCAGGTGTGGATCCCTGTGAGTCTGAGGCCAGCCTAGTTTACAAAGTGAGTCAAGGACAGCCAAGGTTAAGTCTTGAAAAACCATAAAATAAACAAACAAACAAAGGATGTAACAGCCAATTCCATGTATTTCATTTTCTGTTTCTTTAAATACCCTTTTAATTGAAAACAAAAACTTAAACCATTAAGTAGTGAATGAAAAACATAGGTTTCTTCACTTGATAAAGGAGTAAGTACATTTGCCAACTTCTGATTTCTAATAGAATAATTCCATTAATAAGGTGCTCAGAGGAAGGACAGCAGGTTACCAAGAAGAGACTTGATACTCTATGAGCATATACAGGGGGAGGTAATCCCCCTCAGGAACAGTCATAGGGGAGGGGATAAAGGGAAAATGGGAGGGAGGGAAGAATGGGAGGATACAAGGGATGGGATAACCATTGAGATGTAACAAGAATAAATTAATAAAGGAGAAAAAAAAAAAAAAGAAATAAAAACTGCCGGGCGTGGTTTCTTCAGGAATGGGTTTAATCTACAGGCCACTGAGTCCCTTAGCAGCTAAGGCCCATGTGACACTCCTAGCCCCGCTGATGACTCAGGAATCTTCCACCTTAGGGAGCTTAACACCCAGGATGGCTCTTCCTTGGGTCCTCTAGAGTGGAGACTTTTTCGCTCCCCTTGTTTTCTGTCCTTAATTGTTCTCGATCTAAGTCTCTGTAGCCAATAGGCTAATTTGATCCACTAATTTATAACGTTTTTAATGATAATTTCTTCTCTGGGGCTTTCCTCTTTTTAAAAGGTGACTCATAAAGAGAGGTGACTCATTACAGTGTCCTCATCAGCAAGAGTGAAATGAGCCTATGTGGGACTTGAACAGCCTCATGGGAGAGGCAAGGCCTTGGGAGAGTGCTCCCCAGTCTGCTTCAAACACGACGCATGTACTCCTCTTCCCACCCCCCACCCCAACCCGCGTAACATCAGGGAGGGCTTTGTTTCTGAGCACCTGAAATAGCGTCTTAGCTCTTTCCACGTCCTGACTTCTCAGTGCTCATTTTGCTATAAGATGGAAATTAACTAGCAAGCCCTGAGTCCTTGCGGGTTTATTGCCAAATGCCTTGACTCTGCAGGTTTTCTGTAGGGCACAGCTGGGTCTACCTGGTTAGTGGTCAAACCTGGCGCCTTTGTAAGCAGCTGTGCCTGGACCAACAGGTACCTCAGGGTGACTGCTTTAACAGAGGGAGCTGGAGAGTCTTATTGTTCATACGAGGCTTTACTTTTCAAAACAGCCTTGTAGACGGGCAAAACTTCATTGAGAAACGCCAACTACAGCTATAGGAAACTTGTATGTCAAACTCTGGGTCATGTAAAAATGGGAGGAAGGGATTAATTGGCAAAACAAGCCTCACCGGACAATTATGCTGCTACATATGCCACTCTCCACTGTGTTTGTCCCATGAAAAATGGAACTCGGATGACTATGTCACCTACCCAAACTTCAAGAGAAAAAACCCCCAAACTTTGAATTTAATCTTTTCCTTGGCCTACCAATAACATGACTGTCTAATGTTTACCCAGATTTGAAAAAAAAAAAAAAGATATTTGTCTTATGCTTGAGTGGCATGGAGTATTTATATCATCACATGACCTAATAATGGCTTGCCCATTTGGTAAATACATCTCTTATATGCCATGTGTTGGTGAAATCCCCAACCCTTAACCTTAACTAATCACATTATACTCATGATGTTTATTCAGTAAATTTCAACTTGCTCCTTTTAAATAAAAAGACGTTAGTGTGAAAATGGAAGCTAGTGGACAAGGAAGCTTCAACCACCTTTGTTCCCTTTCCCTGTTTCTTCCCTTATTCTTGCTTTAGAGAAAGGAGGGGTTCATCTCTGGAACCCCCCACAAATACTCATGTCATCCCCAGCACTTTGTGCTATTGAGGATGGGCAGAAGCTTCAAGAGGTGCAGCCTGACAGGAGGATGTGAGGTCACTGGTGGCGCGCTCTTCAAGTGTCCTTTCTAACTTTGTTTCCCACAAGCTGCAAGATGAGCAGTTTCCTGCACCACAGTACTCTGCTCACCCCCTCCCCAACCCCCACACGTACAGGCTCAAAAGTGGAGGATTAGTGGTGATGGGCTGGAATACCAGAAACTGTAGGACAAAGTAAGTCCTTCATTCTTGAAGCTGACTGATTTCATATATTTTGTGACAGTGGCAAAAAGCACAAGAGTTCATTTGGGTTTTTTCTTCTTGTGTATTTGGTTTTGTGGTTTTGTTCTTCTGAGGTAGTCCCATGTAACCTGGGCTAGCCTTGAACTTCTTATATAGCAGCCAAGGCTAGTTCTTGCCCTCTTTTGTGACCTCTCTCTCTCTCTCTCTCTCTCTCTCTCTCTCTCTCTCTCTCTCTCTTTGTCTCTTTCTCTCTGTCTCTGTCTGTCTGTCTGTCTGTCTGTCTCTCTCCCTTTGTCTCTCTCTCTAATGTATATGTTTTCTTATCTGAACCTGGCCTCTCCACTTAGCCAGATCCTGTAGTTCCTTCTCCAGGGTCTAACTAGATGAGTCTACCTGATCCTCCCCTCCTGTCACCTGCATCTCCCCAACCCTGTAGACTTAGATGGGTCCCCTATCCATTACCCTGGTGTGGTCTGACCATCCAGGCTTGTGCTGCCATCAGTCCCTAGGCTCCTTCCGGGATCCACTCTGCCTGCTTCCAACCTACAAGCCCCTCCCAAGCCACATCCAACCTTTGCACTTAGCCAAATCCCACACATTCTTCTCTAGGGCCTAGCCAGATGACCAGCACCTGATCCTTCCCTATTTCCACCAGCCCCCAAACCCAAACTCCAAGCTTAGACCAGGATGCATAATCTACATACAAGTCCCCATGTCTCCTGATTTCATTCCACCAAAGGCTTGTTCAACCTCTGGCCCAACCAGACCCAAATATCCTCTCTTTTGCCCCAACCTGCTCTGTCTATAGCAGACACATAACTGAAAAAAGGAGTCCATGTGCCAAGATCTCATTACAAAAACTACAAACAACATAAAAGATCAAGTATGTATTTCCCTCAATCTCCGCCCACCCCACCAAGTCCTATAGAAATGTCTGCCAGTGAGAATTACCTAGGTGAACAACAAGACACAGAATTTAAAAGAAAAACCACAAATTCCATCAAATAAGTAACTCAAGGTATTGAAAGGAACAACTTAGTGAACTTTTTGGGTTGTTTGTGTGTGTGTGTGTGTGTGTGTGTGTGTGTGTGTGTGTGTGTGTGTGTGTTTTCTTTTTGAGAAAGGGTTTCTCTGTATAATAGCCCTGGCTGTCCTGGAACTCTCTTTGTAGACAAAGCTGGCCTTGAACTCACAGAGATCTGCCTGCCTCTGCCTCTTGAGTGCTGGGATTAAATATATGTGCCACTATGCCCTGCTAATTCAGTGAACTTAAGGAGAAGGAATATAATAAATTCTACCTGAGTGATGTCAAAAAAACCATAAAAATAGAGCCAATGGACATGATAAAGACAATCTGTGAAATGAAGTTAAAAATGGACTTCAGTAGAGAGAAAGAAACTTTGAGGAAGGCCCAAGCAGAAACGAAAATTGAATTGAAAAGCCCAAATATCCCAACTAGAAAATTAAAAGAAAAGCCTTACACGTAGAATGAATCAAGCAGAAGACTCAAATAGGACTTAAACATAGAGAAGAGCATCTAGATAAAATAAAAGATTACAAAAAAGAAAAAAAAATTAAACACAAGAAAGAACATATTGGATGTGTGGGATACAATGTAAAAGCAAACCCTCATATTGTAAGAACAGATGAGGGAGAGGAATCCAAGATCGATAGCATATCCCAGATCTCCAACAAGATCACAGAAGAAAAATTCCCCAAACTAAGGAAAAACATACACAGAAACAAGATGCATGAAGAACACCGAATAGACAAAACTAAAAATTGCCACACCATGCAAATCATAGTTAAAACACTAAGTACACAAAGCAAAGAAAGAGTACTGAAAGCTACAAGAGAAAAAAAAAAAACATAGGGAACTCATCAGAATAACCTCTGACGTCTCTCGACTCAAACTTTGAACACCGAAGGAGTCTGAAGCCATGCATTCAACTTCTAAGGCACCATCATGGCTAACCTAGTCTAATATACAAAGAAAATTCCTTGTCATGAGTGAAGAAAGAAAACCTTTCTATGATATCAACTGCCTAAAGAATTATATCCAGACAAGCAGTGGCGGCGCACGCCTTTAATCACAGCACAAAGGGAGGCAGAGGCAGGTAGATCTCTGTGAGTTTGAGGCCAGCCTGGTCTACAAAGACAGTTCCAGGACAGCCAAGCTTACACAGAGACACTAGCCTCTTGAAAAAAACAAACAAAAAATATATCCAATAAACTATAGCACGGGGGGGGGGGGGCGCGTGCGCGCACACACACACACGCACGCGCACACACACACATCAGTGTTTAGGGCTAGAGAGGAATAAAAATAGCCAAGAGACAGTAGAAAGAAATATGAAGCCATTATTACTAAAACAGAAAGTCCCACAGAGAGCAAACACCACCACCCAAAATCAACAATCCAATGACCAACCCATACACACCTTTCAATGATAACTTTAAATATTAACAGCCTTTATTCTCCAACCAAAAGACACAGGGTGGCTGAATGGATAAAGAAACAAAGTCCATCTATCTGTTGTCTACAAAAAGCACATCTTAGCTTTAAAGATGGGCACCACCTTAGAGGGAAAGGAAGGATAAGAGTCCAAAAGTGACCAGGATGCAAGCAGATGTTCCTGTCTTGGTATTGACAAGATAAACACTTTCAGCTAAAGCTAAACAGAAGAGATAAAGAAGGGCATTCATTCTAGTTAAATAAATAGTTAACCAAGAAGATATTACTATCCTAAACAACTCTGGTGCAAGAAATGTATGCCTGGAATGAAGTACAAAGACTAACATCGACCTTTTAATAGCAGATGATTTTAACACTTCCCTTTTTCTAATACAGAGATCATCTGGACAAAAAGGAGTGTATGGGTGTTTTGTCTACATGTATGTGTGTGTACTACTTGTACACCTGATGTCCACAGAGGCCACAGGAAAGCATCAGTTCCCCTGGAACCATAGTTCAAGGTAGTCATGAGCCACTCTGCGTGTGCTGAGAATTGAGACCAGGTCCTCTGTAAGAGCAGCAAGTGCTCTTAACTGCTGAGCCATCTCTCCAGCCACTCTTTTGGCTCTCCTTTGATGACTCCATCTAATATGCCCCACCCTCGTTCCATTATCCTCAACAATCTTAATTATTTAATCTTTCAATCTTTGTCTCCCTTCTGTTTATCATCAAAGTTAATAAACTTCCTACTGTCCTTGTCTTTTGTTCCTTACTTGATACTAAATCTTTAGCCTTTGGTCCGATGCTGTATTCTCTCATCTTCCCACTGAGAGCTTGGTGATTGGCGGATTAAATGACACTTACCTGAAGACCATGTCCCTGCCCATCTGTCACTTCTCCCAGTTCTGTGCTCCCTTGGTTTCTAAGATCAGGATTTTAGAATTCTGAATTTTTATTTTCCTCTTTGCCTTTTGAACTCTCTTATTTCCTTAGTGGCTCTTCTCAAACTTTCCCCCTCCATCACAGGTTTTTTTTTTTTTCTTAAGCCATTTATTTCTTGATTTCCTTTAGGTTCCTTTAAGCCTCTGGAGCTAAACGCTATGGTCTATGGTGTTTCCACCCCTTCCCAATACTTTTGTTCACTTGTATTTTATGTGCGCTGGTCTTTTGTTTCCTTATAGGTCTGCCTGAAGGTGTTGGATCCCCTAGAACTAGAATTACAAACAGCTGTGAGCTGCCATGCGGGGTCTGGGAACTGAACCCAGGTGCTCTGGGAGAGCGGGCAGTGCTCTTAACCCTGGGCTGTCTCTCCAGCCCGCCAGTGTGTGCTCCTATCACTGAATGTTCTCCTAAGTTTCAGATATATATATATATATATATATATATATATATATATATATATATATTTATGTAAATATACTTATATATAATGATTTTAAGCTTCCCTTTTTCTATTTCTCTCTCTCTCTCCCCCTCCCTCCCTCCCTCTCTCTCTCTCTCTCTCTCTCTCTCTATATATATATATATATATATATATATATATATACATATATGACAACATCAAAGCCTTTCTATCTAAATGTCTTCCTTTTATTTTGAAAAACACTGTAGTCAAGGCTTGCCTTGAACTCATGGTAATCCTCCTGTGTCATTCCACTATACTCCAGATTACCAATAGGAGCCATGAGCTTTTGTCTCTTAGAGTCTCTGTGTCTTTTAAAGTTATTATCTCCCACACTTACTTTGAATCCTTGGGATGCTCCTAACTCTTTCTCTTAAACGTTCAGAAATTTGTCATTTTCTACTCCAGTGTTGGGATTATTATATGCATGCTGCATTACATCTAGTTACTGAGGAGTCGGAGGTCAAACTTGGAGCCTCAGGAAGAGTAGATAAGTGCTCTCCAAACTGATCACATTCCAGCCCCACTTCCCTGACTTAACAGTGGTCACTCGATTTTTTTATAATGATACTAGAAGTCTATATCGAAGAAAAGATAGCCTCTTTAACAAATGATGCTGGGAAAGCTGGAAAAATAAGACTGATTTCTACCTATCTTCTTGTATAAAAATTCAATCCAAACAGGTCAAAGTCCATAGTGTGAGGCATGAAACTTCCAATCTGTTAGGGGGAATATACTGCAAGATATAGCCATGGAAAGGCACCTTCTGAATGGGACTCTAGTTGCTTAGAAAATGATGTTAACAACTGACAAATGAGATCTTAAGAAATTAAAAAGCTCCCAGCGGCATAGGCAATAATTAATTATGTAAAGAGATAGCCTATGAAATGTAAAAAAATATTTTATAGTTATATTATCTGTTAGAGGATTAATATCTAGAATATATAAAGAACTCAAAATACTAAATGACAAAAGGTCAAACAATGCAGTCAATAAGTGGGCTAATGAAACAACATGCAATTTTCCACAAATGAGATATAAGTGACCACTGAACATGCAAAATGCTATTCAGTCTCACTAGCAACCAGAGAAATTCAAATTAGAACTACACGAGGGTACATATAACCCAAGTCAGGGTAGCAGTTACTAAGAAAATACGTGACAACAAATGCTGGTAAGCACAAAGATGGCTCTTGAGGGTCTTGAGGCTGTTGCTATCAAGACTCAAGATTTGAATTGGTCCCTAAGATCCACATGGTGGAAGGAGAGAACTGATTCCTACAAAGTCCTACAAATCCTCTGACTACATGCAGTGATGATATACATACATACATACATACATACATACATACATGCATACATACATGTATGTGTGTGTGTTGTGCACCCACAAAATAAAAATTTTTAATGTAATACACTTTAAAATGGAAAAGGTGCTTAAAGCTTTTTCTAATCTATCTGAGGGGGAAAATGTGTATGCTATCCTAGCAAGTTTTTAGAATTTTCTCACTCACATGCATCCGTGACATTAGCCAACAACTTCTTTCAAAGAAAATACAACTTATTTTTTTGTCACTTTTATCTGTTTGTTTTAAATACTAAATAGATGGTGTAATTACCATAACAAAGACACCGTATATACAAGCAAATTTGGGAGCAAATGTATTCATAGGTATTCTGAATAGAATAGGAGGGGATCTGTGAGTGATGAGATGAGCCCATCTGTGTGTGGTGGCTGAGAACACAGGGCTGGACAAACAATTCCTAGTCTACAGGCTTGGCCACTTGGGGATAATTTAACAGCCTCTCACTCCTGTACCATCAAATGACCTGGGAGAAATATCTTTGTTTCTGGAACTCTTAAAAGATGTGTCAGACTGTGAAGATAAACTGATTTCCTGGTACCTTCCATTGAATGGGGGAAGGGAATGTGTTTGGAACACTAGCCACAGCTACTTTTATCTAGGCAGCATGGCGGCTGGTCAGCTGTCATAAAAAAAAAAAAAAAAAAAAAGGAGCGGGGGAAGGCAAGCGACAAGGTCTTTTCAACTTTTAATTTTCAGCAGAGACTTAAAAACTCATATATGCCAAAAAATTCAATGAAGAGGTTAGTACACATCTGTTTTTAATGTGCAATTTCTGTAGCGACATCTGACTTCCTGTTAAATTATTCAGTGAAGTAGAGGCCAGTTTGGCTGTAAACAACAGTGTAATATGCAACATTAGCTGTTCTTGTACAAGTATTGTGATCTCGAGTCTTCGAACCTGACCTGGGAACTGATGTCATAACTAAAAAGAATCACCAAGGGAGAACAAAAATAATTTATCAAGAATTAGGAAGGAAATCTAGTGTGCTAGTCCATGGATTAAAGTTAAAACAAACCAAAACAACAACCACAACAACAACCCCTGCTTCTGACTTAGAGTTTATCTCTGAAACGATTTTACTGTATCCTGTCCCAAGTGAGTATAAGCATCGAAGATACCCAGAATCACCTCCCTCGAACATTAAAAAATCATCATCATGATCATCATCATCATCATTGAGCCTCATACCAACTCAACACCATCATGAAATTCTGGAAGACACGCTTCCTCTTCAGAGCTCATTCCTTTAGCATGTGTTTTCAGACCTTTGTGGTCTGTTGCATAATCTGGGGGCTTGGATTTCATTGGCATGCAGAGTGCTAGCTCTGAGAACTCTCAGTGGACTCTTAGGGCAGGCCTGGAAAAGTCACCTAGGGCCTGTTCCTTGGACCTGTGTCAGCATGTTGTCACCGGGAGTACGGAAACATTTTACAATGCGGCTCTGAACTGCGCTGCATGGATGGCTTGTGTTTCTGAAAGGAAGACCGCCAGCATCACTGTCCAAGCAGAGAAAGCCAACGTGATCTCATTCACCGGCCTTTCTTGTGCCAGTGTCGAGAGACTTTGCCTCGGCAGAATAGGAAGCCTTTCTCTCAGCCACGCACGCCTGCCTGGCTATGCTTCCTCATTCTCAACCTTGGCCTCTTCCTTGGCGTGAAGTGTGAAACCCTGGAGACTTTGCCTACTTTCCCTCTACCTTCCTCACAATAGTCAGGAGAGAGGGTTAAAGATGTTTACACCACACACAGATAGTAACTCCAGGCTGCCGGAGAACCAGGTCTGAGGCTCCAACAGGCAGGAAGAAGCTACGCCCAAGATAGGCTCAGGGTAGAGTATCTGTCTTATATATTATAGATAATAGCAGCTTCGCCAGAGGTCTAGTTTAAATTAATGATAAAAATCTCCTGTACATAATAAAAGTTCCCAAAGCAGAATCTTTCGTTGAGTGGTACCAAATGCCTTTGCATCAGACCGTCACTTTAAAAACTGCTTTAGTGTAAGCAGGACATTAAGAATTGAGTAATATTTAAATCCCGGGGAACTAATAAGTAAATTGCTAGATTGTATATGGCGATGATTTATTTTCTTGTTCTTTTAGTTGCTGTACCTGCCAAAGAATTATCAGTAATTCTTTAGAAAAGATTACTCTTGGAAATCTACAGATAATGCTGTTAACCATCTGAAGCCAACGGCTATCGAATGATAAGACATTTAAGGGTCTTTATCATTGTTTCAGCTAATGGCCTCATTGTGAGGAAAGCATTTCATTTTCCCTTGCTTACTTAGAAAGCGAAGGAGACAGCGCTGTGTCTAAATCAGCAGGGCTGACATCAACTGGCAGCTGATTTTATTGCCAGTGTTTGATTGCTTATTTCATATTTCTCCTCAGAGGAAGGAGGAAGCCATGCATAATCTGTGCAGCCTTGGAGAGACACACACTAAACTCTATAACCCAACCATGTGCCGTACATGCACGCCTCTTGCCCTTCACTCTCCTCTTCAGAACCAAAGGGAACCAAGTTATGAAAATCATGTTTTACTCCATGCTATGTGCCTTTGGCAGTCTAAGGTCTCCTGGGCCCTCCACAGCGCTCTGAGCTCCTGTGTGGTGTGTTGGGAAAGAAGCCACTCAGGGCTACTTGATTCTTTCCTCCATGTTGTATGATAAGAGGTTTGTTCCCCCCCCCCACCTCTCCTTTAGCATCTAAAAACAATACAACATAACAGCTTCTGGAAATAAAATAGAGGAAATCTCTGCCACATTTAATAAAATGATTGTGACACAGCTGGTATTATTGCTTTTGTTTTTCTTTTTGGTTTTTCCAGACAGGGTTTCTCCGTGTAGCCTTGGCTGTCCTGGACTCACTTTGTAGACCAGGCTGGCCTCGAACTCACAGCAATCTGCCTGCCTCTGCCTCCCTGGTGCTGAGATTAAAGGCGTGTGCCACCACGCCCGGCTTGTTTTTCTTTTAAATCAACTGTCCTTCAGCCTTTTTCAATGATTTTGTGTTTACATCCATTCTTCACACAGACTCACTGCTATATTGCTATATTTTTGACCCAGTCTTCAGGGTGTATATATGTATATATGTATGTATGTATGTATGTATGTATGTATGTATGTAATGGTTTGTGAAATACCCAGACTCCTTCTGTTTAAAATGTTTGAAGCTCCTTTTGACTTTCTTCCATAAGTATAACTAATACTTTGATTACTGTAATTGCCTCTGTGATTACTACATAATATATGAATATCAATACATAATATTTGACTATTATTAATGCACATCACTTCCTTCTACTCTGTTTCTAATTTACTCATTACTATAATGCGATAGGTGTTTTCCTTGCATGCATGTCTGTGCACTACTTTTGTGCCTTGGGCCACTAAAGGCCAGAAGTAGGTACCAGGCACCTCTGGAACTGGAGTTCCAAAGGGTTGCGCGCTGCCACACGAGTGCTGGGAATTGAACACTGGAACCCTATGCACTGAGCAGTCTTTACAACCCCTCTTCTGTTTTTGTTGTCGTTGTCGTTTGTTTTTGTTTTGTGTTCTTTTTGTTTGTTTGTTTATTTCTAAGTGTCCCTCCCCGGGACTAGACATCCAGACATGGGCGTGCTGGCCCAATGGGTGTGAAGACGTCATATCTCTTACCGCACACGCCAGTTTGCTTACTATAAAACAGGCCACGGCAGTCTATACATAGGAATTCTGAATGGACACTGAGTTTCCTCTCAGTGAAGGACTTAACACCATGTGGCAGCCTAAGGAAGAACCAAATGAAGAGCAAGAGCCTGCCCCGTGCTCTTTTAAAGAGGGAAGATGACTGCAGGAAGCAATTTGGAGCGATTATTTGGAGAGAACATTGACACCTTTCTCTGCCGAGGCAAAACAGATGACATACCGTGCCTAGATATTACACTATTTACTCCCTTAGTCCTTATTGTGCCTCCATTGCTTATTCATATTTCATAGCGTGCATTATTTTATTCATAAAGATAGCTTGATAAAGGCGTATTTTCATAGGAAAGTTTCTCAAGTGTGGAAGCATGTGTCAGAGTCCAACTCCACTGATTTTTATCACTCCCTGCTCAAACCCTCACCAGACTCCATTACCTGCTAAATCAACTGACTTCTGTGTTCTGACATTGCGAGTCCTTCCTTCCCTGGCTCCAAACTTCTTTTCATCTTTATCTTTCTCTGCAAGCTGCCTGTACAGCAGCCAAGCAATGACACTCGCTGCTCTCTAAATAACAGCCACTGTTCTTACCCAGCCCTTTTCTTCTTCCCGGTTAGGGCTTTGCTTTGTGAGAATCTCACTTGTATTTCAAGGTGTTTACCGTTACGCGGTCCCAGGAGGCAGATGTTTTCCTCTCCTCTTAAGCATTCACTGTCCTCTGACAGCTAATGCTTGTGAACCCATCAACTCCGTCAAGTTGTAATTTAAAAAGGAAATTACATTTGTTTATTTTCTGGGTCTACATGTATGGCTGTTTATGTGAGTATGTGCTCGTGGGAGTGCACATGCATATGCATGTGTGCATACATGCCCCAGTGCCCATGTGCGAGTCAGCTGGTTTTCCTCTTCCACCACATGGGTCCTGGGAATGGAACTCAAGTTGTTAGCTTGGTGGTAATTGCCTTTAACCACTGACCCATCTCACTGGCAGGGAAACCCTTTTTTCTATCATCATCATCATCATCATGTTTTGGAAGAGAAAACATTTATTTTTTACTTACAATTACAGGTTATAATCCATTACATCAGGGAAGTCAAGGTGGCGTGAACTCAAAGCCTCTGGTCAAAGCACAGTCATGGTCAGGAGCAGAGAGAGAGAATGAATGCATGCATACTTAGTGTCCAACTAACTGTCTGTACTTACACGAATCCATGGGAATGGTGCTGTCCACTTATTTTTAGACAAGGTTCTTCCCACATTAATCAAGAAAAAAAAAATTAAGGCAATGAAGAAACCCTGCCCCATAGACTTATGGGGTTGGCGTATAGACAAGCTTTGTCAAATTGGCAATTGAAAGGAGTCCTCCCTCACAGCTCAGAAGTATGTGGAATGGAGAGCCTTAAGGACAAGCCTTGACTAGTTAATGGGGAAGTAACAGGTGCACACTGTTCCTTGGACTTCCATTCTTCTGAAGGTTGAGGAGAAAGAGGCTCAAATCCATTAACTGTTTTATAGTTTTGCATTTAGGTCAAAGTATACGATCCATTTTTTCCCACTTTATTGAAAATATATTTTTTTCATACAATATATTCTAGTTAGGGTTCCCCTGTTCTCCCACTTCTCCCAGTTCCTCCCCCTCCCTCGCCCCCCACCATTCCCAGTTCCTCCTGCCTACCATCCCATTTGGTTCCATACCCTTTCTGTCTCTCTTTAGAAAAGAAATAGGCATCTAACAAATAATGAAGTAAGGTCAAATGAGAAAAGATAAGAAAAAAACAAATAAACAAACAAACCTAAAGCAAGCGAGTCAGAATAGGACAAAGCAACTCAACAAGAAAAAGAGTCAAAGAAAACTTTTAATTTTACTTGTTTATTATACCTAACAATGTGGCTTTTAAATTAATATTTATTAATATTTAACTAAAGTACATAGTTTGAATCTGAGAGACCCTGATTAGTTTCATCATTTGCTCTTTGGTAGCAGCTATCAGCATGCAGAAATAAAATCTCAAGTCAAAGCCATAAGAGGTATGCACTTGGGTGACCATTGATGTAGACTTCAGGGTATTCAAGTGCCTTTACAACTGTCGAAGATACAGTCAAGACTGAAAATTCATATTGCAAAACAGTGACTATCGATCTGGACTACTTCAATTAGGGTATGTGGTATAGGCCGCCATAAAACAATAAAGTGTGATTAGAACTCATCTCGGTTACTGACAGTGTCTGCCTTCTGGACTGTCTGAATTCAGCTCTCTTGGACAGATTTCCATGCCCCTCAGCACAGGCCTCTGGTGTCCCCAGAGCCTACTTTGCCACTATGTAAACTTAATTCTGGTTGATCTTTGCTGACACTCAACCTTGACTTTTTCTTCAAGGAGAAGATCTGATAGGGACACCCAATTCAATTGCTCTGCGGGCACTAGATTGTACTCTCACACTGTTTTGCGCAAAGTGGACAGATGCCAGAGCGCAGACACTGGGTCCCACCAAAGGCCAGCAATGGAGCAGCTGTGTCAGGGCAGCTGGGAAAACTGAACATTTTGGTTACTTTTTTTTTTCTTCTTCTTCTTCTTCTTCCATAGGGACATTTACATGTGACTGACATTCAGGGTGTCACATCTCTGAGACAGGTTTACGATTGCAATATTAAATTAATTTGTAATTGCATGAAGCTGGCAATCCATGTTATATATAAACTCTATTAACCTAAATTTTATGTTAGTCAGAATGTTATCCAATTACAATAGGCGTTAATGACAGCCTACGCAGTAAGCAGCTAATGTTATAAAGCACTCACCAGTGTAGATACAGTGTCCTTCCGTCTTCTCAAGAACTTCTCAAGAACTTTATCTCACAGATAAAGAAAGTATGTCTCAGGAGGTTAACCAGTTTATAGAAAGTCACCAGGCATGTCAACCATCCTGGATGTGACAGAGCTGGTTAAGTCTCAAAGTCAAGCATGGACAATGAGGAATTTGAATTATTTAACATTCATTTTGTTTTGTTTTGTTTTTTGTTTTTATAAATAGAAAGTGGTTCAGTTTTTTTTTTTTTTTAATGTAGGGTTTATCTTCCTCTCTGAGGGTGCATCTGGCTATTTTACCAGTAAACTCCAGCGTAGCCAAGGCTGAAGGTGTGGTGCCTGAATGTCAGCGCTGCCAAGTTCTGCCTTCCCCTCCCCACCTCTACACACTTCCAGTCTCAGATATTAGGAAATGACCCAGAACGCCTCATGGGTGAGAAAGAATGTGTAGGAAAGTGACAGCACTTTCTGTTAAAGGGCTTGCTGGAGGGAGCTGACAGGGGGGACAACCTGGCTTCGATTTTAAATAGCTTTCCTAAGAACAGCAACCCTCTAAACTCAACACAACCGCCAGAAGTGTATGCAAAACACCAGGACTTTGTGAAACTCCACACTGTGAATATAAGATCTCTCCCTCCCTCCCTCTCTCCCCTGCCCTCTCTCTTCCTCTCTCTCATTAGTTGAACTGAGCTTGCTTGCAATTGTGTATCTAGCCCCTAATTCCTTTGTAATTTAAAAATCCATAATAGTTTTTTTCCCCCACTGCCGCTGTGTTCCTTTTATCTGGAGCTCCACGTTTCTCTCTTTCTGGGGATTTGCCATGTAGCACATATCAGCCACTTTATACTGAAGATGTTTTCATTCTTTTCTCAGGCCCTTGCGAATGTATGTAACGCCGAATGATTAAAGGCTGTGTGTTCGGTTGGAACTGTTATAGTGTTTAAACAAGGAAGTCTGTGTTTGTTTAAGAGAATGGGGAAATGGTTATCTTGACAGATTAGACTGAAAAAACAGGAACAGGACAGCCACAGTCTAGCGCAGATGTCCACATTTGCCACTTGGCTGGCTTTTGGAAGTATTCTAAACAAAACGTGCTTGTGTGCTTGTGCCGCTCTGACACCTGACCGAGGAATGGGATTAAGAGGCACAGCCATGGCCCGCATGCCTCCAAGGACAAGTGTTCCCAGGTTGGACATTTCTCAGAGTCTGTTGAACTATGTCATAATTAAACTAATGGAGCACAAGAGGAATTTCTCCAGCTGCCCTAAAGACCCCATTCAGATGTAATTTCCTCTCACACTGCACGCAAGTCCCATGGCTTCACTGCACAGTTGAGGTGAAGCTGAGCAGGATAGGCCACATTTATCAATTTTGTAAAACAGGACCTTAAAAACTGCACGAAACAGAAGTGGTGGTTGTGGCTTAGTGGAAATAGGTCTGGGTGAGCATTCGGGAAGCCTTTCCTCAAGCCCTGACTAGCTGCTTGTTGGTTAGTATTGGGCAACCCCATGTCACCACGCTAGGGTACTGAAACTCTTCTTCACAGCAGTGGCGCAATACCTACCTTGTCTTGAGTCATACATTCCACCAGGAAATATTTATCAACTTGAACCTATCTTGTCCCTGCAAAAGCCTTGTAGGTGGGTACAATTTTGGGTACCACAGCTAGCTAGGTGTCTGACCCCAAGTCTATTTGACATTTTTTTAAAATTAATTTGTCTATATCTTATTTATGTGTGTGTAAATATATATATACTCCTGAGAGCATGTGCCTGTAGAGGCTAGATATCAGATTTGGTAAAGCTGAATTATAGGCAGCTCTGAGCCATCTGATGTGGGTGCTGGGAACTGAGCTCAGGTCTTCTGGAAAAGCAGTACCCAGTCATGCTCTTAACCATGGAGCCATCTCCTTACACCCCTACTCACATTCATAAATCATGATCTCAGAAAACAAGGTCTTCCCAGTATTTTCCAGTTAGGAAATGTGAACCCATTAATATTACTCCATATGTGTACATAAACGAAGGGAGAACAGCAGCTATGTATACTTGGCTACAGTTGTGGCTATGCAGATGTCTGTGCCTGTGTTTCCATACTTTTTATGACTATTAGCATATTATTCTTTTATTGTTATCTTTATGAAAATAAAAAATAGGTTCAGGAGTGGTGCTTGCTTCCTCAAATGCTGGGAGCCTGACATTCTGGCATGTGTAAATATATAGAATTTATAGAAAAAGAGCATCTATATATATTAAACTGAGCACCCTAGAGTCCTTGTAGCATCATCATAAACTCATAATTTTCCTCTCTTTTGTGTTGACTACTGCTAACTTGTACTCTGTTTTGTAACACGGGTAGTATTGGAGAGTAGTCAAGCTGAATTTAAAATTATACTTTGCTGCAACTATTGGTACATGCTTTTATTTTTTTATTTTTTATTTTTTATGTTTAAAAATATTTTTATTACTAAACATAGTATCTGCACAGCCTTATTTAGCATAACAAAGAATCTGAGCAATATTTATTGAACACTAGTCAACTGGTTACTGTGCTAACAGCTTTACAGATATCTTTTTTCCCCCTTTTGTGTATGTGTTTTTAAAAAATTTAATTAATTTATTCAGATTACAACTCAATTGTTACCCCATCACTTGTATCCTCCCATTCCTCCCTCCTTCCTGATATCACCTGCTACTCTGATGTACCCAACGGGGAAGACATTCTCCACAGTTATGTAGAGAGTGGGGACTGAGTCTGACATGAACTCTGGTGCCCCATATTTGACCACCTCCCCTTGGTGGGGAGACCTGATGGCACTCAAAGAAAGAATAAGCGGGCTACCAAGATGAGACTTGATAGCCTATGACCATATAGTGGGGGAGGAGGTCCCCCTCGGTCTTAGACCTAGGGGAGGTGCATGCTTTTAATCCCAGCACTCTGGAGGCAGGGCCAAACAAATCCTAAGCCATCCTGGTCTACATAGCAAATTCCAGACCAACCAGGGCTATGTGGAGTGAGACTACCTGGAAGAAAAAGAGCCACAAAGTTTTCTAATGCAGTTTATTGCTAACCAAGAAAGATTTGCATTGTCATATTTTGAATACAGAAGATCTAAACCTTTCTTCCTAACCTATTAGCGTCTGGTGTGACTGTGTCTTTTGAAACTCAGGAATGTACAGCTTTTATTGAAAATAGAAGATTCAGAATGTTGAGGTAGCTGTGACATCCACCTTTCCCTGCTGCGTCCTCGGTGTTGCTGAGGTTGGCTACCCAGATCTCCGGAAGACTCCATGGGACTGTATTACATGGATAATATTCCTCTCTTTTATTGAGACTCAGCTAGAGTTTCCCACCAATGTGAAGTAAGAATAATTGGCTTTAAACCTAAGTGCTTACCAACTTTGATACATTGATACAAATTAAATACATCTAGTAATTTATTGTGTGGTCATTTGTGTGATCTCTGGCGGAGAGCAGGCTCCTCCACTCTTGCCATGCCTTGAGGACCAGCAGTCTGGACAGCTCTGTCCTTGGAGCTAACCCAGCCCCTGGTTCCTGTCCTCCTGACGTTCACAACAACGTCCCAGGTCACATCTGCTCTTTTTCTCTCCTACCAATTCGACTCAGAATAAATGCCTTGGAATTCTAATCTCAGCCACCAATCTTTCCTGGTCTTTATCTGATGATAACAGGACTTTACTCAAGGCCTGTTCTGTTTACCACAAAAGTAAGAGCCTGCCAATAAATCCCAAATGGGAGCTATTGTTTCATCTTATCTCTTCCAGAATATATAAATTGAAAGATCAGGGTCACTTATTTTCCTATTGCTGATAGAGTGCCAGGCAGCTGATATTAATAGATAACAAAGGAATGTCTGCATGATTATTTCGTGCACACATTCTTGGCAATACCTCACGTAATTTCCCTGGTTGGATGTCCCTACCTAAAGCAAGGAACTTAGGTTAATTTCTGCTAACATTTAATATTGCCAAATTGGGGCTGTGATCTCTATTTTATTCACAGCTCAAAGATAAATAGCACCAATGAGCCTGGGTATGTTGAATCAGGTATGGGGAAAGCCAGGCCTGTGATGGCCAAGCATATGTTTTCAGCTTAAATCACTATGCTTAGGAGATCAATAAAACAAAATCAGTAAAAACAGAAACAAAAACACCCACCTCTAACCTGTAAGCCCCACTTGCTCAAGGACAGATAACTTTCTAGAATGTTGGAAGTTGCTGTTCATATAAGATAAGCCACGTGGCTTTGCTTCTGTAAACAAGCTTGGTTGTTCCAACTGCACAGGATGCATGCTTGATCACATGTTGGCAGTATGTCAGAGTGTATGTTTGCCCCTGTTTGGAGGAAGATGGGCCTTTTGCGGGTTTTGCCTTTATAAGTCCTTGACCTGATGCAATTCAGGGCCATATTTTGAGCATAAGTCTCAGCTATGGACTTGGCCAGTATTTAATAAAGTATCTTATTTACTAAGATTAATTCATGGTCTGACTGGTGAGTCTTTGAATGACCCCAGACCTACAGCAATCTAAACCTCCACAGGGCAGTGGTGGTGCGCGCCTTTAATTCTCACACCCCCCCCTGTCCTGGCCCCCCCCTCCCCCGGGAAGCAGAGACAGGCAGATCTCTGCGAGTTCAAGGCCAGTCTTGTCTACAGAACTGAGCTCCAGGACAGCCAGGGCTACACAGAGAAACCTTGTCTCAAAAAAAAACACACACACACACACACACACACACACAAACAAAACAAAACAAAACAACAACAACAACAACAACAAAAACCAGAAAACAAAAACAAAAGCAAAAAACCCAACCGATCATCAAACAAACAAAAACAAAGCAAAACCAGTCTAAGCCTCTAGAAACTGTTGGTTTCTACAAACATGGCTGGAGAGATGGCTCAGAGGTTAAGAGCACTGTCTATTCTTCCATAGGTCCTGAGTTCAATTCCTAGCAGCCACATGATGGCTCACAACCATCTATAAGGTGATCTGATGGCTCCCTTCTAGCATGCAGGTGTACATGCAAATAGAGCACTCATACACAAAATAAATAATCTTTAAAAAATTATATATATATAAAAGGAGTTCACATGCCTTGTCTCCTCCACAGCTGAGCACGTTACTTGCAGGGAAGTTAGGATAGAGTTTACCTGAGAGGGGTCCCTGGAGCACAATCTGTAAGGCATGGATTCAAGGCTTCTCCTGAGTTGAGAGGTGTCCTGGCTTCCACATCTGGTGAGCTGAACCAGGTGCTGCTTGCTTCCAGACAGGAAGAAAACCCTCAAGGTCAGAGGTCTCATTCCTCTTTTAGGATCATCTTAGAGACCTCAGGATGAGGCCCGTGCACTAGGCAAGGCTCCCAGTCTCAGTGGCAGAAACAAGTTTTCCACTGGGTGTTGCCATAAGCTCTTTTAGAATGAAATTGTCAGTGGAAACTCTTGATTCCAAAGGCCTGTGATGATACCAAACTGTCACAGGCCCTCGGTTAAGCTGCTATGCTAAGCACAACAGAGGGTACAGGCAAGATGCCTGAAACCAGCCAGAAGCAGGTCTGGTGAGACACAGGCCCGGCAAGCCTAATGCCAGGTCTTGAGGATGCTTTGCTGGAGACCAGCACCCATTTCCCAGCACATGGCGGACTGACCATGTGGTCCAGAAGCTTGTGGTGGTTGGGCAGGTAGCTGCTTGATTGGCACTGGAGTTCCATCATTCAATAGCTATTCTCAAGGGAGGAGGGAGAGGCCTCCATTCCCAAGAACAATGGAGTCTCAGAAGGTCATGACGGAGGAATGGTGCAAGCAGGAGAGAGAGTTTATTTTGTGAATGAGAGACATTTCTAGAACTTGGGCAGTGGGCGGGGTTTCAAGGGTGAATGCATTTGATTGGATGGGGCTAGAGGTGCTAGGGATACTTGATTTCCATGCAGTGGTACAGCACCTCATTTACATGGGGTAGCATGGGAGAGCTATCACAGGAAGGAGAATGATTCTGTGGTTGGAGAATGAACTTCCAGGTATGATCAAAGGTCATTTGCTGAAAGCTAAGATCCCCTTAGCATACAGTGGGAATACCTCTAGCATACAGTGGGAATACCTCTAGCATACGGTGGGAATACCTTTAGGAATCCCCAGGTGCTTGCTGAATAGGTTCTTTCAGGAAAGGGTCAGGCCTGTCACCTTCCCTGAGGGTTATGTGATGATCCTTCAGGGATATGGAGGTCCCCAGATTAGGCAAAGAGAGAACCCCTGAGAAAGGGAGTTCTGTCATAGTAGATCAAGCTCCATTAGCTATCCAGAAATGCAGAGTCTCACACCTATGGGGAGTGGATGTGCTATGAAATGCTGAAACTTTGATCTATGCTTCAACCTTTCTATTTAAAGCCTCTCTTCTTGTTTCCCACTTCTCCTTTCATGCCAGCCTGTACACTGCTGGTCAGATGACCTGTGTTCCAAAAAAGTCACATAAATTCCTGGTGCTATTAGGGATAGCCAGTGGAGAAGACACTTCTAGCCTAGTTCTAGCTTGCTTTCTGTATGTCCTGTGATGGGAGCAAGTTGTGTCTTCAGCACTAGGGTTTTCCCCTGCTGTTCAATCAGTAGCAGTGGCAATTTGTGCATTGTTTTTGAAGCTTTAGGGGTCTCCCTAACTCAAAGCCTATGGGAAAGTGTCCCCCTCCTGGTCTGGGACTTGTATTTGATAACTCATGACTTCTGGGAGCAGCTTCATGAACTCATGAAAGGTGCTTACTTTTAATTAATTAATTTTTATTTAATTAATTAATTTATTTTGGTTTTTCAAGATGTGGTTTCTCTATGTAGCCTTGGCTGTCCTGGGCTTGTTGTGTAGACCAGGCTAGCTTTGCACTCATAAAGTTCTACCTGCCTCTGCCTCCTGAGTGCTGGGATTAAAGGCATGCACTACCACACCCAGCTTGGGTGCTTACGTTTAAACTTTAACTTAATTTTTTAAAAAATAGCTTACCAAGTTTCCTCATGGCTTTTTCATTTATCATTACTTTTGGTTGACCTTCCCCTGCCTTTTCTAGTAGCCTTGACTCTCCCCTCTACATCTCCAAATGTATGATATGAGACTGGAAGGAAGAAACATTTTTAATTGTTATCTGGACTAAATAGTAGTAGCCCACAACGAATTCAAAGGTCAACAAGTTTTATTGAGTGCCTATCATGTGTGTTATTTTATGAGGTATTATAAGAAATGTAATTTTTAAAAATACCTTAAACAAGAACAGGGGACATACATTGTACATATGTGTCCATGTATATGTATGTGCATGTATATAAGCATACATGCACACATATGTGGAAAAGGAAACCCAGAAGAACATAGGGTGTTTTGAATAAAGGAGAGTCTTGAGTTCTAATCTAAATGTGGTTTTGAAGATTATGGTTATTTTTAGCCAAATGCAGCTAAATTAGTTTGGGTTTTCCTATGAAAAGCCAGAAATGTACATTTTAATTACATGTAAGTGTAAATTCTGTAGAAGAACCTTTCACTCCCATGTCACATGGGGCCCTCACTGAGTGAAACACAAGAGGGAAAACAGCAGGGACTGCTTGAGTTCAGTGTACAGTGAGACCCAAGCACATTTTAATATTTTATGGTCATAAAAGGGGGTATCAATGAGCTGGGCATGGTGGCACACACCTTTAATCCAAGCACTCGGGAGGCAGAGGCAGGTGAATCTCTGAGTTCAAAGCCAGCCTGGTCTACAAAGAGAGTCCAGGATAGCCAAAACTAACACAGAGAGACCTTGTCTCAAAAAAAAAAAGGGGGGGGGCAGGTATCAAAACTATTAAACTAGCTAGCCTAGAGGCTATTTTACAATGAACAAAACCAAGGCTCAGAATTCTCTGGAAATGTTTTTTGTTGGGCTATAGGGGGACAAAAGACAGAATCAAGGAAGAGGGAGAGGGAAAAAAAAAAGGAGAGGGACGCCAGGGATCTAAAGAAGAGACCACTTCATACAGGCCTTTTGTCATGTGTTTGGTAATTTCATTCACATACAGTGTTTGCTCCACAGATATTTTTGGAAGGTAGATATTATATTAACATAAGAAATGAGCCGGTGCCCCATGAATCAGTAGACCAACACCAGCTCTGGTGATATGACCAGTGCTTCGCTTTCTCCTCACGGAAAAGGAGTCCTCCATTTGGTAGTTAAAGCATTCTGAATAAAGTCCACGTGGGACTGGAGCAGGGTGGCACACCTCCAGCGGCTCACCACGGTTCAGCTTGTCTTTACCACAAAGCTGCTGACCAAGCTGAGCCATGACCGTAGCGTTCCTCATGGAAGTAAAGTGTCAGGGTGGAAATCAGATCAGGGGACTGTAAAGTACGGCTTACTGCTTCCACCCCTCAGAAAGAAGAGCTAAACCGTGGGATGTGGCCTTTGTTTCCATCCATCCTAAAGAGATGCTCCCCTTTTCACACTCAGAAGGCAAGCCACACATGCGTGCATTTCATTTGCCCCGAAGCTCAAGCTGAGCAGATCACTCCGGAGACAAGCAAGCTAAGAGGACATAGTGTTCCTCTGCCTAACCTGGAGCGTGGGACAGCAGAGAGCTTCTGTGTGCAGCTCTCCATCACCCACCTTAGACAACCGAGAGCTCCCTTAGCTTAATTCACCAAGACCTCCGTTCAGATATGTTTCCGCTTTGTTTGCTTAGTGCGTCTTGGCTTCCACATTTGACTGAGTACTTAAAGCTGCCCTTAAATACCCTTAAAAAGGCGATGCCTCACCTGTTTGCATTTAGGTCTTGGGATGGCTTTAAAATGAAACGGCTGTTCTGTGTTCACAATGTCCAACTCTGGCTTTCCCCTCACTTGCTCTGGCCTTCTCCTTTCTCTGTTATCTTCCATGGAGCATCCCTCAGGAGCATCCCTCTTTCCCAAGCAGCTGCCGAACCGCATACTACTATAGTTCAGCAAATGTTGCTTATTTAGAATCCATTTAGTAATTTCTCACAGGTTAGAACGATTGCCCTTTTCGGGTCTGGGAGATGGTGGGGGGGGGGTCAAAAATGTAAAGTTCATTTGTGTATTCTGCCTCAAGACAGACATTTAAAAACACCCAACATGTGGTGCCTGCCCTCAGAAATTTTGCAATCCTGCGCTGGATGGGGGGTAGGCAAGTAAATTAACAGTTACTTGAGGTTATAATAAGAATCACAACGAGCTAGAGACGGTTCCGCAGTCCAGGGTGAGACCATGTGACTCCCTTCCACAGGACTGCAGCTCACTTCCCAGGTCTTATTACTACCTGCCATGCCCGGTCCAGGGAATCCAATGCTCTCTTTGGCCTCAGAAGGCACCTACCCACACATACATGACATGTGCATATATGTATATACATATATATAATAAATAAAAATAAATAATAAAGAGAAGAAACATTGAAAAAAAAAGAGGGTAGATGTAGGTAAAGATGTCCTATAGCGGTGATGTGGTGGTGGGAATAGAGTCTATAAGTGTTTAATGTGGTTTCCTTTGTTTTGCTAAGGACTTGGCCATAAGCAACTTCTTAATGCAAAGGTCAGATAGCAACATCGTGACTGTTCTAACTCCAGGCACTTGGGAGGAAGAAGAGGGAAGGAGGAAGTAGGGAGGAGAAGCTTCAGGCTGTTTGACCTGAGTGAGTGAGTAAGGACGCAGGCCTGGTCTGCTTGCCTCTTCTGACCCTTATCTGGGGCCTGTGAAAAGGCGGTGAAACTGCCTGCCTCCGGCCATCAGAAGTGAGGCAAGAGGGTAAGCGTGTAGTCCGGCACGTCCACACAGAGAAAAGTCCTGAGTCTGTCCCTACAGCGTTGTCCTTTTCTCTAGCGCAGAGCCTAATTCTGAAGGATGCCATCTGGGGCCTGGAAAGATGGCTGCCACATGCGTGGGTTGCTCATCCTCCTCCACCTCCAGGGCCCACACAAGAAGCTGGGCACTTGCTCTCCTAGTCCTAAGGAGCCAGTTTAGCTGACACTATAAGCTTCAAGTTAAGAGAGAAATTCTGCCCTGTGCAAATTAAGGTGGAGGGGCAAATGAGGAAGACACCGGAAGTTACCTCTGCCCTCCAAAGACGGTCTCTACAAATGCACTCACCATATTTTGAAATTTCACATTGGCATGAGTAACTGCTTTTTCAGGTCAGGTCCCTCCTTGTTGGCGTTCTACCTCCATGCAGACAAGGGGTGCTGACACCACTGTACCCTGAATAGCCACACTGGACTATTATCCCTGCTGTAAGGACGTGCTTTTAGTGCTGCGATTCATTTATGCGTTTTCCTCTTCTCTGTAAGGTTTCCCTTTGAAAGTGTGTTAGCGCCACTGACTCTGCCTGCACGTGTTGTGTGAGTTTGTGAGATTATGATGACATTCTTAGTCAAATGTCCTTTACTCAGGGAAGAGGTGGCCTTCCTTTTGCACAGCTGCAGCAGTGAAAGATACAAATCAATCTTGCTAACTCTTGGCTTTTTTTTTTTTAATTATTTATTCACTTTACAACCTGGTCATAGCATCATCCCACCTCACCTCCCAGTCTCACCCTCCCTCCCTCTCCCCCTAAGTCTTAGCCCTTAAGGTGACTTCATGAGAGGAATTGTTCCTGTTCTGACTGGGTCATTGAAACGCATTGCTACAGCCGACTGCAGTCCTAAAGCTGGTGCACACAATGTCCAGCTGGGAGAGTTGGGATCTTAAATGTCCTTTAAAGGCGTGTGTTGGAGGTGTGAACCCCAGCCTGTGATACTACTGAGGTGTGATGAGAGTGAGGGCGTGGCAGGAAGTTACGTCACCTCACCAGAGACACGTGCATTTGAAATGGGGACAGTGGGCTTTTCCCGTTCCTCTGATTTGCTTCCCGGCTGCCTTGAACTGAGGTGCATTGCTCCAGTTGCTCCATCGCACACCTCTGCTGTGTTGTGCCATAGCCCAGAGCTGCAGACACGCACTCTCTCAAACTGAAATCGGGAACCAAACAATGAACTTCCTCTTCCTCCCTCTTCTATCCACATCCTCTCCTCCTCCTCCATCCTCCCTCTCCCTTCTTCCCTCCTCCCTCTTTCCACCTTCTCTTCTTCTGAGTTTAAATACACTTTAATTTTAGACACTGTAAATGATATATATATATTTTTAACACTGCACAGGGGCTGGAGGGATGGTTCAGTGGTCAGAGTGTTTGTTGTACAAACTTGAGGACCTGAGATCCCATCCCAGCACCCATGTGAAAATCCAAGTGTGGCACCCTCTTCCTATAAGCCCAGTTGCTTTGGAGGTGGAGACAGTAAGATGGCTGGGACTTGCTGGCTGCCAGCCTAGTCCTTGCTTCAGTGAGAGACCTTGTATCAAGGCAGTGCTAGAGCAGGATGCCCTGTGGTTTTTGAGTGCACAAGCATACACCTGTGCATGTACACACCACACTCACAATCCTGCATAAACACACACATAAAAGCGAATGACAACAAGGAGTTCTCTGCTTCAATGAATCCCAGTTGAAATAAAGGAGCTCATGGTGACATTGGCATCAGTATCCCTCCTGGTGTGCGGATGGTCTGTGACTGACAAGCAGCATCCAGTTATGGTGACAGTTGACAGATGCAAAGTCGTTTGCTCAGTTTGTTAACATGTTTCCACTTCTCAACTGTCCTCAAAGAAAATCATTCTTTGAGTCACACAATCATCTCAGTCGTCTAGAAGAGAGTGCAGGCCATCTGCCTCCCAGTTCTCACTGGTGAGTTAGTGACATCAACATGAAGGAGCTTCTTCATCCGCTCTGCAGCCCCCATCCGAGAGGGCTTAACTCCCTCTGGCTTCGGTTCTTTGCATTTCCTCTATGTGATTTAATGTAGTGTAACCACTCAGGTGCTTTCTGTGGGTCTCCTTAGTTAAACTGGTTTCCGGTAAGGGATGACTCCTGACAGTATCAACATGGCTACTTACTGTGCATCTGGTCCTGTCACCCTTGGCCCTCAGCAGACACATTTCCACCAGTGACTGAGTCATCCCTGCTAGCCTTGTCCTGATGACCATCTCACCCTCCACCTCCAGGCACAGCCTGTGAACTGGATCTTGGAGATAGTCGGGAACAGCTCATTGAGACTGATGCAGCAGCTGAGGCCTGGGTAGATAACCCGACAGCAGCTGGAAGGAGATCTGGAGCCGCGCTCAAAAGCTGAGTTACTTTTCCTAGTCAACAGAAAACTGATGAGTGTACCAACCATAGAGCTCTATTTCCTTCATGCTTCTAACTTTTTAACCTTATTTTTTTTTTTAAATAAATGTCACTTATCTGCTCATCCATGGACACCAGTGTGACTTGGAATAGCTGAAGGTTTATGCATGAGAAAATATATGTTTGTTCTTACTGCTTATTTTATTGCAGAAATTAGCTTGTAAAGTATATTGTGATGTTTTCATATTGACTATCTAAAACAAAATTTTAAAACATGATCTTTAATTTACAATGATTTTCTTTCTTTCTTTCTTTTTTTTTTTTTTTTTTTTTGAGACAAGGTCTCTGTGTAGCCTTGGGTGTGCTGGACTCACTTTGTAGACCAGGCTGGCCTTGACCTCACAGGGACACACCAGCCTCTGCCTCCCAAGTGCTGGTATTAAAGGTGTGCACCACCACACCCGGTTCTTTTTTTTTTTGGTTTTTTGAGACAAGGTTTCTCTGTGTAGTCTTGACTATCCTGGACTCGCTTTGTAGACCAGGCTGGCCTTGAACTCACAGCGATCTGCCTGCCTCTGCCTCTCAAGTATTGGGATTAAAGGCATGTGCCACCGCAGCCGGCTTATAATGACTTTCTTTATGATACAGCTTAAAATAAGATTTAAAAGGAATTGAAAACCACTTTTCAGCATAGTGAGTTTTTGTTTGTTTGTTTGTTTTGTTTTGCTTTGCTTCTCAGATTTAAACATGGGGATTTTGATTTTCTGGGATTTCAATATTGAGGATTTGCTATTTGGGGCTGTGTACTTTGAAGTTAAGGCCCAAACTTTCTTGATTTTTATAGGACCTGGAAGTTGATGAGCTTGATTGCGGGTATGCTGGAGTAGAAGCAGGGTGCCCCGTGCGAAAAGTTGTACAACTCAAGCTGGGCTCAAGCTGGGTTCCACTGGGAAGTGTAGTTAATACCTAAAAGGGCCTAGAATCCTAGGTTTGTCTACCAGAAGCCAAGTGGCCAGTGTCAACTCCACATAAATGCCACTGGAGATGGTAGCACTCAAATGCTGAGATTCTTTCTCTCTAGGCTTGAGAGTCGCCAGACTGTGAGAGACTGACTCTTTCTTCCTTCTTCTCTGTACTTTCTACCAGTGTATGTTCCACAGATAAGTGGAGCAAAGTTATCTGACAGATTTGCATTTCCAGCCAATCTCAAAGAATTAACATCATTTACAGGGCCAGCTTCAATGCTGCATCCAACAGAACACCTAGGAGGGGACATGCCATTCAAAGGCACAGGATAAAATACACATTTTCTCTATATAACAAATTTTACTATAAATACACACCACGTGCGCGCGCGCGCGCGCGCGCGCGCACACACACACACACCACATACACCACATACCACATACACCACACACACACACACAGACACACACACACCACATACACCACACAGAGAATTCTTAGGCATGAGTTGTGTAAAGTTGTTTATGCCAGGCTTGGAGAGATGGCTCAGAGGTTAAGAGCAGTGACTGCTTTCCAGAGGTCCTGAGTTCACTTCCCAGCAACCACATGGTGGCTCACAACCATCTCTAATGTGATTTGATGCCCTCTTCTGGCCTGCAGGTGTACATGCAGACAGAGTGCTGTATACATAAAATGAATAAATGAATCGTTAATAAAAAGAATCTTAAAAATAAAAGTTGTTTATGCCAAAGTTCTCTTGTCAAAGTTCGGAAATTCCCCAAGGTTAACCCAGGAAAAGGGATAATTAAGGATCCCAAAAGGAAATTTCATGGGTATACATAGACCCAGGAAAAAGAGAGACAGGTTCAGCAGAAGTAGAATGGAAAATTCAACACCCAAATTTACACTCATCACCTTTCTATGGCCACAGATTCTCCCTCTTGCCTGGTTCTCTTTGATTATGAGGCCCATAAGACACAGAATTGTGAGGGCCATTCGTTCAATGTCTTCCATCTGTTAGCAACTTTGTTCTCTTCTTTTTGCTGTTGTTAAATTCACATTACACAACCATAGTAAAAACAGATACTAGATCCAAAGGCAAAATATGTAACTATACAACTTCTAGAGAAAGCAGTCAAAGACAATCTTGAAACTTTGCATAAGGCAAAGAATTCTTGGAAATGGCACCACAGGTCCAACATTTAAAAAAAATGATAAATTGAGACTTCATAAATATAATTTCTTTTCTGCAAATACACTACTAAGAAAATAAAAATACAGGTCATACACTGAAATATAAGCACCACATCTACCTAGAAAGAGGTTTGAGGACAATGGCTACTCACGGTCCTTGTTTTGTCTTGCATTTTATTTGAGAAAAGGTCTCTTGTTGTTATTCCAGGTTTGCTGTCTAATTAGCTTACAGAGATTCTTATTTATTTATTTATTTATTTATTTATTTATTTATTTATTTATTTCTTACAGGGATTCTCACGGCCTCACCTCCCATCTTACCATAGAAGCACTGTGATTGCAGATATGTTACTATGCTCAAACTTTATGTACTTTCTGGGGATTTGAACTCAGGTCCTCACAATTCTACGGCAACCACTTTTAGCCATCCCCTTCATCCTTTCTCTGGGTTTTGACTTGGGTGGTGACAGTAGGATGGAAAGCTACATGGTTTACAAACAGAAAGCCTTGTCCACAAAATCATTTTATATCATAACATCACTGAACATTACTTGATGGTAAAGTAATTTCCCCAGATCATTAAAAGTATTCTGCTTATTTTTGTGCTTTGGAAACATTCTACAATTGATGTGTCCACAAAGTTTGAAAACCTTGGAGACTTCCTACATAAGGAAGGCAGGCCAAGCATCAGGACAAGGTTCAAGGCATGTAGCCTTAGCAATGTCAGAACTCACATCTACTCAACTGAGACTTGATGGAGAAGCTATTTTGAATATGACACTGGAATGAATAATCTAAATGGCATGCAAATGCAGAGTAGGGCTTCGTCTCCATCAAGGAGCATTACTAATGATGGGGAAAGAGGCAGTCCTAGTTTCTAGTTAATGCTTCCCACAGCCCTGTTCAAAGGCTAATAAAGTTATACACTGTAAGAATTGTAAAACATGCCCCACTGAAAAGAATAAAACCTTGGAGCACCAGAATCTATGCATCTGTGTTGAGCTGTCTCAGGTGGAAGCATTCTATTATTATTTATGGTTTAGAATATTGTTCTTGATTTTTTGTTGTTGTTGTTATAACCAAGTATTTTCATGCAACTGCCGAGCATCTTCAAGGCACTTCAGAATCAGCCTATCTAGCCAATGCAAGCATCAAAGCACAGCAATTAAGCTGAGTGCTGTTAGCTGCTACTTAGAGTAAGCAAGGCCCTCTTTCTGTGATGTGAGAGGTGGTCCAGGCTTCTGTTCATCATGTGCAAATGGGTGAATTGATGTTAGATCAACAAGCATGACTGTCAGTCTGTCTGCCATCCTCCCTCCCTCCCTCCCTTCCTCCCTCCCTCCCTCCCTCCCCCTCTCCCTTCCTCCCTCCCAGAGTGGTACTGACTGGGGAGGGGACATGGAAAGTCAAGGAAGGTAGTAATCTCTTTCCATGAGTCTCTCTGTGGTGAATATTAGGACACCCTGGTCCTTCTGATGAGCAGCTGCTGCAATCATCCTACAGACAAATATAAGGAGATTTGAGGAACCCACTCTCATCAGGCCTAGCAGAACATAAGCGGATCAGGGGAAGATGAAGGGCCAATTCAGGAAAATAAAATAGATTCTTGAGGTGATTCAGGAGAAAAGAAACACTGTGATTGTTTATAAATGAGGGCTAATGGTATCTTTTCATGAGTTGTGATTCTGTAGCATGCATGTTGTGATGAATTACACCAAGGCTCTATTATACTTTCTGACCTATATACAAAGGCAACAAAGTGAAGTAGTTATCTGTATTTCATTGTCAACTAAAGGTTTTTTTTTCCCCCACATCAGAGCACCCCTGCCACCAGTCTGTCTCTCTGTATTTTCCCCTGAAGATTATGGTTACATTGACCAGCTACAAAATGACTAAACAGAGAGATAGGTACTCTAGTTACTTACAAATATCTATAGAAGTTGACAGGGTAGGTTCTAAAAATTCAAATTGAGATTTATTTCCATTAAAAATAGTTGAGAGGAGTTTTCCTATCTCATGTCAAAAGACTGTACGACATCATGGCTGACAGAAGATTTATCTGGAGTCTGACTTAATGCTAACAAACATGCCATTCTTGTGGTCAGCAGAACTAAAATAAATGAGCTTAGCAGAAATTCAAATGGATCTTTGGCATATCATCAATCAATTAAGTTCTGCCTGGCACTCTTAGGTTAATATCAAAGCATACAGTATAACACCATCCATTTTGTTTAGCATAGTGTGCGGTCCCATAAAGCAGTCTATGCAGTTCTCCTGATTCCTCCACATCTAGACTTGAGTGACTTTAACAACAATAAAGCAAAAGCTAAGGAGATGTGATCAAGGGCTGGTCCTGTAGCTTTCTTTTGCCTTAAAACACCCAAATCTAAGTGTAAAGTCCAGAAAGGCAGTAAGAAGGAAGAATGGGACATGTTAAAAAGATGGGTAAACAGTCCGGAAAACTCAAACTGTACTTGAGTTTATGTATGCAGGGGAAGTTGACCTCAGTACAATAAGAGTGAGAAAGAAACGTGTTGAGTGGCCTTGAGGACTCAGACTGGAGTCTGGAAGTTAGGTCTCTCCACTTGTCCATGTGGATGCTTTCTAAGACACACACACACACACACACACACACACACACACACACACACACACACACACACATCACATCAGGGACTGGAGAGATGTCGCAGTGATTACAAGCATTGGATGTTCTTCCAGAGAACCAGGGTTCAGTTCTCAGCACCCACATGATGGTTCACAGCCCTCTGTAACTCCAGTTCTAGAAGAGGACCTAATGTCCTCTCCTGGACTGCATAGGCATCAGGCATGCACATGGTACACAGGCATATATGCAAACGCAACATGCATATAAAAATAATTAAAATTGGGGCTGGAGGGATGGCTCAGAGGTTAAGAGCACTGACTGCTCTTCCAGAGGTCCTGAGTTCAATTCCCAGGAACCACATGGAGGCTCACAACCATACTGGGATTTGATGCCCTCCTCTGACCTGCAGTTATACATGCAGACAGAACACTGTATACGTAATAATAAATAAATATAACTAAAAAAAATTAAAGAAAATTTAAAGAGAGAAGTGTGTTTGCACCCCTAAATGAAATATAAAGATTATAACAAGATATTATAATCAATGTTATGTGAGTGTGGTCTGTCTCTAAAGATCTTACTGTACTTTACTCATCCCCTTGTAGTGACATGACTTGGAGGAAGTACTTCTTGTTTTCCTCCTTGGCACATTTTTGCCCTGTGCTTTGGGACCATTGTGAAATGAAATGAGGTCACCCTGAACACATTGTAATCTGACATCTGTAAAGACTTATAAATGATAATTATGGGGAGGAGTCGTCCAGAAAATATGGATACAGAAGTTAGATAAAGGGGTAATTCATGTTTAGGCTGTATTGAACAGGGTTATGAGGAAAAATTTCTAGGGTCTAAAGGACAAAAGTGTATGGATGAGTTCACACATAAACTTTCTCAACTCCCGCACTTAGTGATTTATATGTACGCATTTCCTGTACCTTATTATTGTTATTTTAAAATGTGTCAACATGGTTATGCTATATGGAGATGATATCTTAGCTATTGCTCTCCACCTTATCATTTGAGACAGTGAGGTCTCTCACTGAACCTTGAGTTCACCAGTTGGCTACATCTTTGGAATCCTCCTATCCTGGCCTCGGATGCTAGGGTTTCAGGAATACACTTCCTCTTCCAGTTTTCTAGGTTCTGTTGGGGATGTGAGCTCAGTCCTCACTGTGTGTGCAACAGGTCCTTCACACACTGAGCTATCCCCATTGCTCCAAAGAAGTAACATCGTTACCCTTTCTTAAATCTGGGTTGATTGCTCAGATAATAGGGTGAATTGAAAATAAAGCTTTATTATTTTGGAAACCAAGTTATAAGTGGCAATCAATTTCTGTTTCATTGGCTAGAACATTTTTACTGTGAGTCCTGAGCCAGTATATATTTTTTAATATTATAAGGTTACCATATATAGGAAACACAGGTGACAAGGAAAAGCTAGAGGTGGATCAGCTGAGTCCCTGAGTCATCTTAGTCTCATCACCCTAGTCCAGTCACCAGGGCAGAAAACTAGACATCTCATGATGACCCAGGCCCTAGCTGTTGAGTAACACTATTCCCTATATCCCCAGGCACCTCCGTCTTATGAGTTTGGGTGTTGAACATTTTGAAGGAGAAAGAAATCGCTTTGCTAAGCTCTGTGCCAGAACATGGTAAAACATCTGCTTTACATCACTAGGTTTTGAAGTGGCTTGTGCTACTAATAATGCCAACAGGATTTTATACCACATTTAAAAACACATAAAAACATGGGTTACCAAATTCAAGAAATATGGGAACCTATGTCAGGCAGGGCAGGATCCTTTTGTTAGAAGTAGGAACACTCAAAAAAGTGTGTGTGTGTGTGTGTGTGTGTGTGTGTGTGGAGAGAGAGAGAGAGAGAGAGAGAGAGAGAGAGAGAGAGAGAGAGAGAGAGAGAGAGAGAATTTATTGGATGAATGTAAAGAGGTTGGAAGGCCATAAGGAAGTACTCATGATCTGGAGGCCTTGGTAGAAGAGACTGCTAAAACTGTGATTCAAGATTCAATCACTTCTTGAAGGTTCTCTGATCATGATTGAATCACTCTGATCAAGCTTTCAAATTTCAAAGCAAGCAGCCCATCAACTCCAGGGCAAGGAGTGGGACCCCGGCCCTCACCCAGCTCAAGACAGGCAGAGTGATTTGTGGTTTGACCATGACCTAGGTGAAACAGGAAGGGGTAGGAGCCCACAGAAGATTGGGGTGTCCTGTTTGCCAAAGGAGAAACGGATACAGGGTAACTAAAGCCCAAATGAGATGGAATGATAGTTCCAATGAGGCCTCTTCTCATGCTCACATGGATTTTATTCTATAGTTATCAAAATGTATGCTCTAAGTAGCATAGGGTTGTAGCGGCTACTCAAAGCTGAACCACATTTTCTGGTCTTTCCTCCTTCGTATTTACATACATTCAAATAGACTTGGTTCAAAAGAGAGGAAGATGGCAGGAAAAGAGCTGGCACTGACAACCTTCAAGAAGGAGCATTGTTAGAAGATAGAGCCTTGGAACAACGTGAGCCACGATGAAACCTATAGGTAGGAAAACATTAAAAAGGGAAAGTACGTTGCACCTGGGACACCAGGATTAACCTTCCCTTTAAAACTCAGAGAAGAGTTTTGTTTTGTTTTGATTTGGTTTTTTAATGATTCTTCAAATCAATCATGGTGGCACACACCTTTAATCTCTCACCTGGGAGGCAGTGGTAACTGGATCTTTGAGTTTGAGGCCAGCCTGGTCTACAAAGGGAGTTCTAGGACAGACAAGGCTATACAGAGAAACCCTGTTTCAAAAACAAGAACAGAACAAAAGGACAGCTTACATTAACAGTAAGGGAGCTGACCTTCACGAACAGGACATGGGGGATATTTGGCTTTTGTATCCTTTAAGGAGGGAGTAAGATGTTCTAGTTCATGTGATTTAGTCTGGGATAGCCTACGAGCCAAGGTCCATGGAGAAGCCAGGCACTGGGCAAGACCCTAAACTGGAGGTTGTACAGTCATGTTAGAGAACGGCTTAGTGACATGAAAGAGTTGCAGGCAGAGGATGCATTGTCCAATCTCCTCCTCAGCTGAGAGTGGGCAGCCGCTTAACTGGTCTATATCAGTCCTGGGTTCTCAGAATGAACAGTTGATCCCTTGTGACAACAGTGGGGCATGGATGCTTCTCAAGCTTAATATATATTTGTTTTTGTTTTTCGAGATAGGGTTTCTCTGTGTAGCCTTGACTGTCCTGGACTTGATTTGTAGATCAGGTTGGCCTTGAACTCTCAGCGATCCTCCTGCCTCTGCCTCTCAAGTGTTGGGATTAAAGGAGTGTGCCACCACCGCCCCACAACTTACCATATATTTTGGTAGCATCAACACACACCCTTCTCTTAATACCTGCTGACTTAACCTGTTTAGTTTGGGTTCAAGAACATACTACCAAATAGACAACTTATCAAAACAAGAAACTGAGCTTTTATAGTTCTAGGAGCTGGAAAGGCCAATATTAATGTGCCAGCGTCAATCAAGGGCCATTTGGCTGCATCATCCAACTGTGGAAAGTGTAAGACAGGATGAGAGGGGAGAAGAATAAGAGCTCACACTCCAAGCCTCAAGCAAGTTTATAATTGAGTTCCAATCATTCCTGAGGGTGGAGCCCTTGTGAGTTAAACTTCTTTATGCCCATCCTTCCCCAATGCTGTTGCACCCAGGAATAAGTTTCCATCACATGAATTTGGGGGGGCACACAGTCAAGCCATAGCAATATGGTCATCCAGCAGGCTACTGTGACTGGGGTAGCTGTCGGTGACAAGCAGCTTCCTCTTCCTCTGAGACCTTCCCTCAGCTCAGGAGAGAGGCTTCCTGCCTCCCCACGGTTGGTGACTAAGAACCATAATTTATTGTCAAAAGATTGGTGTGAGATCCCAAACCAGATGCTGCTCTGACCGAGCCCATCTGCAGCTGTGGTAGCTGACTATGCTCAGGATCCCCAGGCTAACAGATTCCAAGTTAGCAGGAAGTACCAGTGACACACCTCCTGTGATGAAGACACATGAAACCCTTCCCATCCTCAACCGGAGAGACTTTTACCCAGCCCTGCAGCCTGGCCAGAAGCAACCACAGCTTGATTATGAGCAAATATGACGGATTATCCATCAGCCTTAGCATGGAACCTCCTCTGAACTACACATCCCCACTTGACTTCACTCTGCCAAGGGGGCCTAAAGTCCCTCAGAGCCACTTGTCATGCTGTCTGTCTGTCTGTCTCTGGTGTTAACAACTATTCTAATAAATCTGCCTCAGTATTCCTCTGAAGCCCAAACCTGAAGCCTTCCAGTTAGTTTCCTTTGCCCAAGGTAGGATGACTCTCTATGCTGTGTGCAACAGAGCCCTCTGCCTTTGAGTAAGGCCAAAGCCCCTCCTTCTGTCTTTCCCTCTCTGCTTTCTTCCATGGATCCCTTCTTCCATGTCTTTCTTTTTTTTTCTTTCTTTTCTTTTCTTTTTCTTTTTTCTTTTCTTTCTTTCTTTCTTTCTTTTTTTTTTTTTTTTGACAAGGTCTTGTTTTACAACCCAGGCTGACCTTGTTATCTTAGCCTCCTGAGTGCTGACATTACAGTCATGTGCCACTATGCAGGGCTCCTTAACAAAGCACATTTAAAGATTAAGACTATTTATTTATGTAGTTTTACGTATAAGCATGTGCGCCTGAGTGTATGTGTGTGCACCACATCACATGCATGCAGGAACCTGAGGAGGGCAGAGGAGATACCAATTCCCCTCCCTGGAGCTCGTTACAGACATCTGGGAGCCTGGCACATGGGTGTTGGGGACCTAAGTTTGGTTCTCTGAAAGAGCAGTAAGTGCTCTGAAGCACCAAGGCATCTTTTCAAGGCCCAGTATACTTATGGGAATCTGACTTCAGACTCTCTGCTTCTAGGTGACCTGGAACATCAGTGTAGGTCTGTGGCTCTCAAATTTTGATATGCAATGTAAGTGACTTGGAGAGCTGTCTAAAATCATGTCTCTGGACTCCAATCTCAGAATTTCTGAAATAGCAGATTGGGGGTGCCACTTGGCAAATTCGGACACATTCTCATGTGATGCTGGTATATTCACTCAAGGAGATTCAATTGCTGTTCTGGCAGTTACTAATGCAGTATGATTTCAGGGCTGAGAGGTCCTCCTCCAAATCCATCTGTGGCATTCCCCCCCACCCCCCAACTCTCGGGACCTGTAGTTTGTATTTGATTCTTTTTCATTAGGAGGATGAAGATTGAACTTAAGTTCAAATGGTACCCAGAACGCACAAGGGCAGTGCCTTTCCCCTCCTGCATCAGCTCCATTGTAGTGTGGTGTACTTCTTCAGTCTCCCAGTATACCTCTGAGAAAGAAGGCGGGGAAGGCCGGGGAGGTGATGTCTGCTTTCTGTTACTTTAACTAATACCACAGATTGGGGGAGGGGGATTATGAGGAGCAGATGTTTATTCAGTTTATGGTGGTGGAGGCCGGATTACTGCACCCTAGCATGCCAAAAGTATTGTGTGGCAAGATAGAGTGTATTAGCTTGTACTAGATAATTTTTACTAGTACCACCTGTCTTCCTAAAAAGCCACTAATGTCATCATGGTAGCCCCACTCTCATGACTTCATCTAATCCAGGCCACCCTCCAATTGTTAATTTATGAATTTGGGGATTAAGTTAGCAACATAGGAATTTTTGAAGGACATCTTGGAGTCAACAAAAAGTAAAGTCTGGTCAGGGAAACACAGCGAACAAACAAAACAACAGTCACACAAGCATTTAAGACTAACTTTGGTTATAGAATCTGGTCTTCAACGAAAACCTGCAGAGGCAGTGTTGTACAAATAACCAGTTGGAAAGCATGTGAAAGAAGTAATCAGAATTGAATTTGAAAAGCGCTGGCCTGTACATTGGCTGGTTGAACTAAAGAGGTACAGAGCCATCAGCTATTTCTCAGCTTGAGGCAACCGTGCCCTGGGGCCGGCTCCATATGGCACTTGTATTTTGAGAAAACAGATCAACCATATGATTTCACTAGGAAACCAGAGCCCCCATATTGCATTTCAAGATCTGCAGAATTACTGCTGAGAAAACATGCATTATGAACAAAAACAGGATTTGATTCCACTGTTTGTATAAACGACGCTTAGGCAAATCCACGCTAGAGCAATACCAATGTCATGGGCCATGGACACATTTTTTTTTTTTTGATGTTTTCCCTTCTGTGTATTTCATGGTCTTGCTTTTTTACTCCACAAAAAGGTTCAGGCATATGAAAATGCTTAAGTAGCTCCACATTGCAGCCCGTGATGGCTTGGTTTTGATGGATGATGTGGGACTGTGCAGCTCATTGCAAAGTAATGCTTTTAACTTAAGTCAAATCAGTTTTAAGTGAGTATGTTTTACACATTTAGGCTCCAGAGTCAGGGAAAGGCTCCCCGCCCCCACCACCACCCCCCACCCCCCCGCTAGAAAACAGCAGCTTTTAAGACACTCCCGCAGATGGAGGTTTTGTAGGAGATGCTTCTTGACAAGGAGTGTCTTCACTTGCTTTGTCTTTAAATATCTACAAGTTTAGGGCCCACAGGGCTACGGTTGTCCTAATGAAGGAGATAATGATGTGTGAATTATCTATCTTGACAACCCCTTTAATAAAAACAACGGGCCTGTGTCCCCATTATAGCGCCTGGGCTGCTAAATAATGACAAACTAGCTGCTTGTCATAACATAGTACCTTTAAGTAAAGAACCTGTCTTGCCTGTGCACAGCAGCTCTGCAAACTCCTGGTGAACACAGAAAAGAATGGGGCCTATAGATCTTGGGGGAGGCACAGGACACTTCAGTGCCACCCTGCTGGGGTTTGGTGTGCAGGGCCACCCAGGTTTTAGGACAGTGCCCCATCTTGTTGGATTCTGCTTCTTTGGGAAATGGTCCTGACAGCAGAGGGATGGGGGATGGGTGTTGTCACTGCTCAAAATGTGTGTGTGTGTGTGTGTGTGTGTGTGTGTGTGTGTGTGTGTGTGTGTTTATGTGTAGTGGTGTCCATGTTCCCCCACCCCCTCATTTCCCCCATCCCCCACCCCACCCCCACCCCACCCCCTTCTCTCCCCTCTTCCTGGCTGGAGCAAGGAATGTTGGCTTCTCTGGGGATTTCAAAAAACCTGATTGTCTGCTCTGAACAAGGGCTGATGTTTTGAGAGGGGAGAATGCTGGGCCTATGGTAGCCAGCAAAGCAGCCTGGAAGGCAGCTGTGGAGAGAGGCACTGAGGGAGATACTTTGTGGCCACTGACCTGCACAGTTGGTGTGCCTGAAAGCCAGCCTTGTGAGGAGCTGAAAACAAGCCCAGACCTAAACAAAGCCTTTTCTCCCTTTCATTTGGTGGCCACTTTTAAGGAAAAGTACATTCTCTTTCAATCCCTCAATAGGCTCCGGAATGGGACTCACAGGCCAAAGTCCAATCTCTTTATCATTATCGCTGGGTTGAGAAAATCCAAGCTGGCCTTGTTTGGGCAGGGCTAGTGTTCCTTTAAACAGATCAAGGGACTGTTTGTCTAACCCTCACCATCCGAGGTGACAGATAGCACAGCGACGGGAAGAGAATGGCCTGCATTCACAAGCACACACAAACCTTTCCATTTGTCCCTGGGAGGGACCAGCCGGGGCAGCGCTGCTCTTTCAGATGGCTTTGACGTGCAAATTAGGTGCTGGACACTGGGCTTGGTTTCTGAAAAGCTTCCTCCAGCAGGCCTTGCTGGGAAAAGCTGCCTTCTCTGCTGCTGGCTGATTTGGGAAAGCACCTGGGAAAAAGGGCCAGGGTTATCTCAGGAGAGACTCGTGTGTGTGTGTGTGTGTGTGTGTGTGTGTGTGTGTGTGTGTGTGTGTGTGTGTGTGTTTTGAGGTGGAGAAGTGAATGTCATGTAAAATATCAATTATAGAGTGACCAATTATCTTGACTTGCCAGAGACCGAGCGTTCCTGTCTCCCCAAGATGTGGTGGCAAATTACATTACCAAGCAAAAAGTGAGTCACTGTCGAATGTAGCAAGCATGAAATTCATAGCTAATCTGAGACTCTAGAACTGTCTTTCTCAACCTTGTGGGTTGTGACATACCTCCCCCCTGCCATCCCTGGAGGCAGATATCAGATATCCTGCATATCAGATATTTACATTATGTTTTATAACAGTGGCAGCATTACAGCTATGATGTAGCAATGAAGTAATTTTATGGTTGGGGTCTTCACAATACGGAGAACTGTATGAAAGGGCCGCAGCAGTAGGAAGGTTGAGAGCCACTGCAATTGTCCGGTTCTTAGTTCTGCAGTGATCTCCCAATCTTTTCTGAAGGTCGCTATCTTCCAAAACCCATCTTTAGGTTTGCTCTCTATTTTCGGTCCCCATGTTCTGTGCGCGTTGTGATGGCTAATAAATAAAATAAAGCCAGTGTCTGAAGGAGTCCGAGGACAGGTTATCTATCATAATTACTAGTGACCTACTTGGTACGTTGCATATTTCACATTTATTAATGCCCTGACCCCCATTACTAGCCTGAGGAAGTGATGCTTTGCCTGTCTTGCACAGGGTGAAATAAAGAATTGATAGGTTAGATATGATTTTCTTACCTTTATACAAGTAGCGAGTATGGGTTACAAAACACTTGATTTCTCTGACCTCAAATCCCATGCCTTCCTCTGGATCCCACACTGTCTCTTAAAAAGTTATAGGTCCGGTGGAGACATTTATTCAGCCAGATAGTAGATAGATTAAAATGTCATTTACGAGAACTACACAGACCTGTGCATAATTACGATCTAATTAATATGATTGACATAAAATCATTGATATACCAATGACTATAAAGTACAGAGAAGACATTTCCTTATTTAGTGTCCCTTCCCATTCCCTACTCCCTACAACACCCCATAATTGCAGTCATAACTACTGCTGCTTTTGTTTAGCTTTCTGCATCTTTCCTTCTATGTCTCTCTTTTCTTTCTTTCTTTCTTTCTTTTTTTTTTTTTAATGTAGACAGGGTCTCTTGTTGTAGCCTATGCTTATATGAGACCTGTGTGGTTTCGAGCTGATGTGGGTCTCAACTTCAATGTCCCCCTACCTCCAATACACCCAGTTACTATTATTCTTAGCCAACTGGGGTACATCTTAATTTGTAAGATGGTATTCCTGCTCTGACATGTATCAAACCATTTAAGCAGTAAAGGGATTGTGATGGCTTTCTGTTGCTGTAAAACACACTAGCCAATCAGACTTGAAAAGGGAGGTTGATTTTGTCCCAGGTTGCAGACTGTTGTTATTTGGCATGGGCAAAGCAGTGTGTGCTCAGAGAAATATGCAGAGAAGCTATTGGCCTCATAGCTTGTTTGAGAGAAGAGAGAGAAGGAAAGGGAGGAGGATAGACAGACAGACAGACAGAGACAGAGAGACGGAGACAGAGAGAGACAGAGAAACAATAAACAAAATCCCAAATCTCCTTCAAAGGCGTGCCCTCAAACACCAAAACCTTTCCACTAAGGACTCACCCACTGTCCTCCAACAACCTCAGACTGAGGTCTTGCACAACTGTGTCCTTGGGTGATACTCCAGATGCACACGTCTGCCCACCTTAGGGAAACTTTCACTTTGTTTCTACTTCAAATCTTTGAAACTTACTCTTGTGTACTTGTGTTTTATAAAATTGTTTTAACTTTGTTGTAAATCAACAAGATGTTTGAGTCCTTGCCGCATTCTTATCCTGGGAAACAAATTTGTTTTTGAAAATGTTCTAGCTGGGCGTGTGCCTTTAGTCCCAGTACTCGGGAGGCAGAGGCAGGCAGATTGCTATGAGTTCAAGGCCAGCCTGGTCTTACAAAGCAAGTCCAGGACAGCCAAGATAACATAGAGAAACCTTGTCTCAAAAAACCCAAACCCAAACCCAAACCCAAACCCAAACCCAAACCCAAACCAAACAAACAACAAAAACAAGGGGGAGAAGATGAGGGGGGGATCTAATACTGCCAATCTGGTAGTGAAAAATTAAGAACCCATTGTTTGAATTTACTTCCCTTCCTGTGAATACCCAAGTCTCTTGGTATATTATTATTTGGCATCTCCATGCTCTTAGCACATGTGTGCCTAGGGCCAAGACCAATATGCTAAGGCACTGCTTATCAAAGAACTCAAGTGTATGGAACACACAGAGAAGAGCAGCCATCTTGAACTGAGAATTTCACACAGAATACTGCAGGAGATCAGTGCCCACGAGGGAAATACTCTTGTGACAGTTCAAGGCCCACCTTCTAGCAAGGCAGGACTTAAAGTGGTTGGAGAGGAACACCAATCTACCTATAAAACCTTTGACCCAAAATTTATCCTGCCTACAAGAGAAAAAGATAAAGAATGGCCAACCAATGCCTGGTCCAATCTGAGACACACACACACTTCCCACCGTGGGAGAGAGCCAAGTCCTGACACCATTAATAATATTTCGCTATGCTTGCAGACAGGAGCCTAGCATAACTGTCTTCTGAGAGGCCCACCTCAGCAGCTAACCGAATCAGATGCTGAGACTCTCAGCAAAGCATTAGGCAGAGCTCAGGGTGTGTGTGTGTGTGGGGGGGGGTGGGGGCATAGAAGGACCCAGAGGGGACAAGATTGTGACAAGACCAACAGAGTCACCTAACCTAGACCCATGGGGGATTATAGAGATGGAAGCACCAACCAAAGGGCATACATGGACTGGACCTAGGCTGCCTAGACATATAACCAATGGGCAGTTTGATCTTCATGTGGGTCCCCTAGTAAGTTGAGTGGGTGCTGTCTATAACACAGACTCTGATTCTGAGCACATTCCCTTGACAAGGCTGCCTTGCCTCAGTGGATAAGAATGAGCTCAGTCCTGATGTGACTTGATGTGCTGGGGTGGCTTGTTGTCATTGTCAGGGGCTCCCCTTTTCTGAGGAGAAGGGGAGGGGGTAGAGGGAAGAGGGCTGGAGGGAGAGACTGGGAGGAGAGTGGGGACTATGGTGGGTATGGATGTAAAGTGAATATATAAATTTAAAATAATAATTAAAAAAAAGACAGTTCAAGCCTATAGTGATAAAAGAAACTTGGGGGAGGAGTGCTGTTTTGACCTGTTCTCTTCCTTCAGTTGTTGTTAGCTCTGAAGGTAAGGCCCTGGAAAGCTCAAAGGTCACCAGGCCTACTCCTTCTGCCCCACCCCCTCCCACTCCAACCCCCACCCCCACAAACCAGTGTCTGTCTGGATTTTGTCTTGTCAATTCAAAGATTGAAATTTACAGAGCACAGAGAGTATAAATTTTTGGGTAAGTTTGCTGTAGAGTCACAGGTGTGTGGGGGTGGGGTGGGGTGAGGGTGGGGAGTAGAGCTCTTGTGTGTCAGGAAGGGTCCCTAGGAATGGAATAGCATTGAGGTGCTAAACTGGGACTTTAAAAAAAAAAAAAAAAAAAAAAAACCTATGGTGGAAACTGGGGCAATGCCTGGGGAGGTGCATGAACTGGTCGGCCTTATTGGTCTAAGCATGAGGTGTCCAGGTGTCCCGTCTCAGTTCAGCCACGTCCTCACATATAACCTCCAGGCAGTGTCAGAGATAAGAACAAGGAACCAGGACCCAGAACTGTCTTCTGGTGCTCTGGGTCCTAGCCCTATCTCACCAGTCCCTATCTCCTGTCCTTATCAGTAGGTCACGAGAGCACAGAGCAGCTGTTCTCAACCTATGAATCACATGACCCCTTTGGGCGTCGACCAACTTTTTCATAGGGGTCGCATATCAGATATCCTGCATAGCAGATACTGGCATTAGGATTCACAGCAGTAGCAAAATGACAGTAATGAAGTAGTAACAAAAATAATTCTATAGTTGACGGACACCACTATCTGAGGAAGTGTATTAAAGGGGAGCAGGATTAGGAAGGTTTCAAACCTCTGCCATAGAGGAACTAGGCCCTAGATGCAACACAGAAGAAACAAAACTGTGTGGAGATGCAGGATGGGACCCCAGATCTGCTCCTTGGTAGGTCACCGTGTGCAGTTTATTTCAGTCCCAGAACTGTCTCACTTGTCTAATGGGAGCGATGCTTCCTACGTCACTACCAGACTGGGAGAGGGGATGCTGATGTATAAGGAATCGTTCCATATGGGTTTCATTGGTAAGAAAACAAACAAACAAACAAACAAACAAACAACAAACTCATTTCCAATTCAGCACCTAGCTTTCTAAACTCATTCAACTTTGACTTTTTTTTTTCAACCACAGAGAATAGGGACTTCTGATCCCCTTCATTTCCTGCTCCTAAGTGATGTGACCGGTGTTATTGGCATGGCTGGTGGACACGTCCACCGTCCAGGACAGTAATTCCTGTAAGGAGGGAGGAAGAAGTGCTCTGACGGTCACTGAGGGGACCTGATGCCTACGCTGGGATTTGGAGGGAGAGTGTGGGCACAGGTGGCCTGTGTATGTGAGAAGCATGGATACCTTTAGTTCCAGCAGTGGCTCTATAGTCCCACTGAAGACAGAGAGCAAAGTAAGGACTCAGATACCTTAAACAGTGCACTTCGGTCACCCAATGCCCTTGTTCGTTTCCATTGAACTTAGAACACTTTTGCTGAGACGCTGACCAGTCACCTCTTGGGGAAAGTGCCTATTGGTTACGCTTTGTGAAGACACTTCCAAGATATTGGTCTCCAGGAACTTTACTTTTATGCCTTTGGAAGGCAGCCAGCTTAATTGTTACTTGCAAAACTCTTGGTTTCTTTTGTGTCCCTTAAGAGAGCTTGGATGGCTTCGGGCAGTCTCAGCTGCTCTGTTTGCATGTGAGCAGTTTTCCCACCGGGTGTGCTAAAGCTGTCCCTGGAGAACACAGACGTCATGGAGCAGAGTTCCTTCATGCCCATCTTGGCAAGTCAGTTCCTTTGCTGTTCCATGTGCAAAGGCCTGCGTCACACTGGCTGCCAACCCTCATATGCCTATGTGGAGGTGGAGTCTAGCTACTCCATGGTTGTCCCTAATTATAGCAAAGTTCCTTCTTAGGGCATTCCCAAAGAAAGTGCCAGTACTTTTTTTTTTTTTTTAGAAGACCCCAAGCCAAGGCAAACCAGTCAAGTTAGAGGTTAAGTGCTCCATATTTGCCCTAGCTACTTTTCCAATGCTTTCTTCCTACAAGCAGTAGCAGGATTTTAGCAGCCCCAGAAAATGGTGAGGTCAGGTAACTGGTTTCGTTCTTTATCTCGTCCGCATGTTGCTTAATGATGGTGTCCATCCCCACAACAGTCTGCCCGCATCACAGTTATAGCTGATGAATTTATGCCTAGCCCCCATGTGAGCTGAAATGTTTCTGTAACTCCAAGCTCTAAAATACAAGCATTACATCCGTAAACTACAAGAGCTTCCTCTGTAGGTTTTCAGCTTGCTAATTGTGGAGCTTCCTACCTCGCACAGGCCCTGACCCTAATTAGCTTCTGGCACCAGACACACTCTACGTCATATGGCTCCAGCTCTGCTTGCTGACTCTGGGTAAGGCAAAGCTGCTGTCTGCTTGCCCTTTCTCTGGGTACACTTTTGAATGTCCTAAGCACTGGGATGCTCTATGTTCAGGGTGGTGTTGCCTGAGACGAAGAGGAGAGGACTGTGTCTTCAGAGTGACATGGTCTTCTACCTGGGAGGCTTCACAAGAAAGAATCAGACCAAAACAGGAAGGGGGAAAAAAAACAAGAAAAAAGAAAAGAAAAAAAAAGAAAGAAACAAATCCCCTAGGGAAGAAAAACAAAACAAAACAAAACAACAACAATAACAACAACAACAAAACCCACATCTTTCAGTGAATCCAAGGAGGTCTACAGTTGTGCTTATTGGAGCTACAGATATTGTGAGTCTGGCTTGAAGCAATCAATAAATCAAATGTAACATCTAAGGTAATTTCAGAGCATTCCCTGAGAAACCGGCCTTGTTCGGCAGCTCCTCTGTCACTTAAAACAGAGTCCTTTGTCTTTGGGGTTGCTGAGTAGCTATGAAAGCAATTCCAGGGCAAGTGGTCAGATTGAGCAAACTCAATTCCTGTCCTGTAGTGATGAGGTAGGCACAGAACAGTTTTAGATTGGCTTTGAGTAAACTCAGAAGAAGAAGAGCTCCCTGAGAGAGAGAGAGAGAGAGAGAGAGAGAGAGAGAGAGAGAGAGAGAGAGAGAGAGAGAGAGATCCACCTTATTTGAAAATATACAGGAATCAAAGGGAACTGGGCTCTGGCCCGGACACTAGCAAACCATTTCTGTTTCCCATAATGACTTCTTTACATTATTGACTACAATGGGAGTTTTAAGGGCAACTGCAATAACAGTTACTCATGAAAAATTAACAAAGAATTTATGGAAATGTAGGGAAAGTCCCAAAGCAATTAGCTTAGATTTCTCTGGAGTCCGAGGAAAGCCTGGATAATTGCGTGCAGAACCTGTGTAAAGTGGCTATTTTCATTATCGCTGGCTACAGAGAGTCCATTTCCATCACAATGGGATATAATGACGTTAAAGCTAACATGCAGAGATGTTGGGAAAGGTTACAACACGATTTACCAAAATGGTTTGATTTATGTAATGTGGGAGCGACACACTTGAGATGACTGTTACAGGGACTGGAGGGGTTGACCTTGAATGTTCAAAGGCTCCATATGATAAACAAATACACCATAGCATCTGAATTATACAAGCCCGCCACACTGCACAGAGTGTTTGCTTTGTCTCACAATCAGAAGGGAGCTGCACTGGACTGCAAGGTGGGTGCCTACACCATCCTGACTCATCTCTTTTGTTAGGTGGCTACTGTGGTATACGTTTATAGGTGAGTGTAGTGTTTTCTCCCTAAAGTGACTTAGAAACTCTATGCTCCTGGCACCCCAAGGAATGAGACACAACAGAGGATCTGCAGTCTTTTCTACACCTTAGGAGAGATGATACAGAATGGCTTAAATGTTTTTAGGCAATTGAGTCGAAATGGAAAGCACTGCCTTTTAAATATGAAATATGCACCGCACAACAGATATGATATGGGGAGGTCTATTATATGAGGATGATGGGGGAGAAGGGATGGGGGAAAGTGGTGTGTGTGTGTGTGTGTGTGAGAGAGAGAGAGAGAGAGAGAGAGAGAGAGAGAGAGAGAGAGAGAGAGAGAGAGAGAGAGAGAAAGAGAGAGAGAGAGAGAGAGAGAGAGAGAGAGAGAGAGAGAAAGAAAGAGAGAGAAGAAAGAGGTAAGAGAGCAAGAGCGAGAGGTAGGTAGCTTTGTCTGTCCTTTTATATACTCCTGGGCAGGGGCATGACTAGTGGCAGGTAGGCAATGGTATCATAGGTCGCTAGGCAGACTGGGGCAATATGCTAACACAGGCACCTTTTAAAATTCATTCATGCTTACCAGCAGTAGCACAGCCCCTCCCAGGGCCAAAGGAACAGGCTTCTACTGCTGCCTATAAAGATGGGGAAAAGGAGCATGGTTTGTCAAGCTCTTATCAACCCCCAGTCTCAACTACAAGCTCTCTCTGTCTCTCTCTGTCTGTTTCTGTCTGTCTCCTCCCAGCCCACCTGACCCTCAAGACACACACACACACACACACACACACACACACACACACACACACACACACACACGATAGGAAAGAATGAATCCAGCTATCTCTTCCTATCTTTAAAAACCTTACAGTGAAGGCTGTGCCTAGGATTTGAATGATTTTTTGAAAGCATTAAATAGACTCATGCTCTGAAGCCCACAGAATGTTAATAACTTTCGTTAGCTGCAGACTTGAAAGGATCACACAGTCTCAATCTTATTTGGTAAACAGTCTCTGGTTCAGAAGAGAAAAGGAAGAAAGAGATTATTTAAGTATTTCCAACAAAAGCCTCCAGCACAGGTCCTTCTCTAAATGGACACTGCTGCCTGGGGACAAATGTCAACACAGTTCAAGCTTTGTTCAAGGAACTGAAAGGCTCCACCAGTCTGCTGCACAGGGGCACACTTAAGGGCAAGCATTAAGAAAATCAATCTGAAATAACACCACCACGCTCACATTCCAACCTGGCCAATACACTTCCAGCAGATGTGACAATCATATTTTGACAGTTCCGATAGCTGATAACGGATGGTTAAAAAAAAATTCTATTTGACATGGGCCCTGTGTTTACACAATTACAGCCTTGCTGTTTGCCTGAGCCACATTAAGGATGTAAAAGGCAAAGAGAGCAAACAGAAGCCGGTATCTTGATATTACCAATGCAGAGTGAAACAGGAGCCCAGCAGTATGGCCCCTGCTCACTTTTAATTTTCTCTTTCTTTCTTTCTACATTGCACACTGTAACCAAAGGTTGGCAGGGGTGGTGGTGCAAGGGGGGTGCCGGGGTGCTGGGGGGGGGGGAGAGAAGATTCCTGTAGTCCTCCTTCTGAGCTTGCCATCTTTGGCTTGCCTCATCGTCACCTCAAACACATTTTTTTTAAAAGCACACTGTTCACCTGATTAGAGAAAGCAAGGAAGGATGAATAGAAAGCTTTGTCCTAAGTGGAGCTGGCATTTCACTCAAGCGTAGCTTTGACATTCAACACCCTTGTACCTGAAGTTCCTGGCCAGCTCTATTCAAACAGGTCAAATAAAGCTGTTTAAAAGCACTCGTAATATGTTTTGATTTACAGATTTTTCAATTCTGCTGAGCAACACAGAGACATATTTGGTAGTTGCATAAACAAACACATTCAACTGTGCTGTGGAGTAACCTAAAGTGACACATTTATTTAAAAATCTGCCTACGACTTGTCCTCATTGATTAAATGCCCTTAAGAAAGTAAAGCTGATGAAATGAACACCATTAAGATGCAGTGTGCCTCCTCTGCTGCTTTTGATGGTTGACACATTCCCCAGAGTGGGAGATCGGATGGCTGATAAGCTAACGCTGAATTATAAGCACTTTGTGGAATGTCACTGGCAAATAAAAGTCTACTGTTTTGCTTGCAAAGCAACTGTCTGCCTTTAACGGCACAAAAATGGACACGATGCAGAGTGATTTCGTCTCCTGTGCTCAGAATATAAACGAACATGTACTCTGTGTGTACGTTTTCACGGCAGAAATCAGCCCCGAGCCAGAGAGGCTTGTTCCTGGCTGCGGTACCATTGATCACGAAAGTAGAAGGGCCTGCCAAGGACTTTGTCGATGTTGTCAGGGCTCCAGTGAGCACCCGGTGATTTTGCTGTCGCTTGCTGTTTGCTACCTGAGCTTTCACTGGCTTGGAAGGGACAGCAGGGGTTGTGTTGTTGGTGGCACTAGGATATCAGGAGCAGAAAAAGCCAACGTGGTTCTTTTTGGAACTGGAGGCATAAACTGCATTTAAGGTATGGTGCAAAGGGTATCCGAGAGTAGAAGCCATATCTTTCCAGCATTATGACCTCTAGAAATCACTTGAATTTGCTGAGTCTCTAGTTTCTTTAGCTGAAAAATGAGGTTAATGTTTGTTTTTTTTATTGGATTGTGGTGAGGGTGCTGTAAAATAAAGTACACAATGTGCTTTGTCAACTGTCCTATGTGATACAAAAGGTCAGGGGTCAGTGCAGCTGCCTTAAGCAGCCCCAGGGGGCAGTGTTGACTCCCAGGGTGTAGTCAGTGGTCACAGGCAGTGGATCCCCACAATGGCCTCACTGTGGTGTCTGAGTCTCTTGTCTGGTGTCAGGTAGAGTCAGTGTGGTGCCCTCCAATGAAGATAGTACCTGACCCAGACAACAGTATGCGGAACGTCATTTACATTTCAGTGTGGCTGGGAAGGCAGATGTTTAATGATCAGACATTTATCATGCTGTTTAAAATGAAAATATTGGGGGCTGGAGAGATGGCTCAAAGGTTAAGAGCACTGACTGCTCTTCCAGAGGTCCTGAGTTCAATTCCCAGCAACCATATGGTGGCTCACAACCATCTATAATGTGATCTAATGCCCTCTGCTGGCGTGCACGTGTACATGCAGGCAGAACATTGTATGTGTAATAAATAAACAAATCTTTAAAAAAAATGAAAATATTGAAGAGAGTCTCATGTGGCAAAGTCAATTTTAGAATTATCTTTTTTCTTCTTTATGTATACGCGCAGGTGTGTGTGTGTGTGTGTGTGTGTGTGTGTGTGTGTGTGTGTGTGTGTGTGTGTGTGTGAATCTACAAGGCCAGAGGTCAACCTCAACTAGTGTTCCTCATTATCTGAGACTCTCACTGGGACTGGGGCTTGGCTGTTAGGAGAGGTTGGCTGGCCAGGAAGCCTCTGTGATCACATCTTTCTGCAGTTCCCAGCACTGGGTTTACAAACACACACTGCCATACCTGACTTCTTACTTGGATGCTCTTATTGATCTCATGCTCTTAGGCTTGAGAAGCACAGCCGTGTCCCAGACCCCGCAATCATTTTGACTTGAAAGATATTCAAAATACTTTTTAAAAATGTTATTTCTCTTCATGAACAACTGGACTTCTATTTGTTTGTTTGTTTTCAGTCTTAAAAGAAAAGTCTCTCTTGCGCTTATCCTCATGAACAACAACCTTCATTCAAGCTTTCTCCTGGTCCATGCTCACCAAGTTAAAACATTAGTTCTTCCAAATATTGTTCTGATGTCATTCCTTTCAACGTGCTTCTCCTGTGCCCTCATGGGGCTCCACTGCCTCTGCCACCTTCTTTATATCTGAAACTGGACAGTGGAGGGAATGGACCATTCTGTGTTTTTAAATAAAATCCCAAGTGGTTGCTTTTACCAATAAAGACTCAGGAGCCAGATGCTGGGGTAAAAGTCTACTAGCACAGAGAGGCAGAGAAAGAACCCAGCTGACGGTTCTACTCAGCCAACATGGCAGAAGGAAAAATCTGAGAATTCTCCACAATATCTTAAAGACCTTCAAACTGAATGTCCCTCCCTTCTACTTCATGTGTGCCTCTCTATCTGTCCTCCAGACTTCCTCTCACTCTATGGTTTTTTCCTATGTTCACTTCCTGTCAACTGATTGCTTGCTCTGCCTCTTGACCTATGGTTGACTTTATTTAATCCCATTTACAAAAAGCCCTTGGATTAAAGGTGTGTGCTAAGGTTGAGCCACACCATCAGTAGAAACAGGTTTTCCAGTACACACTGTGTTCAACTATCCTGCAACACCATACTGTAAAATGGGCTGGCCCCTGGATTGGGATTAGCTATTTTATAACTTCTGTGCTCTGGATTTATCCCTTAACTTCTCTCGTACTGATAATAATCAAATAATTGTGTTAATAGTACCAACAATGGTGACTTCTAATTCGCATGTGTCCCATGTTCTAGGCAATTTGCAAGACTTGAGTTTGACAGAGTGGGTACGATTAGGACTCTTGAGGTATAAGTTAACTTCCTTGCTCAGGGCCCACACTCAGTGGGTTTGAAAAGCAAGTACACACCCAGCTCTGAGTGGACCCTGGAGCCTAGACTGTAAGCACTTTGCTCACCTCATTGGATTGTGGAGAATATTAAATACTTATCTAACAGAATTAGTTGTTTAAAAATCCCACAAGTAAATAGTACCAAAAAGTTGAAGAGTGCAAAAGAAATAAGCCACTTATCTTCCTTCTTGTTTGTTTGTGTTTTTTGTTTGTTTGTTTTTTAACAGAGTCTCCATATGGAGCTCAGAAGGGCCTCTGACTTGTGATCCTCCTGTCTCCACCTCCTTCTGGGTTTCCAGGTGAGTTACCAGCCCTAGACTCTATTGCTTTTTATGAAAGTATATAACATATGCTATCACTACAGTTGATTTATATTTCCTGATATTTTTTTATCTTATTAATTTTTTTTTTTGTGAAAGTTACTTGAAAAGTGAAAAACTATAAGACTCAAATATGGCTTCCATTTTCCCACCATTGTGGCACAGTGTACACAGACTGGTCCTGACCATGTGATTTCAGAATGTTCTGTGCCGCATGCACTTATGTAGCACACCTGTTAGACCATCTGTGTGCCCTGGGAACCACTGTGTAGTGAACAGTTGTTCCTCTCTGGCCCAGGTGATAGAAACAAGTGTTAGACCCAGCTACGATTTTGGTCCTAAATAATGTCGGTCCTTTTCCTCCTCTGCTCCGAGTACAGAGGGAGGGGGCATCTCTCAGGGTGATGGCTAATCCTGGTTGTCAACACGATTAGGTCTGGAATCAATTAAGAGACATACTTGTAAGGTATTTTCTTTTTTTTAAGAGTGTGTGTGTGTGTGTGTGTGTGTGTGTGTGTGTGTGCATGCCATGTGTGTGTTGGTACTTGAGGGGACCAGAATTGGATATTAGATTGGAGTCACAGTCAGTTGTGAGGTGCCAGGCATGGGTGCTAGGACGTGAACTCAGGTCTTCTAGAAGAGCAGATAGAACCTTTAACTACTGAAAAACTCCTCAAGTCCCTAGTAAGAGTATATTCTAGAAAGATTAACAAAGGGGAAAGACCATTCCCCAGACTGGGCAGCATCTTCCAGACTGATCTAGAATCAAGGTGGGCCAAGGGAAGTATGTCTGCTCTTCGCCTGCCTGTGCTCAGTCTTGCTGGTGAGTGCATCTACTCTGTCCCTGACATTGGTACTTCTACCCTGCACTGACCTGCCAGAAATCTTGCAGGCCTTCACTAATACTGGATTGGAACTACTAAGGCTTGTGGACTGAGTGGATTGTGGATTCTCAGCCTCTTTAGTATGCCCATGGCCATTGCTGGACTCCTTGGTGTGTGTTGTGAAAGCTAATCTGATAAATCCCCTTTAATATATTTTCAGTCAGTTGGTTCTGTTCCTCTAGAGATCCCAGACTAAGACACTCAGTTCTTGTCTTCTTGAAAGAAACAAACAACAAGAAGAAAACATAAGCAGAAGTTTATTTAGAAGAGTAAAGCTATAATTCCTAAGAGAGAGCAGAGTGAGTTGTCTCAAAGAGGACCAACAGCATACTAGGTTCTTTGGGGCAGATTTTTAAGATGTTTCACAAATATTTATGAAGTGGGTAGTATATGCATGAAGTAAGGTGACTCTTCCTCTCCCAAACACAGTGGACTATCCCTTCTTTTTTTGCATATTCTTCACATGTTCTTACAGAAAATCCCACAAACGAAAGGAGGATACAGACCCTTTATTACTTGATGTGTTGGGGAAAATACCCTGGTACCTTAGTTTTTTATATAGCTGGAATAACCTATCTGTGACCTAATGATGTTTAGCCACAGGAGTGTTCTGATCATTGGGAGATAGAGCTTTGGAAACATAGCTGTGACTTCTGTGATTGTTCAGGATCCCAGGGCCTATCTCATGGCTGACTGTCAGTTAAGATAGTCTGCTGCATGGGCTAAGATATTTTGTTATTTTTATAAGTGAGATGGGCCAACTACATGGTTCAGAGAGCCAGGGCTCTTGGTGTCAAGCTGGGTTCAACTTCTGGGACCAATGTGGTGGAAGGAGAAAAACAACTCTAGAAAGAAAGTTGTCCTCTCATTCTATAGATGCATTCTACAAATACACATGTGCACCTTTCCCATGACTAAAAAAAGTAATATGTATATTTTCAAAGTTGAAGTTTTATCATGAGAGCTGAGGCCAATGTTTTGCAACTAGCTGGGGGCAAGGTTTAGCAACTTACTATCAGGGTGTAGCAATAGGAACAGGGATCTATTGCTCACATGATCAGCCATGTATAACGCTGTTTAAAATGAAAATATTGAAGGGAATCCCAAGGGGCAATGAAATACTAGTCAATTTCAGAATTACCATTTTTCTTCTTTACATGTGTATATGTGCAGGTGTGTGTGTGTGTGTGTGTGTGTGTGTGTGTGTGTGTGTGTGTGTGTGTGTGTGTGTTTCCTGGTCTAGCTCCTGGCCAGATTTTTCACCCATCATCTTGATTTTAGTAGAAATTTTTTTAATCGAGAAAGTGATTGGTGGGGAAGTGAAGGGGCAAGAAGAAGAAAGAAAGGACAAAAATCAATGTTGTTGTTATTATTATTTTAGGATGTTGGGGTTAGCAAAATCTAAGGTTGTCCAGTTCATTCACTGGGGTTGTCATTGCTGGTAATGCTAGAACAACGTTGGGCCAGTACGCATAATGAGAAGGTAAAAATTTCATTGAGAGGGTGTGTTACTGTGATAAAATATTTGACCAAAGCAACTTAAGAGGCAGGCAGAATTTACTCTGCTTCACAGTTTGTTGGCAGAATCCTCATACTGGAGAAGTAAGTCACGGTAACAAGAGTGGGAGGCACCTGGTCAATCGACTCTTTAGGGAGGAAGGAGAGAGAAATGAATGCTAGTACTCAGTTTGCTTCCTGATTTTATCGCCGCAGACCACAGAGTGATGTTGTCTGTTCTAGGTGGGAATCCTAGCCTCACCTAAACTTCTCAGGAGCAGTTTCCCCAAATATGCCCAGAACTTTGTCTTCAAGGTGACACTCAGTGCAGTCAGCACTGGAGAGATGCTGGTCTTCAGTCTACCTTCAAATCCCAAAGAAGCAGGTTTACATGCCAGTCAATGAACGCTCCTGCTACAGGATGATGAACTCGCCAGCAAGGGTGAGAGAGAACAGGCAGAAAGGGAAAGCTTCCTTCTTCCAGGTACTTTGATGTGGGCTGCTACCAGGAGGTGTGGCCCAGATTTAGGGTGAGTCTTCCCATCTCAATGATCCTAAAAGAAATATTTCACAGACATGCTCAACTTCTTGGGTCTTAGCTGATTACAGATGTTGTCATGTTGACAACTAAGCCTGGCCATCATAATCTCTTTAATGATTGCTCCAGGTTTCTCCACACTAGCCTTGCATGTAGCTCCAGACTTGTTCACACTTTTTTCTACCACAAACTAAAAATATTATTTGCATTTATTTATTTACTTATTTATTTGTGTGTGTGTGTGTGTGTGTGTGTGTGTGTGTGTGTGTGTGTGTGTGTTGGGTTGGGGTGGGGGTAGATGCATGAGCCACGACATGTCAGAGGATAACTTATGGCAATTAGTTCTCTCCTTTTACTAAAAGTGTCCTAGGTATTGAACTTGGGTCATCAGGGTTGGTGGCAAATGCCCTCATTTACTGGCCAGTTCAGCAGTCCAAACTGTATATTTCAAAAATGGTTTTCTATTCCATCTGTTGTCCTTTCTCACTGGAGAACAATAGTAAGTGGCAACTTTGACAGAGCCCAAATACTATCATCCAATCTCAACATTTCCTACACCAACTGAATTGACCCATTACTTCTGAGTTCAGTCTCACTCAGAGTCTCAGAGCACAGGCTGAATGCAGCCAGATTATTTCTCAGAGAGAAGCAGGAATGGTCTTTAGTTCCATCATGATGGAGCTCTTGCCACACCCTACCCCCACACCCCCACTCCCCCCACCCCTCACCCTCACCCCCACCAGAACATCACCAGCCAGGCATCCACTGACTGCATTTCTCTTGGAATTATGGTCTTCCACATGCCCATCATGAAGTTCCATTCTGTTCTGCCAATGAGCTGCAAATGCTTGTAACACACACTGTCAGGTTTACTATAGCAATAGCCCCCTTTCTTACACCATTTTTCTGTATTGGTTACTTTTCTTGTTTTTGGGACAAAATACCCTATAAAATGTGGTGTAAGGAAGGGAGGGGCCCTAAGAGTATGCTCCGTCACAGCAGAATGTCCTGGGGGACAGGACTGAGAATCATTTGCGCCCATTGCATCTGCAGTCATGATTCGAAAGAAATGAATGATGGGAATCCACTTGTTTTTATCCCTTTTATTCAGTCTGGAATCCCATCCTATGGACTAGTGCCATCTACCTTCAGGGTGGCTCTTCTTCCTCCTTCTCTTAAACATCTATGAAGAGGTTCCTTCAGCTACGGCCAGAATGCTGTCTTCAAGGTGACTCTAAATTGTACAGAAATTTTAATGTAGCATCATGTCTGCTCTGGCATGGGATCATATCCCAAGACCTTCCAGGACTATTTGATCCAGATGGAATGCAGACACACTCTGGAATACAATACGACCGGGCTGGAATACAGACATGGCCGTAGTACACACCTTTAGTCCCAAACATTGAAGGTAAGGTTAGTTTATAGAAGGAAACAGCCATGCTTGAAAGTGAAACCTAATTGAGGGGAGGACAATGTGACATCTCAGAGAAAGATTTGACAGAATGAGTGAGAGATAGGATGTGCCTTACTCTCACAAGAACAGAGGAGGAAAGAGGCTACTTAAGAGCAGCACAGGGAGAGGAGAGTTCTTCTTGTTGTTGTTTGTTTCTTTGATTGTTTTTCTAAGAGTGTTTTTTACTTGGACAGTTTTACAGAGACAGGCTGCCGAGGGAATAAGCTCGACACTGGTGAAGACAAAAAAGGTCCAGAGACTGAGAAGGAGCCAGAGAATTAAAACACATTGCCAGAATTAGTTTGAGGCCAGGCAGAACAACCCAGTCAGAAGAGAAGAGAAGCCAGTTTGAATCAGTCAGCTTGGAGAGGGGTTTGGGCCAGAACAGCTGAGTTGAACCAGGCAGTGGGAGTTCAGAAAGAGCTAGAAAGGCTTGGGAATGGCTCTCATCTCATCCCTTCATCAGAGAAAATAAAAACATTTACACTAAGCCTCATTGAATTGACAATGGGGATTATCGATTAGCTCTCCTGAGTTACTTGTGACATCAAAATCAGGAGAGAGAGAGAGTTTGGGTGGTTGATCAGAATGGAAGCCAGAGAGCAACTTACAACTTAGCTTGGACAGCTGGTGTATGTTGGTGTTTGTAACACATGCTTCGTTGGAACATTGCTTGAATGCTATATCATTCTGATGAGTCCCATGCCTTGCTCCCCTCCCTACCCAGCATCCAGCATATTAAACACTTTGAGCTAGGACTGTCAGGCAGACTAATACACAGGGAGCCCCTGATATCTGCTTTCATTCCCATTTTCTTTTAAGAAGACAAATTCACGGATCTCACTGGAGTGTTTAAAAATAGACAAATAAATGGCCTGGCCCGTGGAGTCTTCAACAGGTACCTGTGGAGGAGGTGGATGAGTTGGGGGACAGGAGACATGAAGAAATGAGGGCAAGTCTGAATTCTGATCAAGCTCTGTTTATTGAAAAATTTCACAGGGTTTTTATAGGCACAGGGGGTGGGGGTGGGGGGCGGGGGGGCCAGAGGCATGGGTATTTGAATAAGCGAGGGTTGCTATGGATACCTAACTGTGAAATGCTCCAGCAGGTGTCTACCTTTATGGCTGCTATAACCACAGAAGGGGAGAAATTCCAGAGAGAGAGAGAAGTTGTAAAAGATCTGGTTAGCCAGGAAAAAGTTCCTGGAACTGCTGCTCGTGGGCAGCTGGCCTTTAATCTGATTTTACCAGTAGTCTTACTGGTTTATAGCCAGAAAGGAGTAGCTCTTACTATGAGCTTGGGGGTCTTAGAATGACCATACCCCACAAATAAAACCAAATCAAACCAAAATAAACAACAACAACAAAAATACTGAACTATAAACAAAGAGAAAAGAGCATATTTTTGCATTATCGTATCAGCAATAGTTTTTTTTTCTTTTTTCTTCTTTTCTTTAACCTTAAGGGAATGGAAAAACAGTTAACTGATTCACCAAATATATACTACTCTGTGTATAACAGAGTGCTGGCCATACAAGGACAGACTATGGACAAGTTAGATTCATACAAGATCTCTGCCCTTAGGCAGCTCATACTGCTGTTAGAAAGACAGACAATGAACAACATAATTCTTGATCACAATTTATGCTAGGACTGACAAAGACAGTAACAAAATGTCATAGAAAAAAAAAAAAAAAGAGCTGGTAGGGGAGATACAGTCTCCTGTACTGTGCTACACAGAGAAGGGGTGATTTGGCAGATGGCTTACTAGTATATCTTTTAAGTCCACAGACAGGTCTCTAGTAGTTCCTTAGTATAATAGTGACCACAAAGCAAGTTACATGGTGCTGATGGAAATTTAAATCTACCATTACTAAGCACTACAGACCACACCTTATTTATTTTCTCACTGTTTCGGAGGCTGAGAAGTCTGATATTCAGGTAGGAGCAGGGCTGATTTCTGGTAAGCGTTCTCTTCTTGGTTTATCGATGTCCATCTGTCTGCTCCTGTGTCTTTACACAGTTTTTCTTAGTGCATGTATGTTGTGTTCTAATTTTCATTTCTTATCAAAGCATCAGTTGTACTACATCAGAGCCTACCCTCCAGGACCTCATTTTATTGGATGTGATCCTTTACGATCGTATTCTCTGATAGTTTCATTTGGAAGCGAAGGGGTTGGGACCTCAGCACAGGATATTTTTGGAGAGTTCTCTGCAGGCTGAACTAAGAGGAAGAGAACATATTACTGTAGATTCTTGTATGGCAGCAACGTGGAAATGTTATCTTCTGGATACCCTGTAATGTGCTGCATCTCACCCTAAAGAGAAAGGCCATCAGATGACGTACATAGGACCTTTATGTATCTTTTCAGAGAGACTGGACATCACTGGGTGGGTTCTAGCCCCTGTGAGCCTCTGGAGACCACTGAACTGGAATGGAGAGTCTATTAAATAAAGCTCTACATCTATTATCTTAAAATTGAGAGCCAGATCTAAATGCAAATTCTGGAAAAGAGCTGCCAGACTAACTGAATTTATATTTAATACAAATCACCAACTTAGATCACTAGGAAAGGAGTATCTACTTTTAACAAAAGTCTATTGCTACATTCATAATTTCACACCACGAGGGAAATAAATGTATTGAAGGCTCTGTGCTCAGCACTCTGCTAAGCGGAAGCTAGAAGCTCCATAATTGATTTATTTTCCCTTTCACCGAACAGATATTTATTAGTTCTTTACTGTGGGTTTCACTTACTGCGTCCATTTTTGAAAACCTGGCTAACGATAATTCAAGCACGGATGGAGTTTATCCAATTTGTTCTGTGTGCTTCCCCGTGTAGAATCCGCCTAGGGGCTACTGTGCTGTGGTACAGGGGTGACAGCACTGGGAAGATCCAGCCAGACACAAGTCTCAAAATATGGCTCACTGAAGATGAATTATTATCCACGAATAAGTTAAGAGGCATATGCTTAGCATCCACCTGAGCAAAGATGATGAAGAAGATGAAGGAGCAGTGGTGAGGAGCTGAGTCAAGGGCTGCAACAAAGGTGGCTCTGCAAAGGGGTACTGCTCCCCCGCAATCATGCAGAACTCTAAAGTCTGAGTGCTTATCTCAGTGGACCTGAACAACTGTGTATAAATCAAGTGAAAGAGGAGATCTTTATTCTAGACACAGTCATACACTGTCACAGAACCTGATGCAGCGGTTACACTATCTTAACCTTTTACTTAGATATCCAACCATCCATTCTTTATTTTTATTGATTCACATCATATACTCCAATCCTACTCATCCCCCTGTCCCACTATATCTGTCCTCCATCCTTGCAACCTTCCCTCCCCCCCAAAAAATAAGAAAAAACAAAACCATCAACAAAACATCTTGCCATGGAAGCTGCAGTGTGTCACACACTATTCACTTCTGTCTAAACAGCTTTACTTGCAAATGATCATTACAACAAATCACTGGTCTGGTTCAAGGCCTCTGGCTTCTGCTACACCATTAATACTGGATCTTCACGAGTACTCCTCTCAGATGTCATGCTGTCGTCCTATGTCATGAAGACCTTATCGCTTGGTTCTGTAGGACTGGCCCTTTCATGCACCGAAGCAGTTCATACATGGGGCACATTTTGGGGTGAGCCAACTCCAAGTCCTGGATTTAGGCCTGGGTGGCAGCCAGATTGGTCAGACCACCAGCTGTCCTGCACCAGTGCCACCAGGGCCAGCTCATCCACTTTGCCCAAGTGAGGAGTAGGGCCATCTCTTCTTCCTGTGGCAGCTAGCCAGGGGCAGGACTGTCTCTCCTATACTTGTACCATCAGGGCCAGCTGTACCACACTGCACAGGTGAGGTGTGAGGCTCACTCCCCCAAGTGCTGCAGCCAGCAGGAGGCAGGGCCAGGTCTCTTGCATCAGTTATGTTTGGTCTTTCCATTCCTAGGGCACCAGAAATTGACCGTATGCATTTTTGATGAATATTTGTTGAGGTGGTGACTAGATCAATTTGGAGTTCTTTGAAAAGCCTTTCCTGAAATAAGTTCTTTGAGAAGTTGTACTAATAATAACCTTTATTTTTTTTCAAAAGTAATAAAATTTACTCTTTGGCAATTTCAGATGTATTTAATTCATTCTGATTACTCTAATCTCTTTCCTACCCTGGCAACCACAACGCCCTCCGTAGAAAGCCCTTTTCTACTTTCATGTCAATGTGTTTTGTAACCCACTAGGATTAACACATTTCACGTTACTAGTGGTGTGAACCTATCCACTGGATTTTGGTGGGCTCACTAGAGGATACACAATGAAAGCCAAAGATTCCTCCTGTTCCAGCCAGTATTCGTCAATAGCCAATACTTCCATAGAAAAGGGTGGGTCTCAGTACCCCCTTCCCTATTGCTGATTGACTATTGATGGCCTTGGTTTTCTGCAGGCCAGTGCAGGCAACTGTGGCTGCTATGAGTTCATGATTACAGTCTATTATGGTTGGTTTTAATGGTAACAAAATAGAATCACCTGAATAGGAAGCCTTTCATGAAGAACTGTGTTGTTAGCATTAAAACTTGAGGGATGGCCTATCCAGATTGTAGGTGGCACTAGTCCACATAATTTGATTTAGCTTATGGCTACTGCTGATGCTGATTCGATGCCTGATATCAGAAACAGCCTTTCCAGGCTTCTGTTGTGGACTTAGGACCACTGAGTATCTAAGAATGTTTCAGGTTTTAGGACTGCTGAGGCACCCAGCCGTGTGGACTGAGCAACTAACAGGTTGTCAACAGTCATATGGGACCACGCCTACTACTGCGACCCAAAGGCTTAAGCACCACTGAGCAAATACTGCTTTTCAGGCTCTCATGTATTGTTTCTATTTTCACATAAGCTGACTTGGTAAATGTTGTGAAAAAATGGGACCATTTTACAGATAAATTCATATATATAACATGTGCATATATATGATAATATGTAATATTAATATATCTCTCTATATACACACATATGATGTTTATATGTCCATTCCATTGGTTATGAGCTTCTAGAGCACCCTGACAAATACATAGTGATGTGTCAGGAAGATAACCCCTCATGGCCTTTCTCACCAGCATCAGGCTTTTATATTCCCTTTGCCCTTGCTTATGTGGGGGCTCCTTGAGCCTTAGAGGGGTGAGTATAAATGTCTTATTTAGGGCCCTGTAGCACTGGCTGCTGTTCACTGTAAAGAGAGACTTCTCCAAGGTTGACATAAATATTTAGAAAACAGTTTAGCAATATTCAGATTTGCAAAACCATAATAACTTTGTCTTAGTATCTTTATACTCCTTAGCCATTTTTTAAAAAACCAAGCTCACAGTACCAGAAACGAATCCTTTCTTGTAGAATGGGCCTCAAATGCAGGGTCGACGGTTACCCCTATAATAGGCATGCCACTGTTACATCAGTGAGCATGTGTTGCCTGGCAGGGTAGTATTTGTAGTTGGCAGTGTTCACAGATATCTTGTAGGGAGGGAGACAGTCACCCTTTTAAATAAGGTTGAGTAGTAAACCAGGCTCTAATATGTTTGGATGCATGTGTGAAAAAATATGATCCATGAGAGGGCTTAAGGAAGGTAACATTTTATATTTTTTTCTTTGAATAGAAAGTTATTAAGTGTATGAGAGAGAGTAAGGGACAATAACAAAAACAAAAATTCTTTTCACTCATAGGATGAACTTAGTGTTTGAAAGAAATTAGCACCTTGGTGATAATTCTCATTTATTTTCTGCTGCTATGATAAAGACATGACCAAAAGCATCTTGGGAAGAAAAGGGCTTATATAGTCTTTCAGCTTGTAGTCCATCAGTGAGGGAAGTCAGGACAGGAACTCAAGGTAGGGACCTGGAGGCGGGAACTAAAGCAGAGACCAGGAAGGAGTGCTGCCTACTGGCTTCCTCTCATGGTTTGTTCATCTTACTTCAATTCAGGACCTGGTCCCCAGGTGGCACCACTTTGGGCCCATCCATATCAATCGTTAATTAAGAATATGACCCACAGGCTTTCCTAGAGACCAATATGGCAGAGGCATTTTCTCAAAGGAAGGTCCCTCTTCTCAGATGAACCTACCTTGTGTTAAGTTGACAAAACCTAGACAGTACAGTGAGATTGACCAACTGTGCCTACATACTCTTTTTCCTTTTCCAGGCCCCTCTCACATGTGGCAGTTTTGTCATGGGACGGGTGATTCCAATATAGAAGCTCAGACCTACAGATTTGGGACCATAAGCACTGTGTGTGTGTGTGTGTGTGTGTGTGTGTGTGTGTGTGTGTGTATGTGTGTATGTTTTTGAACTCATGGAAGGATCTAGTCTGTTGTTCTGGAAAAGGCATGCAAAAAATACAGGATCAGAACCCTTCTTTTCTATTCTACTGCGCTCTGGAGAAACCTAAACACTGGTGCTAAGGCTCTTGCCCTCACCTCCCATGAGCTGGGATTGCAGTTGTGCCAGCACCCCCTTGTCAGAGTCACAATTTTTAAGGCCCAGTATTGAAACCACAGTGGTGCTGAGTGTACGGGTTTGTGTGTTTCTGTTGTATGCGCCGGAAGCTGTGTTGGCTGCACGCCTAGTGACTTCTCCTTGCTTTGAGTGCCTCCTGGTTTCACACGAATCTCCAGGAACAAAGTGAGCCTGTGGTGGTTGCTCTTTGAATTTGCCTCTCTCTGACTTTGGAGTCAAACGCTACTGACCTAAGACTCTTCTCACTCTTAGGAGGATCCAGGCTAGTTAGCATGGCATCTGCTAGACTCAGCTTGGTTTCATTCCTATTATTTGCCTCGCTCTTACAGTTCCCTTTCCTCATGCCTCATCCTGTATTACAGAGCTGCAGCTGTAGCTTGTCCCAGTTGGTGGATATCTAGTCCTTTGTGTTGCCAAAAGCTGCCATGTCAGAGCCTCTTTACTCACAGACAGCCTTTAACACACGTCTCAAGGCCTTTCTTCCCACATGTATTTTTGAGCACCTACTATGCGCCAGGGTTTGTGACTCACGTGAGGCAGAACGGTGGTTGTGGCAGCTTGGGAATCTTGCGAGAAGACTGAAGCAGGCACATCAGAAATTATCCTAGAAGGCAACCAGGGCTGTGGGCTAAAATGGAGCTAACACTATACTATATGCAAAAGCTGGGCGGGAAGAAGGGGGAGCTACCCACTCCTCCAGCTGGGCTTCCGAGTGGAATATAAGCTTCAATTTCTTAACCGTTCCTGAGTGTGCAGTTGGGCAGAAGCGAAACGGAGTCCCTTTCATGTTAAGAATGATGTGGCGGGCACAGTTTATTGTGGAATCCGAGGGAACAATCTGGACAGCTCACACTGCCTTTCTATCACACACTTCCACTTGTACCAGAAAATTATTTAGAAGGCATGTGGCCGAGAAAAAGTACAAGACATTTGGGTATTTCAAATATTTCCCAGGAAGCCATAGTAAAGCGAACTTCTGACGTCACTGTTTGCGGAGGCATTTCCTATGGCAGGAGTACTTGCCACGTCATAGAGTGCCTTGTAAATAATGTGCGCCTTCCTTCCCTTTTCTCTTTACAGATTTGTTTGACATTAATAAAGGTCTTCGAAAATCAAAAGACAACAAAATTGTATTAGAATCAATTCTTTCTATAGATGTTTGCATTCTACACTGTGTGGGAGATGAAATAGGGAAAAAAAAAAGTCAAGCCTATTTGTCTTCTTAATGTATATAGAAAAAATCCCCTGATAGATAAGATTCTTCATGCACTATGCCCATTCTTACAGTACCAAAGTGAGATAATGATGGCAGGGAGGGAGAGAGAGAAAGGGAGAGGAAGGGAGGGAGGGAGGGAGGGAGGGACAGAGAGATACAGAGAGAGAGAGAGAGAGAGAGAGAGAGAGAGAGAGAGAGAGAGAGAGAGAAAGAGAGAGAGAGAGAGATTTTATTTTTATTTTTTCTGATAACAGATATAGTTGTCAGATGCCAGCTGGCTGACATCAAACTCAAAGGGGGGAAGCAGCTCAGGAGTAGGCAGCAGCTTGGTAATTTTTAGTGAGTTATCTGAGCTCAACCAACCCGTGAAGTGCGCTGTAAATGCTCCGTTGACGAGCAGAAGAGTTCCATACATACTAGTAAGCAATATGCAGTTTGCATTAAGTTGTGAAAAGGAGACACTAGGGGACAGAAAGCACATTCAGCTCAATGGGTGATCAAGTGTGGTCGTCTCTGGGATTCGTGGAAACTGCTGCTTTCTTCCTAGCTTTACTGTTGATGCCCTCGCCCTCACTCCTCCCCATCCCCGGGCCCCACCCGACCACACACATTTTTTTTAAAAGACGGGATTAAAAAAAACAACAACAACTTTTTATTGATTCTTTGTGACTTTCACATCATGCCTCCCAGTCCCACTTATCTGACCATGCGTTCGTATCTGCCCTCTACCCATGCAACCTGCTCCCCGAAAGAAAATAGAAAACAATAGCAATAAAAGAAAATTAAAAACAAACCAAAACATCTTGTCATGGAAGCTATAGTGTGTCACAGTGTGTCCCACACTACAGCCTTTTGTCTACAGACCTTTACTTGCAAATGTTCATTGCAGTGGCTATGGTTCGAGGCCTCTGGCTTCTGGTACCCTATCAATACTGTATCTTTGCCGGGACTCCTCTCAGATGTCCCGTGGTTGCCTTGTGTTATGGAGATCCTGTAGCTTTGGATCTACAGGACTGGCCCCTTCACATGTCCCAGCAGTTCATAGATGGGGTAGATGTTGCGGTGGACCAACTCAAAACCCTGGGTCTGGGCCTGGGTGGTAGCTAAGCTGGTTGGCCCACCACCTCTTCTACACCCACATCACCAGGGCAAGCTCTCCAGCACTGCCAGGGCTAGCTCACCCAATGCCACAGCCAGCAAGAGGCAGGGCTAGCTCTCTGCCTTTCATGCCCTTGGAGCCATCTCACACGTGCCCACTGGGCCTCCACATACTGGGATTACATCCTGCCTCACCACGCCAGCTTTCATATGCTTCCATTTTTTCAAGTGTTGGATGCAATTACCGTGGTTATTCAAGAAACAGAAATTAAATAGCAGCCAGTGCCCACTGCATGGTGCTGGGGTCCATGAGGCAGTGCCAGCTCGGCCTATGTATAGTGACCTAGTGCACGTCATCTCCAAAGTAGTTATTTGCTAAGGATTGTTAAGGCTAAATTTGATCCACGTTATTAATTGTTTAACCTCTCTAGGCTTAAAATCTAACTATGGAGTAAGATGTAACTCTCTGTGTCGCGTTAATAGCAATTATAATCTAAACTAATGTTACGCTTGCCCACCGAAGCCATAGAAGTGAAGGAGCAATGGTTGGAATGGAGATCAGGTTACCAGGGGCTAAGAGGGGACGGAGGTGGTGAGGGAAGTGGGCGTGTCAACACAAAGCTAATATAAAGGGTTCCTGTGCTGACAGGTTACATTTCATTGTGACACCTTGCTCTAGTGTTTGAAGATATTATCATTGGGGAGAAAGATGCACAGGCTTTTTCTGCATTAATTCTTCTAACTTCCTGCGAGTCTACCATTGCATTAAAAGAAACAGTTTAATTAAAAATATATTAGGCTTCCTTGGACAATGTATACAATAAAAGGCAAGACCTGTAACAACATGGCATCTAATAGAGCTAGGACCTGAAAACTATGGCCTGCAGCCAAGTTTCCCCTGCCTGTTTTTGTAAATAACCTTTTATTAGAAAGCAGCATGCTCATTCATTTACTTTCTGTGGCTGCTTTTGGTTTTACAGTGTTACCATTCGCTATGCAGTTGCATTGGAGACTACTTGAGTCACAAAAGCCTAAACCAGCATGGTTCTATATCTTTCTGACAGGGAATGTGAGCGGGAAAGAATAAAATACCTTGTTAGCTTATTTTGTTTTATTTTGAGAGACAGGGTCTCACTCTGCCCAGGCTGACTCTGAACTCAGTGATCATCCATCTTTCTGCCTCTGGCTCTTGAATTCTGGTTACAGGTGGGAGCCACCATTTCAAGCTGCCTGTGTGTGCCTGTGTGCGCACACGTGCATGTGTTCATGTACACAAAACTGAGCATGTGTGGATGTGCATGTAGAGGTCAGAGGACAGCCTCAGATGTTTCCTTTAGGTGCCATCGACCATATTACTTTTGAGACAGTGTCTCTCTTTGGCCAGAACTTTGGTAAACAGGCTAGGTTGGCTGGCTGATGACTGAATCTGAGTAACCTGCCTGTCTCTGTCTCCCATCACTGAGGCTACAGGCAAGTGTCATTGTGCTTGGCAGTTTATTTTTGAAAACATGGCATTTTGGAATTCACCCCAGACCCTGATGCATTTAAGACAATCCCTGTACTCGTTCAGTCATCTCCCAACCTCCTCAGCTCCCTCACCAGTGTCCTTTGCATGCTGCCTGGCATACCATCGGTGTGAGATGGCGGTCTGCTGAGTCAGTGAAGTAATATATTGGAGAAATGTCAGTTTTCTGTAGAGAGAATGGACACAAACATCCACAGACATTACCTGGGGTCATAATTAAGACATTCCCACTGCCCACAACACTGGACTAAAAGATGCTTGCCTTTTTAGACTAGTAAAAGAAGCATGTTATAGACCTCACAATATTTCATGCATGGCACAGAAGACCAATGAAATAGAGGAATGTTACAAAGGCATATGCTAACTGTCTGACATCTAAGGTAGTGTTTCTCAACCTGTGCCTCATGGCTCCTTTCACAGGGGTTTCATAGCAGATCTCCTGCATAGCAGATGTTTATATTACTATTCATAGCAGTAGAAAACTTACACTTACAAAGTTGCAGCAAAATAATTTTATGATTGAGGGTCACCTACAGCACAAGGAACGGTACTAAAGGGTCTCAGTGTGAGGAAGGCTGAGAACCACTGGTTTAAGGTGATTCTGACCCACCAGTAGGTAGCTTATTCCCTCAGCTGTGTGACGTGTAGCAATAGTCTGTCTTTGAGCTATAACTATAGTTAATGTTTGAGGTATACTTAGAATTAATGGGCACTAATCTTGGTGAAGTTGATCATAAGATTTAGAACTGTGTGAGAAGGGCATTCTACTCGGTTCATTAAGCTGCTACCTGCCTTTGTGAAAAAAGAAGAGTCATCAAAAACAAAAGAAAAGGTATCAGTATGTTTAAGTCAACTGTTGTTTTCTCTTTAACTTTCTATTACATTTATTCACTCATTTATCGTGGGTGTGGATGTGGGTGTGATCATGTTATAGTACATGTGCAGAGGTCAAAAGGCAACTTGCAGGAGTCAGGTCTTCTATCCTTTATGAAGTTGGGAATCAAACTCATGTCTCTGGCCTTGATATCAAGAACCTTACCAGCTGAGCCAGCTGTAGGTTTTATTTATTTTTGTTTCTTTTTTAAAAAATATATTTTATTAATTTATTCATATTACCTCTCAATTGTTATCCCATCCCTTGTATCCTCCCATTCCTCCCTCCCTCCCATTTTCCCCTTACTCCCCTCCCCTATGACTGTGACTGAGGGGGACTTCCTTCTCCTGTAAGGATAACAGGTTACCAAGAAGAGACTTGATACTCTATGAGCATATTTTTGTTTCTTTTCAAGTTCAGCAAAGAGTTACAGTGCAACCTAGGTTTTTGTTGTTTCTTTTTAGCAAACATTCTGTCCTGGTAAAATGCCTTCAGATAATATAAAGAACACATTTCAAAATCACAAGCTAAATTTTGGCTTTCTCCAAAGCAGAGGTAATTTTACCCTACTTTAGTTTCAGTAATATTTTCCAGGGGTTATGATTGGTATTGGGAAGATGAGAAGAGGAAATAATGAAAGCTGAGTTTGGAGCCAGACAAAACTACATTTGAATCTCTGGGCCTGCAGTAACTTAATTACCCACTCTGTGGCTCATCTGTAATGGGGAAAACAGCTCTGGTCTCCTAACGTTGCTCTGAGCATTAAATAAAGCAAGTGCTGGGGACCTGGGATGTCCTCGCAGACACTAATCAGTTGTTAACACCCTTCCCCTGAGCTAGAAGACAAAGGATAAGACATGGTGGAGGAAGAGGGATTTCTAGGTACTTGTGGAGAACACGTCTTCTGGAAGGACCTTGGCACCTGGCATCCCTCTTACGATCATATCTGTATTGTGCCTGAAGCCTGCTCCTGGAGTCTTTGCTGTGGGCCTGGGTGGTATTCTGGAATGATCATTTTGTTCCTGAAATGTAGCAAAGCTACCGGGATGAAACCAGTCAAGTAAGCTCGCTCCTGAAGGGATAAACTTGTACAAGGAGAGCCCATCTGTAGGGCTTGCTAGAAGCCCACTCTGACTAAACTCCCTTGGCTTTTGTTAATTCCCTTCTCTCAACTTTGCCTCAACAAACATTCACAAGAAAATGTTGCCCAGTTGGCTGTGTTAAGATATTTTAAAACACACACACACACACACACACACACACACACACACACACACACACACACACACACACACATACACACACACACAAAACAAACAACTTTGTTACAAATGTCTTTCTTGTAGATTGAGCCCTTTCCTCTTAACAAGTTAAGCACTAAACAATAAGTAACAAAATAAGAAACAATACTCTCCATGAGGCAGCTGTTTCTCCTTTGCTGCTGAGAGTTTGACCTTGAGCTAGCTGCCTGAAGCAAGGCTGCTGTTGCCGTTAGTTTTACAGACTGCCTGTCAACCGCTGTGGCCATCTTACAAATTCAGGATGAAGTGAAATTATGATGAAGCACGCTTACCGTGGATAGCAATTTATTATTATACTAAAACATATTTAAAGAGAAGATGTGACAAGAAGAAAGGCAGACAGAAGGTACTTTGACTAGATGGAGAATATTCCCCAACATAAGCCAGGGAGAAAGGAAGGAAAAAAAAAAAAAAGAAGAAGAAGAAGAAGAAGAAGAAGAAGAAGAAGAAGAAGAAGAAGAAAAAGAAGAAGAAGAAGAAGCAAGTTTCTGACAAGACAGTGTCAAGGCAAGGCCAGATGGTTCATAGACCAGTGTTGCATGTTTGGGCAAATAGTTTTAATAAATGCAGTCAATGTTTTTTCATTTTTTCTGTACCTTTATTTGTCTTTTTAAAAATCTTCCTCCTCTTTTTCCTCTTCCTCCTCCTTCTCCTCCTCCTCCTCTGCTGCTTCTTCTCCTTCTGCATATATTAAGACTAAACTCCACATTATTTAAAAACAAAACAAAAAAAAAACCTTCCCTAAATGGCAATTTGTTTCATCTGAGCTTTTTATTCACTTTGCAAGATGTTGACTATTGGTGTCCTCCCAGCAGGTAATGCTAAATTGAACACTGTTTACTCAATAGCAATATAAATAATATATAAAACCTATCACCCATTTTCAAAAAAAAAAAAAAAAAGACCCATGCAAATAATAGCACATACAGGAAACTTAAGGCCCACAAGCAAGTCTGTTCTTTATGAAAGGCATAGTATTAGCATATTAAAATCATTACCAGCCAGTACTGGAGTGTGTGCTCAGGAGCCTGTCAATTCGCTAATGGTGGTAGTCTTGGAAACTCCACATCTGCTGCAGGATTAATTACTCACATAAAACACTATCATTTCCCCACGTCTCCTATGAGGAGCTACGACTGCTCGAGTGATTAATGGTTCCAAATGATATACAAAGGAATAAACAGGGATGTTACCCAGCGGACTGAAAGATCTGCTCCTGGTTCATATTACAACAAGATGAAGGACGTTGGTGGCTTAACATTTGTTTCTGGGGTCCCTTAGGCAATTAAAAAGAAATACCTGGCCCGAACTCTGGCACATCTACTGTTTGAATGGCCAATACCACCTTCAGCCACAGGTGTTGACACAGGTAGAGGTAACGTCTGGTGAAGGTGGATGGAGCCCCAAGGGAAGTTATGGGGCTGTGTGTAGATGCTGCTTTCTAGGTCCCGTAACACATTGGCTGAAGTTCAGTTCAATGATGAATTCTAGGCTCGACATAGGCTTTTGTCCCCTTGCACGCTGAGCTAAGAAAAGTGGAAGCAGGTTCAATTTTAAGAGGTTGGAGACGGGAGTGAAAACATTGGAAAAACTTGGAGGCTCTAGTCTAAAGATAAGAAAATAGTGTAGGATGAAGGCCCGTGGCAGGCTGTTATATGACAATTGCCACCAGCAGACGCAGGAGGTAATGTATTGATCCATGTCCAACCACCCCTCTATGTACCTGTCAGCACAGGCGAGCGCTTCGTCAATCTGTAAGCCACCTATTTTTACAAGAAATCACCCAGGCTCCTTTATATTTGAGATAAGAAACAGGCTCTTCAAACAAACCAGTCTTTGGGTTTTGAAATTTATATCATTGTTTCTACCTCCCTCTTATTCTCAATGAGTCTTTTGGGGGGTCGGGTGGGCTGGGGGCGGGGCGGGTGCAGATTCCTGTCATTAAGACTTGTGAGGTTAAAGCTATCAACAGCTGAAGAAGCCACGATAATTTCCCAAGTCTTTCAGCCTCATTATAATTAGAGACGCAATTATAGTGAAGTTAGTGGTAATTTAAACTGATCAGCTGGATATCAGATGATGAGTTGTTTGGAACAGACAAATCTAATGAATATCTACTTGGTGAGCAGAGTTGCCATTCAGTAAACAGAGATAAAACCCAGCCACCTGGCTGGCCAAGTTTACGAGCCCGAGAACCTGCGGGAGCGGTTTCTACACAGGTGATAAAGCTTAGCGTTGTGGGCTTTTCAAACACCGGAGGTGGGTCTTCTTTGGCTTTCTCCCTTGTCTGCCTAACTTCTGCTTCATTGATAGAGCATTCCAGTGCTGCTGTTTGTACAAACTATCTTGGGAGAACCTACTAGAACCAGAAGTTATACTCTAACAGTGTTCCTCTTTTTTTTTTTTTTTTTTTTTTTTTTTACCTCAGCTGCTCACTTTCACAGGCTAGGTTTGCTGTAGCTCCCTGGCACTCTAATTTTCCAAGAGCTTGCGTACTAGCTCAACCAGAGTCATTCTGGCTCTAAGGCATCCCAAAGACAATATGGGTGGTTGGGAAATTGTACATTGAATCTCAATGAGTTTGAGCTGTTATTACTGTGTTCCTAAGTGGTGGGTGGAAATTTGAATTGGGGGGGGGGAGATGGGGAATGACTCAGTATGTGGAGAATTTGCTGCACAAGCATGAAGACCTTAGGTCTGATCCCAGGCACTCCCATAAAAAAGGCAGGTGCAGCTAAGCAAACATGTAACCTCAGCACTGGAGAGACAGACAGTGACAAGGGGTTCCTGGAGCTTACTGAGCAGCCAGCCACATTGAAAAAAAAAAAAAAAAAAGGAAAATGACTGAGGAAGACACACACACATACACACACACACACCGCTATACACACAACTACAAAGGGGACACATTTGTGAACACACATACTCAGAAGAGACTTTGAATTTGGTGGCTAAATCGTAGGTGTTTTGTAAAACTCACGAGGACTATAATGTTGAGTGCATTGGAGGAGCTTCAGGGGAGCTCACTAGGAATGAGAAAGACTGTTCCGCTGACCCTATTGTCCGTCTAACACGATGTCACTGCTCTTTGGAGTCAGCTGCTGCTGCTTGAGACATTGCCATTTGTCTTGTCGCGTGTGCTCTTTGATATGAGACATCTGATCCCAGATGGTTTAGTGTTATCCCTCTAAGTTTAGGGCTGAGGAAGCAACAGACTTAGTTACTTAATGTAATTTCTGAAGCACTGAATACAAACATATAAAAAGTCATAGCAGTAACCATAGTTACCTTTCTTTTTTACCTCTATAATACAAGGCACAGCATTTATTATAATGAGAAAAAATCCCCTGGAGTTTAGGTCTCCTATCACACCACTACTGCTTGCAAATCCCGTATGTATTTTCACCAGAGGGGCTAAACCTTTAAAAGAAGCAGGTCTGACGATTGAGTGTCTGCCTGGAAATCATTTACTATCGATGGTCACTCGGCTCGAGATTGTATCTCTGAAATGACTTAGGAAGAAAAATCAATAATACTCACACAACGTGCAGTCCTCTTAGAGGATCATCTGGTTTACCTCACAAAAGTAGTCCCTGTTCCAGATTATTCTTTTGCAATAAAAGGGGGTTGGTGATGGGAGGCTGTGTGAGTCATAGCTCATCTTTCCCCCTCACGCTCACTCTTATTGTTATTTCTTTTTTCCTCTTCCTTTCGGGAGAGGCAGATCTCGGTGAGGGGGAGTGAAATTGGACAGAAACAGATACAACTAAGATGGAAGGCCAATGTGAACTGGTTTTTCTTTGAATGTCAGTGTTCATGTTCTGAGGAAAACTACTTGATGAATATTGAGTAATATCTAAATTTCAGATTTCTTTTGAGAGATAGACAATTTTTCTTCATAAAATGCTGTTCCTGAGTGGACAGCTAACTACACACACACACACACACACACACACACACACACACACACACACACACCATTTTACAAATACAGTTATAAACAGAGATTCATAAATAGGACATGTGTGGGAGATCTAGTGATTCCATCTTTAGTGAGACACTTATACATTCATTGTTGCTCTGATTTAGTTGTCTCACTTTGTACTTTAGCTTGAATCTGGAACACGTTCTGCAGCAGGCGTCTGATGTAATGAGGTAGGCCAGGCTGAATTTCACCTGGAGCACACACTCCAAGAGCACAGAGAAGCAGCAGCAGACAGACTCAGTTTCCATCTGTTGCCAGAAAGGACAAGCCCTTTTTGCCCAGGTCCGCAGTTGCCAAGGAGCTCTCCTTGGTGCTGAGGTAGAGCCCGAATCAACAATCATGACCCCTGGGCAGGGAATAGTAATTACCATTGTGAGTCGTGTACTATGGGGTCCAGGAGATGCTTTCCTTAGGGAAAGGAATAGCATTACACAGTATCAAGTTCACCTTGTATCTCGCTGTTAGTGTTTAGGTCCCTGTTAGAATTCAGAAGATTCTTAGGCTCCTCCTACTTTCTTCTGCCATATTTTCTTTTCCTATGAAACATGCATCCTCTACATATGTTTCTTATTTCATCTGGGTTTGAGCTACACCTCTGATTGCTCGCTTAGTAGACCTTCCATTCTAGTTCTCATTAAAGAGACTTCACATGCATCCTAACAGGGAACAAGAGGGATAACGCATCCTATTGTCTTGCTCAAATGGGCACTGACTTCAGTGTACTCAGCTCAGTGGAACCAAACTCAGCTCACAAAAAATTCGGGTAGATCTTAAATATCATGAAATATTTAGAATCTTGGTCTTAAGTATCCTTTTTGCTATTTCTTACTATTTCTAAAAAGCAGGCTTGTATTTCTAACTAGTAGTAGGAGTCCATTATGCCAGCAGTACATCTCCTGGCCTCCTCTTTCCTCAAGCAGAACAACTCCAGCCCCTCCTGTTAGAATGAATGTTAAATTTAATGTAACTGCACCCATTTTACCATTCATAAATGGGGAGCAGTCAGTATAACACGGAAATCATGTAATTTGTATAAAATTCTTCCTGGCACATGAATGCTTTGAAATAACTAGGGGCAAGTTTCATCATAGTTAAAGAGAAACATTTGGTCAGATGCAAATAACCCAAGAGGAAAGCTGAAACTACCATTGCAATGGTTTCTTCACTGTCAGGAATGCAGGCTGTCTTAACTACTTTTCTATTGCTGTGAAGACACCATGACCAGGGCTACTTAGAAGTTGTTTGTTTGTTTTTTGTTTTTTAGGGGGGCAGGGAGTGTTACAGTTTCAAACTCCTATTATCACTGGCATGCACTTTGGCAGAATACAAATGTTTGTCCATGAAGCTATGGCAGCAACACATGTGCAGCATCTTGAATAGCTCAAGTTCATGTCGCTGGGCGTAATCATAAATAGTACTTAATTTTCACCATCACAGGAAAAGCAACTCAAGCAGCACTCTATAAAGAGCTGTTTTGCAAAGTCCAAAGGCCTCTAGCATTCATCACATCCTGCTGAGTGCATTGGCACAGACATTAAGGAGTTTGGGCTCCAGAGCCAGCTATATGCTACATATTTTTTTCCCGTTCTGTGAGTGAGAGAGACTTCTGGATGGATTTAAAGTGGTTCAAGAACTTTCCAGTTAGGAGTGCTGCCATGATGTCCCCTTACCTTGCTTTCTGTTGCATCTGAGATGAGCTAACCGTTCTTTCAGCTGCTGTGACTGCTCAGAGTTAGCACTGTAATGTTTCTCTCTGACCACATCAGCATAAAATGGTGCTGGCATCATGAACAATCTGGAACGCTGTTGTACGCATACCTCTTAATCTGTACTCATATTTTGAATGCTGCTGTTGTATGAAGAGAATGAAATTCTGGCATCAACTCATTCAGGAGATGTGGGATGCTGTCTGGCTTGCTTCTCCCTTGATCCTGGATTTTCAGAGACTGAAAGTGAAACCCAGCATCTTTTTCTAAAGCTTACCACAGCAGTTACCCTGACTTTTTCTATGGAGCCTTTTCTATATCTGCCAGTTCACAATTTCGTTCTATTAAGTCTCAGAATAAACACAGACCCAAAGAGCTTTTTGGAAGCACTGAATCCTGGCCCAAATCCTCCAATGTGCTGCTCTGTAGACTAGGAAGGATGTAGTCTCAGAGTTTAGTTCAGTACCTCAACATGAACTGACCAATCAGGCCTCTCACTTGGGTGTCTTCAACTCCAGAGAGGCAGAGTCAGTCGTTGGCCAGATAAGAAGACTATCCAGAGGCCAACCAAAACAGGGATAGTTCACAACCCCCATAGAGCTCCAAAATAGGACACCAGAAATTGTCTGACAAAAAGATAAGCTACTTGCTGGTTGGTCTTGATGGTTCCTTGGATGATAGTCTGGTTTCTGTGAAGCTTGGTTGGGCTTCATTGGGATGGAAACCCATATCTCTAGCTTTCTTGTAAATTCTTGTCTGACAGTGTGGCTTATTTAACACTAGGCTCAGGGGCTAATGAGGGAGGTGGTAGGACCTGATGAATCTTGAACCCAGTTGCATCCATATAAAGAGCTTGATTGTGCCATATTCTGGTTTGTTTTTCTGTTGCTGTGATAAAGCACTGACTAAAACCACCTTGGCAGAGGAAGCAGTTTAATTGTCTTACAGGTCACAGTTCATCACAAAGGAAAGCCAGGGCAGGAACTCGAGGCAGGAACCTGGAGGCAGGACCTGAAGGCAGAGGCCACGGAGGAGTACTGCTTACTGACTTGCTGCCAGGCTCACACTTAGCTAGCTTTCTTATACAGCCCTGTGCTGGGGTTCCTTCTTTCTCAGTGTATCAAGTTAACTGACGCTAGTATGGTATCAGCTTCCCATGAAGGATTCATGCCCTGGTCCTTTGAAGGATTGTAAATATTGGAGTTTATTGCAAACATGACTACATTTTTAGGATTGAAAGATTCTGGGGCCAGAGTGACATCTTTGTTCCAGAGATGGGCTCTTCCAGAGGCTTCCCTGGGATGTGTTGTCTTTATGAGACTACAAAAAGAAAATGTCATGGCTTCTTGGAGCAAGCAGGCATGTTGCTCACAAATGATAACTAGACTGTCTTCAGAGCTGACATGTTTCCAGGGGTCACAGACCTCAGTTCAAGGTGTATGAGCAATGCTTAGGTATCCATGGCTGGGGTTTGGGGAGGTGTTGTAGAATTTTAGGAGGTGGGGTCCAGTGGGAAGAGAATTAGAAGCCCATCCAGGCTCTGGCTGGGTTTCCTGGCTGTAGATGTGCGCACATTCCTGCCACAATGAGCTGCCCTCACCAAAGACTTTAGCTAATAGGGTTAGGGCACTGGATCTTGCTCTGGAACTTCCAGAAGTGTGAGCCAACACACTCATCTTTAAAATTAGTCAGCAGGCTGTGTCTGTTTTCAGCAGTGTCAGAGATTTCCCTTTTCTTCACTTTTTGCTTCTCCTGAGTCAACAAATGCAGTGAGCCTAGCTGCTTGAAAGAAACTACAGGAAGCCAGGAGACAAAGATGGCGGAATGTTGATGTCCTAACAAAGAAAGGATTTTTAAAAAGAAGGAAAGAAAACTCTAGTAAAAACAAAACCACATGAGCAGCAAATCCTGTTACCTTTTGGAAGTTATCTGACCACCTGTTCAAGGCTCTGTAGAGCAAAAGATTTCCAAACCTCAACGAGTTGTCCATCTAATGCCGGTAATATGACAATTTAAATCATTTGGAAGGCTTTTGACATCTCCTAAGCTAGGAACCTGTAAAACTGAAGTGGGGGAAGATAAGAGGACACTTAAAGTCTTCAGATATTAGTTAAATAATACTTTTAATACTGCGCTTACATTAAGGAGGGGTTCAGCCTCTGTTGCCACCTGTGGTGGTTGAGAGAGCTGGCCCCAGGGTCATGAGAGCAGGAGAACTCACCCACACCTCGACAGTTGCAGTACTCAGGAGAATGGGCCCCACATCTCTACTGGGCACCGCAGTAGAGCTGGCTCTGGTGGCGTGGGTGCAGGTGAGCCAGCTTAAAGGCTTGAGAGAAGGAGAGTTGCTCCCGTCCCTTGCCAGCTGCAGTGTTTGGATGAGCTATCCTGGACAGTGCGGGAGAGCTTGCCCTGGTGGTGTGGGTATGGGAGAGCTTGTAGGTTGACCAACTCAGCTACTACCCTGGCCCAGATCCAGGCCCACCTCAACATCTGCCTCGTCTATGAAACTCTAGAGCACATGAAGGCATGACTCCTGCAGATCCAAAGCTGCAGGATCTCCAGGACACAGGCAACAACAGTGTATCTGAGATAAGTCCCAGTGAGGATCCAGTATTGCTAGCGTAGCAGAAACCAGAGGCCTGGAATCAGACCAATGACTCATTGCAATCAACATTTGCAAGTAAAGATGTGTAGACAAAAGGGTATGCTATGGGGCACATGGGGACACACTACAGCTTCCACAATGAGTTTTGTTTGTTGTATTTCGATTTATTTTTTAATTTTCTTTTGGGGCGGAGGTTGCAAGGGTGGAGAGGGGATACAGAGGGATGGGAAGATGAGTGAGATTGCGGTGCATGTTGTGAAACTCACAAAGAATCAATAAAAAATCAAAACCAGAGCAAATCAAAGCAGAAGAAGGGGTCCAAGACTAACCATTTACTTAAGTCACCAAATCAAAGCACTTAGACATGCGCACAATCAACAGGACGGATCTCTGATTAGAAGCATAAAAGCAACAGCATGGTGAATTAAAATGCTCACCAACCTTTCCCTTGAATGCACTCAATTATAGGTGAAGTCCCTAATGAAGACAAACAATTGTAATCAAATGGAGCTAGCTAGGGTGGACCTCAAGGCCAGGGGCACATGCTTACCAAAGAAGATTAAAAAAAAAAAAATAGGGAAACCACACAGTTCCAGAGATGTGCCACTCTGATCCTACAGGGGCAAATGCACTGCTCCTCTGTAAACAGTTGCCAGCAAGCCCACGTCCTTCCTGCTCTGCAGTTTCTGTCAATCAAATGGTCTGTACAAAGAATAGTAATAAGCATTGTGTTGGAACACAATGCACAATCAGTTGCCCCCCTCTCCCTGCAGTGCTCCAGTTGACACAGTTACCATTTGCTGGAGACTACTTTGCCCAGGAAGGTAGAATTATTTAGAGAGGCTTCTCACACTGAGGATGGAAAGGATAAGGAAACAAAGTCTCTACGTTGCACACTGAGCAGGTGTAGATGCAGACAGAAGCTACTAAAACAAATGCTTCTGAATCTATGGAAAGTCTGATGTGGATAAATTAGCTGCAGTCATTAAGCTGTGTACCAAGCCTCCTCACCTACCACAAAGATACTACTGATCTCTTTGTGCAAATATTTCCCTTTCACAAATAAATGTCAACAACTGGAGAGACGGCTAAGTGGTTAAGAGCACATACTGTCCTCCAGTGGGCACAAGTTCAGTTTCCAGTTCCTACACAGGGCTTGTGGCCACACAAAACATCAGTCCTGGGGGATCTGACATTCTCTTCTTAACCCCTAGAGCACCTACACTCACATACGTGCAAACACATCCATATGCATATAATATTAAAAAGTGTAAAAACTTTCAAAAAATGAATGGAGGTCCATAATTATCTCTCACCATGAGCGTCTATAAACTTAGGTGATACCAATCACCATGTTTATTAAGTTGTAACCAGTTAAGTGCATGGCCGCAGCTCACTTATGTGAGCTCCCATTATACCCACCTCAGGAGGGATCAGGAAATGCTTTTTGAACTTAACATATTTTTTTATCAGTCCCCCTATAGCCCCTGACTTTTCTCCCCTAACTCTGCAATGCATTTAATTTCTTTAGCCAATATTTATTGAACAGCAACTACATGCTGTGCTAAGGGCTGTGTAACATGTGGTGATTGAGCTTGGCAGGTACATTTCATTTCAAGATTAAAATCGCAGAGAGGGTAGGGTAGCACTTCTCCCTGAGTCAGGCTAGGTTCCCCCACATAGCTCTGTGCTACTCTTGGCCCCATTCTGGCCATTAACAAGAAGTCTCGAGGCCCTCAGGATAATTCCTGTCTAAAGTGCACCGCTTTTCCACTATTTCACCATTCCAGGTGTTCATCACTAACTATCCGACTTTCACAGTTTCCGAAACCTGTTGGACACGTACTGGGTTCATCCTAGACACAGCTTTTCAGAACACACAACATTCGCGCTGTCATTTCTGCCACGCCCGTAGATTAGCTGGAGATAGAAGTCTAAACGAAAGACTGTGGACAGAGCTCAAGTGCATGAATGCTGTGGTCACATAAATGCTAGCCTCATGTCAGTACGTGATTGACCTGTGATGGGAGAAAAAAAGAACAAAGCCCATTTGTCATCTTGTCCCAGTCCCACATCTATTAGAAGTGCATCTCCCTGCTGGTAGATGGTAAATATTTACAATAGCCCTAAATGTAAGCACTCAAAGCTTCCCAGAGGGACTACTTTGACAGAAAGGGAGGGCAGGATGGTTTAATGGTAGGGACTAGTATCAAAAGAGCTGAGTCTCTGTTTGTGGAGAGAGTGATCTGAGGTATGGAGGAATGAATAGCACAGACAAGAAGGCAAGGTTGGGAAGGCTGGTATGAGCTGGACCACGAAAAGCCAGCTACTGACCAGAGTTATGAGCTGACACAAAAATGACAGTCTACAGGGTGTAGAAGCTGCATCCTAATGGGGAGCAATGAGATGACATGGATGACTTTTAATCTGAGAGTAGGTAACAGGATTGTGTGTTTACAAAATCTGGAGAATGGACTTGAGATGATTCGGGCTTTGGACACATGTAAGACGCAGGCAAAGGGAGACACAGAGTCAAGGGATGCTTTATGGGTGATTTAATAGAGTTCTGTGATTGGTTAGATAAATATGATAACAGTTATGAAGACTAGGGGCCAAGTGGGGCTTGAGCTTACAGAATTAGGTGGCAGAGATGCTCATAGAACATCAATTGAGCTGTGAGGAAAAACAGGAGGCAACACTGAGAAGCAGTCAGATACAACCCACGGGTGTTTAGGCCCTTCTGAAAGGAACTTTCCTCTAGATTCAGAAGGTGACACCAAAGAAACCTGAGGTCAGCCCTCTTGAAGTCCAGTTCCTACCTTCTGTGGTGTCTGTAGGAGCTGAGGTAGCATTCTTCATTCTGGATCCAGTCATTCAATTTCATTAGAAATCGCCAGATGGGCCAAGCAGTGGGCCACCTGGATGTTTCCATCCAGGTTGCTCTGATGAAGACAGACCCCATGGCTACTGTTCAGCTCCGAGTGTGAACAAACCACTGACTATGGGCTGTGCAGCTTCCTTGAGATCAAAGCCAGGGAAAACCCATCCTACCAGCTTAGCATGTCACGCTGGCAAAGGGGACCCCATTCTTCTTACTGATGAAGCAAACCAACATTGTCTCATTTCCTCTCATCCTTTGGCCTTAGAAGAGCAATAACATGTATTCCATAAGGGCATCCAAATAAACCCCAAACCCAGCCCATTATTTTCCAGTGTCCTTAGTGTCTCAAATCGGGCAGATTTGTGGATCCCCTTTAGTCTATTGACCTTGAGAGACATTTACTCCCACCTCAGTCTTTCTATATACAGCCAGCATACAGCAGATCCACTCTGTGATAGATAGTGTGAGCCAAGGCTGAGGGGAGGTACAATGGAGAGAGGAAAGAGAGAGTTGAGCAGAGAGGAGCTGGAAAAAAAAAGTGTGTATGTGTGTGTGTGTGTGCGTGTGTGTGTGTGTGTGTGTGTGTGCGTGTAAATGATGTAAATATAGCACTTGTATTTAAAACTCTCAAAATTTAATTAAAAGTCACTATCACTTTGCAATATAAAGACGACACCCTTCTAAATTTCCTTAAATGTACTTATTCTTAAATGAATAGGCTGGAGAGATTGCTCAGTGGTTAGCATGCTTGCTGTTCTTACAGAGGATTAGAATGTGGCTCTCAAAACCCATGTCCAGTGGTCCCCAAACATCTGTAACTCTAGATCTGGGATATCATGCCTTCTTTTGGCCTCACAGGCATCTCTATGTTTATACACACACACCAACACACACACACACACACACACACACACACACACACACATTCCTCCTTTATCAGTTGACATAAATGTTCAAGGTATATATAACTGCAGTAAATCTTTAAGTCATAGCATTGCAGCCGTAAGCAGAAGGCTGTTGCCCGGCTTCTTACCCAGAAGTCCCTAAATGCTTCTCATCCCATTCTCACCTTTCTGTTGTGAGGCTGCTGCAGATGCTCACTTACTTTAACCTGGTGTCACCCATGCTAAAAAGCCACAGAGATTGGAAAACACTTGTAGAATATGTTCAAACCAATGTAGACCCTGGAGATGGCTCCTGGTAGAGGAGGACTTGAGGCCTCCTCTGCCTACGTTTTGTGCACCTGAGAGAGCTGCAGCATTTTGTGATGCTGTGATGTAAATTATCAAAGAAATGCAGAAATGGACACTTGAAGCAAAGAGCTGGTGAAGGTGATTGGCAAAGTCGAGCTTTCTTGAGGATGGTCAGTGGAAGTTTCCTCAATCTTGAGGTCACCACAGGACAGGCTGTGAGTAGGAGAGCTTGGGCAAAAGACTTCATTTTATGTTGTCTCTATTTCATGACATGGTTCAGCCAACCAAATGTTTAATATGTATGAGATAATTAAGACAAGCTATTGGCACTTGCACTGATGAGTACTAGGGACTATTTTTTTTTAAAGTAACATTATACAGAGTATCATATATTTCTGTATTTATGAGTATATATGCATGTACAATATATGTGTGTAAATAACTCTTTTTACATTTTATTGAATGTCTATGATTTACACATCATGCACCAAAATCCCTCTCCTTTCCCCAGTAAATAGCCTTTTGTCCACCTATGTTTACTTTCAAATGTTCATTGCTAAGAGTCCTGGGTCTGGTTGGAGGCCTACACTATCATTACCAGATCCTCACTGGGACTGCTGTCGGATATCCCGTTGTTGCTGTGTATCAACACAGCAATCTTTGAATCTGCAGATCTGGCCCCTTCATGTATTATAGCAGGTCATACATGGGGTAGATGTTGGGGTGAGGTTCACCCAGAGCCCTGGATCAGAGCCACTCCCTTGTCCTCAGGGAAGGGCCTGCTCTCCTACTCCTGTATCCTCAGGGCAGGACTGGCTCACCTGCTCCTATGTCATCAGGGCAGGGCCCGCTCTCCCGCTCCCATGTTATTATGGCAGGGCTGGCTCATCTGCCCCCATATCCTCAGGCCAGAGGTAGGTACTATTTTTGAACTCTACTTATTTGAGCTTCCTTAATGCTTATACCTCCCTTCCAAGCCTTACCCTTAGTAAGGGAAAAAGAAAGATTAGAAGGGAAAGGGGACACTGACATCTTTAGACTTAGTTCCAGCTGGTTAGGGTTGTCAGGTTCTTGGGGAAAACACCAAATCAGTCTTCAGAATATCTAGCAGTCCAGCAACAGCAAATGGTAAATGCAGCAAGACAAGTAAGCACCCTTCTTCCTCCTCCTCCATCCTTCTCCTCCAAGCCCTCCCACCTTCTCTCTCTGGGCTTTTGTATTTATACCCTCTCTGAGTCCTCAGAATTAAACTATCTCCAGCTGACAAAGACCACATCCATCACTGAGCCACAGAAGGCAATTATCAGCTGTGGATAAACTAAGGCAGTTCCATATCCCACACTTGGGATTAAAACAAAAATATATTTACATTACATAACATAACAGAGTTGTTAAAAGAAATCAAAATTTTCACTACAGGAAATTAGAGCAAGAGAGTAATTTTTATTCCTAAGAGAGGAAAGAATCTCACTGATGAGGCTTCAGAACTGTTACAGGGCCAAGCAAGGAGTTGGAAGGCACATACAACCTATCTAAAGGGGCAACAGCACTTAACTTGAGCCACCATGAGATCCAGGAGAATTTATTGTTTCAAACCAACCAGAAAATTCAGTTCTTGTGAAATGACTAATATTAAATGTCACTGGTTAATTTAACGCATTTTACCACACTGCCCATTCAAAACACAAATGTGGACCATCACAGAGTGTCTTTTGTCCCAAGGGAAAGGATCCAGTCTCTTGCTCAGCTCCCTCACAGGCGGTGATTTTTACTCATCACCCTGCCTTATCCCAGAACCGTGCCTCCATTCTGATTCCCTATCTAACAATTTGCCATTCTTCACTTTCTCCTTAAATTGCTCAAAAGATTGAAAACAGCAATCAGCCACCCAAGAAAATTTTAATTGAAAGGGTAAATTGCTGCAATCACTCCTCTCTGCCTTCCTTGGAAACCTGTTTTCTAGAAGCACACAAAGCTTCCAAATTCTTTTTTTTTTTTTTTTTTTTTTTGTTACCAAAGCTGAAGGCCTGGGCTGAAGGAAATTCATCCCAGTGCCTACACCTTCCCCCCACCCCCACAGTGATCAAAGACCGAGGTGAAACTATTTGGTTTCTCAGCTTCAAAGCTTGCCCCCACTGGTCTCCAGCAGCCTTATCTTCCCCTGATTCCAAATAATTGAGTTGGCCTCATTTCTAAGAATATTGGTTGTTCTTTTTTTTTTCTTCAAAAATGAGCTGCACACATCCACAGAACCCCTTCAGCTAGCTGTCTATCTGGGTTCTGACCTTCATAGCCAAGCAGTCAAGTGAGAATCGTCAGGTATCCAACTTTTATGTCCGGGAAATGTCTTGTGGTCAAGAAAATAGAGCTATTGAACCAGGAAACCCATCTTCTCTAGACAAGACTGCAATTGTTCTGGTTCCTTCCCAGCCCTGAGTCTGTTCCTTAAACAACTGTAGTGCATTTTTGAACCTGTGTTGTTCTTGATTGTATCCTGTGGGTGTGAGCTTGGGAGTAGCTATGATTTCGTTTGACACACTTGGTTTTGCAACAACTGAACCCACTGTGTGTTGTGGTCAGCTGAGAAGAGGCTATTCTTTGAAGGTTGTATTTTAAGGGCTCTGAATTAAGAGGAAAACATTTGTTTTGCTTATTTACTGTGATGAAAGGACTTTTATACTTTCTCATAAATCAGTTACAATTTGAGAAATGGTAGTTTCGTTACAGCTTCAGAAAGTGGCTCGCTGAGTACCAACATATTTTCCATGTTGCTTCGGTAATAAAATAATGTTCAGTAAATGAAAGCCCTTGGCATTGGCTTGGATTACTTTTCTGAACTATTCATACAAAACACTTCTGTTCTATTGTATAATCCTATTTGGCTTGCTTCTCTTGGCCAAAGAAAAGGGGGCGGGTGCTATGATGAGAGAGCCAGGAACAAAGGATTTCCCACCCTTCCTTGTGCTTTTGATGCCTGCCTGGTCATAACAGGCCTCAGACAACAGGCAATAACTTCCGTCTTCAAAGGAGGAGGAACAGGTTTAAAGAGAATGAACCTCCCAGTGACGGCAAGAGGCTTGTGGCTGCTCTTCTGACTCCCATGTGCAACCACTTTCCGCCCTCTGAGATGGATACAATTACCATTTTACCTACGGAGAAATCCCCACTACTGTTTTATGGCCAGAGAATTTGCCGGCCCGTGTCTAACACAGGCATGGCGTTGAACTTTATCACTTCACACTGTGTGTGTGTGTTAAGATAAAGAACGTGAAGCACTGAGCACCTTTTATTCTGTGGCAAAAATACACCAATAGAGTTTTCAAACAATCCACTATGGCAAGGTTTTGATACACGAGTCTCTTTGCTGAGGTAGCAATCGTTTTACCCAGAAAAATAAAAATAAAAACTGGAAGCTGTCCTGGATCTTCACAAACTAGAAAAAAAAATAGTCATAATTTGGGGGACTTTTTCTAGCTCAGCAGCTTTAGCTGCCTTCATTTAACCTCAGGAGCTGGACATTAGTGCTACCAGAGTTGCTGGTGAACCTGCTGAGACCCTTTACTTGTTTTAGCCCAGATGTTTCTGTGTCCTCGGTATCTCTTCCCCCTCCCATAATCTTCCACACACTCTGCCTCCTCCTCCTCCTCTTTCTTCTCTAACAACTCCATCTACTTCATCTCAACCACAATAGCTGACAGAAGCCCCGGCCTGCCATGACACCAGCAGAAAGAAAATACTTAACAGGTCAGGTAGAGGAATGAAATCCCAACTAACCATGAGGAGGCAAGTTGCTCTCACAGTCAGCACTTCATCTTTCCCAGCATCCTTTACTCTTTCTTTTCATGAGTCCTGTTATATTTACTCTCCGACTCTCCTCATCCTCCTACAAAATTTTAGTCAACACCCTTCTCATTGAAAAGTGCATCCCCCGAATCTACCTAGAAAGATCTTCTCTGCATCTCACCACGCTGCTAAATTCTTGTGCTTCTTTTAGGCATCCAGCAAGTAAAAGAGCAGACCAGAGACTGCCTGCCCTGGCTTGGATTCAGGTAGTGCTCACAGTCCAGGCCAAGAATGTATTTGTGTAACAGAGCACCTCGGAGTATATAAAATATCCCCAACATAATGCTAAGCCCTGCACTGTAGCAGATCTTTTTTTAATGAATAAAATTTATTCCCACAAGAAGAGAAGATGACACATGACACAACTATCTGTATGACAATGCAGAGTGTGATGAGTGTCACGAAAGATATATAAACTAATTTTATAATTCAAAAGAAGAGACAGATGACTTCACTCCTAGGGAATTGCTTCAAGGATTTGCTTATTGTGCCAGCCAAGAAGAGATGCCAATCTCCATCACATTAGCGTCTGTGGTCCCGGAGTCATCTGTCTGCTTTTACCACTTGTTGCCTTTGTATTGTTCACTCACATTTGCAGATGCTTCCATCTTGACACCAACTAGATCATGGGCTCAAAATGGGCTGGAATCTTGTTATGTTTGAGCCCGTTGCTTCACTGCCTCCTACATAATAGTCATGCAATAAATACTTGATTTTAGTCCGCAAAATCTTATTTCATCCCTCTCACTTGCCCTGCTGTGTGTTCTATGCAGGACAGATAGAAAAAAACAACCATAACTGTGATAACTGTTGCTTTCATAAGTGAAGTCCACAGCCTAGAACTTTCCTCAATACAGTGTGAGACACACCAATAAGCAGCACCTTGAGAGTCAAAATGGCAGCCAACTTCTGCAGAGAGAGAGAGAGAGAGAGAGAGAGAGAGAGAGAGCCTCCAGGATACTGTCCCTGTGTGAAGGGGACTGTGAGCAGAGTTTTGTAGGGAAGTGGCAATTTGCCCAGTGGACAGACAGAAGTGTACCTGACACAAGAAGGAAATGCACAGAGGCTGGAAGCAACAAAGGAATAGGAGTAGAAAATGTCTTTGTTTGTCACATTAATATCTTATCATAATATATATGTATGTATGAACAATGTGGATTTAATTCATAGACAACTCTTGCAGTAGAATTCTCTTGAGGAATACACATACACATACACACATACATACATACATACATACATACATACATACATACATATGTGTATATGTATATATATGTATATATTTTTAACACATATAATATTTATTAGATCAGCTTACTTCAAAATAGTAACAACTTTCTCACATATTAGAAGCACTCTGTCCTTGGGGCTGGGTACCTCAGCATCAGGAGTAGCCCCACAGTGGCAGTCTCATACTAGAGAAGTAAATAACCATTAGTTGTTTATCACCTCAACAGTCCTCAACAGTCCTAGTCTGGCCCTGAAGCCCTGGAGCACTCCTGGAGCATCACTGGTCCTCAGTCGCCGATAAAAGCTGGATTCGCTGCTTCTGCTGTCAGCAAAGGATTCAGCAGCATGAGCAACAGGGTGGATCATCTTGATGGTGAGGAGGAAGGCCAGTCAGGCAAAAGGCAGCAACCTTCTTCTGCCACGCCCTTTTCATTTAGGGTGCACCACAAGGCGCTCCCTTCTGGGAAGGGTCCTCCCATATCAGATAAGGAAGGAAAGACGATTCCTTGTGACTTCTTTTCCAGGTGATTCTAAATTGTGGAAGTTGACACAACCGAATGTCACAATCCTTAAGGGTATCTTCCTCTTTAGCATATTATTGTGAATTAGAACCCAGTTAAAATATGTGGTTTGGCATCATGAATTTCCCTTCCCTTCTGTCTCATAGGACCTCTTGATTCTGTGTCCCCACAAAATAAGCAGCTTAGCCAGTTACTCCATCCTAGGGCCATGACTGCTTCAGACCAAAGAAGAAACATCTGCAGAAACAGGTCATTGCTCATTACGAACATTGTGGTGGTAGCTTATTAAAGAAGCATTCCCAGCACAGTGGGTCTTTTCAGGCAACCTTATCAATTAGAACCAGAACTTGAAACTGTAGCCAGTGGCCACTTCCATGCAGCAGCCCTGATATTCTGCAGGATTCCAATAGGAAACAAGCGAACTGAAGAGATTTGAAGCTTCCCCATACTTGGACTGCGTTGTCATTCACCTCTGCTTCCTTATGGCTACCTTCCTTGCAAAATCAATAGTAACCCTCATATCTTTATGCCATCTAGAGATTTCTCTCAGATATAATGTAAAAAGATATGCTACCGGGCCAGTGGGCATCAGACTTTGAAACCTCCTCTGTTATTAGGACAATTCTAAGAGTAGACAGTTGGCCAGCATTTCTGGATTCCTATTGAGTATGGCTTGAATGTAAGTAAGTATCTAATTGACAAATTAAGAGATTGGAAATAATGGTAGACTTTTCAGCTCGTAAAATTAAGAAACAAATTATGTATGAGTCCAATCAGGAAGAGGAACGGCAACTCATTTCAACTTATTTCAAAACTCTCTTGGGTTCTCAAGGGATATTGATGATGTTAGCAGGAAGCAAAAGAAATAAATGCAGTCTGTGTCAGGTCAGGGTAGGGGTCAGATGTTCCCAGCAGAGATTTCTATTTGTCTTTTCCCTACTAGCCGTGCTTTCCAAGTTCCTACAGAGCACGGAGTTTTCTCTGGAGTCATGGTGACCATGTTTTTACAAGTTCTCGAATAATCCAACTTGATTCTATCTTGCAAGCTGGGAATTTGATTCTAACAGTCAAGCTGGGAAATATCTGGTCCTAATTACACATCTGTCCTCTTTATCTCTCTTAGGATCTGTGCCAGGCTAGGGTCACAAGATAGAGTCGTTGACGCAGCTCAGGCTATCTTTGTTAGCTAAATACAATTTCCTTGTGCTATCATGTCTTCATGAGCTATCAGTGTTCCTCACTTCTTCTGTTCCCTGAATAGGGCCTCTGTTCTCCCTCCCCCATTCTGCCTAGAGCCCTTCTATCCATCACAGCCACTGGACAGCTTTCTCAAAAACTGTGAACATTAATTTCCCAACTACAAAGCTCTTCCTCCTCCTCCCCCTCTCTGCCTCCCATACCTCCTCATCCTCTGGATCTTGCTCTTGCTCTCCCTCAAGCTTGAACAGAGAAAATTTAATAGGAGAAAATTATCAGCCAATAAATTCAAATTAAAATTGGCTACAAAAGAGCCAAACTGGATACTAAATAGCCCTGTCATGTATTTCTCCATCACCTGGGAAAATGTTGGTGTTGAGGACGATAACTATAATGGCTTCCAGAGCTTTGGAAAACCCTCAGCCATGGGGCCATCTGTGTTTTGGCATTCACTGCCCCACTCTCGTGGGTTCCAGCTCTTTGTAACTTTTCTGTGGTTAAACCAAGAAACAGAGAATACACAGATTTCCAAAGAAGATTCTATGAAGACATTTAAAAAATGTGTGTGTGTGTGTGTGTGTGTGTGTGTGTGTGTGTGTGTGTGTGTGTGTTGCCTTCTTTTCCTCAGGAGCAAGTGGGAGGGATAGGTTTTCCTGTGGATTCCCTGGTGAGAGGATGTTTCAGTGTAACTCATTCTGAGTATAAAGAATAAACCCAAGTACCGTTAGGGCCTAGTGTCAGTTGAAGTGTGTGTTGCAGGCTTGAGGGCAAATGAAGGTGAATTGGGAGAGGAAGGTGTCAGGTGCAGCTTCCACTCAGGGCCACTCTTGTGCTGCAACACCAGAAACCAGGGTGATGCTCGCCAAAGAGAAGCCAAGAGTGCAAGGTTTTGCATAACTCTCCTGATTTAAACAGTGACAATCATCCAGAAGCCATTGGTTATCAAACGAAAAGCTGAAGAATGCCAGTTGTAAGGTTCTTGCCTTCAAGTTCTTGGTCAGAGGGGCCCCAGAGATCCCTCTTATAATATAGGCTAGTGCCGTTGCTTTAAGTAGCACACGAGAAGGTGAAGGAAAGCTCTATTGCCTAAGACACCACAGACTCTGGTGCCTAGGAGGCTCCATCTAGCTTAGAGCTATTTGCGATTGATGGCTGTAGGGGGATGGGGAGTTAGTTCTCTTCACAGCTGTGACCACTTGTAGGCTTCTCATGCTCCAGTGGAGGAACCTCACCTATGGTCACGAAGACAGAACGAACTGGACTTAGTAAATTATGTTATGTTTTACTCTTTGAGGCAGAGCCTCACTGTGTAGCCTTGGCTGTCTTGGGACTCAGTAGGTAGATCAGGTTGACCTGGAACTCACAGACATCCTCTACCTCTGTAGGGATTAAAGGTATGTATTACCATACCTGGCTCTCAAACTCAGTGGATTATAAATGAAAAAAAAGTGTGATGTTGAGAAACAGAGACAAAGAATCTAGGAGGAATGGTTGGATATGGGGAATAGGGTTGTATATGACTAAGATACTTTAATATATGTATGAACTTCTCAAAGAATAAACACAAATTTAAAAATCAGCCATTGAATTTTTATTTAATATGCAAAAAACGAAAGAAAACTGTGGTGTAAAGCTTCACCTGTGACAGTGAGAACACTGCCTTGTCAGGTGGTGACCGGTAAGATGGGGAGCCAGGGCTGAAGAGCATTCCCTATGAAGGAGCCAGCCCCAGGACAAAACCAAAGACAGGAGGACAGGCAATGGCCTTTGGCCAGTACAGGAACCCAGCAGATGTTTAGTGGCCAGGCACAGTGGATGCAGTGACCATGAAGCCAACTGAGGGAGCTGAAAGCTAATGAAGATGGGCCTAAGTCATAAGAACCATGGAGGGAAGACTTACAAGGACTCAGGGCTTAGGTATTTATCTTGCAGGTGTATTGTGCATACATGTTCAGTGTCTATTCCCCAAACACATTCCCAAATCCCTGTACCTGTGACTCTAAAGTCACCAAGTGTTGCTGAGGCAACTGGAAACTGAGTAAAATGCTTGGATAGATGCTTATCTGAGCTTCCAGATAGGACCAAGTCTGTCCATACCTTCATTTTGAACTTCTGGCCTTTGGAACTCAGAGACTAAATTTCTGTTGTCCTTAGCTACCCAGTTTGGAGCAACTTGTCATGGCAGCTGACAACAACCAACACCTGGAGGTTTCTTATGAGAGTTCATTGCACAACCGCAGAGGTAGGTGTGAGAAAGCCATGTGGGGATGATGACTTGGGATTGATGTGAACAGATTCCAGAGAGCATCACTGAGCTTACCCAGGAGGAAAGCAAGCACAAGGCCCCTAAATGGGAATGGAGGAGAGCCGCGGCCATTGCGTGGGTAGATAGAGGTCCATCCCATCCTTAAGGATAAGTATGGCTAGAAGGTTTGTCTGGATCCGGGGATGGACAGTACCAATGATGAGATCCACAAAACCCAGAGATTGGTTATTTTGAGGTGACTAAGTAGTAAACAGAGACACCATGAAAAGTAGTAGGTCCATGTGGATATATGGCGAACTAATTTCTGGTGAACATACAAAGATAGAGTTCGCCCTGGAGCGTATGTGTTTGTTGCCAATAATATAATTTTCTCTTTGTTTCTCTTTGGGTCTGGTGAGTATTTCAGCAATGGTCATATATGAAAGGTCATATACAAAAGGTCATATATGCCAGTACTAGATGGGAGAAATGAGGGGAGGGTTCCTGATGTCTTTGGGTATTATGTTTGCTCATGTGCATGCTGGTGCATGTGTGAACCATTGCCCTTGTATTTGGTGTGAGTGTGAGACCAGAGGGGCAACTTAGAGTATCATTCCTCAGGTACTGAGACACATTTAAAAAATGAATGTTTGTGTGTGTATATGCACCGTGTATATTTGTGTGCCTGAGATGTATGTACGGGAGCTGGCACATCTGTGAGTGGGGATATGTATATGTCCCCTGGGGCTTGTGGAGGTCAGCGGACAGATGGGCTTTTGCTCCATGCATTCCTCACTTTCTTTTGTGTCAGGGCTCTTGTTGAGCACTGTGTATGTCAGGCCAGCTGGCCTCTGAGCTTCTGGGAATCTTCCTGCCTCTACCTTCCATAGACACACTGATGCACACTACACATCCCGTTTTAGGTTGAGTTTGAGTTCTAGGAATCTTGATTCTGGTGCTCATGCCTGCATGAGAAATGCTTTGTCTACTGATCCACCTTCCCTGGCCCCTTCCTTCCTTCCTTCCTTCCTTCCTTCCTTCCTTCCTTCCTTCCTAATTGGCAGGGGCACTTAGTGGCCTGTAACTCACTAAGTAATTAGACTGCCTGGCCTCAGCAGACTGTAGTGATCCCCGGTCTCTGCCATCCCAACACTAGGTTCAAGCGCTTGCTACAACACCCAGCATTTGTATGTGGGCTCTGGGCATTGAACTCAGACTCTCACACTTGCAAAGGAAGTGCTTCACAAACTGAGTTTTACGCCCAGCCTCCGTGACACTTTCCAAACCCTCCATCCTCCTTTGCCTCAAGTCAGTGCGAGGTGATGTGCTTTTAGAACGAGAAAGGTTGCTGATTGTACTACTAGCAACACGTGACTTTGTACCAGCTGCTAGTGCCCTGGGCGTGGTAGCAGCAGCAGCCATGCAGCATGGCAACATGCTCAAGGTTTTGCTTTGAAGAAAAAAACATGGGACTGAGTGGTTAGGGACACACTGAAGGAGGCCAGCATCTTCTTCAGAGCAAAAGGAACCCATCCCAGCATCATGGCAGTGGTGCATCAGTTGATATCATTTTTTGTCATGCTAAGTTTGGCAGTGTTTCTCTCACTAGAAAGTTGCCAAATGATCCTTTGAAGGCTGCAGTGACTGATTGGCCTTTCTTGGGATGGTGGGGAGAGGGGAGCAGGGGGAAGTCTGTGCTGTGGCCCTATGTTTTTATTATTGTTCCACTCCTCTTGCAGCGAAGACAATGATCTGGAACTATGTGTGCTGTCTCTAAGTCCACTGCAGTACGCCTCTATGCATTCTCCCAAGCTTCGGGCTTCACATTGCTCCCTCTAGAAGTGGCTGCATGGTGGCGAGCCTCCTGCTGCTCCCACACTACTCTCCTAGCACACACGTGACTAGCAGCTCTGTAGGACCTCAGTGGACGTCCCTATGTAGGCCACCGAGACAAGCACAGAAAGTACCATGCCAATGACGTGTTGTTCTCGTATCAGTAAAACGCTGACTATATAATGAAGGTATCATTGACTTTTTAATCTTCTGAAACTGAAGCTTTCCTATTGCCAACATAAAAATGCTCTTGACTAATTCCAGAGTGTCTGTCCAATTGTTGCTCTGTTGTTATGAGAAGGTGTATATTTGCATAAACACTGGGCTATAAGGAAAGCAGAGCTCCTGAGCGGTACTAACCAAATTGAGCTCCGGTTTTTACAACTTCAAATGCCGTCACCGAAGGGAAATGTGGCCATCGCTACAACCCAGAGAGCAAGGAGTTTTGGAATTTTATTACAAATCTGGAAATAAACTCAGATCCCAGCTAAGCACTAAATTCTCTTAGTTTTATTCCTAGAGATTCTGAACCTTGCACTGGGGATGCAGCTAGTCTGGTAAAGTGCCTGGCCAGCATGTACGAAGGCCTGAGTCCAGTCTTCATCAACGCACAACAGGCACTGTACAGAGCATGCTGATGACATCACCTTTTCCAGTCTTGGAAGCCATTTTAGAGTAGAGGGAAACTGGGCATATCAGTAATCATCACCAAAGACAAGCGTTCACAAGGGTATTACAGGGTGTGAAGGGATTTTGTTGGGAGCATGACGTTTGTAATGGATCTTAGAGGTTAAGTAGAAGCTGACAACAGGATCAAAGCAGAAGCCTTTTCTGAGAGAGAGAGAGAGAGAGAGAGAGAGAGAGAGAGAGAGAGAGAGAGAGAGAAAGAGAGAAAGAGAGAGGGGGGTTGGGTGGGCATGCCCACAGATGTCAGGCACAAGGCACAACTGCAGAGCCTGGCTGGCCACAGCCCACGCATGGGAGTTAAACAGGTGGCTGTGGATAAGACAGCTTTGTTTGAGGCAGAGTGAGTGGCTTTTTAGCTTATCCTAAAGGGAAGCCACAGCAGAGGCCGAACTCAATTTGGAACGTAAGACTTGTGTACAGTGTTAAGTATGTTGTGTGAGAAGCATGGATGGTCATGGGGGCTGTTGAGGAGAAAAGTAAGAGCAGACCCAGTGGCCCATTTCATGCAGGACAACAGCCTTCATAAGAGTGGTGGCCCAAGACTGAGAACATGGGTACACAGTAATTGGAGGGACACTTAGGAGCTAAAAGTGGCCATGGGTGATGGTGAGAGATATGGTTTCAGGCACGGTAAAGTTTATAGCTTGAGAAACTGAGGGTTGAATGAAGCCATTTACCAAATTGAAAGATAAATGAGAAAGAAACCTTGAAGTCATGTTAGCATTAGAGACCTCCAGAAAAACCAGGCATCTTCCATGGTATCTAAGACCAGTGTGTCTGAGAAGGAGTTTTTCATTTCCAAGACCCCGCACCCAGGGCCCTGCTCTGCTAGTGCTAGAGCAGAAATGGTTGCTATGTTCCTTTCATTTTGAGGAAGTGTTGAGCGCATCCTCTCATAAAGGGAACTTTTAAGAACTCCCTTCTCCATCCTCTTGCTTGAGGAATAGGCTCATATTTCTGACAGGAGAGAGAGAGAGAGAGAGAGAGAGAGAGAGAGAGAGAGAGAGAGAGAGAGAGAGAGAGAGGAGAGACAGAGACAGAGACAGAGACAGAGAAAGAGAGGAAGGGAGGGAGGGAGGGAGGGAGGGAGGGAGGGAGGGAGGGAGGGAAGGAGGGAGGGAAGGAAACCCAAAGGCAACTGTATTTGAGGGAATTTCTTTCACAGCATTCTGACTGCACAATACAGCGTGGCTAGAAGAGACAGAACATTTAACTTCTACTTAGTGTACAAACACCTTGATGGCTTATTCTTGTTTATTGAATGAGATCTGTAAAAAATGATATTTAAATCTATACACCCCCCCCCCCCCCCCGGCCAGAACCAAGTCTTCTGTTCAACAAGCAGATGAGAGTCTCCTTTTTTCAAAACTCATGTACACAACATGGCTGAATCAACATAAGACATTAGACTCTCCCTAAACTGGTGTAAGCTTCGTTCTCCTCTGTCAAGCTGCCTTAGAGTCTCTTCAGTAAACACCGTTTCATCCTGGATTAAATTCTTGGTACCATTTGATGCCTAGCCATGAGACGAGAATGGGAGTTTGAATGCAGTGTCAAGTAAAAATAAAATGAGTTAAGTCCAATATACTGACCCCATTTAGTGTGAACACATTTACATGACAGGCCCAGAAAAGGTTGTCTAGTGACTCAGTTCATCATCTATGAGCCACCTGGAAGGAAGAGAAAAAACTCAAAATTTTGGTATGTCTGTGTAGATATGATAAAACTTCTAAAGGGAGTTTCTACTCCTGTTTCAAATGGACGTGATGGCTGTGTTCAAAACCTCATTTTGAAAATAAGAATGGTACCTTTCCTAGCCTGGGTGACGGGGCCAGACCATCCCTAATAGTGCCTCCATGTCCACTACCTGAATCCAGCAACCATTCAGAAGACTAAAGAAAACACTGGCAAAGGTGAGTGGAGATGACCATGTATTCCATATCTTACATTACAATCTAGAAGTAGCCCTGTTGTTGATAATGTTACCCATCTGGGTTTACACACTGTAGAATATATATATACATATACATATATGTATATATATATATGTATGTATATGTATGTATTTTTTTCTAGCTACAATTTTTTGGCTGTCTGGCTCAGTGAAATCCAGCAAATTCTCTTCCCTTTAGTCCCATGCAAAAATTGCTTTGATCATTTTTAAGACATGAAAGTGTTAAATAAATGTAAAACACAGTGATCTCACAAAAGCATCTTTGGTAGTGCATTGCTTGGCTTCTAGCATAGCAGGTATGACTTGTTTCTATTGTTTATTTACTGGGAGAAGGGTGACTGTATATTTGCAGGTCAGAGAAAAATGTGAAGAAGTCAGTTCTTTCCACCATGTGAGTCCTGGGCATTCTATTCAGGTCATCAGGTTTGGTGATGGACACCTTTTACCCACTGAGATAACTGGCTAGCCTGTTAATCACTTCTAAATATGAAAGTGGGAGAAATGTTCTGTTAATGAGATTTGTCTCAGCAGTCTTATGTCATTGGGTGGGTAGAATATAAAGTTCCATTCTTTACCAGGACTCTGTCACCATCGCTGTCTAAGGATCAAGGAAGGACCCAGAGACCCTGAGCTCAGCAGATCATGCAGCATCTTCCTGTGTATAGACATCTCATGCTTTAGAAAGCACATGTGAAAACCAAATATTCTTGAATGCCCTAGGTGGTTTCTGGTAGTTTCTGGGATCAGGCATGCCAAAGCTGACCCATCTCAAAAAATATTTTAAAGCAATTTATGGGCAAACCTCTGTGATGTTTTCTGGCCATGGCTACAGGCATTCTAAAAAGAGCAAGGCCCTCTGTAGCACAAAGGTGCGTTCAGTCTTTACTGAAGGATGAGAGACAATTTTGTCCTGTGCTTTCTTCCGTTCTGCCTTTGTAGTGAGCCCTGCTCCTTTCACCTAGCCATTAATATTTTTCTGCTTCTGTTCGTGCAGGAGCATAGAGCTGTTTAAAATATTGGCAAAGTCTCAGTTTCTGCCCTGCCCCCTTGCCAGCCTCTCTTGCAGGAGTTGTTTGTTATGATAGATGTGTTGGCTCTTTTTTTTTCCCTGGCACATTTGACATAAGCTGCCTGGCAGTAAATATCCCTCATGCTGCCACAGATTGCCGCCAACCTGACTTCTTAATCCTTAGCTTGTTCCAATACTTGTATGGCTGAGTTAGCACACCAGATCCCATAAAACACAGAGGATGGAAATCCTCCCATGTCTCCACATATTCTTTCAAAAGACTGATTTTTACACTTAAGAGTAACAGGGAGTGAAGTCCACATGGAGACAATGAACTTTGACAGGTGGCTGCTACTGACACTAGGAATAGTTTGGTTAGTGGATGGATTCACCATAAACTTGGGCTGCCATTTTAATAGCTCACTTTCTTATGTATCAAAGTGGAACAGAAAGCTTTAGAAAACATCTTTATTGTTCATTGGCCACCTTTAGATTGGATTGGTTTTGAAAGCCAATTTTCAACAGACTAGAAAATTGAGCTGGGCAGGATCTTCAAATTGTACCAGCAAATGGAGAGAGAGAGAGAGAGAGAGAGAGAGAGAGAGAGAGAGAGAGAGAGAGAGAGAGAGAGAGAGAGAGAGAAGGTGCAGGGAGAGGGAAGGACAGAGCAATTTAAGACATTTAAAATCCTATCTGTTGTAAAGGAATAAAGCAATTTCATGCAAGGAGTTTTCCTTTTTATAAAAAGATATTTAATGGAAACAGAATTACTGATCTGTCTAATATCATGTAGTAAATAAGCTGTGGAGAAGATGTCTAACTGCCCACCACAACCACCTTTCTGTTTCTTTCACAGTAATGGAAGTGAAGCCAAAGACCATTACTCTCCCCAGATGCTTTTGCAGTGAGGTAGACCAGATGACTCTAAAGGATGCAGTCATTTCTACTTTCATGCCCAGACTGCTGAATATTTTTCTTTTATTTTGGCAGTAGTGTAAAGAAGAAAATCCACCTGAAGCTGTATCATCTTGAATCATGGCATCCATAAAGCACAATGTTCTTAGAGATGTACACTTTCTATCAAAAGCTCACAGCATGTATGTATGTGGTGAGCATCCAGCTCAGAGCTATATTTGATTTCACTTACATTTGTCACCAGGTGCTCAGTGAAGAATACTGTGAGCTCTTTTTAAGGTATGATTATGTACTCAAGCTGGTGAAAATGTAGGTGTGAAGCTGAATGAAAATCCACTATAGAAATATTGATGACAGATAGGGATTTCAATGCTTATGGAAAGAGCAAGGCAGATTACACTGGCCTAGCAGGAGATGGAGGGTTGGCATGGTGAAGGAATACTCAGGTGCAAGCTGGAGAGAAGTGGAGGAGCCTTATGTTTAAAGTATAACCAGAAAGCCTGGAAACTGGGGAGTAGATAAGAAAGTAAATTGACAGCAGGGCTCAGAATAAAGCGCAGAGTCTGGGCAGAGTCCAACAGCTTGACATTAGTAGAAAGCAGATGTCAGAGGGAAAGAAATGCAGGTGGCTACAGAGTCTCAGCAAGGTGGAGATCAAAGGAACTGAAGAGGCAAGGCGAAGAAGGCGAGTGGATACCCACTTCACATACAAAAGGGAGTCTTGGAGAGGGAGGCCAAATTGGCCCTGGCCCTGGGCTCCTCTGCAGTCAGCTAGGGAAATGCAAGGAACGCAAGTGTGGTACCTCCTTTGTTTGTATATGAAAAGGCATGGCACAGGTGAACTCAGAGTGTCTCTAATGACCAGGAAGAGAATTATCCCACCACTGTTGCCATGTTTTCATCCAATTTGAGCAAAGGCTTTGTCACTGATAGAGGCATGTACTGCCTCAGAATTGGCAGAGGGGGTATCTTGAAGCCCTGCAGACCTGCTGGGCCTCTACTCCAGCCCATTCTAGATGCCCTTTCTAAATAGTAGTCATAGCAAGGTTCAAAGCAGAGGATACAATACAAGTGTGTCTCAAAAGCCCTTTGGGTGGGTACCCCACCAAATGTGTATGGATAATGATGAACATCTAGTGAACCCTCCACTGCTCTGTGTTTTCCTGAACACATGTACATGTGTATGTATACAAACACAAAAGTGCATGGGGAGGCCAGAAAAGGAAGTTGGCTTGAGTGTCTGCCTCAGTTGCTCGTCACCTTGTTTTTTGAGGCAGGGTCTCTCAATGAGCCAGAAGCTCCTTATTTTGGCTAGGTTGGCCAACAAGCTTCTGGCATCTCCCTTTCTCCTCCTTCCACCACAGGTGCTACAGTCACCAGAGACGATGCCTAGCTTTTTAATATGCATGCTTATGATTTGATATCAGATCCTCTTGTTTACATAGCAAGTGTTCTTACCCACTGAACCATCTTCCTGGCCCCCCTCATAGTAATAGTTGCTGCAATGCATAGTCTATTTTCTCATTTCCAAATCACAGTCATGTTCTTGAACTCTTCAGGTAAACAGAAGAAAATCCTCTCAGAAGAAAACTAAGCTCTCTTCCAAAAATTATGAATGCAAAATTGGTAAAACAGTTTCTAGGGAGGCGATGCCATTTTGAGTTTCACACAGCAGCTTCCAATGGAGATTAACTTTCTTCCTGGAGCTTCACAGTTTTCAAGATGAAGATAGCTTCGGTTTAGGAGTCTAACTTCCAATTAATAAACACATTACCAGATGGTAACTCCAGCTTAATGACAAACAGGTGTGATTAGTAGAAGGTCACCTGTATTTGAAAGGCAGCAAGTTGTCAGGATCCTGTATATCTCTTTCTTTTGAGGTGACAATATCCAGGATGGAGATGACTTTTCTTTAGAATTGATTGTAGAACTTGTATCTTACTAGAGTAAGAAGCAACCAACTTTCCCAGCTTCTCGTGGGGAGAAGCCATTTATTTTGTGTGTCTTGTGAAGCACAGGAAAGCTAGAGCAAGGGTGGATGGGTAAAGCACAGGGCCAGCAGTGCTGCCCTGCCCTTCCTCGGGAAGAGCACCGTGGTCCTTGGAGAAGTTAAACAGCCTAGTCTGGGTAAGGTACACTGCTTCTCAAAGCCCTGTTGCTCCCCTGACAGCAGGTTTTCCCAGGATTTGCAATTCTGGGCCATTCTATGTCTTTAAAGAACTTAGAAGAACCTTTCCAATCAGGTGGCTTGATGTCTAAACTCTCCAAAAACTCTTGCCCTCAACATCAAGGCTTTGGCTCTGCCTCAGTATTCAGCAGAGCTTTTTTCCCTCCCTCTCCCTGTTGCTCTCTTAATGCCAGGTCACTTCCAGAAAGTTCCAGGGCAATCCTTTCTGTTTTCTCCTGCGGAATTTCCCTGGCTGGTATTATTTACGGCCTTTGCACACAGAGGAAAGAAACACCAACGGGAGGCTGAATTACGTGTTTAAGATGAAATCTGGGTTGTAATTTCCCAAGAACAAACATATTACTTTATGACAAGCAAATGCCCTGGCAGCCCCACCTTTGGTTTAGAGGCCAGCGAGCATCTAACAGAGGATTGCTGTGGCAGAGCCTGTGGAGACAGACTTCTTTCTTTCAGCTTGGCCTTCAAGTGGGCTGGCCTGGAAGGCTGGCAGGTTTTTTGGCAGGCTGAGGTACATCTCATCTTCACTTTCCAAATGGACCCATTCACCTGAGATTTGGAAGAAGGGAGAAAGCAAAAGAGACTTCCTTTTAAGGCAGTCTCTGACCTTCTGGAAAATAGGAAGGAAGAGCGTAATTCTGAGGTTTGCAAGCTCCAGAAGGAATTTCTTGGCTCAGCATTTCCTAATTGCAACACAGGGCCCAGCTAAGACCAAACCCTTTGGCATGCCTGGTCCCTGGAGTAGGCTTGGAAGCTCTTCCTGTAAATTGGCTTCACAGAGTGTCTTTTCAAATCATCAGTCTGTGCTGCTTTGTGTGAGCTCTTTCTTTGTAACAGCTCTAGTGGATTTTATCATCTGCAGTCGTGTGTGTGTGTGTGTGTGTGTGTGTGTGTGTGTGTGTGTGTGTGTGCGCGTGTGCGGGCATGTGTGCTCTTGTGTGTACATATGTGTGTGTGGAAGTGCATGCACGTGCACATGAAGGTCAAAGTGAGAATTAGGCATTTTCTTCACTCTACATCATAATTTTGAGACAAGAGACTCTCACTGAACCCCAAGATAACAATTCTGCAAGACAGGATGCTCAGTTTAGAAGCTCTGGAACCCTCCTATTCCCAGCTCTCTAGTTCTGGGATGTGTTTATATGGCAAGTGCCTTCCTGACAGAGCTACCTGCCTGGCTCCATGGCAGTCTCCGTGCAGTGTCTCTCATAGGCTCCCTCTTCAAGTTTCTCCTTCCCTCCCTTTGCTGGAGCCCAGAATGTGGCTTGAACATCTTTCTTTTTCTTTTTTTAAGATGACATTGTGTTTCCATTTTCTGGGATGTAATGTTTGTATTTACCTGAAAAAATTATATTAGTGTGTATTTATTTTAAACCCCTATACCCATATCCATTTGAAATCTCTCTTTTTTTTACTTTATTAATTTATTCTTGTTACATATCAATGGTTATCCCATCCCTTGTATCCTCCCATTCTTCCCTCCCTCCCATTTTCCCCTTATTCCCCTCCCCTATGACTGTTCCTGAGGGGGATTACCTCCCCCTGTATATGCTCATAGGGTATCAAGTCTCTTCTTGGTAACCTGCTGTCCTTCCTCTGAGTGCCACTAGGTCTCCCCCTCCAGGCGACACGGTCAAAGGTGAGGCACCAGAGTATGTGAGAAAGTCATATCCCACTCTCCACTCTACTGTGTTCTGTCCAATGTCTAGATCTGGGTAGGGGTTTAAGGTTTACCGCCTGTATTGTCCTTGGCTGATCTCTTGTTGCTATCCATGATTAAAAAAAAAATAGTGCTGCTCAAAAGTCCTTGTGGATGGCAGGTATCTAGAGTTCTTCATGGTATATTCCTGAGCTCCGCTACTATGTCTTCTTTAGTCTCCTGGGGCGGATCCATCTCTTGAAGACTGCTCCTTTAAATGAGTGCACTGCTTTGGTTACTAAATTAATGCTTTCAAATTTCAGCAACTTACTTGTGTGTGAAGGGGTGTGGGATATGGCCATCATTCAGAGGTCATTCTTGCCGCCCTCACCCGGTATACATTCTTATAACCATATCCAAAGCCATTTTAAACTTGCCCAAGGCTAGCTCCACACCTCTCAGTCCTGAGAAGGCTCCATCCCTCAGCAGGAAACTGGCATTGCTTCCTGGGAGCAGCATAGTTCTGGCCAGTGTTTGAATCTATTTTGTATTTGCCAAGGTGTCATTTTCAAGGCGTACTCATTCTTTTAAGAAAGCAAGCCCCAAACAGGTGTTTAAAATGAAAGAGTGTGCACAGCCGACTTTAGACAGGTGGAAATAAATTTAGAAAACATATTAAGCCTCTTTGATTTCATTTGGGAGCTTATGCTCCTAGAATTTGCCCTCTGCTTAGATCGAAGAAAAGACAAAACAGCTGAGAAGAGGGAGATAATCTGGTAATGTCAGCAAGGACGGAACTGGCTGAGGAGATGGCTGAGTGTGTAGGGCACATAGTGTAAGTGTGTGACGACCAGAGTTCAGATGGCTCAGTGTGTAGGGCGCATAGTGTAAGTGTGTGATGACCAGAGTTCAGATGGCTCAGTGTGTAGGGCACATAGTGTAAGAAAGAGTGTGACGACCCGAGTTCAGATGGCTCAGTGTGTAAGGCGCATAATGTAAGAGTGTGACGACCAGAGTTCAGATCCCTTGAAACCACATACACCAGACATGTAGGTGTGTTTCTTTAGTCCCAGCACTGCTGTTGGGAGACACAAGACAGAGACAAGAGAATGCCTGCAAGCACGCAGTCCAGCTAGCCTGGCATATACTTCAGTGAACAAGATAGAAAGCGAAGGCAGACACCCAAAGTTGTTCTCTAATTTCTACATGTATGTCAGAAGATACACACAGGCAGGCACACACACACACACACACACACACACACACACACACACACACACACACACACGTGGCATTGTGGGGTGGAAAGGTGACAAAATGACAGAAGGCTATGCTAATTTACGTTGGTGCCAGCAAGGGGCTAGTTTTCTAAAGAGAAATTTCAGGAGTGTCCTCCTCCATGCCTGAAAGGAAGGACCTTCTGATGGGATGTTGTAATTAAAGCAACTCTTTGAGAAGGATGGGATGGTAAGGTTAAAAAAGAAAAGAAGAGAAAAAAATGTCTGGATGGGGTTGATCAGTGCTTGCTGTGAACTCTGACCACTGACTCAATATTGGATCGACCTTTTCAAATGAATGGCTCTCTTAGAGACTTAAGTTTACCATCCTAAAGCCGAGAACACTTAAAATTTTCTATCCTGAGCCCTCCTAGGATTAACAGGAGCACCAACTGAGTTCGTATTTTTGGTTGACAGTATTTAGACTACTGCATACTTTAGTAGTATTAGTGGTCACCCCAAGCAACTGTTGCTAAAAACACATTTTTTTCCCTGGGTAGTACAGTACATTGCCTCACTGTCAGCCAAATCTTCTAAAGCGCTCAGGAATGTCTCCATTGCAAAGGGACAAAAATGGTCTCTTGCGGAATTAAGCAAAATGATGACTTTATTATAAAGTTCTTAGTAGCTTCTGAAATGATAGAAATTTAAAGAGCTGGCCTTGGGGAAATGCAGGGAATCACAACAGTCTGCAATCTGAGGTGGGGTGAGCAGGTTTCAAAACTAACCTGGTATGACATTGTTGCCTCTAGTACCATAGGCCAAGGCCTTTGCTACTGAAAAGACACCTCCCCACACCCTCTTGGTAATTAATGGTTCTGATCACATCTTCTGCTGCCAATCTACCCAGGTCTATTTCTTTGGCCTTAAACAGGAACACTGTTGATCAACTCAGTCACAATTCATCCCACAGGCTGGGCACCACCCTTTGTGGGAAGGGAGGATATGGTGCCCTTCACTTTTACAAAATGAAGAACACTGCCCTCAAAGCTACACTCATAGGGATTCTACACATTCAGCTCAAAGGTGTTTATTTAGAGCTTACTGGTTCTTCCATTAAGGGAAAATAGGAGCAACAAGCCTTGGTGTAAACTCAAGCCAGAGACATTTCAAACCAAATACTAATAGAGAGAAAGGATGCTGAGCTGCCTTGCCAGGGTCATGGTGGCTCCAGGTGAAATGGATAAGAGATGTGAAAGGGTCTACGGTTTCACAGTTATTTGTACTCAGGTCCCTCTAACAAACAGGGGAGCATTTATTGAAGAAAATATCTAGAAATGGTTTAAGCCCCACAGCCCATGGAGTCTGCACGTGAATCCAGACGACCATGGGAGTCTCCACTCTATGAGGAAGCTGAAATTGAGCTGACATCAACCCATAAATCCCAAAGCACATTAAGGGCAGGGCTATGATCAGCTCAATTTTTCCAGCCTCTTGCTGAGAGATAGTTTAAAAGGAGGATCACCTGGCCATTTCTCCCTTAGGGATGTATTTTAGCATATTCCTTCGGAGAAAAAAATAGGCAATATCCTAGTTAGAAATGTGCTGGGCAGCATTTCCTGATGCAGACCAGCCAGGCACTGGATTCTACACTTACCCATCACTTCTGCATGTCTGGTCACTGAGGGTTTTCTAGAGGTTTAACATGATGCCCTGATAAAAGAATAAAAGGAAACCCTCTGTGCATGGGTCTCAGGAAGAATAGCTTGGAATACTCACTATGTTTAAGGTCAGTGAGGCATAAAACAATGAGAAAATGTGTTCATTGATCTCAAAGATCCTAGAACTGAGATAGACAAGCCTGGAGCACACCTGCAAATGAACTGCAAGTGTGACAGGAAAGCTACTGATTAATAACGGAAGGTTTGGAGGATACATCTAATGCCACTCTGTTGTCTTCTTTACAGGCGGCAGCTGCTCAACCAAGTTTGGCTCTCCAGGTCCCCTGAGTAGGCAGGAGCGTCATGGCTTGATGCCTGAGGACCAGTTATGGCCAAGAGCCTTCAAGAAAACATTGTATGTGTCACTGCCTTGCTGAAGGTTTAAGCTGTTGTAACGGTCCTCTCTATTGTGGCAGCAGTGATGCGGCCATCCTCAGATGGTCTACTTACAAGAACACTGATCTCCTGTTAGTCTCAGGATGGAGTTGGTGAGTCATGGATAGTACCTCCCTCCCCTCTAAACTCTGCTGGAGTCTCACTAGGTATCGAACTGAGAAGAATAAACACTCATTAGCTTTTATGCCTGGCATATGGGACTCACCTGTTACCGCTGTCTCGTTTACTCAGGTGATGTTTTCTTCAACCCAGCCTGCCCTTATAATAAAAAGGACACATAAGCATAACACATATATTCACTAATTTAAACACCTAACAAATATGTAAATAATTATAATAACAAATAGGTTGTCAATGAAAGAGGCAGATCTTACCTCAAAGAAATTAAAGATATGGTTCATTCTGGAGCCAAGGATGAGTGATCCTGGCCCCAAAACACAGATTTAAATGATCTCAAATAACATATTCCAATGAAACAACAATTTTATGTACTATTTTTTAATTTAAAAATTATGTGTATTAGTGCTTTGCCTATGTGTATGTCTGTGTACCACATATGCGCAGTGTTCTAGGAGGCAAGAAGAAAGCATCAGGTCCCTTGAGCCATGTGTATATTTCGAATTGAACCTTGGCCCTCTGGAAATGCAGCTAGTGCTCTTACTTGCTGCAGACCCTTCCCATCTCTCCAGACCCTTCCCAAGCTTTTTATAGTAACAGAACAGAGGTGGTCACAAATCAAGACATTTTTCAAATACATCTGTGGGTGCACTGGGTAGGTGGACTACCACAAACCAGGAAAAAGTGCTATAGGCCTCAGATTATGACAGCATTCTTGGCCCTTTGATTGGTGGAAACTTAAGGTCCCTTCGTACAATCTAAAGGATTTTTATCTGTCAGTAATAGAATATCAGGTCCAAAACTGAGATGAGCAAGGAATTTAGAGGCTGAAAGTGGTCTGCTTCGGGCTGTACCAGCTTGGAATTGAGCCCTGAACTCTCTGCCTTCTGGTTTGCCTGGACCAAGGAGCCTCCCTCATGTGCTTCTACCACCATTAACTCTGCAGTTCTCTCCCCACCTACCGTGGACAGACTCCACCCCAACTCCGAATCCACGAGCCCAAATAAATCCCTTCTCCCCTACAGCAAAAAGGAGAAATGCATTTTAAAGATAAAGTATTTTCCTAGTGGGAAAAATAAAAACTCAAATGATTGTTGCAAGCTGCTTCTTCTTCTTCTTCTTCTTCTTCTTCTTCTTCTTCTTCTTCTTCTTCTTCTTCCTCTTCTTCTTCTTCTTCCTCCTCCTCTTCCTCCTCCTTCCTTCCATTTCTTTACTTTTCTTTTTTCCTTTTGGCAAGGTAGTGGTGAGAGCTAGGAGCACTGTTGGGTGATTTTTTTTGACCCATGGATGTCAAAAGTGATCATTCTAGCCAATTGCATGCTCCAAGAAACCTGAAGTCACTCTTAGTTGTAAGTGTCTGATACTTCCTGAGACTGCTGACATTCCTCCAGCACGTGTCCAGATGAAGCCTCCTGTGTTCTCTCTGCATTGGCGCTGTCAAGTGGAATGGCTGCCCATCACAGAGCCTACAGGAATGCTGAAGAGCTTCCTGCAAACAGCAGTGTGTGCCACATTCAGATCCTTCAAACCCTGTGACTCACCCTTTGTCTTATTATTTTGCAGCTTTCTTAGTTTCTTGTCAGCTTGTTCACATGCAAGGGAAACTTGGAGAGGCACTTTAACACACACACACACACGCACACGCACACACACATACACATACACACACCCTGGAAAACTCTGGGACATTTTGCTTTTCTTAAGGCAGGTGCTTAACCTTTATTGTAACATTTTCTTTGTAAATAATAAAAATTGGAAATTTCCCTGGCACTGAAATCCAGCCCTGCCCGGAACTAAATTAAACGTCAAGTTGCTGTTCTGTGGTATAACGACAATTTTTCTGCCCTTGCTCATTTCCTACTTTTCTTTTGAAAGGCTTCCCTCTAGCATTATCTACTATTTGATCTGTTTGGACAAAGACTTACTTGGTTCTGGACTTTGGGTTTCTTAAAGAGGCGTAAAGATTTGCCTATAGTCGGTTGGTCTTTCACACACTGATCAAGTGCCATTTCTGCACAGCTGACTTGACCTTTCTCTCTTGCTTCTCAGGAGGCATTTAAATCTCTTCCAAACTCATTCATTTTGTTTCACCTGCTGGGAATCATGTTTACATACAACAATGCTGTAAGAACCTATTGAGAAATCCTCTGTGCTGTCGCTAATGTGTTTTCATTTCCGAACAGAGCAGGGTTTTGGTGTGCAGCCCTCCTCTGACACTCTGACACCCTATCCAGGCTTTCTATTATCCCCCTAGCTTTGTCTTCAGCTAAACACAGCCTCTCTCTCTCTCTCTCTCTCTCTCTCTCTCTCTCTCTCCTTTTCCTCCAAGCGATTATTTGCATGAAGATTTGCATTTAAATGGATGTGGAAAGTACATTAACAACACCTACACTAACCATGTAAAAGCAGCACTGCATTTGTTGCTGCCAGACATGAATGGGGAAAAAATTCAATGAATGTTTTGTAAGGAGAGTCCTCAGGTAACTGCATTTCAGACACAAAGACACTTCATTAGGTTGTATTTAATACTGATTATGCATATAGAAGGCCATGAATACAAATACCCTATTCCCTAAGGGGGTGCCGTGAAATTTGGTACAGTTACATGCTGAACACAGGAGGCAAGCATATTTCAGTATCTAGGTGAAATCTAAAGGCTCTTGAATGGGTTGAGACTGGCTTTCCAAGGCTGCTCCATATCTGAACTTTATGCCCTTGCTAATAGCATAAGGGGTGAGAGGGAGACAGACTTCAAATACACTGCATTTTATGGCAACTCCTTGGGGGGCTTTTCTATTTTCTTGAGCATCTCAAACAATACACATGGCATAAAGAAGACTCCATACCTCAAAGAGGAGAAGGGAAATAAAATAAAAGAATCAAGTGAATGGAAGCAGAGAGAAAGAATGAAGAGAGATGTTCTGTTTGCTTCCTGTTTGGGATCTAGATAGACAGAAGAAGGCTGGAACGAAGAAGAAAGGCACGCTCCAGGGTAGTGTAAATCAGACAGTGAGTGTGCTCACAGAAGAGCGAGAGGAAAGGAGAGCAGACGCCAATTCAAGAAGGCTGTAAAAGGACCTCAGTGCTTTCCACACAAAGCAGGGGCTCAGGGTTATCATTCAGGGTTACGAGGGAGAAAATTAAACTGGTCTTGGCAAAAAGGATTCTATTAAGGGATAATATCTTCCCTTTATTGTTAATTATTTTATGTTTACAGTAGTCAGTGTAAATGTATATTATTCTTACAGTAACACATGGCTTAGCATAAATAATTTACCCAGGATATATGGCTAATTTCTAATTAACTTCTAGCTCCGTTAGTTTGCTTTAGATTAAAACCCTTTCTCTTCTTAACAAGTCCTTGAAGGGGAGCAGACAACCTAATTACAGTCATTCATTGTGGAATATTTATATTTAGCCATTAAAGAAAAAGGTAATATCAAACGAGAAACGTGGTGGAAAATGTAGTGGAAGCAGAAAAGGCTGCAGTGGAGGGAGGGGAAATTTATTGTTTGCCTTTGTGTTTTTATGTCTACATAAGAAAATAAATAGGTCAGGGAAATTTATCAGTAGGCCGAATGTAACACGGCACTATACCTCTATGCCCCCAAATACAATTATTGTTTATTGCTTAAAAACAATTTTCCATAGGCTGTATGCTCTAAAGAGAAATCCATAAACATCAGAAACAAGCTTCTAACAAGTCTTCATTGTTTATATGGATGGAAAGAAAAAAAATCCATATTTTCCTCTCTGTTAACCCAAAACAGACCAGAATAGAGCAGATCCAGTGGGTCAAATAAGCTTTGGAATGCAACAGTAGCAGAATATGATTTTGTACATTATGGTTAGAATCGTCCTCCCCATCCTGCCATAACAAGGTAATAAATAGTGTGGACTCTAAAGCCAGGCACATAGCGTCAGTAATTGACGTGCTGTCTGCCTGAGACAATGCTCTCTCAAATTGAGGGGCTAGCCTGAGTTTCAGAGCTTTGGAAAATCCACCATGAGAATGTTCTGGCATAAACACTCTTTTGTGTGTGCAGCCTCATCCTCTGTGTTAAAACATCTTTTAAAAGCGACAGAAATGGCACCAGGCCTTGCTTTGTACCTGTGTCATTGTAACTGACAAAACAGAGGAAAGCCCTCTCCCTTTGAGACTTTATATCTTGTGCTAATCTGTGACACCTTTGGACTTGTGACACCACAGCTCTGAATTCATTGAGGTTTAGTTAAGTGCGGCACATATTAGTCTTAATGGGCGTTTACAATACATAGTGTAATTGTTCCTTTGGAGCTCTTGATGCATTTTTATAGCCTTCCCTGCCCCTCCTCTCCCAAAACCCAAACAATTTCCCCACACAGAGTATTAAGGGAAAATGTCTTTCTGAAGATTTACTGTTGAGACTGTACAAAAAACATACAGCCAAACATCCTAGCACGTACACTCATCTTGTTAAAGACTGGGCGCACTCGGGTGCGTTTGCTCTTCAAAGAGTGTGAGGAACATCAAATGCTTTCTTTGTCGTTTCTAAGTCTGGCTACAGTTTCCCCCTGTCCTTTTCTGTTTCTTTCTCTATCTTCAGAATATAAGGGCATGTACGGAACAAATAAAGAGCAAAAAAGGGTGTTTGGGAATGACACTAAAAAGGAGAAACTTTCAAATCAGCCCCGAAGACCTGGCAGTTCACATGGGCTAGCCAGAGAGGCAATTCTAGGCAATGCTGGTACCAACGAATGAAGGATCAGAGTTAAAGTGCCTTCCACTTCTTTTCCCAGTGACTCTTTAAGGGCGTTACATAGTTTTTACCCGAACACAGGGTGGGTAGGCGTCCCAATTATTCTGTTTTGTCTGCCAATCCTGGCGCTTTCTCTGTAAAGGCCCCTCTCCCAGGGGCCTAACTGTTTTATGCCTGCACCATTGGGCCCCTGTGCCAGCTGGCCTTCAGTTCAGGTTAGCTAATCGGAGGTACTGGCTGGAGATCAGAGGGCAGAAGAAAGGAGCTAAGCCGTTTCTTCCTTGCTCCCTCTTTGCCTTGGTGTTGTATGTCTGGCAGGGGTTCCTACTGGGATCCCAATGCTTGCCAAGCCCCTGCGCCCCTTGGGTTCCAGCTTTGAACGCTGGCGGCACAGGGTAGGAAAAGCTTCTTTTTAACGCTCAGCTTGGGGCTCACCCTCCCATTTTGCTTACACCTCTGCAAGTAATCACTTTATTAAAGTGTGTTTGTTGGACTCCGACAAACACAGAAGAAATTGGTCCGTAAATACCTTGCCTGCCCACTTAACTGACATAGTGGCTGAAATACTCCACAGCTCGGTGGACTGTAAACTTTTGGTGAATTCTTTCCATGGCTGCCAAAATGATGGAGCTTTTAAATTCTTGGCTGCTTTTGTTATGTAGATGAAACTAACTGCTTTGCTTTGGTTTGACATATAGTACTTGTGTGCTTCAGGAAGGCCTTAACAGCAACAAATGACAGAAACCCAACCCTTAAAAGGAAAGGGAGTAGGTTATCGCCTGTTGTAACTAAAAAAAGTCCAGCAACATGGGAGATTTTAGGCATGGTTAGGGGTAGCATCCTGAAAGATGCCCCACGACTCTGTACCTTCCCATCAAAGTCTCAACTTGATCTTCCTCTGTGTCAGCAATGCTTTGTGACTGATTTATTCTCGCGCGTCAAAATTCCCCTGGGAGCCTCCAGCTTATACCACCCTCCTCACCTCGCCAAACCACGTAAATGGTGAACTGTATTCTCATCTCAAGGAAATGCTGCTCCGTTAACTTTGAACAGGGCAGCCTTTGCAGGATAAAATGCTACTGAGTAGAAAAAGCCGGGGTGGGGGGTGGGGTGGGGGGTGGGGTGGGGTGGGCGGAGGGAGGAGAACTACACGAAGTACACACACTCTGTAACAGTTTTAAACAGTCCCCAGAAACATCCGTCGGTGGGTATAGAAATGAAACACAAGGGCCAAGTGTCTGGGAGGACGCAGGGACCTGTGAGCTGTTTACACTAAACACAAGTGTGACCTTCACAGCTGCCTTAGACACCTGTCTGCAGGTCCACAGATAAATACCCATAAAGACAACTGTGTCTGCCTAGTCACTGCTTTATGGCAAAACGAAGATAAGGAGTTTTGGAAAGCACACCGAATATATTACCTTATGTCCAGTGGATGGGCAATCAATTTTAATTACCCTATTTATGAATGGGAGGGAAAGATAAGACATGCAAAAAAAAAAAAAAGCCTCTGAAAAACAAAACATTTGGTTGGGCAAAATGATTTTGTTCAAATACAGTTTGGCCACTTTTTACCCTTCCTCTGGGAAGTGGGAGGAGACAACAAGTCAGAGGCAGAGCCCTCTAACTGTGCAGACTTTCCTGCTTTTAATGGAGATGTTGGCAAGAGAGAATCAGCAGGCGGGCAGTCGCTGGACTCAAGTTTTGACTTTACTTTATTACTCAGGAAACAGATAACATTTAAAAAGTAATAACATTTGCCACTTGGATATTTCCTTGAGGAAAAGCATTTCAGAAGAAAGAATACTACAGTAGTCACACTCCGTCCAAAACTGGAAGGATAGAGGCAAGATGATGGCTTCTGTTAACCTTATTCTTATCATTATTACTGATATTTAGTACATCTGAAAAAATATTAATTATATTTAATAACACCTTTGGGCTTAGACGGTCTTCTTTTGGTTGTGAATTTCCAAATCCTTGTAGACGATAATTCTACTGAAGGTTCTTGGAGCAGAGTGGAGACAGAAGGCGCTTAGCTCATTTCCTGGAGGTTGGGAGTTTCATGCCAGATATCCTCCAGAGCATGGGAGACAGGACTCATGTGGGGAGCTTGGGCTTGTGGTAGCTATTCTCCAAAGATGGCCTCTTCTCCAGTGACCTGGATGGACTACACTCCTCAAATCTAGGTTGGCTAAATAGAGGCGGAAAAGGTGCTGCCTCACTGCCAAGCACATTGAGAAGCCTTGTCTGTCTTGCCTGATCTCTTAGGATGTCTTGGGATGCTTTCTGTAGGGGTGAGAGAGTCTGGAGGGGTGGGGGGAGCAGGTCCAGTTTCACCAAAGAGGAGGAGCTACCCAGAGATTTTTCCTTGTGAGGAATCTATGATAGCCACATACTGAGGACATGTCTGGAGAGGAATGCTTGCTTCTTACTGAGCATTGGTTGTGCTTTTGGGCCAGTGAGCTTGAGGCCCTGAACAAAAGCAGCAAAGCCATTGTGTTTGGCCAGCTGTGTCTAGACTTTAGATGACTTCAGCTTCATCTGCTACCTGAGTGGCAACTACGGGAGAGAGAATCCATGTGCAAAGACACTGCACAGAGCCCCATCAACTCTAGAACCACAAGACAGAATAATGCATTGTTGAAATCCACAGAACATTGGATGGTTTGTTGTATACTAATAGACCATTGAAACACGTGCTGTCAATAGACTGATGAATGGTTCTATGGTGGCCAAAATGGTCCACAAAGGTAGGGTGACATGGTATGAATTTTAATTTGGTCCAGGGGTTGTGGCTGTGAAGGATGAAAAGACACCTTAAAGACTGAATTGCTTTGTTTTCTGGACTTTCTATTTCCAGAGCTTTTCTCATTTCTGTTATGGGATTATTCCAACCTTTAACAAGTACTCTTATGTTCTCCAGATATTTAAACAGATATTAGACTTAGTTGTTTTCTGAGTGCTATCTCTGACCCCAATTTACTTTTAGTCTCTGAAGTTAGTATCTACTATTGCATGCCATAAATATAGTTTTGAGTAATATAGAGAAATATATTAGAATATGCATAAAATTCTGCATACTTACCAATAATATTTCATACTTCCTTAAATAAGCAGGTTGGAGGAAGGGGAATCTCATAAACAGGCAAATAACTACTAAAAAATGCAACAGGAAAATCTTGCTTAGAGTTAAGAGATAATATAATCAGTCAACAATATTAATATTTGTACCCTATTGTTGCTATAAAGAGGTATTTGATGCCCAATTTTGGAGTGCGATGAGCTAAGAAACCCAACCTCTGATTTCAGTGAATTGGGTAGTAATTGAGTAAACAACCACTATTTACTAGCACTCATTATATATCAGGTACCATGGTATAACCAAGGTATGTAGACTAAATGGACTCATTTAGTCTTCAGAAAAATCTATCTAGTAGGTAATTTTGAGAATATAGATGAGAAAAATTCCATAAGAGAGATTACACAGCCCACAATCATGTAGCAAATAAGCGATGGAAATGAGTAGATGCGTATTATTGTCATGCATATAGAAAAAAAAATAGATTTTCACATCTTCTTATGTGACTTATAGTGTGCTTTGTCACTCAACATCAGCAGTGTTAATAACGGAGAACATCAACCCTCACCCCAGACTTACTGAATCAGGATCTGCATTTTAACCCTGAGTGATTCAAATGTGTGTTCAAGTTCCAGAGATATGGATCTAGACAGCAGATGCTGGAGGACTTCTAAGAAAGAAACTGCCATTGTGACCTTCAAGGGGCAGGAGTTGATTGCCTGCCTAGAGAAAATATGTTCTACCATTCTATAAGAAGGAGGCTCCTTTGCCAGTTAAGAGCTCACAAAGCCATTATACAAAATGAAAATGTAGAAAATGGTCTTTTAATGTATTTGCATTCTAAAATAATCTGAAAAATAATGTGGTTTGGTCTGAGAGGTGGGCTAGTCTATAAGTGGGCAAACTCTAGGGGCCAGGATATAGTTTATCGTATTCTTTAAACTGTCATGCCCTCCCTCAGTAACCCTCACAAGTATAATGTGTCAGCTTGGCCCTTGAAGATGGATGAACATCCAAAGGGTCATTTGGCTGCATTTGGTGGCCTAAGAATAGCTGCCAGAACTCTCTACACAGTAGTAAATGCACCTCATCGCTTCAAGAAAAAAAAAAAAAGTCAGTTCAATTGCAGAAGAAATTTGACTAGGTCATAAATTTCAGAGAGACAAGAAAGCATTATATCTGACATTGCTGACCAAAGAACGAGATCTGTAAATCTTTGGGATGTGGGTACAAGTCATGAGAAAAGGAAAGCCAGAGGGGTGGATGGAGGAAGTCGCATAATGTAATTTGCTGCCTTCACTTTGAACTTGGCTTTAAAATATCTCAAGGAACTGGAACACGCTGCTGAGCTATCTAACAGATGGCCTCAGAAAGCTGAAGAGGGCAAGGCAAAAGAGGCGAGGGGAAATCCGTTTTCACCAGTATATAAAAAGCAAATTCATGGACAGATTCCATGGCACAGAAATTGCATCTAGCTAATTCAAGGCAACTGTGTAAGGTACAGCTGAGGACACATTACTGATCATCCTTTACAGAGTCAGTGACAGAAAAGTGACCTTTAAAACAGCAGTTGTATGAGAATACCCATGTCGGGATTTATGTTGCCTCTTAGAACAGCAAGTATAATAACAAGGGTTAATTCTGTGGGCAAATCTGAGAACAGGAATGTTCACAAGTAGTGGGTGGCAATCATGACGCCCACCCTCTGCTCCACATGAAACTTTTCTCATGGAAGAAACCGTGGGCTCTGAGCCAGAGCTGGGCTGGAAATTCGTTCTTATGGCTTTCTGAGATTCTTGGCAGCCTTACCTGTAAATGGCAACAGTCTCATCAAGACCTGCTGGGAATTCCTTGTGACAATGGCTGTTAAAGACCTCATTTGTCCACATTCAACTCCTTAAGGGTCCTTCTTCAGTGCTCTTCAATCCTTTCATGTTTCCTACCACTGTTGGCTCTAAGTTGACTCCAGTTGCTGAGTCTTACTTACTGAACTACTGTTTTAATGCTCTCATGGTCTCTCCATTCCTATCTTTTTTTTTTTTTTTTTTTTTTTTGAGACAAGGTCTCTCTGTGTAGCCTTGGCTGTCCTAGACTCGCTTATGTAGACCAGGCTGGCCTCGAACTCACAGCGATCCGCCTGCCTCTGCCTCCCAAGTGCTGGGATTAAAGGCGTGCGCCACCACGCCCGGCCTTCCATTCCTATCTTGCTTTCCAACATGCTTTTCCCTGCAGGCACCTAAACATTGTCTTTTTCCAGCCCTTGACTTCCTTCTCATTCACTGCAGTTTATTTTGTTTTTTGGACAGCATTTCCACTCCTAGAATTTGACCTTTGTGAGCTCAGGGTCTACGTCTGCTTCGTTCACCTCTGTATTCTCACTGTTGGGCACAGTGCCAGATACACCCCCGGTGCTCCTTTGGGTCACCCAAGTAATGAAAGACCACATCAGGTCAATAAATTCTGTCCCAGTGTTCCTGTAACAGAATAGTCGGTAGACTCTAAATATTGGTCCTTGATCACTGGGCCCATCTGCCACTCACTTGAAGAATAGAGGGAGTAACCGTGAGGGTATTGTACCTTTGAGAGCTTTTAAAATGGCATTTGCATCTTAGATGGAGTATATAAATCCAAGCAAAAGAAAAGAACAGAGGAAAAAAAGAGAACAACAGAGGAAATAAAAGTTGCTGACATGTTGGAGTAAAACTTTTCAAGTAATGGGGCTGGGAGTGTAGCTCATTAGGTAGAGTGTTTGCTTAGCATGGATGAAACACTGGGTTCTGTAGGTATATTTTTAAAAACCTATGTTTATTTTGGGCTTCTTAACTCTCTTCCCCCCTACTCCACCCCAATCCCTTCCAACACCCCAACACCAGGTAGGAGGGAAAGAAGGTTAGTGGGGAGCAGGGGTGTAGTTCTCTTTGGCTACTTCCTTCTGGTTAGGGTCATTGGGTTCCTTGGGCCAAGTCCAATCCTAATTTCAGGACATCTCCAACTTCTTCTCATCAAACTGCATCAACAGCAACCAGGAGCAACACGGGGAAACACCAGCAGCCTACTTCCTTCTCAGAGGTCTCAGTCTCTCTCTGGCTTGGCATTTATTCCCACTGGCAAAGACCACCCCTCCACGTGAAGTAGTTCCCAGCTGATAAAGATCATGTGTCATCTCAGGAGGCAACTATGGACAAACCAGAACTGCCTCCATATCCCACACATGGAATTAAAACAAAAACATGTTAACATATAACCCAAAACTTCCACAACAGGCTTTGATTCTCAGAACTGTATTACACCTGTTGTGATGGTAGCTGCTTGTACTTCTAGCACTCTAGAGGCAGAGAAAAGAAAAAGTCAACATCATTCTCTGCTACATAGGAGGTTTGCAGCCAACTTGTCCCCAAAGAAAGAAAGCAACAATGACAATAAAGCTCCGAGCTTTCCAAATAATGCAAATTGCGATATGTTGTAACTCGTTTTTCACAACATCAAGAATATTTTGCCAGTATTCCTTTCTTTTGTGTAGTACATGAAATAGAAGATACACACACACACACACACACACACACACACACACACACACACACACTTACATACACACACACATGACCATAAATAAAGCATCACAATCTTTAATACTTAGAGACATTTAAATAAAGAAGCATCTTAATTGTCTAATCCATTTTTAATTTTTATTGAGTGCCTTGTTTTCTTATTCCCACTTGGAAGTAGCCTTCTGTTACTTTAATATTGGCTTGTTCACATTTCAGAATTATCTGTGTAATCTAATCTCTGCAAGTTCATCTTTTGCAGTTGCTAATAATAGCGTGATATGATTAATTTCTAGAGATTCTCATTAGTAATAGTATTCATTTCAGATCCTCGTTAACCTGTCAGATATGAGGTTTGGATGCTTCATTGCTAGAATCAAGGCAGGTTCCAAGAAGCTTTAATTACTTGGGAGGAAATGTTGCATGCTATCTTTCAGAGTGTTTACATGTGTTGTCTCAAATTTGGTCTCAGGTCTGTATTTTCTAGAATTTGTTGGACTGGGGGATCTTTTCAATGATTAGATGAAAGAAAGGCTATAAGGAATAATGTAATCATTTTGTTAATGATCTACCTAGCCTTCTCTCTTGGGCTGAAGCCTCTTAACGATTTTGGTGATGTTGAGCATATGTGTCTGTGGAGGTTAGAGATACAATACTTCCAATCTCTCAGCTGGTCAGATTTGAAGGCTGCATTTGAGAAAACACAAGAGTTCTGTAGAGCCAGAGAAAATGGCTTTAGCTGAATGACTTTTGAGTTCTGACAAGAGTCCAACCTCCCTGCAGCATGTTTAAGACCATTAGCACTTAGGCCTACTGTGTCTGTGAGAGTCCTCTGGGAATGCTCACTATGTAGCTATCTCTCGCAGGATATTTCTTTAGAAAAGATAATTTTAAAGACACATGACCATGTAGTGCCAGGTGGGAGACTGTACTTAGAGAAAGTTGGAAATTTTTTAGAAGAATAATCTTTAGCAAGATAAGTGAAGATATATGCTGTTTTTAGTCTGTAAAAGTAACTTTTAATCACCTGATGTAACTATTGTTTCAGAGGCTTACTGCCTCCATCTATTAACCTAAACCTAGTCCTGGAAGTTTCTAGCCTAGATTCTAGGTCTAGAATGTTTTCAGCTTCTGATGCTTACTGCTGAATAAGCTCACCCTTTCTAGTTCTTTATGGACACTGGCTGGCTGTTTCAACTCAGCTGTTCTGAACCAAACCCCTCTCCAAGCTGACTGATTCAAACTGGCTTTTCTCAGTTTCTGACTGAATTTCTCTGCTTGGCAATCTGTTGTAATCTTCTGACTCCTCATTCTCTGGCTTGTCTGTCTTCACCTGTGTCTAGCTTATCCTCTCTTCAATCTGTCTCTGGAAAACTCCCAATAAAACTGCCTCCTTGCTCTCTCCCTCTGTTCTTCTCTCTTAAGTTGCCTCTCTTCTCTCTCTGTTCCCATGAGAGACGGGCATATCCTAGTCTGTCAAACCTTTCTCTGTTTCCTCACTTTGTCTGCCTCTCAATTACTCCATCACTTTCAAACCATGGGTGCTTCCTTTTTATCAACTTTAACGTCATTGTTTGGGATTAAAGATATGTGCTTAGGTGTTGCTGCATTCCAGCTGGATCACACAGACCTAGAAGGTCTTTGGATTTAATCCAGTAGCCATGACACTGGATTAAAATTCCTCTACACTAGTCTTACAGCTTTTTATTCATTTAAAAAATTTAAATTACGTGTATGTGTGTATTTGTATGCACATGAGTGTAGGTACGCACAAAGACCAGAGAGTTAGGATCTTCTGGAGCTGGAGTTACTGGTGGTTTTCAGTCACCTGATCTGGGTGCTGGACACTGAACTCAGGTTCTCTGCAAGATGAGTAGGTCCTCTTCATTATTGTGCCAGGATTTATACTCTTTCACAACTGGTTTTAAAGCTTTATTTATTTTTTTATAGTCATGGACATGTTGATGTCATTTTCTGGTCAGGGGTTCAGACATCACAAAGGAATCAACCTTTCTTACCAGAAGCTTTATAGACCACACCAGGAATGAGGCCGGGTGGGTGTTCAGACTCTAAGGTGGGGCACCTCTTAAGATGAAAGCTATTTCATGTGTAAATAATATTTAAATAAATATTTCCTGTTGAAAATAATTCCCCTAGAAATGAAGCACGTACAATTAAGATAGATTTATTACATTACATTGGGAAAATAAGAATGAGCAGAATGGGAAACAACAGCCCAGTTTCCCCATCGATCCATCATCCAGAGTCATGTCCACTTTGATTGTTCTTCTAGCTGCTCCTCATAGTGCTGTCGGATGCGGATGTGTATATGCACTCAAGCTCGTGAGTATAAAACTTACAGGCAAGGGGAAACATGCCGAGGAAAATCCCTAATTATATAAACTCAGATTACTCAGAAAAATTTATCCTTGGGTTTTTCTAACTGATCTGATCTTCCCTTTGAGATCCTACTCCCTGCCTGTGAGAATAAAAAAAATAGATTTGAATTTAGTCAAATAAACTCAATCCGACGTCATGCAAACATTGAAGATTCTCTCCATAACTCAGACGCTTCTTTGTCTCAGGTGAAATTCTCACTTGCAGAGTCCCATCTCTTTTCCACTAACTCTTCTCCAACAAGGTGCCCGCATGATGCATGTGACCACATGAGCTGAAAGAAGGGACCTTTGGGCATTTTCTAACATGTTCTTGCTCTTCTGGTGTTGATTTCTGAGGCACTAAGTCCAAGGTGGCATTTCCACGCCACAATGTCCACTGCGTGTGTCTGGGCACCGCTGACTCTAGTTCTCTGCTTCATAGCACATGAGCTTTCCAGAGACAGAAACCATATTCTCTCCCATATAGGAAATGTTGCTGCTGCACTGGGTTGGAGCTACACCTGCTGAGAGTGTGGAGGAAGTATGAACATATGGAAATGGCCTGGCCAGTCAGCCTGGGATTTAGAAATTACTTTAAGTACTGCTGAGAGTGAGAAAGGAGGCTCTAACAATTGAGCACAGCTGAGCTGTCTTTTTCTGAAAAGGCTTCATTCTGCTTTGAAAATTCAACATTACCTGCCTTGCCCTCTCATCTGGGTCAAGATTTGTTCTCGTAGAATGTTGCCAGGGCAACAATGCATGTGGCTTTTTAAGGTATTTCAGGAGAGGCTGGAGGGCTCTTTCCGTCTGCTGGTGAAGATACTGGGGGATGAGAGAGGAGCCTTATACTAACTTGTTTCTGATTAAGATCACATTAATAAGCATCACTGATGGAAATCTCACAGGCAACCAGTAGTTCTGATCTTGAGAATCCCTAGTGCCAAACAGAATTCCCTTGCATTCTCTATGTTTCACCACAGATAGGGTCTCAAAAGACAAATATGCCAAATCACTTTGCCTGTTCTCCATCCTCTGGAAATCTAAACCAGGTTTGGGTTAGTGAGCATTGAAGACAGCTGGAGAGATGTGAATTGTTTTTAGAGGAAATTTCTCTTCCTCTCCAAACCTACCCTCTCCTGGGCACTTGAGATGAGTAGCCTCAGCCATGAAGGCCTAGTCCAGTTTTTCCTGCTGTGTTAAAACACCATGGCCTCGGGCATGTTGGGAGGAAAAGGTTTGTGATCATGGTTCATCACTGAGGGAAGTCAGGGCAGAAACTCAAGGCAGGAAGCTGGAGGCAGGAACTGAAGCAGAGGCCATAGAGGAACACTGCTTATTTGGCTGCTTGCTTTGTTTTCTTATATACCCCAGGACCACTGGCCCGGGGATAGCACTACACATAATGGACTTAGCTTTTCTACATCAATCATAATAAAAAATAAATGCTCCACAGGTTTGCCTACAGGCTAATCTTACGGAGGCATTTTCTCAATTAAAGTTTCCTCTTCCCAGAGGACTCTAGCCTGTGTCAAGCTAAAAAAAAAAGTAGCTCTACAGGTATGTTGCCTTTCATATACAGAAATAAAGCCAACCGACCATAGACTTGTGAAAGAATGTGGCTAAAAAGCCCGTATTCATTTATGTTGTTTCTCTCAGGTATTTTGTCAAACCATCAGAAACTGTCACGGGGCATAACAGAAAAAATTGGAGATCCCTGGTACCCTCTGCTCAGCCTGCAAAGTAATTAGATATCCAAGTCAATTCTGATCTGGGTCTGTCTGTGTCTTCATTATTGCTCTGCTGTGAAGAGACACTGCCATCAAGGCACTTATAAAAGGAAGTGTTTAACTGGGTGGAGACCTGCTTAGAGTTTCAGAGGGTTAATCCATGACCTTCCTGATGGGGAGTGTGGTGGCAGGCAGGCACACATAGCAGGCAGGCATAGCAGGCACGCAGGCAGACACATCACTGGAGCAGTAATTGAAAGCTTTTATCTTGATTTGTAAGCAGGAGGCAGAGAGAACAGACTGGGCCTGGTGAAGGGCAGGGGGTGGGTGGTGGGTAGGGTAAGGGTAGGGCAGGAGGGGATGTTCAGCATCCCCTATACCCCCAGTGATACACCCCCTCCAACAAGCCCACACCTTCCAGTCTTTCCTAAACAGACCACCAACTGGGAAACAAACATTCAAATACATGAGCCTATGACCGCCCATTCCCATACCAGAGTCTGAGAATGGAATAGTCTAATTAGATGCCAGAGACAGGGGTTGGGTAGGGGAAAGGTCAAGAGGGTCTTCATTTTCTCTCTGTTGGAAACAGATTTTACATATGACGACTAAGCAAAGAAATCCAACTCTTCCTCCACTTTACATTTGTGAATAAAACTCCTTTTGAACTACAGTCCCCTCCTGTTAAGGAAACAAATATGTAGTCATATGCTTTCAAAACGTAGCATACATCCATGAGCAGGCTGAACTGGATGGTAGAAGCACCAGACAGGAGAGGGAAGCTGTGGGCTTTCTGACTTTGACATTAATCGGGTCGTCTTGATTACATAGCACAAGCAGTGAAAAGCTTGATTAAATGACTTTACTTCATTGATGTCTTTAAATAGCGGAATATGTAATTTGCAATTTTACCAACTGGGTTACCTATGGGTTACCATGGCGATAAAGTATATGCTGAAATGACATTTGACATTAATTTTATTATTTTAATTTACAATCAGTGAAACAATGGCACTCCTCTTTCAATCTGCTTCATTTGAAGGCCAACTGAGGAAGAATAAATGTGCTCTTGGTGCAGAACAGGTTTGACTTATACTATATTAAAGAGAAAAGGTTAAGTCTGATTCATCCGTCATCTAAATTAAGCTTCGAATTGCTATAGGCGTTTGGGTTAAATGGTTTGTCTTGAAGTAGGTATCTATCTGGCCTTCTAACCTGTGGGTGGTGTTCGGTCCTGAGAAAGTTCCACTCGGATATGTGTATAATGAGGTCTAGTGTTCTCAGTGCTTGAACTGAATGTGAACAGAAAATGGAAGTGTACTTATGTTGGAACTAATAGGCCCATCTGGGTTGGTGGCACAAGCCCATAGCTAGTCTCAGCATCTAGGAAGTGGTAACAGCAGGATCAAGAGTTTGAAACCACCCTTGGCTACATAGAGAGTCCAGGTCAGACCAGGCCACATGAGACCCTGCTCCATGCTAATCACACAGAAGCCTAGATTAAATATTAATGGTGTAGTTAATATTAGAAGATGATATTATCATACATTTCAGAAATACAGGGAACTTTGGACATTTGTTTTTAATTGATGATAGTCTTATATCAAGAAAGGTAAAACAAGAAAGAACATATTGTAACTGTTATTACCTATATAAGACCTAGAATGTCTTACTTGTTTAGAAGTGAGTGCATATGCGTTCCTGATTCCTGGAGGCCTGGGCTGCCATCAGTTCTTTCTATGTCTGGTGAAAAGGTACCGAATTCTTGGCTTCATTCTTGTCTCTGCTCTTTTGACCACATCTCACTTAGGACGTCCAGACTCCTACACGGCTTCTTTTGTGTTTAGTCAGGGTCTCAGGTCTACCAGATGAGCTTCCAACCTACTATGCAACCAGTTATGACTTTGAACTTCTGATATTTCTGTCTCCACCTCCAGGGTGCTGGTGTAATGGGCGTGAACTAGCACACCTCACTTTTGAGGTGCTGGCCTATGACCCCAGCATTTCATAACTGCTATGCAGGCACCTTAATGGGCAATATACCACCTCCTTAATCCCTACACTGTTCCTTCCTCTCTCAGTCTTAATATATATTTGTGGATACCTATTTTTTAAAAACTGTTTCATTTGAGAAATCATTATGGGAACAGATTCAGGGTATTTTTTTACATTCTGCTAATAGGGGAACTAATATCTCATCCCCTATTATAATACATGTGGTATGTATGAATATTTCTCCTGTTTTCTGCAATGGCACATGTTTTCTTCTCAATGTGGAGATGCAGATGCATAAGAAATATTTTAAGCCTAGTCAATACACTGTTTAGTTAGGACAGCTGTGCTTAGAAATACTTTTAAAAATAGATTCTGCATTTTAACGGTAAAAGCTATTGCTGCTGAAGCAAATAGTGACAGAAAACATAAAATTTAAGTTCATTTCCTTTCATGAAGAATTTATCTGGAAGATGACTATAGGAACACTGAACTCAGTACCTTTTAGTTAATTATTGAGAAGTTAATTCACATTTTGCCACCAAGTGTTCATTTTGATTATTTTTCTATTTAACCACCCAAGTAGCCAACAATAAATAAGCAAGCCCAGAATAATTAGTATTCATAGGAAAAGGAAATTAAGAAATAAGAAATAAGTGTACCCACCAGCTGATGGAAATAAACCAATAAGCACAGAAAAGAATAACGAAAACATTAATTCAGGAGGTGCCCTTTCAGTTCGCCCAAGGAATCAGGAGTAGCAATTTGAAATCCTGTTTTTCTCCTGGGAGGAAGTGCTGCCTGGAATATCATATAAACTCTACTGATCAAATAAAGAGGAGCGCCTCAGGCTAAAACAGAGAGAAAGAAGTTACAACAAAGAAAAACAGCGAGTTGTATGAAATGACACATTTATACTCCAGCGAAGTAAAATTAGAAATCCCCCCTCATAAATGTGATACCAGCTGCAGAAGAAAAATAGCTATATGACAGAGTCCAGACTTAAAAAACAAGATAGCATAAAGTAAGGTTATTCCAGAGAGTTCTCAGAACGTGCCTCCCTAATACATATGTTTAGGCTCTGGATGTCATATATTCATTTATTTTTGATGAGCAATATATACACTTACTTGAAATAATTGGAATGTTTTAAGAGAAATGTAATTATGAAATGATATTAAAAAGTGGCAAGTTGGAGCAAAAATGACGTCTACAGATTATTAAATTTAAACAGTAATTTGACATTTGCTTTCTTCTTTGGATGTAGAAAGCTCCTGATTCAGGCAAAATGGTGCCCTATGGCTTTCACAAGCCTCGTGGAAAAGCTTAGAAAAGTGTAACCAATGACAAAATGAAATATTGCAGGGGCATGCTTTGACATGATGAATTTGCTTTTGCAGAGGTTCCCATTAGAAATTCAATGTCATCTATTAGGAGGGCCAGTGTGCCTCGGCTCATGCAGTAGATGGATCCTGATAGGCAACAGATAAGGGACATTTGTGTAAATTAAATCAGTGGGCTTGTCATTTGTGGTTCATCATTTTGTAAAACCAGAGTCCATTTGTAATGTCAATGATGAGGCTTAAAATACCTAATTGATTAGATTTTCTAAATCAGATTTTATTAGAGTAAAGCATAAAAAATATCACTGAAAGCAATCGAAATGTCTGTGAAAACCTAGAATGACCAAGGGGAAAGATAATTGTAGGAAATCATGAGCCATTCACATTTGAGTCAATAAAACGTAAACAAGGCTGCCTGAGCGTTTCATCCGTGCACGCCAGCCATCGCTTCCATCACACCCCTTTCTTCAGGGACAGCTCCTTAGAGTTTCAGTTCAGGTTTGATCTGTAATTTTTACCATGGACCACTCATACCTGTTTGAGATGCTATTGCATCACTACCCTCAGTAGAACTTCTGGTCTCATCGACACCTCCTCCATATTGTTTCTTAGTGTGTCTCAACATCAGAATAATCTAGATTACTTGAAGTTAAACTTTTTTTTTTATTTGCCTTCATATTTTTTATGGTCTTTTTTGATCCTATAGCTTCAAGTATCACATACATATGAGTCATATTTTTTTTTTATGTTCATTGACTGTAAACACCACATGCACCTAGATGTTAGACTCATACAAGCAACTGTGTCCCCAGTGGCTCAATATAGACCACTATTTAGCATGCTATGCTGGGTTGGAGAGATGGCTCAGAGGTTAAGAGCACTGACTGCTCTTCCAGAGGTCCTGAGTTCAATTCCCAGCAACCACATGGTGGCTCACAACCGTCAATAACATCTGATACCCTCTTTTGGTGTGCAGGTGTACATGCAGGCAGAGTAATGTATACATTATAATAAATAGATAAATCTTTTTTTAAAAAGACAGTGTAAAAGAAAAGTATGTCATGCTACTATGGGCAAAACAGGATGCCTGAATCCTAACTCCATGCTTTCCTACAGTATCTTTCTATGTCAGAAAATAATGTCTCCATCCCATTATTTATTCAAGCTTCCAACCTAACAACCACCTTACAAAGCAAGTTCAAGGCCAGGCTAATTACCTGAGATCTTATCTCTAAACAAACCAACAGGCCGAGGATGTAGTTGAATTGGTAGAATTCTTACCCAGCATGCCTCAAGCCTTTGGTTCAGTCCTCAGCAACACAGAAAGTCCAGAATGGTGGTGCATAACTGGAACCCCAATACTTGGGAGATATAAGCAGGAAGATCATAAGTTCAAGGCCGAGCTCAGCTACAAATCTAAAAGCATGCTTACGTCCATTTTGACTCTGACATCCCACGAAGAATTCACTAGTAAAATTTCAGCATCTCTAACCTCTGCCTGATCCTATTCTTCCCTTGTGGTATCATGATGATCTCTTTGGACATCTCTCTGTTTTTTCTCTTATCAGACCATCCCCCAACATCTTTCTACCAAAGCAATCAGAGTAATTCTTTTAAAAATAGACGCGTGATCAAGTCAGCCATCGAACCAGGTTCCTCCAATAGCTTCCCATGCACTCGGGGTCCTTCCACTAGTCTCTACAGTCCTGCGTGATCTGGAACTGATTTCATTCCTTCTTACTTGGCCCTGACTCTCATTCTCTACCACGGCCACAACCTTTTCCTATCACTTAATTGCTGAGTGTTTACACTTGACTTTGATCTTCCTTCAGTCAAACACACTACCCCCTCTGGCTTTGGGTGCATTCTACCTTCACTTAAAAGAAGTATCTATCTTTGCTTTGAAATATCCTCTATCCACCCTAGGCACAGCCCTTCTCCTGCACTTTCTGAAGGTATCAGACAGAAACATGGAGAAAAGACGACATCCTTGTCAAGGCTGTTGATACCCGCCAGCTTCAGAGCCACAGGCCTGTAAATGTCTTGATAAGTAAACAAAGTAATAAATATTTGTATTGCCTAACCCAGTTTTTACTGAGTATTCTTTTACTTTAATTAAAAATTACCTGTTGCTAAAACATCATCCTAACGGATGCGAAGAACCAAGAAGTGAAGACATGACATTCATTTATGTAAACCTCAGGCTGCACTCAGAGCCAACAAACATAGCCGTCTCAGAGAAGGAATTCTAGAATCATTTAAAATCATAGAGCTTGTAGGATGGTGATTCTGACCTCTGGCCTTGCCACTGCTTTTAGTTCTATAGGCTATAAACTATCATAAAGGAGTAGATTATATTTCATTCTCTTCCACGTTCTTTGTAAGGTTGTCCCACAGCCAACACAATGGAGAGTACAGCCCATTAGCTAGGTGGTTCTTGACCAGGCAGCTCTTTCTTGCCCCTTCTGTCCTCAGGGCTGTATGACAACGAATGACTGTTTTTTATCCATACAAGGAAGCTCTGCGTTCCGCAGAGCTGAACAGCAGCCACCTGATCATGGCAGACTTTCCATCTCTCATTATTCTTCCTGGTTGAGTCAGCTCCAAATCCTCTGGCTTCCGTGAGATGACTCTCCTCCTCTAACATTTTCTTTACAGTGTTTAGCATTGTTCATGCTCAATTAAGGATGATGACGAATAATGTAACCAAGAGCAATTAGTAACCTGAAAGAAAATGATGGCTGGAAAAACAGTGGGGGAACTTCCCAGGGGAGTTTTATTCCTATTTCCAGGAGCTGTATAGAAGATATAGTGGGAAGCACCATCCACCTGGGATGGAATGGGGCTGGACAAATAGCAAGAATAGGGTGACACTAGGGAGTTGTGCAATAGTGAGGTAATGAGCTGAAAGGCACAGTTGTTTTCTTTCTTTCTTTCTTTCTTTCTTTCTTTCTTCCTTTCGTCTGTTTTGTTTCAAAGGCTTAATTTTCACCATTACATAATGTGACAATTATGTGTCCTTGTGAACACAGTGTTGACCTAGATAGTACTGCTATGGAGTATACCATGGCGTTTGGATTTCCCTTGCTTGTCTTCACTGGAAACTAGCCCCCAGCGAGGAAGTCAACAATGATCTCGCTTTTCCTCTCTGGCTCTTGTTGTGTGCTGTGCCTGGAGTGGCCTGCCCTCTTCCTCTGCTTTGGCTTGCTGTTTAGACCATTCTTCCTCTTCTGTGTCTTGCCCTCCTGGACCCTTTCTTAATCTTCCTCTCTCACAGGAATTGCTTCTTCTTAGAAGGTCCCAAAGTTTGTGTTTTTCTCCCATTCCTAAGCCAATACTTTTCTAAAAGGTATTGTATGACTTACATACAATAAGATGCACTCGTTGTAGGTGTTCAGTTTGATGAGATTAAATATAACTATGGTTGCAATCAAGGGCTGGAAGGTTCCCCAAAAGCTCCCTCATTACTGTTCTTGCCTCTGCTTATTTACCTTTTTAATCTTCATATAAATCAGTGTTTTTGTTTTTGTTTTTTTACCTGAAGGTGATTTTTGTTCCCAGGCAGACATTTGATAACGCCTGGAAACATTTCTTATGGGAGAGCTGCTGTCAGGCAGTAGGTAGAAGCCAGTGCTGGTGCTAATCATCCTGTAGTGCAGGTAGGACCCTGCCTGATCTCAATGCTTTTTACAGCTACAGTAAGAGACTAGGGGACCAAAATGACCCCAACATATTCTCAAACTTTAAATGGGTAAGAAGCCCAGCTTGCTCGTGTGGAGCCAGCCGTGGACTGCAAATGCCTAGAGGACTACTTTTGGGAAGCAGAGCTGGCACTGCGGGATAAACCCAATGCTGAGTTAGGGTGCCTGATGCCTTATTAAAAAACAAAGAAAGACAAAAACAAAACACCTTACGGTTGAACAATTATACTATAAATTAAGCTATAAAGTGTGCACTCCTTTGGATATGATTTATTTTACTTGGCATTAGGCCTATGAGATTGCTACATCCCACTGTGAAAATCAGTTATTTATTATTGGGTAACATTCACCTGTATGATGAAGAAGTAAATGCAAGAGTAAATAAAACTGTCTACTCGTTCTATCATTCATTCATAACCCAAAGTGATTTAATTTTATTATTTTGTGCATGTGAATATTCTACTTGTATGCATGTATGTGCGCCACATGCATGTCTGGCACTCACAGAGGTCAGAAAAGGGCATCGAATCCCTTGGGACTGGAGTTAGAAAACATTGTGAGTCATCCTGTGGGTGCTGGGAATTGAACCCATATCCTTTTCAGAAACAACAAGTGCTCATAACTCCTAAGCTGTCTCTCTAGCCCCTCAAAGACATTTAAAATATGGCGCTTGGAATACTTCTTGGAACCCATATCCTTTTCAGAAACAACAAGTGCTCATAACTCCTAAGCTGTCTTTCTAGCCCCTCAAAGTCATTTAAAATATGGCGCTTTGAATACTTCTTAGAAGGTATGTGTACTAGGCAAAGTCCAGAAAGTCAAGCTAGGAAGTGTCAGGTGAGCTTTGGGCCAGAGACGCTACATTCATTCCTGGCCTCATAGTTCCCTTTGCACCTCAAGTCAGAAAGATGTACACAATGAAAACAATACCTGCTTATAGGGCTGTTGAGAGTATTAAACAAACACATACATTTACATTGCTTAGTATCATGTTGACTTTGTTATGTTAAAATATGTTGTCCTGTGGGCCCACCTAGTTCAGTGAGCATAGTTATTGGCCAAAATAATATTGTCTGCGATAGACAATTACTCATGAAAGGGGGAGGGGAGGTAATTAATTATTTGGGCATTTGCCAAGGCTCCAAAAGGAATTGTTAGCCAGCCGAAGGTCTCTGAGGAAATACACTATTCTCAACATTGCTGTTAGTAAAAGAACTACAGACAGATCACTGCTACATATATTTTCAACAATAACAAGTTTCAAGGACTTAAAAAAAATCTGTAAAGAAAAAAACCGTTAGGTCTCATAATCTTACACCTGCCTTAAAGACCAGAACTTAACCATCATTTGTAAGAAATCCTTCTCAGGTTGGATCATAAATAAATCTAATTTTCTTCTCCACCCCTACGCACTCTCCCCACCGCCCATGTCTGCCCCATTCTGTGGCTCAGGCTGTCTGGTGCATGCTATGTAGGTCAGGTTGACCTTAGACTTGCAGCACCTGTCCTGTCTCTGCCTCACAAGGGCTGGGTTTACAGGTGTGCATCAACACATTAGACTTTATTTTTTTTCCCCCAGGATGTGAGAAATCACAGCACATGCGAAGAGAAGGGCAAGAGGTATTTTAGACGTTAATCTCAAATACTTTAAAAAAGAACTTCTATTAAAACAAACAGCTAATTTGTATTATTGAGTCAAGAAATTGGTAGGTGACATCACCAAATTTGAGTTTTTATAGTTCATTTTGAGGCTTACATAATGTCTCATTATTTTTAAAATGTTGCCTATATTTAGACACAAGTTTGATGCTTGACCATATAGCATAATTCAGTATGTAGTATTTTGACAATTAGTGATGCATACACTGTCAAATCTGGTTCTGAAAAATAACTCAATGTATTTTAAAATAGTGTCTTGAAAAATCTTTTGTTTGAGAATTTCATATACGAGTACTGTACCTCTCTGGCTTTCATAATCGGTTTTCCTTTTCTCCTGTGGTTTTCCCTGAGCCTTAGGTGTAGGGGTCATGTTGTAGAGGCATCAGGTCTGAGTACCCCACTGTGAGTTGCTCTCTTCATTTAGAACAGCTAGGGATTTCTGTGCACTTTGCTTTATTGTCACCACAGTTCTTGTGTGAATGTCAACAGTAGCCCTTTGTCCTCGTTGCCTATTGTGGGAAGGATCTGAATATAAATTCAAGAACAGCTCTGTTTCAGTTAGCTTTTGTGTCACTGACAAAAGTTTGGATGGAAATAACTTAAAGAAAGAAGGGTTTTTCGTGGATGATGCTTCGGAGGGGGGTTCAATCCATCATGGTGGATGAATAGGTCTCTGTTCGTGGTAACCCACTGTACTGTGGTGGCTGATTACATCGTTGTTAACCTGGAATCAGAAATTGTTGCTGGAACCAGGGACAGGCATCTTCAAAGGTCTACCCCAAATGATGCACTGGTTCCTGCCGGGACCCGTTTCCCAAAGGTTCTATAGTTCCCTCCCCATTACACGCTCACACCGAGAGCTGACAACAAGCCTACAAAGTATGAACTTGTGAAGCACACTCTGGTGTCACACTATAATCAATGAATCTGCTTAGTATTTCTGTGGAGTGATCTTCCTTCTCAGATGCATGGAGACACCACTCTTCATTAACCTGCTAGGTGAGGCTCATGGAGATAAGTGATGATGTTTAAGTGATTAAGTCACTTGAATCCTGCCCATTGTTAAAAAAGTCAAGCGAGTCCTGGTCAAGAGTTAGCACATAGCGGGCTTAGGGTATACCATATGAGTGCTTCTCTGTGGCCTCTGAACAGCCAGTGCCTGGGAAATTATTACCATAGCCTGTCTTTTGCTCTCACGGTTCGTTAACAACAAATTCTCATAACACTAAGAAAACATACCCACAAAAATATAGACCCTATGAAAACAAGATTGAACTATGGTGGAAGTGCAATTTACTTGGTGCATGTTAGAAATCAGGAAGGAACATAATATTTTGTGTATTCCCCAAGTGCAAGACTGTTGTTGTTTCCCTAAGAACCATTTCCCACCATCAGAGAATCAATGACCCAGGTAAATTTGTCAAAAGTTTGGGAGTCACCTGCTGGGGAGTCTGTGGAATCCATGGCTGAGCAGAACTGATTGCCTTCTGACATAAAGATTCAAAAACACATCTTTTCCCTGCAGACATGACAAAACTGTTAAAGAGAGAACTGACACTAGTTCGCAGACAGCAAAGCCGGAGCCTCACTCAGCAGAGGTTTGATTAGGAGGCCTGGCAGCAAATGTGACCAAGTTTTATGTCACAGAAGAAAGAACAGAGCATCAGTGAACACACAGAGAAAAACAATGGGGTCAATGCTTCCCCCAAAAGGAGACCGGTTTTAAGCAGATACCATAACAATTTTAATGTCAAATCCACAGTGTGATTTACCTGGAAAGACTTAAGCAAGCAGAGTCATTGATTCATTTATCCCCTATATCCCCCTTTTTTTTCATTTCTCTACTGAATGTAATTGTGGGCAGAGCTGTCTGCTTTTTGATTCAACATGTGCATAGAAGACTCTTAAGTGTCAGGCATGCCTAAGGAATACCCTTGACCTCCAGATGCTGGGAGGCAGCGATCTGTACCTTTCACTGTCCATTCTTGGCATTTGGTTGGCCACTCTAATCAAGACCTCTTCATAAGCAATGTCCACCTAAGGGGCATGGAGACCGTTAGTCCCACATACATTCAAATTCCGTGACCCATTGCGCATCACTTCCAGATCCTTCTAGCTCCTTGGTCTCACAGATCACACTCGCTCCACAGTCGTCACAGCCTTCTTCACTTTAAAAAATTTGTTTTTATTTTATAGGTGTGAGTGCTTTGCAGGCATATGTGCCTGTGCACCGTGTGCCTGCAGTGCCCTCAGAGGCCAGAAGAGGATGTTGGATCTTCTGGAACTAGAGTTGTTATTTATTAGGTGGGTGTTTGGGATGGAACCCACATCCTCTGCTAGAGCAACAAATACTATCACCCCCACCTCTGAAACATTTCTCTAAGCCCCTCATCATCTTTTTGTTATTGTTATTGTTAAAAAATATTTTAAAACAGCCTTAATGTATTGGACCTGGTGAAAAATCAAGAGCAAATTTTATTTGTTTGTTTGTTTTTTCCTAATTATACCATTCGTACTAATGTATCTCAAAATTACCAGGAACTTAACACTGGCCTACTGTGGGCCAGGCATAGTGTAGAGCATCAGGAATAGCCATTGCTCCCATGAGTCCTGTGTTTGCATGTTGCATAACTGGTAAGTAGGTAGAGAGGGAGATGAGCTGGGAAGAAGCCGTAGAGAAGTGGGCTCAGTGAGGACTTGACTTTGGACGGGCATCAGGAAAGGTCTGCTTTGAGGAGACGTGGGAGTGACAGAATTCATGACAATCTGGGCTTGGCTTTGTTGTAGACGAGGGAGTAAAACATGCAAAGGCTTCAGGCCTGGTGCTCTGGAGTCTTATCAGGATTTCAGGTCTGTGAGGATCAGGCATAATGAGGATGGCCAGACAAAAGGTGGCCATGGGCTGGAATCCTGGTGTGTGAGGCCAAGTGCAAGAGCCCTGCATGGGGCAAGCCGTTACCCAGCAGGGAAGGGATTCATCATCTGTGTGTTTTTAAAGTCCACAGGAAAGTATAAGATTTTCAGGATTATTCAAAGATTACTTGTGCCCAACAACTAACGAATTCTCTATTTTTAACACATTCATAATCAAATGCACAGTTATTCACAAGAGGACCATATTCCGCAGACATAATACAGTTGCATTTGTGTAGTTTTATCTATGGGTAAAAACAATGGGTGAAAACCCTCTGGGTGCTACCAGTCATGTTTTATTTGTTATTTTAAAAAAATCAAGTGTAATTTTGTAAGAATTAATCTTATTCTATTTTCCCCCATTAAACACAGTAATTGTACACATTAGCGGCATTCAAGGAGCTATTTCTATACATACAGTATGCACTGATCAAATCCAACTGCCTTTGCCCTTACCCTTGCCTCAACCACTGCTCTCCTCTGAGGCTGGTGTTCCCAGCTTCCTCATGTGAGAACCATCGTGTCATTGGTAACTGGCTTCTTTTACTGACTGTCCACATCCGGCTGCAGAGGGCAGGGCTCCATTCCTCTCTGTGCTTGAACAGACTGTGTGCATGTCCTGTTTTCTTTATACATTTGTCTATTAATGGGAACTGGGCTGATTCCATTTCTTTTCTATAGCAAGAGAGCATAGAAACAGGTGTCTCCATCCCAGAGTTTCATATTACCATGGAGTGAAAACCTCTCCAGTCAGATCGTTCCTGTGTGTATGACTCAATGAACCTATAATGGCTACTATTTCACGTCACTGGGTCTGGAGGCAGTCTGCCGTTCAATAATGGAAAATGAATACTGTTAGGATCCTGGGGACCTGCAGGAACTTCATGGTGATTCCCTTTATAATAGAAGTATTCAGTCTAAAAACAACGACGATCACCATGACTCTGGAACTTTCCAATGAAGCTTCAAGCATGTCTCATGTATTATCTTATTTAATCTTTGCAATAGCGCTGGAGTGTAAATATCTCTTCTCTTTTTCATTTTGTCAGAATCTGGCTACAAAGCCCAGAGTTGCCATGAGCTTTCTGCCCCAGCTTCTCACGTCCTGAGGTTATAAGTCTCTGCTACCATATCTAGCAAAAGTGTGGGCTCTTGTTTTATGGACTGGGAAATTTGAGTCCAGGAAATTCAAAGGCAATTGAAACAGAAGTGAGTGGCTACAAGGTCTCCATTCTCACTCCACTTGTTTCATATTCTACTATATGTGAGACTTCAGGTCTTCTTTTTGTCTATATGCAATTAAGACACAAAGTGTGTTATAGTTACATAGTTGTTTCAAGACCTTGTTGTCTCAAATTGGAGTGATACAACAATGTAGCTTTGTGTGGCACCTGAGAACATGGCACATTAGACACTTGTGAAGCATGGAGCTGCTGTGGCCTTGCACAGCCTCAGGGACACGAGCATGACTGGAACAGTGAAGAAACAAAGAAAAGACAAACAATAGACAGGGAGAAAGCTGAGATCTAGTGGACTGAGCTCAGTGTTGTTGTTGTTTAACATACAGAGTTGAATAGAGAGGCGGGGTTGTTGCATAGCTGGATCAAGGAGACAGGCTCAGTTAACCTCCATAGGAGCAGTCTCTGCACAGAAGCAGTCTCCAGCTGGTAAATGCTTGGGAGGAGAAAGATATGGTCAACATTTCCTCCATGCTCATCAACATTTGCACCTGGACCCCAGAGGAAGGCTTTGGCATCCCTCTGAACCTCACCCTAGATCGGGGAAGCTTTGTCATTTCCAAGAGTCTGAAGCTATGGGGTCCTTGCTATGGCTGTGCCCATGTCAACAGCACACATTCAGTCAGGGCTTTACTCACCCAGGGCTCACTCCACTCCCCGTGTAAAAATCTTCCCAACAAAGCAAATCATTTATGGAGGAGGCATCATTGTGTCTTCTGACTTTGAGTTAAGTTGCCTAAAAATAGCTTTGCTTGCACAAAGTGAAAATGTAAGTTTCCTAGAAATGATCCTTTCAATGTATTCACAGAAGGTTTCCTATGAGGCTAAAAGCAGAATTTATCACACATCCACAAAGTAGTTCTTTCTGTACCTTAAGCAAGGATAACATTTGATTTACTAGGTAGTTATTTAACACCATTCATAAATTTGCTTAACTTGATTAAAATAGCTGGGCTTATTGAACTGATGTTTGTTGAGTCATGCAAATGTGCCTTAAGTGTATAAAAATTTAAAAATTCCCATTAATGCCTCTGTAAAGTCAGCACTAAGAGTTCTTGTTTCGCAGACAAGGAAAATGATGAAGGAAATGAGGTCCCTGCCTGAGGACATCCAGCTGGCAACGGGCAGGCTTGCAATTGGAACCTGAGTCTGCCTTAACACAGAGATCATGTTCATGTTTATTTCTACAACTTATCTAATCCTGAAAGTATTCTCCAAAGCAAATAGCCCAATGGAGTAGGGCCCAGCCTTGAGCAGCTCTGAGAATCATTGAATTAATGCGGAGAGGTCTATGCTAGGCAGAGAGCTGTACTTATTCCAATAAAAACCACTATCATATACTTAGTTCTAGCATCCCACTAGTTCTGGGATTACATTGCTACTTTATTCTAAGACAGGAAAGAACATTGGAATCTATACTTTTTCCTCACTCATTTGTGTTTAATTTGCAAAAGTTGGTCACCACCTAGATGACCTATAAGATGTAGAATGAGCTACTGTAAGGCACTGAGACAGGCCAGAGGCTTGGTGAGAAGACTATTAGATACTGTTACATCTCTATTAACTAACAGCTAATCTATCAATTTGTAACAATGAAAATAAATCTTGCATATAAGACATTTATATTATATTATGATTCATAACAATAGCAACAAAAATAATTTTATAGCTGGGGGTCACCACAACTTGAGGAACTGTGTTAAAGCCTTGCAGTGTTAGGGATGCTGAGAACCACTGCGCTAGAGGTTGTGGTTCATGACACCAAAGGCCTAAGCTTGAAACACTTGTCTCTGCATGTCTAATGGTCCTTGCTCATTAAACCTATAGAAAGTTGCAATTCTAGAAGGTGCTTCTTGCTGCCTGCTACAGCTTGTTCTTGGGGACACCATGGACTAAAAGAATTGCCAGGCACTAGTTTGCTGATGGTTAAAGTCCAGAGCGATATGCCGCCAACCAGACTGTGGGAGCCCTAATTCTCTGGATTCTAAAGCCTTGAGCATTAGGCTTCTATCCCCGGGGTATGGAGCCTGTGGCTCTGCCAGTCCATATCTGAGCCTCGGGTACTCAAAAGTTCAGATTGGCCATCCCCAGAGGAGGTTCTCCTTACTGCTGCTTGGTTCCAAGCAAAAAACATCACAGTCTACAGAAATGAACAAGAAGAGACTCTGGGAGTAGAACCAGGACTGGATGGAACATTCCATAGCCAGAACTAATGCTGAGTTTTAGCTGCCAAAGCTAGTGGGTTTTTTGTTTGTTTGTTTGTTTTTGTTTGTTTGTTTTACACACATCTTTTTTTTTTACAAAGTAGTTTAGACTTAGTTCATATAATGCTGTGAGGCCAATGTGGGCCTAATATTATGCCCTGCCCTGCCTCCTCTTCTTCCCTCCTGTTTGTGACAGGTTTGCAGGTGTACCAAGTTAGCCTCAAGTTCACTGTGTGTCCAAGGATGATCTTAAACTTCTGATTCGCCTGTTTCTGATTCCCAAGCACTGATATTGGAAGCCGGGGCCAGCACACCCAGTTTCTATGGTGTTGAGGGATCAAACACAGGACTCCATGCATGCAAGGTAATCAGTCACTTCCTACACTGAGCTCCGCCCTCAGCCAAACATAAGACTTTTGCTGCAGTGAAGGTGGTGGAGATAGTGGTGGGGACTGATGCCAGGACACTGTGACATTTTCTTTTCAATTAAATGTATACTCAGCCTCCCCATCGTCGCCAGCTTCATAATCTTTCTAAGATGTCTTTGATTTTCTTGTTCCAAATAAAGTAATTTTCTCTGTGACTATAATGATTGGACTTTGGGAGTAATAAACATATAACTGCTTATAAAGTGCAGAAAAGTTTAGATTGGTTCTCCCAGAACAGATTCAAATGTGATTTCCTTTGACTCTTGCCTCTTTCATATGGAGATAATGCAATCGACGCCTAGGAATGGCATACAGGTTGAGCCATCCCAATAATAACTACTAGATACCATGTAGGAGAGAGGCCACCGCTATCAGCTACACAGGCGAACATGTCTTCATGAAAGTCCAACTGTGATATACTTCCAACTGGCTGTGCACGCTGTCAGATAATCTCCTTAGAGAAGTAAGAAGTCTAGTTTAACTTAACATTTGCTGGGCCTTTGCTGGGCCTGGCGGCCCTGGTCTCCAATCCCAGCACTTAAGAGGGGCAGAAGAAGCAGAAGCAGAAGCTCAGCCCTGGCCTTGGCTACATAAGGAATTCAAGGCCAACTGTGCTACGTGCAACAATGCCTCAAAAGCAAACAAAGTCCAGCGGCAATAAAAGTACTGCACACTTACCAGCTATGCCACGATTTCGGAAACATTGGACTGAGAAAAGTAAAATGACAGCCACCCGAAAGAGTCCTCTAAAGCTGGGATGAATAAACACAAATTTAAAGGTCATGCTTTGTTTATTGGTTTGAATCAAGTCTTACCTTCGTCTGCCTCCAGCTTCTCAGCGCTAGAGTTCCATTCCTACACCAACCACACCCAGCAATAAAACCAAGCTTTAAGGATGGGTTCTTTGGCACGTCACCTGTTATTTTCCTTCCCTACCTATGATTACTAGGATGCAGCTTTCACTTTTCCTAACTATGCATGCGTGGGACAGACAAGTCAAGTTTACTCCAGTGTAAGACGTTTGTGATGCCCCATTTATGGCAGGCAATGAGAGCTCTTTTACACCCACACCAGTAATGAGATTGTCAAATGAGCTTTATAAATTCGGATGACATGCTTTGGAAGGATGGAAAGCCATGGGCAATACAACGTGAAGTACATTTTGTGTAAGGAATGAGCTTTAGTGTGTGGCACAGGAGCTGTCCCCAGTTGGACAGTGGTGTGTTTGGAAGTGAAGTTTAATTCTTAACTAATATGATTATTTGCCTGCTTATAAATTACCTGCACAGGTATATCATGTCAGATGCAGTGTGCGTGCAGTGTTGCTTAGGACTGCAGCTGTCTCAAGGACACGCTAGAATTTATGGGTCAAAGGGCCTGGGGTTCTCATGTCCTTCACCCCACTTTTCTGTGTGACTGAGAAAGAGTGAAATGAGTTAATGACCTGAGACTAGTAACTGGCTATTTTAATTTTTATTGGCAAGAAAGGCAATAATCAAATGACTCCTATGGGGATGAGTTATAATGATGCTAGCAATAAGCCTTCAAGTGAATTATACTAATTAATTTCTGTAGGTCAGCATTACCCATCACCTCCATCATGAAAGACAGGGAAGCCTCAATCCCAGGAAACAAAGTTGTATTTCAAAGGCTCTTGGGTATCTAGGGATTGAGATCCACAGTTTTGCATTCCAAATGGGATGTTGAGTTTACAGAATCAGGCCAATGCCCAAGGGGTCAACCGTCTTCCTTCTCTACAGAGGTCATACATGGGGGGTGGGGAGCAAAGTCTGGGGGACCCAGTGGAGTTGCTGGGGGTGCTGTCTTGGCAATACTTGTGCTACATATAAATAAACTCCAGCCTAGAAGACTCTCTCACATGCAGCTTTAAAGGCAGGAAATCCACACACACAATGGAGATTCAATAGCCTCCTGCTCAGTGGGACCACTCTTTAAAAATTAAAATAAGACTGAGCTTTCTATGAAAGGAAACAGTTTCTCCAGAGACACCAGAGGCTTTACTTTGCTCTCTGAATAAGTACTAATTTGAGTCTTTTGAAACTATTTGCTGACAGCATTGTCTTACTTCGTGTGAGTAGGTTAAAATGCTGGTGTCACAGGAAGAGAAATGTGAATTTACACTCTTTTGCAGTGTGTTTTTATTTGATGATTTTATTGTGTACATCTAAGGTGTATGGCATGATGTTTTGATGTATTTATGCATAATTAAATGGCTCTTCCAGTCAAGCCAATTAATGTATCTATCATTTCACTAGTTTCCCTTTTTAAAAACTGTGTGGTAGGAGTATTTGCATTTCCAGGGCCCAGTACAACATTACTAACAATAGTCCCAATGCTGCACATTATAGGCCTGTAGTGTTCTTTGTTGTCCCATATAGCATCACTATTTCAGGTCTCTTCCTTGTTCCTCACTCTTTCTCTCTTGGTAACATCGCCCTTTTCATCTCCTTGTGTTTGAGGTCCCATGGAGGGTCCTACATAACCTGCACTTGTTCAAGCTCATAGTCCAGGATGACCTTGAATTTAAGATTATCTTATCTTTACCTTGTGAGTGTGCATACACAGGTGTATGCTACCACCTCTGGTTAGTGCAGCAATGCAGATCACAGAGTCAGGGTCTTGTGCATGCTAGCTAAGCATTCTACTAACTGAATTACATGCCAAGACACTATTTCTATATACTCAACGTGAAAAGAAAAAAGCATTCTGCAGTACTTGCCTTTCTGTTCTTGTCTTACTTCATATGGCATAATATCTTCCAGGTTCAACATACTGGCACATGGTAAAAATTTCTCTTTAAGGCTAAAATATACTCTGTTGTATATTTACATATTGTAATGGGCATGTATCTTTATATATGTATAATCTTTCATCCCTTGACAGACACTTAGGTTGTTATCATGTTTTGGCTATTATAGTTTATGCTCAATGAATCCGGGAATGTAGACACCTCTTAAGCATAGTGATTTTGATACCAGAATTTTGCAAATAGAGACCTGGCTCTGGTGTTCCTGACAGACCAAGCTCTGTCATCTCAAGCCTCAGTGTTGCCAGGAAGGAATTTACCGTTCAATGTGGTCCTCGTTGAAAGAAAAGGGGAGAAGGGTGTCCATACTCTAAGTTCTGTCTTCAGAATCCTGCCAAGAGTTTGGGCTGTCTATAAAGAAGGGGCAGAAGTGAGGGCAAGAGGTTTGCAGAGTTAAGCAATTTTGGGCTAAACTGGTCTGGTTGGGCATAAACTTAGATCTTGTTTGTCTAATTCCTGTGATATCCAGGAAAAACATCTTTGCTTGTGGAAGTGACAATTTAGTTTTTGTCTTGACAGGATTGTTCATGGTTAATGGGGAAGCCATGGTTCCTGTCATAAGAAAGTTGCTCCCACTCAAAGGGGGTGTTGAAGGGAGAGCAGTCCCATCACAGGATGGTTTGTGGGCAAATTTCTGTTCTAGTGTCTTGAAGCTACATTAATTGTCCTCCTGATGTGCTCAGATTTGATGGTAGCTGAAAGAGAGGCTAGAGGAACTCCATCTTTAGAAATACAAGCTCCTCTTGTATTGTTTTTAAGACAGATACTCCTGGAAAGGTCAACATGTGTTTGTGTGGTGCTGAACACTACTCTTATCCAAAGTTTATGGTAGCAAAGGAGAGAGCTGGAGGGTCAACTGAAGAGTCAGTACTTTCGGTGAAGACAGCTATTAAGTCCCAGTTGTAATTTTGTTTCTTTTCTGTATTTACACAGAAGAGGGATTGCAAATATAGAGCCATCTACCCGTCTCTATCCTGACCCACGCTTTCTTCAAACCCTTTTGTCTCTTTGAGAACAGTTATACTAAGATTAGAGAGATGATGTTTCATTGTGGGTTTTATTACATTTCTCTGATGATGAGTGAGATTAAACATGTTTACATGTTTACTTGTCAGCCATTTGTATGCTATTTTAAATGTTTATTTTTCTGTGGTTCTCAGAATTGTCCAGGCCCTCATGCATTGCTCAGCAAGTATGCCATGGAGGTTCATTCCAGCGCTGTATACTTTCTTCAGGAAAATGTCTACTTAGGTTATTTACCAATTTAAAAAATGGTGATTTGGTTTTTGTTCATTTTGCTACAGTGCTTTGTGAGTTCCTCGTCTTTTTTTTCACATTTTCCTCTGATGAGATATATGATCTGCTAAAATTTTCTCTGAAACTGAAGGCTGCTTCTTTTGTTGTTGCTGTTGTTAATTCTTTGCTACACTTTTAGTTCAATGTGTCACTTTAGGTTTCTGTCATTTTGATCTTCTGTGTTTTGCAGAGCCTTTGGTGAGATACTCAAAAAGAAAACTGTCATCAACAGCTCTTGCTATGTGTTTTCCTCTAGGGACATGTGTGTACACATGTGTGTGTGTGTGTGTGTGTGTGCTCATGCACACGTGTGTGCACAAGTGTATATGTGTATGTGCATCTGTGCATGTGTATGTGTGTTCATATCTCTAGGTCTTTAATGCATTTTCGTTTGATTTTTATGTATGCTGTAAGATCAGGTCTTTTTTTTTTCTTTTTTGCTTGCACATATCAGTATTCCTAAGACTTAATGGACATATCCGGTCTCTGCACCATATCAACTTATTCCCCCAGTTAGGAGTTAGTGGACTACAAAGGCTTTCTTCATCTTTGTCCCTGGGCTCTCTCTCTCTTCTGTTCCTTTAGACTGTGCATCTATTCTCAAGCCACTACTATATTCTTTTGATTAGTATGTAACATAACTTGAAATCAGTAAGTACAATGTCTCTTTTTTTTTTTTTCAAAATTCAAATGCCTATTTGGGCTCTTTTGTCGTTCTTATGCATTTTACGACTAGTTTTCCTCTTTCTGTGAAGGACATGACTGAGTTATTTGCCTCTATTGAGATACATATGTAGTTTGTAATCTTCCACTGATTATGCAAAGCATGCTAGTATATGATAAACATGTGAAGCCAACTTCATATTGCAAAATTACATCTTATATGGTCATGAATTGAACTCAGTACTGTTGAGGGCTGTAGGGACACCAAGTGGGAAAGCCTGCATGGCTTCATGGCAGTGAGGAATGTGGCCACTGTTCCTTCTTACCTTTTCCCTGGTGCAGATCCTGACTGGACCGTGGAAGTGGCTCGGACAAGGTGCTGCCTACTCTTTGTGTGTGTGTGTGTGTGTGTGTGTGTGTGTGTGTGTGTGTGTGTGTGTGTGTGCAGACTTCTTCAGTTCTCCCCACTTTCCATCTGTCCCTTTCTGTCCCCACCCCTCCTCTTCTCTTGTTCCTCTCTTTTATTTTCCTTCTCCCCCTCTCCTTTCTATTGGCCATACTGAGGGTATAGCAACCTCAGGGCCTTTTCCACACTAGGAAAGTACTCTACTATTGACCCCTGTTTTTTCTGTTTTGTTTTGTTTTGTTTTGTTTTGTTTTTGAGATGTTTTCACTACTTACCCCAAGCTAGCTCTCATCTTTCAATGTAGCCCAGACTGGCTAGCACTGGATTAGAGTAGTAAAACACCAAACTCCTTTCCATAGAGTTCTGCCTTTCCTTCACTGTGCTCTGGCGTGTAATTGTAACCATTATAGCTGGCATACGATTGGGACTCCCACCCCTTTTTATGGAAGCGATGAGCAGAGGAACCCTCTCGTCTGCCATCTTGCTGACATTACTCCCTGGGACTTTCTTTTTGAAGCCATAAGACATCAAACACTTCGTCTTGCTAATCTGAGACAGAAATCATAGCCACATTTTCTGCCATTTTGAGGGCTGCATACGCTAATAAAATTTATTTGAACAAGATGAGAAATTGCTTGTACTAGAAGTCTTTTTGTCACATCAGTTCAGGAATTCAACTTCCAGCCATGTTGGCTCTGTGACAAGCTTGGGAGTGCAAAAGCATAATGTATTTAAAACTTTGCACACTTTCCAAACTGAAGGCAATTATGTTTAGAAACCCCCTCCCCCAAGGGCATTTGAAACCATTTGCTAAGAACAGCACAAGCACACATATAAAATCTTGTGCCTTGAGGCTAGCCACTCTAGCTTTTGGAATTGGCTAACATTTTATAACCTTATGTAGAATAATACTTGAAATCACATCTTGCAACCAATTAGATAATCAGGCCAGATAATTCCTAAGTAGGATGGCTCTATTTTGATAATATGACTAGTCTGGCCAGTTGGATTGAAACTTTTTATGTGGTATTCAGTTTGAAATGGTTATTTTCTCTTATGGAAAGCTTTCATCTCCTCTTCCCGGAGCATTGATCAATTTTAGTACATTTTCATCTTTCCAGAATTGCAGTATTTTTGGACTACTGTCAAAACTGGCTCTATTACAGTTCTAACGGCTAGCTCCAATGTCATGTGACTATTTACTGCTTCAACCAGAAGGAATTTATAAATACAAATGCTGTTTACACTGTTATTCGCATCCATTGTGCAATGCTCCGCGGTTTATTGCAGTGTGTGTCTGTTGTGTACCTCACAGAACACCTTTTGTTTCTGCAAAAGTGCACATCCTATTTTGTTTGCATCTGTCACTTTCCTCTAAAGAAATGTCCTAACAAAAAAGGGAAAAGAAAATGCTACAGTGAAAATCTGGAAACCTTCGCTAATTTGCTTAATGTACTGAGAGGGTGGATTTTAGAGGGCCCAATGACTTTGACTAGTGAGAAAGTACACAACAAAAATATTGAAAACATAACTCATGACAAGATGTTCTCATTGCGCTTTTTAGTGGGCTTAGTTATTTCCATGGAATGTTCCTTATCATTCAGTGAATATGAATAAATACATACATTCATTCAGTGAATATGAATAAATACATACATTCATACATTATATATACATACATACATATGTACACTCACATATCTAAAAAACCATGGGAAACCAGTGTTTATTATTTTTCTCCAAAAATCAAAAATTGTAAATAATGACTAAAAGTACTCCTCTCAACCGATAGTGGTGGATGTGGAGACCCACAGCCAAACATTAGTTGGGACTCTGGGAATCTTGCATATGAGGGGGAAGAAAGGATTGTGGGAGCCAGAGGGGTCAAGGACACCACAAGAACATGGGCCACAGAACCAATTAACTCTGGCTCCTAGGGGCTCACAGAGACTGAAGCGACAATTAGGGAGCCTATATAGGTCTGACCTAGGTTCCCAGGGTTCTTGTGGGACTCCTAAGAGTGGGAGTGGGCTGTCTCTGACTCTTTTGTCTGCTTGTAGGGTCCTTTTCTTCCTGTTGGGTTGCCTCATCCAGCCTTGATATGAGGGGATGTGTCTTATTATAACTTCTTGTGCCGTGTTTGGCTGATATCCCAGGAGTTCCTGCTCTTTTCTGAAGGAAAAAGAAGGAAGAGTGGATCTGGAGAAGAAGAGAGGTGGGGGGAAGAGTTGTGTGTGTGTGTGTGGGGGGGGTGACAACTGTGGTCAGGATGTAATATGTGAGAGAAAACCGAATTTTTAAAAATCACCACTTTTCAGTCTCTTTGTGAGACGTTGGGCCTGAAGACTTAAATACTGATAGTTCTTAAAAGAAAGTCAATAGTGGCGGGACTGTGGGAAGTTCTGCACATTCATCCTGGTAAGTCTGCAGAGATTTGATGTTCTGAGTCTAAGCCTGATTTCAGTATGAGATTCAGAACAAAGCAAGTCTAAATTTTCATCTAGTTCACCACTACTAACCGGTATGAGATTACCAGGCTAGTATCCCCTCTAGACAGCCAGCCCTCCTCTCTACACTGGACACACACACGCACATGTGCAGAACAGACATCCAATAACCCAGCACATGTTGGTTATCTGCCCACTTTCTTCACCTCTTAGGATACACTTACTATATTTTCACCCCTCTGAGTCAATAGTCTTTGCAACAATACTCATTCAAATTCTTAAAGCCATAAAAGAATAGTGAGAGTGTGTTTTTTAAAACTAAGGGCAGTGGCCAATTCAAACATACAAAAGGCATCTTCCAGAATGCTGATTCCCATACACACAAATCCCAGAAGGTAGATCTGGGTCCTTTAGCTCACTTGAGGAGTAATTTCAAACTCTCCATTGTTTAACATCACTCTTTATAAAATAAGAGTCGAGATAAGAAAGCTTCTAGCAACAGCAGCTTTAAAAGCTTCAGTGTTGACCTGGACCACTTGCTACAGACCATCCTTGTGCAAGGGTCTCATCTTCCTCCTCCTTGTTATCCTACCCCTGCTGTCAGATCTCTGCTGACTTATAATCCTGATGATCATAGGAACACAGGGATTGAGACCCACACAGTAAAGAGTACATTATAGAGATATAGGCAGACACAGAATGAGCATTTATTATCCATCCTTCGCTAAGGTTAGGTTCTCCCTCCCTTCCTCCCTCTCTCTCTCTCTCTCCCATCCAGCTTCTTATCTTAAGTAAATGGTGGCTTCACTTTACCCAAAACAATACTCATAATCCTACCTGTAAAAGATAGAATGTCTCTCAGTGTTGTGGGGCTCACTCCTGCAATTCCAATATCAGAAGTCAACGTAGGAGGGGTTATGTTTGCAAGGACTTCTATTGCCACACAGGGCTTTCAAATCAAGCTTGGCCCTTGTGTAACCCTGTGTCCAAATGAAGCAGCAGGAACAGGGAAAGGAGCTGTAGGAGACAGAAGAGGAAGGGGAAAGGGGAAGCAGGATGAGGCAGACGAGATAGAGACTCCATTTTTTTTTTTTCAAAAAGCACTTGTTGCAGGGCATGGTGGTGGCACAAGCCTTTAATCCCAGCACTCGGGAGGCAGAGGCAGGCAGATTGCTGTGAGTTTGAGGCCAGCCTGGTCTACAAAGTGAGTCTCGGACAGACAAGATAACACAAAGAAACCCTGTCTCAAAACAAAACAAAACAAAACAAACAAACAAAAAAGCCACTGTTGTTCATTGTCATTTTTGTGAGCATTAAAAAAAAAAAAGCTCTGCCTCAATTATGGCGGATATTGCAAATGATTATTCTTCAGGGCTAGTGAGTGTAGGTGAAAGTTTGTGATGTGGGTGCTAATGATGAGCGGGAAGCCTGCACTGTGTGTGTGAAACATGGATTCTTTCCAAGGGTGACCCCTGCTTGGCTCTGTCAGAAAGACCCCCATGAAGTCATCTGCAACAGCCCACAGGGGAGACTGCGCTGAGACGGAAGGACATGGAAATCTGGGTTGTTCTTTAAACAGTGCGCTGACGGGGTGCTTGTCTTTAATCATGTCCAGATGCAGGCTGCAGAGTCACATAGATTTATTTCTTTTACAACAGAAGTCAATTGGGCATGACACTAATGTATTGTTTCAAGAAAAGTCTAACTCAACTAAATCGAGACTCAGTAGGAAATTTAAAGAGAAGCAATTTCTGTTATGGCTTTTAATGAATACCATTAAGTGATAACCAAAAAGAGAAAAGAAGACGAGGGGGGGGCAGTGGGAAGGGGGGGAGATTAGAGATTGCTCAGAAAACATCCTTCCCCATCTTCTAAATCTTCATGACAACGCAGTCCTTGGCTGTGAAGTTAATTTCCTTCGTAATTACATTCTATTTAGAGGTGCGATTGCTAAGAAACACCTCCTGGCTCCTGGCGAGGAAGCATTTTTATTCTAGGGACAAGGAGGAGGGGTCCTCAAACCACATGGAGAGTATTCCTTTTCTCCATTTTGTCTTCAGGATGCTAGGGAGAACCTCTAGTCCTCACGGCTGCCTCCTACCCACAGAGCAGTGGGTAGAATTCACTTCAGATGCAGAAAACCTCTGGGATGCACTTGCCTTGAATTCTAGCGTCTTATCTCTAAGGTGCTTAGGGCTCCTCCTGTCCCAGGTTGCATGAAGGGGTACAGAGTGGGTTTAGCCATGGTGTTACACTTATATAGGCTCGGGGGGTGGGGGTTATGTATTTTAAAAAGGAAATTATGCTGGTCTCTTTTGGCTTTTCAGTAAGTGGTTGAATCATAGCAAGCTAGATACTACTAGGGCAGAAGTGGGTGTGTTTTAACAAATCTTTGTTTATGACTCTGTTTCTTCCAGTCTTTTGGGATGGCAAGAAAAAGCAAAGCAAGCAAAAATGCTGTCCTTTAGATTGGCTGTGGTTAAGTTTGGTCAGGAGATCTTTGCCCTAAGGACTAAAAATCTAGGAACAGCTACTCTGTTATGTTAAATACCAAGTCCCTGTTTTCAGAATACTAGAAAAGAGAAACAGGGCCAGAGGATTCTGCTAAGCAATTGTAGGAGGTGAATCCTAATGTCCTCTCCCAAGCTTCATGCAAGTTCACAGACCTGGTAGGACAGTCCTGCCTGCATCCAGCTCAGAGAGGCTCTAATTCTATTACCGCTGCGTGCACGCACATTATTTTTGCTCATTAACGAGATGGCCTCATAATGGAGCGCAGAACAGTCAGAGCGATTAGCAAAGCGTCCCCTTCCATTCTTCAAACCATCATCAACACGCTGGTCAGGAAACAAACTCATTTTCCAACTGGGCTGTGATTTGCAGGGTCTCAGGCGCTGACGGTGGCTTGTCTGCTTGGTTTAAAAGAGCCTCTGATGTAACAGAAGCTGACACTGTTTACTTCAGCCTATTATGCCTGCTGCATTCACTGAATGCTTCACTGGAGAAGAAAAATCGAAAGAAGGCTATTCATTGTAATGCCAGCTGCTTTTTAAAAAAAGGAAATCAATTTTTGCTTGAGCTCAGAATGTACTCCGCAGGTCCAGAGTGACCTACCACTTTCTGATGTCAACAACAAAAGGGACTGCTCGAAATTTTCCACCACAATCACCCAACAGCTCAAAGAACGTTGAAAATCCTAGATTAGTTTCATTTGAGTTTATGTTCAAAATTGGTGTCTGCTCATCGCAACAGGATCACAAAATAAAAAAAAAAGCCTTAGGTGACAGCCCCTCTAGAGCAAGCTGCAGAGGATTCTGGGCTCTGCCTTCCCAGCGTTGGTTATAAATTACTTGGCAGGACCATTTTATGACGGAAATAATTAGTTATGTTTAGTATTTATAGCTAGTATCATGATGCTTTCCTGCACTGCTAATTAATTATTTTATGGCCAGCATGTTTCAAATGCAATTAGTTAGGTATGGCAATGATCATAATATTTTGCATATTCATGACAACATTCTGCCTATTTACAGAAAAACTTGGGTGTCAAAATCAGTTATTTTCCTTTGTTATGAGGCAGAATAATTACAGGAAACAATAACAATGATCTGTTGCATGTGAATAACGTTTTACAAAGGCGCACCTCCATTGATGTCACCCAGCCATGCTTTCCTGCTGGGTCGCATAGGGAAATGGAAACTCCATATGGCGACAAGTTTTAGCTGGGTCTTTAGCCAGCTTGAAGGTCACCAACGGTTGCTTTTGCTCTTTTCATATGTAGTTGGTGCCTCATTTGGGACACTGGAGCTGATTGATTACCGAAAAAGAGATATATTGAGAAAGAGAATATTTGGGCCATATAAAAGAAACAAGGAGAGCAGTTGGCTCTTGGCTGCTTTCAACAATGCCCCAAGCTTTTTTTCTTAGCTACTATTATTACTCTTTGTGGGAGATGAGGAGGTGTCTCTAAACAGAAGGGAAGCTGCCTCTATTGTTTTTGCACTGGAGGCCAAAGACAGTCTGAATTACCGCTTAAACAGACTCAGTGTCCAGCAGGCATACAGCCTTCTGTCAAACTATTGAGCACTTCCTCAGTCTTGAGCATCGAGAACTAATGCTGCAAGGCTTGGGAGTGTTCTCTATTAGCTTGTAGACAAGATCAATGCCATGTGCTCCCTTCCAGAGCTGGGTCTATTTCTCTTTCCTTTAAGCGCCCCTGAGTAGCTGTAATCCTCCATTTCCTTTGCTCCATATGTCTCCGCAATGTGCTGAAATAGTAAAAAATCAAGAAAAATATTGGCTACTGATAACAGAGCCTTAGCCATGAATCTCTTATCATGTGGCATGGGTGTGTGGGCTCAGAGGGGAGGGGAAGGCAGTATAAAGAAGCTTTTACATAGATCCAGATTTTGCTCTTCAAAATCTAGGTGACCAAGAAGAAAAAGACTTCAGAGGAGAAAAAAAAAAAAGTCAGTCGAACTCGGGTTTTGTTTTTGTTTTCATTCATGTATGATACATAAATGTGGCTTCTGTGACCTCAGGTGGCCGTGTTTCCTTCTCTGAAGGCAACGGGAATCTTCTCTCCTCTCACCAGATTCCCTCCTGGTTTTAATTCAAACCCATTTTCATTCATTGAGTTTGTCATGAGCAAACTGGCTTTGAAGTTAATAATCATTATTTTCCCATTTCTTGGGCTAAAGGCAACAAGTATCTTCTTAGCATTCCCCCCGGAGACCGTCCTTTGTCCCTTTAATCATCGCTGTCGCGTCTCTGAAGTCACCCCAGCTTCACCACATCTGCACGTTACAAGTTCGTGGTGTTCTTAAACGGAGTCCAAGCCATGCTTGAAAACATCTGCCTGCATTCAGGGCCAAGTCTAGAATTCATCCTTCTGTTTGAAGAGATCTGGTATGGGTCACAGGCTGGATGGTTCGTTGCTTTGAAAAAGCAAAACGTAACAAGAAGGGGGGAAAGAAAACCAACCACCACCAACAACATAAAAATTTCTACAGGGAAAAGATATTTTCTTAAGGTAAACAGCTAAGGAAACAGTCATTTTTCTTGAGGTCACACTTCTGGGATAGACAATGTCCCAATTTGATCCTGGAGACCCAGGCCAGGTTAAGGTACAGGGAGCAGAAACTGATGGTACCACGAAGACTAGGGAGCTCAGCCCCTCAAGAAATCTGGACCACTCCACGCAAGTCCCGGGGCCAGCACAGGGCAATTGGAGAAGTGGAAACCATAGAGGTAAATCCAGCCCTTCATGGAGCGTTTACCACTAAAATTGCAACGATTACTACTTCAGGGGATTCGTCAACATCTGTAAGACAAACTGCAAAGGCCAAATAGTAACAAGAAGGAATTTTTGGTGATCCAAGGGTTAGCCCTGAAGATGTATGGAGACAGCTGCAATTCATCCGTTTGTGGAAACGAAACATCTTTTGATTTACCAATTCTGTCCCAGTGAGCATCTGTGTTCCTGACTTAGCGTGCCTAAGTCCTTGATATGCTTTCTGACAACCCACTCCCGTTCCTTTCCCCTTCATAAAACCATGGCCCTTATCTGGGTTGTTGTTTGTTCTTGGGGGGACATTTTGAAAGTTTAAAAGGTGTCCAACTCGTGCTGCAGGTTGACTTAGTGTGTGTGAATCACACCAGCTCATCTTTTTTTCCCCTAAAGCCCAACTGTGGGCCCAGATGTTCCCTGAGGGAAGTCCAAAAAGCAAACATATTGCAGTGCTGATGAACTAGCCATGCCTTTTTGTCATCAAAGAGCAGCTTAAAAGGCACAATGCAAGCGGCGTGCTTTCAGTAATTGAGAGCCTAATCAATTCCACATTGTAAGGGGCTTTGTCTTCTGTTCACACACCTTTCGTGGGCTTGCAGTCTTGATCTTAGATGGCAAGCTTGCTTGGCCCTGTAGGTTGGGAAACATCTGTGTTCCTGCCATCTGAAAGGACCGTAAAGGTCATGTTGAAAGAGAAGTATCAGTAGCATTTTACAAATGGGTTCTGTATTCATTTAACTCATAATTGTGAAATATGAGTGTTGGGCATCACTTTCAGCCCAGACAGGAAGCTTTCTTGGGATTGGTTTGCCTAAAACAGTTGCTACGTTGAGGTAGTTTGAATGGTTTTAACATACATGCTATTAGTTTACATTAAGCTAATGTGGTTATGAAAAATTTACAGACCAGCTATTGTCATCCAACTGAATAATTTCACATATTCCAAGTTAAGCTTATGTCCTTTTTAAGATACCCTTTTTTTTCCCAATTATAATTTTCACACTTCTTCTATTTCTAGAAACTCCACAGGCATTACTAATACATTTCCATGAAGATTGACTTGTAGCAGCCTTCTACAGGGATTAGAGCTGACATCTGTGTAACAGTGCCTGAGAGGGAAAATATTAATATACTCTCTGCCATATGATGATAGACATTAGAATGTTATTAAGAAACCAATTTTTAAAATGGAACCTGACACCATATTGGGAGTTCCAGTCTTGGTCTTGACCCAGCAATGTGATATGGAGCCAAGACCAGACTCTTGTGTCTTCTTTAAACTCTTCCTATACATATGAGCTATCAATGAAATTGGAGACTGCAGTGTGTGGCTGTTCTGTTTGTTTGTTTGTTTGTTTGTTTTATCTCCTAGCTGTCTTGGTCATTTCTCTTTTAACAATCTCAGGCTCATATTTGTCCCTTGGGAAAATTCATGTTTTCTTATGCTTTATGTTATGTGTACGTGTGTGTGTGTGTGTGTATATTTGTTTTGTCAACTCAAAGGGGAGGAAAGAAATATGGCTCATCTCTTTAGTCGCTGTGTCTTGTTGGTTATTTCCAGAAATGAGCTATTTAGCACAGCTCAATAGCACGTCTGCCCAATGCTGTGCATTTTGCCCACATGGAGCACTTTCACCTTAAATAAAGGCAGAGTTAAGGTGATTCAACTTTCAATTCTTCTTCATTAGGTAGATGAGTTCTTTTTTTTCATGTCTTTAAACCTTTATAAGCTCAAAAATATTTTAATAAATGAAAATGTCTTTAACCTCACTTTCATGAATTTAACACTTGCATTCCTATTAATAAATATATCACTTACAAGCCTATTACTTACAAGCCATTGATCGGCTGTCACAGAAGAACACAAAAATGTGTGACATACGTGCTGAGCACTTCAGTTGTTCCTAATCACGAGCCTTTAGGAAATTAACTAAACACAGTGCCCCTGGATTTCTATGAATATCAGCTTCCTGAATGTTCTAGTACCACTGAGGTGTTTGGCTTGATGTGAGGGCAGCGGAGAATGACTCTTGGTTTGTCTGTGGAAACTTTTCCTGTTTGTGTTCATCTTGGCCTTTCAATTTTACAGTCATCTCTACAAAAAGGAAAAGCTTTAAAAAGAAAAGGTGCGAAGAGGATAAGCAGATTGGTTCTTCCAGTTCTCGCTTCGGGAAACTGGCTGTAGGACGCTCAGGAGGGAAGTCCGGTGTCCACAGCTCAATACAGATGGAGAGTCCTGTGTGCTCACACCAGCGTGATTTTCCATCTTCTAAAGCACAGAACAGAACCCAGCATTCCAGGGTGATTGCTTGCAGGCCCTGCTAAGGGGAACCAAGCAATTCCCAGCATTGTGATTTTACCGCACAATGTAAACAGATGGCCGAAGTTCACAGAACCCTCTGAACGCTTCAATCTGCCTTTTACAGCCGTTGGGGTGAGCCGACCATTTCTGACTCATGTCGCAAGCCAGAGGGCCGTAATTGCCGCTTGATCATTTTAGATTTAGGAACTTGTCAAGAAAACACCCTTTGTTCCAATGTTTCAAAGATAGTTAGAAAGGAGGCAGGGCCAAATATCTTCTTGTTATTTTTATCGTCCACACCAGCCATGGGTACGTTTTCATAAAACACATTGTAGAATTCTTCTTTTGTCTCAATCCAATTGTTAGAAATTAATTTCCGTTGTTTTCACTGCTAAAACAGCTTTGGCTAAAAGGACGGACGCCTTTGCTCCTTCTGAGGTACACGAAGTCCTGAAAAACTCGTGCAAGTTTATACCAATAATTCCTTCTCACATCTGGGAGGAGGGGGTCCATCCAGTTTGGACTCGTTTGATTTGAAAGAGATTTAATAGCTGCAAACTGTATTTGTCAACTGGTTCCTCCCACCACTTCCAACAATGTCATGAAATAATGGTTAGCAGAAACCAAATTTGTATTTATTAATGTTTATTGTTTTGCAGCTGAAATTGATTTTCAAAGTGTACTTTTGAGTGCCATTTCCATTAAAAAACCCAACACAGCAGATGTGTTTTTAGGGCTTCTCCAGGATATTCCAGGAGGGCTAATGTGCCAGGCTTCCCTGCACGAAGGCAAATGAATGAAGTCCAGGGGGACTGGCTGCACAGAACTCGTGTTTTATCTAATCTGCAGCTCGAATGAAACATGAACAGATTTTTGCTTTTCTACAGCACTTGTAATTAGTAATGTCTCCCTAGGTCTAGATCCATTTAGAATAAAGTAAATAACATTCATGACTTGGCTATTTCTGATTTATTCCTGTGGCTTTGAAAATTGAAAGAATGAATTAACATCATCATCAACAGTCATCATCACAATGGATTTTTCCCAAATATGTAGAATATTTTTGGGGGTTGGGGATATGAGAGTTCCTTAACCTAAGTCTGATTAAATACCATTCATAGGAGCTTTTCACTGTTGCCCTAGATTGGACCACATTTATTTTTTTTAGTCACAGTGGAATAGGTTGCCCTGGTGTAATTTTGAGTTTTATTTTCTGGCCTCATTGAACAGAAAAGAACCCGATTCAAGGTTGCCTGTCTTCCCGTGTCATTGGCAGATTTTAGAAAACAAAACGGACATCTTGTTAAAAGATGACAAAAGGTCTGCTTTATTGCAGGAATCTTCTGCTGCACACAGAAAAAGGCATCCAAACACAGGTTCTCAAATTGCCAACCTTCTTCAGCTGAGGAAAAGTAGCAGGGTGAATTATTTCTTCTTCCCTCAGACAGATGTTTTCCACACACCATCTTCCGCCATGGCAGGCTCCGCCTACCGGGGGTGACTAGGTTATTCTTTATGGCAGGTGAGCTGTCTGCAGAACTCCACTCACAAGGGGTCGTCCGCCTGCACAAAGTCCCTAAGGCACTGAGATAAAACCTCTCTTGATGCAAATGTTTTGATGTGAGCCCTGGGCATCCAAGAAAATAATTTTTAATCGCAAACATTCAGGGGGTTCTTTGATCTTCTGGCTTGCAAGATAGCATTTATGTTTTTCAAAACAAAGATTTGTGATGCAAAGATATTTGATGCGGGGGGGGGGGGGGGAGGGGGGAGGGGGAGAGGGGGGGAGGGGGAAATGAAAATGTTAAACTCTGGGATGGTTTAGATTACAGTTTGAGCCAGGTGTGGTGATGCAAGCCTTTAATTCCAACCTGAGGGAGGCGAAGGCAGGCAGATCGCTGTGAGTTAGAGGCCAGCCTGATCTACATACTGAGTTTCAGGACAACCAGTGCTAGACAGAGAGATCCCTGTGTCAAACAAACCCAATCAAACCAAACAACAAAAACAACAACAACAACAAGGTTTCAGTTTGGTGGGTTTCAGAGGCCCTCCCTGTCTTCAGATGGTGTAGTGGGGCCTTCATTCTCCACCTTAGGGACTTTGCAGTGTTCATATAGTATTTCCTTGCAAACATTCCCAGTTTTTTCTGTTTCCCTAGCCTAACTGATGATTATAGGGTGTATAAGAAATTCCTACTCTTGGATGATTTAGTGGTTCGGGATACAGAAAAGTGATTGTGGGTATCTGTGGGCTCAGGAGTGGTGTGTCAGCTTCAGGCTTCAACTTAATTTGCTGTTCTACAGCCCCCCCAGCCTCCCCAACCCCCCCACCAGAAGGCAGCAGGCCACAGCCTCCTGGCAAGGTTGGAAAGTTGGGCAGAAGAAAAGGCCTGTTTTTATGACTCTTTCACAAGGACTCAGTCTGTTTACTCCCTAAGCCTCCTCTTCTAGGGCAATAGGAAAAGAAGCTCCTTCAGAGCGAGGCCTGTGTGATCGCTCCATCAGGGTAGGTCTCCTAAAATGTACTTTGCATACCTGTAACTAACTGTTCTTAGTTACAGAATGCATAAATACCTGCTAAATCACTGTTTAAAAAAACAAAAACAAAAAATGTAAATTGAAGTAAAAGCACCTACTATAATACAGGGCACAGAGTCGGCATTAAATAAATATTACTTGATATACCAAATTACAAAACACAATACACACAAAACAATTTTATGTTGTAAAAGTCATATAATTTCCTTTTACTGCTGCTGGCAGTATAAAAACATCCAATGAGCACACTAAATATTTAATGTTAACTATCTTTACTTTTGAAATGAAAGGGACCCCAAAACAGCAAAGGGTTATTTATAGTAACTGCATATGTGATCATGTGAGACTGTTGGAGAATATAACTTGTTTGGTTTTGACTAGAAAGGCAGAAGTACGTGAGCTGGTATATAAGGGACCACAACATCTAAAGATATTGATCTTTGCTGTTTAAATTTTCAAATAATTTGGGCTGGAGAGATGGCTCAGAGGTTAAGAGCACTGGCTGTTCTTCCAAAGGTCCCAGCAACCATACGGTGGCTCACAGCCATCTATAATGAGATCTGGTGCCCTCTTCTGGTCTACAGGCATACATGCAGGCAGAGCACTGTATACATAATAAATAAATACATCTCTGGTCACTCACTGAGCAAATTTGAACTCTCACGGCCCAATTAACTGTCCAAAGTCAACTGATCGCTTAGCACGTGAGCCTTCTGGGGATACTGTTAGGATTCATACCCTCGTATCTTTCAAGGGGTCTGTGAAGTCAACCTCTTTTAATATAACACGGATTCTCCATTTGCCTTTAGCACTTGCTGACCCAGTGCTAGAAAAACAGTGGTAAGTAAGAATGTAGTATTAATTCTCCTAGAAGCCCCCCCCGCGCTCTGCAATCACTTCAGTCAGCGGTCTTCACTGGCTGGTACCTACACTGTGTTTAAACAAACACATTAACTAACAACAAGCTGACTTACCTACTTACTAAGGGGAAAAAAAAAAAAAACCAGGGGCTGGGGAAGGTGCTCAGCACCATTTTCACTTGAAGTATGATTGACGTTGGACCTGTGTCTACCCACAGTTCAGCTTTTAGCGAGCATGTTCTTTAAAAAAAATGAAAGAAGCAATCTGGTTATTCCAAGGGGGCGAAAACTGGTAACATTTGTTGGCAGCAAGGAAATTTAAGCTCTCAAAGTAAAATAGCAACATCTTACAAAGCTTGCACTTGCCATTATGCGCTTGGAACCTTCTGGATCCTTCCAGGTGCTTGTGATGGTGTCAGCAGGCAGTGATCATAACAGCTGGGATTGTCTGCTACAGGAAGCATATTAACCTTTTTTGGAAGATCTGAATATTTCCAAGAGACCGGTGCATCTTTTTTATTTCTTGTCAGATTTATTTTATCTTACTGTATGTTGGTATGTGTGTCTGTAAATGGGTAATATGCATGTGTGTACAGGCACCCATGGGTGGAAGAAGTTATGTCCTCTTGGCTCTGGAGTTATAGGCAACAGTGAGCCAATCAAAATGGACTCTAGGAGCCAAATCCCAGTCCTCTGCAAGAGCAGCATAGACTCTAAACTCCCGCATCACCTCTCCAGCCTAGTCAATGCGTTTAAAATCCTGTGCGTATGTGTTCAAAATTAACTCAAGGTGCAAGCTAGTAAGACCCAAACTGGAGTCTAACAGAGAAGAATACAACAATCTCTCTTCTATGCTTTCTGACTGCTGACTGCAGCTGGCTTTGAAGGAATGGCTACGATAAGCTTTGAAGCGATACTCAAGAAGAATGTTCACAAGTGAGTGAAAAAAAAAATGAGTAAAATACTTCTTCCTTCTTCCAACTACGTGTATGTGTGAGGCCAGATTGACTTCATATGTTTCTGCCTCTAAAGCAAATTGCAGCGGACTGAGATGGAAGCAGACACGGGGTCCAGCTGTCTTCCATTACACACTGGACAGGAAAGAAATCTGGTAAAACTTCAAAAAATGTTCTGTTTTGTTCACTAATTTAAAAAGTGTAGTCTTTTCTCACTTAAAATATGCAATGAACATGCAGTGGATGTATTGTTGCTGTTTTTAAATAACTGAATAAAATATTTAAAAACTTACAGCTTTGGCTTTTCTTGTAGGATACTGACAGGTGTGACACATGTATGTGACATCTCTTTAGAGGATTTAATGACTTTTCACAGTGTGACGGATAAAGGACTTGGGGGCCCCAACGATTGAAAATTGTTATCCTAGATAGCCTGCCTAAAGAGCTTTAAACGTGAAGAGAGATATTAGCATTTTGTTGATATAATTTCTGTTCTGTGGTGTTATTCTTTCTGGGAAAACAAATTCATTCAGAGGAAACCATAAAGCCCTGCTTCCTTTTCTTTCTTAAATACAGTGGCTGGTGGCCAGCTCTCTGAGTACTATAGTTTGACAAATGGTGCTCCCTGAACATTGTTAGGTCCTGCTGCAGGGCCCTTTACCTATGGGCGGGGCTTCCTCTCTCCCAGAGATTTACTATATAAACCAGACATTTTGGTTCCAGGGCCCTTCCTTTTCATCCACCTCTCTACCCTCTCTCCTTCCCGTCCCTTCCCTCACCCCCAACCCCAGTGTGCACTCCCCCTTCTTTTCCATCTCTTATACCACTTCCAACAAACCTGCCTTTATATTATTAGCTCACTCGTTTATTTAATCAATCAAACATTACTTTCTATATTGTGCCTTATTATCTATCGCAAGTATTACTGTTGTGATGCATATTTCTTTTATCCTGTGTTTATTTTAAATTTTGAGCACCTTAAATTCACAAGTGCTTAGAGAAAGATGACACAGTGGATCCTACCAGCACATGGTTCCATTGCAACATGTTTTACGTAATGACTTCTTTGGGGAATTTTTTTTCCATTCTGTATTTATTTTAAAAACGAATCCATGTTGAAACATATATGTTTGATAACTTTGAAAACTTCTGGTAAGTGCTCTATTATATAAACAAATTCTCACGTCTCTTGCCTTTTTAACAGTTAAAAATTATTTCTTACTAGAGCATAGCATTTCTTATTTCTCGCTGTACATCAGAAAAGAAAGCACCAATACCTCTCATGCTGATTTTAGCAATGGTACTTTGGTTTTAAATCTGATATTTTATTTTCAATTTAAAATATTTTATTATATTTTATTCATGTGCGTGCACGTGCATATGTATACACTGTCATTATGGCAGGTATGTGGAGGTCAGAAGGCAAATGGGAAGAGCCAATTTGTTCCTCTCACCGTGTGGATCTCAGAGACTGAGTTCAGTTCAATCAGGTTTGATGGCTGTCTAGCGGTCACCTTCATGCGCTGAGCCATCTTACTGCCCATCTCTCAACATTTTAAATCATAAACTTCAGCATATGTGGGCATATCCTGTAGATGATGGTTGTTGTTCATGTTCTAATCGTTTGCTTTTCCTTTCTGAGAGGAGCAGTGTTTGGCTAATGACCTCTAACCAGTCAATAGAGATGACTGCACACTTCGAATGTCTATGCTCTATCAGAACTCATGTGTTGAAGCCTTAATCCCTGGTGGGACTATTTTAGAGAAAAAGTCTGTGGGATGATAAATGTAAAATGAAACCGCCAGTGTGCCTTTAGCCCGCTGCAGTGGCACATGCGTCTCATCTGTGTACTTGGGAGGCAACAAGTTTAAGACTAGCCTGAACTACATAGTGAGACCCTGGAAGAGCAGGATACTCTCTTATCTTCTCTCTGCCATGTGGGGGCCCAACAAGAAGACTGTACGAAGGCTGGGAAACCAGCCCAGTAACGACCCTGTCATGCGGGCACCCTTGGACTTTCCAGCTTAGGTTGGTGGCTGCCTATGCTGACTACTCCAGCGGTCTGTGCTCCGTGATATTCGTGAGGCACTGCAATTTTAGGCAGTGACAAGGGTCTTCTTGCTAAGTCCCAGAACCAGTAAAGCAAGCCAGTTAGTGCTGGAGTGGTCCTCAAAACCAAACGCAGTAACCGCCCTTCTGTTGCCGTATTTGCCGATGAGTATGGTAACAGCCGCAAGTTTTTATCCCGCCTTCCCGAAAGACTGAGAAATCAACTTGCCAAGAGTCAAACTTATACAACCAAACCCCAAGATCTTTCTATGAGTGTCGCTTTTCGGGTTCAAAATTCTGTGCTGTCTCACTTTGTCGGTACGACTTCCATCACCCTAAAAAGAGCTCTGACCTCTGGGAAGCTTTGTGTAAAGAAAGGGAACCATGGGAGCTGGAGGACATTTAATTGACCCAGAGGCAGTGGTATGTGGAGTTCTCCTCCGCTTATGGGAAGAGTCGGTGACCCATAACAGCTGGGAGGAATGGGACCACTTGCTTGGTACTTGGTTTTGGAAGAAAATCTGTCTTTCGGGCTGGGTGTTGAAGGGGAATTTCTAAGAGCGCACGAACAAGGTTTTCAAAAAAGATGCTGATGATGTGAGGGTACCCCCAAAGGAATACTAAACGGGCAGTGTCGTGGTTACCCTCAGTCTGAAGGGGAACAGGAAGGAGAATTTAGGAGTCTGGAGAGCATCGGTGGGAAGGACCCTGGAAACAGCAGAGAGCCACAGGCTGATCGATGTGGCTCCTTCTCCTCCTATCATGTCTGAATCATAGAGCTTAATTCAGTGTTCAAAGCTGAAGCTACACCTAATCCAAACAGAAGTCAAAGGGCCAGGGAGCCCCTCCAGCCAGCCTTCTGTGAGTGCTCACGCAGTGAGAAAGGTGGGGCGGACCTATGTGAGCATGTTGAAGGTTTTTCCCTGTTGAAGCTTGAATGTGACATCGTCCTCAAAGCCTCATATGCTTAACTGCTTAGTTTGTGCTGGGATTGTGCTCTGAGGTGGGACCGAACTGGGGAAAGGGGTCCCTTTATGGGCCTTGAGCTAGCAGCACTCGCCGGCCTTCTCTTTAAGACACAACAATTGGACCAATTGTCTTGCTTCCCACATCTGGATGGGCTCTTTCCCTGTCACTGACTGAGTTGACCATACTGCTCCTAGCCCAGTTGTTCTCTGTCCGGCACCATTCTTCCTCAGACCAAGCACCCCCTTTGGAGACTTCTGTCCACTCAAGAGTTTCTGCTCTACTGTCAGCTTTCCAGTCTTACCCACCAGGGGCCCCCACTTAATTGCTTATTACCCTGGTTTCTCAGGTGGTGAACACACACACACACACACACACACACACACACACACACACACACACACACACATTCATTATCCCGTGTGTGTGTGTGTGTGTGTGTATGTGTGTGTGTGTGTATGTGTGTCTCTGTGTGTGTGTGTGTGTCTGCGCGCGCGCGCGCGTGTATTAACAGCAATATAAGAGCAAGGCTCATTGCTTTATCCCAAACCAGACCAAACCATTGCTTTATCCCAGAAACAGCTCCCTGCACATCATAGGCTCTCCAGATGGGCTTGGCAGAAGACAGAACATGGGAGTCAGGGAGAGAGTGAATAAAGGCACCCACAGCTTCCTGACTATCAGGCTCAACAGTTCCCATACATGCAGCGTCTTCGAGCATGGTGCTGAAAGACGTGGCCGCATAGAATATTTCTGGGCCGCCGCCGCCACTGACTCTACCTGCTCCACATTCACAGTGAACAAAGTCATCATTGAACGCAGCATGTCAACAGTGCTGTCTTCGCTGCCTGTCATAGGCATAAGCCACAGGTCTTGATAAGTGGCAGTTTTCTGTGAGAATCTGAAAACATTAGGGACAAAGTGAGGAGGAGGCTCTTCTAAAGGAAACATGGCAGTTTAGGTGACACAGTTACATATCTCTTACACGTTTAACCACCACCTTGTTTCTATATCACAGAGGGTTGATATCATGGTTTGTTTGGGGTTTTTTTGCCAAATTGTTCAACATTTTATTATATTTACTACTACTACTATTGCTATTATTTTATACAAAGTCTCTCTTCATAACCCTGACACACACACACACACACACACACACACACACACACACACATAAACAGGCTGGCCTTGAACTCATAGAGATCTGTCTGCCTCTGCCTTCCATGTTCTGGGATTAAAGGCATCTGCTACTAAACCTGACATTAAATTAATTTTTAAATGTATTCTACATTTTAAGATGGTTCCACATACCTCATGAAGTAAAAGATGCTGTAGATTTCTCAAATTCTATATTTTTATATGAATTTCTCTCAAAAGTTTCCATTTTGTTTTTACAAAGAATTCTTTCTCTGACTGCTTTGTCCTTAAGTTGAGCTTTTGAGAGGGAGTATTTCCAAATACTTTCTTTTGATTTACAAAAGTTAGTTTTTCTTTAGAAAGTATTAGACCTTGGCTTTTGGGATTCTTGTCATAGTCAAGATACTCCAGGCAACTGCAGTGAGCATGTGTGTCAACTTCACAGGATTTGGCTCTACAGCTTGCTGGGTATTGCACCATCAGCTGTAACAAGTGGGCCTGACACAGGCTACACAAGGGTTCTTGGAGACATCAGACACACTTAAAAATCAAGAAAATAAAAGGCAAGATAGTTGTGAATTGTGTGGACAAGGCATGTCCCAGGGCCTTAGTTTAAAAAGACTGGCCGAGCGGACACTTCCTGAAGGCTGAGTAATAGGTGAACAGAAATGCCAGCCCTGGTGGGTCACTCAAGAGAATAGGGAAAGGACTGAGCTCCCTGGGCTACAGAGGAAATGCTGAGCATATGCAGGGCACCCAGAGAGGTGAGATTTTGAGCTAGGAAAGAGTGGCTTATGACAGAGTGTGAAAGAAGCATGGTACCCTGCAAACAAAGAGTAAGGACATTCCACTTCAGTCTAGCTGCAGAGGACGCCACCCACTTCAGTCTAGCTGCAGAGGACGCCACCCACTTCAGTCTAACTGCAGAGGACGCCACCCACTTCAGTCTAGCTGCAGAGGATGCCACCCAGTTCAGTCTAGCTGCAGAGGATGCCACCCAGTTCAGTCTAGCTGCACTAGGATGGCACTCACGGTAGATGAACTGTGATGTGATATTATTCCCGTCTTAAGGCACATTTGCTCACATGTTGCGTGAGAAAGTGTGGCAGAGAGTAAATCCTATCAGTCAGAGGCTGCAGGAGCGAGACTCATGAGACTAGAATGTGGCATGAGCCTTAGAGAGGAATGGGCAGGCACATGATATGTTTCGGTGCCCAAGTTAAGCAGATCTGCCGATGAGTTACATGTGGCATGTGGGGAAAAGCTCATCATCAAAACTGGTGGGTTTCTGGGAAGTTGACACTGTGATACTGGTATGAGCTCACTGGCCCTTGGGGTGAGTGGATTGTCTGAGTCCAAATACGTTTCTCATTTGTATCAGCCCTTCGGTCTTAGCAAAATTAACTTTGTGGTGCCTTGGTTTTCTTCTCTCCAGAACGAGAGTGACGTAGATGTTTTCCCCTACAAGAATGTGGTGAACTCGGACATTACGCAGTATGACTCGTGTGCTGGCACAGAGCGAACCTGACTAAGTGTTGTTATGTCTAAAATAGGAAAGACTGGGAAGGCATTCAAATAGGTAAGGTGCAGTTGTCAGGAGAGTGACCAGGGTTTTATTACTGAAATATTGAATTGTTTGTTGGAAATACAGATGAAAAGACCACAACCAGGAGACAAGAAGAGATGCTATACAGAAAGCTCACAATGTGAACTCTCCAGCATGAGGCTGATTCAGGAGCATGTGCGTGGGTATCCTCAGGGGATGGAGGTGAAGCCTAGGATTAACCGTCAAGTCCAGCTTGGGTGGAGAGAGTTAGACCCAAGAAAGAAACCTGGGGGAAAGTGTCTGATGTATCACAAGGGAACTCCAAGAGAAGGTGAGGTAGAAGAAGACAGAACAAGGAGGGAGAAGGAAGATTCTCGATTTGGAGCTCTGCTGAAGGGCTTGCGAAGAAAGGGCCCAATGCGCCTGCTGCCATGGACAGATCATTGGACCAGTGCTGTAGGGTAAAGAGGACAACTTTGCTGAACTGAGTGTGTTGGGTGTTAGGAGTGAGGAGAACCCTTAGTGAGAGCTACCTGCCAAGGGTAGGAAGGGGCTGGGCATCCCAGGGAGGCAGACGTTCAGTCTCCCCTGTGTTATTTAACAGGAAGCAGTGAGAACAGGAAGCAAATGGGAAGTTGGCTGTCCTGAAGAGGAAGAGGGTGGCAGAGGGAGTGAAGCCATTCCAGTGTGTAAGGACCACAGCGACCCAGCAGATGCTAGCCTTTAAATAGAAGTTGCATAATCCTCAGGACAAGGACAATATAGCACAGCATTGTGGAGTTGTCAGATTAGCAGTTGATGTTCAAGTTAAATATAACTAACTCTCTCCTCCCTTGCCTTCCTCCCCTTCCTTCCTTCCTTCCTTCCTCCCTTTCTCCTTGTTTTTGAGATGGAATCTCACATAGCCCAGGCTGGCCTCAAACTCACTACACATCTAAGAGATGTTTTGAACTTCAGAACCCCCTGCCTCCACTTCCTGTATGCTAGGATTACAGGGGGGCTCCATCCTACCTAGTTCATGCAGTGCTAACGATTGAACCCAGGGCTCCATATATGCTAGGCAAGCACTATGCCAACTGAGCTACATTTCCATCCCTTAATTCTGTTTCAGTAGTAAACTTCAAAGTAAAGTAGTCAGCTGGAAATGAGGGCAGAGGAACCGTGTGGAAGGTTCCAGGCATGGGGAGGTGTGAAATAACCACCTTAGAAAATGGGAGGCTGTGTAAGAAGAAACGATGTGGCTGCTGACTGAATCCAGCCGCTGGCCTTAGCTGGTGCGTTTTCCTTGTGGGACTCAGTTGTTAGGAATCTTACATTATAAATATAGGATACGCCTGAGGACTTCAAACTCAGGGCTTGTATTTGCACTCAGAACCCACGGGTCTGTGCCAGTAGCACTTGCATCCATGAAAGCAAATTTTAAATTTTACAGAAGACAAGACCATATTCTCATTGTCTTAGACTGCTCTGAAAGCCACTTCCAAAATGAAATAGACAGGCAGGGACTGGAGATTATTCACACCACGTGACTTTCTGGGAAGGTACTGTACTTCTAGAAACAGTCACTGCTCCAATCAGTTATGTCTATATGAGTCAATTCTTTCTTTCTTTCTTTCTTTCTTTCTTTCTTTCTTTCTTTCTTTCTTTCTTTCTTTCTTTCTCTCGTTTGTTTCATTTTTTGAGACAGGGTTTCTCTGTGTAGCCTTAGCTGTCCTAGACTCTCTTTGTAGACCAGGCTGGCCTTGAACTCACAGCGATCCACTTGCCTCTGCCTCCTAAGTGCTAGGATTAAAGGCATGTGCCATCACACCCAGCCCCAATATATGGGTCAGTTTTCAAACTAAAAACTGTGCTTAACTGTGGCAAAGCCACTGGCTTGCCTTTACCAGTGTACAGGGTTCCTAACTGGATTCAGCTTAGGCCTCAATATATGGGTCAATTTTCAACCCAAAAACTGTGCTTAACTGTGGCAAAGCCACTGGCTTGGTTTTACCAGTGTACAGGATTCTAACTGGCCTCATCTTAGGCCACAGGAATGTGTGGACATGTACAAGTGGGAGCACATCCTTTGGACATGTACAAGTACAAGTGGGAACACGTACTTTGAAAACACGTCGAGTGGGTAGGTGCTGCCTGTTTTCATTGTGGAAAAGCTGAAGCTTTGTTTTCAACCTCAGTCCTTCCTACCTGTGCAGCGGCAGGTGATGGCATCTGAGAGCTGGACAGGGATTCTGGTATGTTCACTTCTCAGGTTGCGTGGAGAGGAAGCTCTTCTGGGCCTGGGCTTTTTGTAACCCTACTCTGAGTGTGTTTTAATGGTCTTTGCCCATTATGGCTGGCAATCTCATGCTCCTCTGAGTGTGTATATTGTGAAGGAGTCTGTATTTGATACGAAAGCCATTATAAAATGAAGCTTTGAAATGGGATCCACAATCTAAAATGGACTATAACAGCGATTCGTACCCATGGGGAACCACAACATCCCATTTTGTGAAAAAGAGATCTCCCGGCAGAGGCTCTGTTATTAAATCTTTGAATATTTGTGGACGTTAATTCTGTTTAGAGGTGTTTTGACACCTCACCCCCAATAGAACTGTAGGGTGTGGGTGGTTAATCTGCATCACTCATGATGAGGCATCTGCTAAGACCCCTAATAGGAAATAAGGTTGTTCACACAAAGGGTACAAAGAAACACCCTGGGTAGGGTCTGCATTAGGGCTCTGTGTTCACGGGATTTAGACTCCATCTCTGTTGGATAAATGGCTATGATACACTAAGTGAAGGGTCAGATGAAAAATCCAGATGAACATTATGGATTGGGACAGAGTTGGAGATGTCATATGCATCCATTGGTAGTCCTCAGCTCTATGACTTGTCCCTAGTCCGCTGGCCCCAATCAGTGCCTCCCTTAGTCACACCTGTCCCCAGTGTCGAATCTCCAAAGCTCTTGTTGCACAAAGACACAAACTGAGTACAAGCTCATTCTCTTCCCTAGTTGCCCACTCGCTGGGATCTTCATAAGTCCTCAACCACTGTCCCTCCTGGCTGTTTCTCTCTTGACTGTCAGCTGGACCTGTTCCCTATACGCTCTCACGCCAATTCATTCTTCAGCCTGCATCTTTTATCTATTTGTTCCTCTATCAACCTTCAGCATCCTCATTTCCTCTGTACCTGATTACCTTCCTATCTCAGATGAGGCTCCTAGTTTCTGATGTCTGAAATACAGAAGCATCCTAGATTTTCTTCTCTCTCTCTCTCTGCAAACTCTATTGGATCAAAAGAAGCTCATTTTGTCTTTATTCTTTCCCAGAGTCTTCCTTGGTCTGGATCCTCATTCTCTCTAAATAGGACCACTAGGACCACTAGGACCTTTTGATTGTTTAGTCTGCTATACCACAGAGCTCTGCACTCTCCAGAGAAGATGGAGATGGTGGGGATCAGGTGGTTGGACCCCCTCGCAACACCGCAATCACCCCCGACAACATCTCAACCCTCCCCCACAGCACTTGAACATCCTAAACTCTCCCCCAATGCCCACGCTCCAGCATTGCTAGTGAACTTGGGAGCAGAGATGTCAGAAGTGTAGTACACCCCACTTTCTGCTCTCCAACTCTTAAGGTAATTTTGATATCTTAAGGTTTGAAAATCATCCTGAAAGATAAGCAAAGTCCTATTAATGGATGTCAGGTGGCACAAGTTTGCCTCCTACTCGTTTCTAGTTCACCTTATGCTCCCCAACCAAGGATTTTTGTTCTTACGTGGTGCATGCCTAGCTAGAAACCACATGTGGCTTCTTCATGAATATCAGACCAGTATCCAGAACTACCCAGTGCTTGGCTGTCCCGTGGGCAGAATTGAACTCAGTGTTTCTTTCCCTTTTGTTTTCTCCCAGTGGCTTCCAGATGTTTATTCACGCTGGAAGCAATAGGCTACCGCTTTGACTCCCCCAGAACAAATGACCTTTGTTAGCTGAGAGCTTTGTCAGAGCTTCTTGAGAGCATAGGTTCTGTGACACAGGCACTGATGCCTCAACTTTCTACAGCTCTGTCCCTGGTCACAGTTAACTCTGCCCCTCCTGGGTAGATGGCGTTTGAGCAGGACTTGTGGGTTCAGGAGGAATTTGGTAAGTGGAGAATTGAGAGGGAGGCTACTTCAGGCCGGAGGAATGCTGTAAACAAAGACAGGGGAGATGGAGTTACAAAGCACAATGCCACTAACAAAAGAAGAACGGCACAGGCTAAGCACGCGAAAGGAAACTGGAAAAGGAGTGTGTAATCGGCCTTGACGAGCCACCTAGGAAGCTGGGCTGTATTTGAAAGGCTGCAAAAAATGGTAGGCATAGTGTTCGGAGTGTTTAGATGTTAGTACTGCAGAGATTGCCACTGGGTGATTTTAGTTCCCAGAGAAAGACAAATTGGTGCTGAAGTACATTCTGCTGCATGTCTCACCTGGGAAAGCAAGGTGAGAGCCATATCCACATTAGCTCCCTGGGAAACACTCAAGGCTGGCTTAGACTCAGCTGTGGGGTGACTGGTTGCTTTTCCTTTGCTTCTGAAGGTGCAGGCGTTGGCCATCCAGGTTTTGTTTACACTGTTGTGAAAAAGTACCTTAAATGAGACCAGTTCCCTTTTGAGCTCTATCTCCCCCTTGTCTTGTCTCTGCCACCCTGACATCTCTTAAGCAAGGGGATGATCTTCTTGAGTGTGGACTGTAAGTTGCTAAAGAAAACAAGCTCTTAGCATCACATATGGTGTCTGGTTTTGAACGAGCACCAAGACATTTCCCATCTGGTGGAGAGCCTTATCCTTCCTAAGTGGCCACAAAGCTAACTGCCTTGCAGGTGATCTAGTGTGGGCATCACTCCTTAGTTCAGCCTCTGGCTGTTTGTATTTCCCAGTGATAACAAAGAACTTCTCAAGAAGGCATGGCAGGAGCAGCCCAAGCCTGCAGAGAAGCTTCAAATGCCTGCCTCTGCTTAAAGTGGATTTATTTGATCACTTTAAAGATTTGCTGCCCAGATTGGGCTTAGAAGTCTAAAACAAAGACTTAAGGAGGAGAAGCAAGAGATTTTAGGATTTTTTTTTTTGGACAAATTAATGTCGATTTTTCTTGTTTAATTTTCATCACTGGATGTTGCGAGATGAAAGAAACAAGTCTTTCTATGACTCCTAGGGCAAGACACAGCTCCCTCAGCTGATAATAAAGAGGAGCCCGATGGTAGGAAGGCCTGGAAACAAGGCTCAATCACTCCCTGCAATTACTGTGTCTTATTGATAACTAGCAGCTCTATCCAACAAATGCCATCTCTGGAACAAAGCCTGTCACAGATCAGACTGAAGCCATTAAAAGCTTTGATTAACATGTCCCTGGGGTGTGCTGTGGAAACTTTCTACGCCAAAAGACAGCCTATTGCTGCTGCCTCTGACTGGTTCTCCCGAAATACTCTCGCGTTTTAATCTAGTGCACAGTTTAAATTAAAAAACGGCAATGACTTTGTGTGACCTAAATACAAGCCACTTCTATTCCGGGTGGGATTTATCAGCTGTTAACAGATTAAGTGCTCAGAGAAGCAACAATTAACCTTCCTATGTGGTGGCTAATATTAATTATACACACACACACACATACACACACACGTGTGTGTGTGTATATATATGTATATGTATATATATATGTATATATATATAATTGTGTGTAACAGTGTGTATATACACTGTACATATGCTGTGTGTACAACCTCTCATTCTGACCCTCACTGATTCACAGTCAAAGGGTCACATCTAATGTGCTTTATTTAGTGCACACAAAACTTTGTGTACATTATTGGTGGAAAACAAATTTGTTTGTGTTTCAGAAACACACTGTTTCCCCTCCTGCCCTGGTGCTTTTGCTGCTGTTGGTGGTGGTTTCTGATATAGACGTTGTTGTGAATTCAGCTTTTTAAAGCCAAGATAAAACTCATCTTTTTCCATCGTGGAGATGCTAGGGACAGAGACCTATCTATTGCCTGCACAAATATGTCTTTTCTACACTTTGGAAGCTATTTAGTCTTGATTCACTCTCCCCTCCCTCTGCTCTCTCTCTCTCTCTCTCTCTCTCTCTCTCTCTCTCTCTCTCTCTCTCTCTCTCTCTCTGTGTGTGTGTGTGTGTGTGTGTGTGTGTGTGTTAATATATATTCTCCGGAAGTACAAGTTTATACAAATGATTATATACTGGGATTGCCATGACCCACATTATATAGTCAAAATGAAAAAAGAGTCTCTCTGCCTATAGCCTAGTTCTCCCCTTCCCCTCTTTCCATTTGTTAATTTGTTTAATTATTTTTTGGCACTAGGTCTTGAATCCACGGCCTGCTGCTTGCTAGCATCTACCTCACTGTTGGGTTAAATCCCAGCCTTCTTTACAGTATCTGAACTATGAAACTGGCAGGAGACAAGTTGACCTTCTATTGGCAGGATTCTTACAGTAAGTTTATTACTGACAACCATTCACTGTGGTGAAAGGGGAAAGGAAATTAAGCTCATATAGAACACAGAGCAAGCAGCTGGAACACAGCCATCCTAAAGACCACAGGGTCCACCTCCCTGCCAAAGAGCCTTTCTCTCCCAGTGCCCAGGCGACAAGCCTTAGCTCTCCTTGGAAAGCTCACAGTTCAACCCTGACTGGGGACTCATGGCACCTCCATTTTTTTAACCACAAAGTGCATTGTGTGATTTCAGATGACAAGGTAGGGAACCTTAAGGCAAGAGATAATTGTAATCGATCTTTATAATAGATTAAAAAAAAAAAAAAGAAAGAAAAGAAAGTTAATTTGGCCTCTACAAAACTGTAACGCCTTGAAGGCCTGGGTAGCTCAATGGGTAAGGCTTTGGACCTTCAACCTGAAAAAAAATGTAACACCTGCCTTGTGAAGTAATGGCTCTTGGTGGTCGACACAGGCTGCAGGGATGGGTACCAGGTAACAGATGGGAGGACAGGATTTGTGAGGCTACAGCAACTAGTGTTTGGAACATCAAGCTAACTAGCTGAGGTTAGCTACCAACTGTGATCCTTTCTGTACTTACTAGTTAGACTTTGCAAGAGGACTAGAACTTAGAAGATGAGTGTGCGCTCACACACACACATGCACACACACACACGCACACGCACACGCACACACACACACGGCAGCTTATGTTAAAATAGTAATAATAGTTGTTTATGGTAGCAGGGACAATCTATCATTTTTTCTCAAGGATTATTTCCTGGGGGCTTCACAAATCTCCCAGGTGTCCATGGCGGGCATATCTAGCTCCATATTACACATATACACACAACTTCCTGTATCAGCAAACCCTTCATTGTCAAATTGACCCAATTTGCATTCACCTAGGAGACACACCTCTGGATAGAGAGGCTGACCAATCCTGACTACGGGTGGTATTCTATACTCTGGGGTCTGGGATTAAATGAAAAAGAAGAAAGAAAAAAGCAAGTTAAGTGCTAGCATTGATTTTTCTGTGCTTCCTAGTTGCAGATTCAGGGTGATCAGGTGCCTTATGCTCCCACAGCTTTATCTTCCAACCATAACAGACAGTATCTCCTTCTAGACTGTGAGAGAAATGTATTTAAAAAAATTATTGCATCGCAAATTATTTATTGTGTGTATTTGTGTGAGTCTCTTCATCTCTCTCTCTCTCTCTCTCTCTGTGTGTGTGTGTGTGTGTGTGTGTGTGTGTGTGTGTGTGTGTTATGGTGATCCATTGCAGACACATTGTGGGACTCAATTTTCTTTTTCTACTATATGAATCCCAGAGTTTGAACTCAGATCTTCAGGCTTGACAACAAGCACCTTTATCTGACCAACTATCCCAGCCAAAAGGTATTTTGTCACAGTAATGTGAAAAGTAACTAATATTCTGCACTTCATAAAAGTAAAGTATCATGTCCAGATGAATAGTAGGAAGAAGAGACAAGTGGAAATTCCAAGGCATATTTGTCTAGGCACATTGACCAAATGTCCTCCATCACTGTAATCTGATACTTTATTTGGTAATACATTTTTGAAAATGTGCATTAAATTCCAATTTCTAAAATGGTATGTGATATAATTGCTTTAACTATTAGTGGGTGATGACTTAGCATTTGTGTTATATTAACACATTTGAGGCCAATAAAGGTCCTGGCTATGAGTATACTTAGTTTCTAATTGGGGACAAGGAAGGCTCTTAGCGAATGGGGTAGACACATGCTTCTGCCAGGAAGTGCTTGTCTTCTTCTGGGTATGTCACAAGGAGTATCCTCTGCACAAGGATTTTCTGGGGTTCTTTGAGCTTTGGACAGAGACTCGTCTCTAGGGGAACAGCACCAACAGAACTACTAATAGTTTCAATATTGTTGCTAACTTGCCGAGAAAGGAGTGAGCCAGGGATCTTTCAGCTACTCCTTCTCGGTGCTAGCTCCATCCAGTTTAGAAAGTCAGAATTCTAAGTCTATCTAATTATAATTATGCAGAATTCTAAATCTATAAATATCCCTACCCAAGAGACCATCTTTCTTGCACAGCAAAACCAATTTTTTTAAACCAATTTTTTATAATGTCTTGATTTAAAATCTTTTTTAATACTGACAAAGCACCTAGGTCAGGAAAATTCTGTCTCTTCTTACCCAGCATATCTAACCATCTTGCACATAGCTAACAAAGTTGCTAGTTCCGGCGATAGTGAAAATTCATAATCCAAACAGTAACAACAGAAAGCATTTGTCGGTCAGTTGAATGGCTTTATTTGAAGAATGGCTCTTTTTTGAGAGTTGTATGTGGTATGGTGTTGTGTGGGTGGGGTATGGTGGGTGTGGTGTCTACCTCTGTGTATGCATGAGGATCTTAGGAGAAAGGTCAAGTGTCTTTTGCTATCATTTTCCATCTCCTTTTAAAGACATGGTGAGGCTGATGAGGCCTCAAGTCCTCATGTTCTGCTCTTCTCCATCCAATCCCAGGGCTGGGTGGGAAGGAATAGACAGCCACCTTCAGCTCTTTTGTAGGCACTAGGGACTAGAACTCTGGTCCTCACACTTTCACAGCATACATTCCTCCTAAACTTGAAGAATGATTCTTAAAAAACAACTGACTTTCCATCCAGGATACCACTGTAGAAAAGTTATTCTGACGCTGCCACGATGACTGGGCGGAGTATCTCAGGACTACTGTGATGGATAGAGGAGCTACTACTGCTGTCTGATTGTGTGGTGTTGGCAAACACTGGGTTGGATTCCCAATGAATTAAAGAAAGCCAAAGACCTAGAAAAGGAACTGAAATTACTAAGAGGAAAGAGCATAGAGAAGCAATTCTGCATAAAGTGAGGTTTTGTTAAAAGCAGGCCAGAACTACTGTATTCCCAAAAGATGGTGGAAGAGGAAGAATTCAATTGATAGGGAGAGTGGTTAGACTTGCAGGGTGGACACATCCCACATACTGAAGAATCTCGGGATTCTTGCTGAAATTTGACCCTGCTAGGCTGTAGCTAAAACTTCTAATTCAGACCTACTTGAGTAGAGTGAAGTTGAGTCAAGGAGACATTCTTTGTCTGCCTCCACTAAGTATGATACGATGCCACCATAATTATTTACAATGAACACCACCGTGATTCCCATTTTCTAGGTAGGGTCACTGAGATCTTCCCTATAGCAAGGCCTTTGAAATGACAGAGCTAAGATATAAAAATTGGATACTGAGTCCCAATATGTGCACTGAGACACTTTCGTATACAGTGTTGCTTAAGAACGTGTGACTCAAGGCACATGCTTTTAATCCCAGCACTCAGGAGGCAGAGGCAAGTGGATCCCTATGAGAGGTCAGGGCCAGCCTGGTCTACAAAACAAGTTCAGGACAGCCAGGGCTACACAAAGAGACCCTGTTTCAAAAATCCAACCCCCCAAAAAGAATGTGTGACTCAGATATCCTTCCGAGCATATAATCTCTCAGTTATAAAACATATAGATATTGTGTGGTGCATATTAGGTGGCAAACACTGTTGCATACTCTTAGCTATTCATGAAGGAAAGCTGTTTATTAATCTCACTTCATACGTGAGTATATCATTTATGTATACACCCCCCCATACACACACACACACACACACACACACACACACACACACACACACGTACACTTCTACCTTTTCCTTCTCTTCCTTCCTTTAAAAAAAAAGCTACTAGCCATCTGGAGGAAGACCCACTGGGGCTAGGATCATTTTGGTACCTTTAAAAATGGCTGTGTAGTTAAAAGATGTGATGAGTCCACAAATGACCTCTCCGAGATCTCAGAGGCAAACAGAGTTGACAAGAGAAGCTGAGTCAAAAGAAACAGCAACAGAGGAGAAGAAAGGCATATGTTTATAAATATTTGTATGTATGTATATATGTATATGTCTCTATCGCCTATTTATCTGCCTAACATATATCTATCAGTCTATCATGTGTTTATCTATCTATTTATCATCTATCTATCTATCATCTATCTATTTATCATCTATCTATTTCTTGGTTTTATATGAGTCTTAAGATTGTCATGGATAATTATCCTATAGTAGATTCCTGTTTACATTTGAAACTTCTGTGTAAGTCTGTAGTTAGCACACACACACACACACACACACACACGCACACGCACACGCACGCGCGCACACACACACACACACACACACACACACACACACCCTTAACACTCATGCACGCACATCTGTATACAATAGCTATAAGATCACAAAGGACCACTACTTGCAGTTAACTCAATCTTTGTCTTTTATTTGCTGCTCAGTGTGAGCACAGATCTGACATCTCTGGATGAGCCTCAGAAATAGGAAATCTGCAGTGAGCCCTGTCCCGGGGAGGCTCATGACTGCACAGCTCTCAGTAAATGACAGCTCTGGGCAGCACTGAAGTGACATGGACAGTGCCGTGCCATAGTCAGCGTCAGCTACAGGAGTCTTTGTGCTGGAGACCGAGTTCCCCTAGGCAACTGTAGAATAGCTCCCAAGTATTCTCTGAATAGAAGAGGGGCGTTGTTAACAAGTCAGCTTTTGTGGGTCTCCAGTAGTCTGCCATCAGGTGGAAACTTCCTTTCTAGCACGGCTGCCTGGATGTCAGCCTTCTTTATTTCTATCTAGACGCCAGCTTCTAGTTCACCATTCTCTCCTTTCTTTCGGCTACAAACCATCTGGAGGAAAGCCTACTGGGGCTAAGGGTCATTTTTGTACCTTTTAAAATTGTCGTGTAGGTAAACGATTTTATCAAGCCCGTAAATGACCCTACTCAGATCTCAGAGGCACATGGCGGTGTCGACAAAGGGCTCCTTGGTAAAGAAGTAGCAATGGAGGCAAAGAGGAGCATGCTCCAGCTACAGAATGGGCAGAGTAATACAGATCTGCCCAACTATAATTCAAACAAAAACAAATGAGAAACTGTTGTAGTTGAGGCACTCTTGGCTGAGCATCTGGGCTTTGCATGCACGCATGCATAATTAAACTTTAGGCAGCTGCAGGCAGCTGCAGTGCAACAGGACAGACAGGATATCATAATACACAGTAGGTTGCATATCCACGGCCCTCTTTAAATTCACGTGAATGCTACCATAAAAAGATACCAGCAAAAGTTGAATGGCATTCAAGACATCAGTGAATTGTGATGCAGTTCACTAGACAAACAATGGAAACCGACCTGGTTTCCCTTCATTGTTTTGTTCCCACCACACAGATCAGAGAACAGTGCTGACTTTGTCTTAAAATACACACACTCAGTAGATCAAAGGGATCAATGCACAGTTAAGCAACTTTCAAAGCACCACAGGAAGAGAAAAATTGTCTGCTCTATTTTGAAAGACAACAACAACAACAAAATCACACACATGCATTGGGGTATTGTGATGTGCAGGTGGTTAGCTTTCGGATGAATTAACAACTCATAGGACACACAACTCTCCCCATTATATATTTATATATATTTGAAGCCTTGTGCTCAGGGCCCTTGTGTTTACACACCAGACAGACCCTATATATAGGCCTGCCTGCCACAAATTCCAACCCGTACTGTCCATAGCAGAACTGTCCTTTGAGGGCCCAAGGCAGGCAGGACCAGGGAGCTCCTCAAGGTGTTGGGGGCATAGTCAACAGTGCTCAGTCCTCTTCCCCCAGGTGCTGTGCTGCACCTACTGTGTCAGTTGGTTAGTTGCTCACCTTTGTTTCATAGGAAATTAAAGGATTTCTTGGGGGCCTTTAATTTCATTAGTACACAAAGGTGACAATTGGAAAGGGTGTGGTGTCCCAGGACAGGGTGGGCATTGTGGCATGGAGTGGATTTGTTCTCTCTAAAACTCCGTACTACTCTTTTTTGCTTTCCTTCCCAGCTTATGCATCAACTCACGCAGATGATAAGAGGGGTTTTATTGAGGAGAAGAGATGAAAAGGGGGATCTTTCTCCTTAGAGGAGACTGAAGTAAAGAATTTATTAGTTAGCGATCAACTGGATGAATGAAACAAAAAAAAAAACTCGCTTCAAAGAAGGCATTAAGAAAGTGGGAACAATGGCCTGGAGAGATGGCTCAACGGTTAAGACCACTGACTGCTCTTCCAGAGGTCCTGAGTTCAATTCCCAACAAGCACATGGTGGCTCACAACCATCTATAATGTGATCTGATGCATACTGTATACGTAATAAATAAATCTTAAAAAAAAAATAAAGTAGGAACAACAAAAATAACAATAGACAGTCCTCCTGATTTCAAGTTGATTCTGAATTGAGTGAATTTTAGTCCAGTTTGGAAATGTGCTAGATTGAGTGTGCTCACTGGAATCACCTGCTTTAAACTGTGGCATAATTACCTTCATCTCTTTTCTCCGAAGCTTGAGGAATGCATTCTCCATACAAGATGAGTAACTGATGGAGGCTGAACAATTGTGATTGGTGGAGGATTGATGCAGCTTTCTATCCATCTTCCAAGAAGCCAGGCAAAGCAAACAGGTTAGCTATTGGGAACAAAATGGTGTGCAGTGGTTTCCAGCGCAGGCCACCTTAGAGCTGAGCGTGGATAAGCACAGTGACACTCTGCATCACTGGGGTCAGTAAACTTACACACACACACACACACCCTTTCCATGACAGTCCCAAAAGTCAGGTTCATGTAAGCCAAAGTGAGCTGGTAGCAAAGACAAGCTTTCCACTCTCTCACCTTTCTTCCCACAGAAGAAAAGTAATGCCAGCTGACAGTAAAGCATTGCTGTAGGGCAGTAAAGCGGATTCACTACAGGCTCCAGTCCTGTGGGGCCCTGCTCTCACCAGCCTCACTGCCCTTACCCCTGCCATATGGGGAGGAAAAAGCATCTTGGGCGACTGTGTTTGCACATGAAATGGTTGTTTGAGGGATTTCCATGCGCTGTCCTAGCTCCCAACTTTTTACATTTCTGTCATTGCCACTGTTCTGTACTCAAGTGAGTTTCAACTTACCTACAACTTAGATTTGAAGCATTTGCTCTCTGGGTGAACATGAAAGTGCAGATATATCTTTAAGATGATGATTCTACCTTTTTTGGATATGGATTCAGTAGAATGGTTCTTATTGAGTATTTGTGATGTGGTGGCAGTGGTGGTGGTAGCAGTGGTGGTGATGGTGGTGATGGTGGTGATGGTGGTGGTGGTGGTGGTGATGGTGATGGTGGTGGTGGTGATGGTGATGGTGGTGGTGGTGGTGGTGGTGGTGGAGGATCTGTCAGTCTGTAGCCTGCCTGTGTTTTGGTCTGACCATGAAGCCCAGGTTTAGCATTACTTATCACCCTCCTACTGTAGACTTTTGGGTTCTGGGATGATAGGTGTGAACTACCAAACTTCATCTGAACAGGTGAAGTGGCAGCCTCCATCCAGGTTCCTTCAATAACTACTATTTTACAGTCCCCTCACCAATGTGCAAGTATTTCCTTTCTTCTACATCTTCTACACCTACACTGTCTTTTGACCGTTTGATAATTCTCTCTAGGCTCTGACTGCATTTCCCTTACAAATGTATAGTTTGAGTATATTTTTAGTTATCTCCTGGTCATTCAGATGTCTTCTTTTTTTGAAAGCAAACTTCTTTAACATATACTTACTTTAATTTGGATTTTATTGCATAGTCTTTTGTGGCTAATAAAAACAGTCATCACTGACTCCAACATCAAGATATTTCCCCCTATTCTTTCTCTTAGAACTCTCTTATTTTTATACCTTTAAGTCTGTGGTTGGTACTTCTGTAAGCAGATACCCAGTGTACTCAGCATCTTTCACCTAAGAGCATGTTCATGCCCTCATCACTGTGTTCGTGGCACTTTTGCTTGGACGTCTGCAGGTGTGGGTGCTTTCTGCATTTTCTCCATCCCAATGCTCTCTATGACATTGGCTTCTACTACCATCCCTCTTTGCATGAGATCTGGAAGTGTGATGCTCACATTTTATTTGCCTTGCTCAGGATGGCTTTGACTAATCAGGGTCTCATATGGTTCCACGCATACTTTTAAGTTATTTGTTCTATGTCTGTGAAAACTGCCATTGAGAATTTTGACAGCAACTGACTTCAATTTTACATAGTGTATTGACTCCATATATCCATGAATATGAGATATCCATGAATATGAGATATGTTTCTGCTTATATCTTAGTTTCTTTCATCAGTTTACATGTGACTCTTTTATCATTTGATGAAGTTATATAGTTGGATATTTATTTTTATCCCCCATATTTTATTTCAATTTGTTGTTGTTGTTGTCTTTCTACATAGGCCAGGCTGGCCTCAAACTTGTAACCCTCTCACCTCTTTCTCCAGAGTGCTGCTGGAGAAAGTGCTAATTGAAATGGGGCTGTTTTCTAGTCCCCCTTTTCTCATAGCTCATTATTAGTGTACATAAGTGCAACTGATTGTTCTGTGTTGGCCATGTTTACTGCAATTTTCCTAAATTTGTGTATTAAACTTTTGGAGGGTGTGGAGTCTTTAGGGCTTTCTACACACAGGATTATGTCCTCTGTAGAGAGAGAGAGATAACTTTACTTTTTCCTTTTCAATTTGGATGTTTTGATTTCTTTTTTCTTGGCTAAGTGAGAGTCTTCGTGGTTTCTTACAAATAATATACCCTACCCCCCACTAATGTACCAAGGTTGGTCATTTGGGAAAGGAGCTATTTACTTATATTTCTGTAAGAGGAAACGGGACCGGATCCACCTTTGCATATGACCATTGCTATCAAAGTCTTTGAATTCCTGCAGAGCAGAAGAAACCTTGCTTGGTTGATAATTACTCTGTCTACTTTACAAGCATGTAAATAGTGCTGTTAATTTTAGCAGAACTTTGGAAGAAACAAACCGCAAGAGCATCTGCATTTTCCCCTATGGGTCCCCTCCTAGCACTTACATACTCCTTTCTGATCTTTCTTACAAGGATGTTTCCAAAGAGATAAGTGCTAGAAATCGATGCACATGATCTTAATTACCAAATACAATTTGTTTTATTGTAGGCCATTCATTTTCCAATGGCCATGAGACAAACACTATGTCCTGGCACTAAAGATAAACCTGCTTTACCGGGATGCAGAAAGGCTTGTTTGATAATTCTCATTCTGACTTTTCTGTCAAATACAGCCTGAACTCTTAGGAGACCGCTGCACCCCCACAGGTGCTACATTTTTAGGGATGGAGCATCTGCAGTACATCTTCTTCCTCCTGAGTTGTCTTTAGGAGACTCCCCAGCACTTAGATGACCAATCTTGTGAATATACTTTCAAAATTGTGAGACAAGATGTATTCCTGGTAGAATTATAACAATTAAAGGTGTCTAAATGATATGGCTGTTGTTTAGTGTCTGATACCATGGGGTGGGGTATCTTGAGCACATATAGATATCTAGAAACTTGGTAAGTCCAGAACATCATCAGCGCAAGGGACAATTGAGCAGCCTAGAAACCTACATATCAATCCAATAACAGAGTCACGAGAGAAGGATATTGGGGGACCAGGGCCTCTCTTTTCATCTGGGGGAGGTGTGAAGAGAGCTTTTGTATCATTCACACACCAGAGTCTCTTAATTCCATATATTAAGTGTGTATAGGACATGTTGCTCTTAGCCACTATCTGTTAGCTAACTTCTATCCTGGTCATCTCAAACTCCTTCTACCAACTGAACAACCTCAACTGCTTTTTTCCATACAGCAGGGGTAAGGGCAGTGAGGCTGGTGAGAGCAGGGCCCCACAGGACTGGAGCCTGTAGTGAATCCGCTTTACTGCCCTGAAGCAGTACTTTACTGTCAGCTGAAATTACTTTTCCTCTGTGGGAAGAAAGGTGAGAGAGTGGAAAACTTGTCTTTGCTACCAGCTCACTTTGGCTTACATGAGCCTGACTTTTGGGACTGTCATGGAAAGGGTGTGTGTATGTGCATAAGTTTACTGACCCCAGTGATGCAGAGTGTCACTGTGCTTACCCATGCTCAGCTCTAAGGCGGCCTGCACTGGAAACCACTGCACACCATCTTGTTCCCTATAACTAACCCGTTTGCTTTGCCTAGCTTCTTGGAGAATGGATTAAGACAACACATGTCCTGTAAGGAAAATATAGTGTTTTGACAAGATGGGTCAGTGGGTACACATGTTTGCCACCAAGCCTGAAGACTTGAGTTCTATACCTGGATCCCATATGATAGAGAGAGAACTGACTGACAAGCTGCCCTTTAACATTAATATGTGTGCCAGGGCATATGCACCCTTCCTCCCTACCCCCTCCCCGCCCCGTGTATACATGCATATAAGGTACAAACAAATAAACAAATGTAATTTTTAAAAAATCAAAAGAAAACCCAGTTTTAATATTAATTATATGTAACTAGAGCCATGAAAATTAGAATCTTTTCTTTCTTTCTTTTTTCTTTTTTTTAAAAAAAGATTAGTTTATTTTCATTTTCTGTGTATGGGTACTTTGCCTGCATGCATGTGCTGTCAGTAACCTTAACCTTTGAGCTATCTTTCTAAGCCCTAGGTCTGTTTCTATTTTGTACATTTCACTTAATTCCTGAGTCCCAGACAGTAACACAGCAAAGGTGTCTAGAAATGATTCGATTTAATCACCTTGTTTTACAGACAAGCAGGCCAGTTTTGATAAGCACGTCGTCTACAGGCGCCACTTCCCGAGCAGCTCAAGTCTGTGAAGTGTGGCAGATTATTTAAGATTACTGTGCCGACATCTTCTTCAATGAAATGGGCATAAAAGATTATCTGCTGCCTAGCCTTGTGTGACGGATGGTGAAGCTCAGCAGTGGGACATTCAGCGTTTGCTATTACTATTTTCTAAGTATTTGGACAAAGTTAACCAAAACTACAAAGTGAGCTGCATATTGGCCATTGTAGAAGATATCTGTACATGACCCAGAGGTTGCTCTTATGTACATGGTAAGCCTCGGGCTTCTTTTACATCCCTCTACAGCTACGAAGAGTAAAGAATGTGACTTGCGGCCCAAACCTGACTACCCATCTTTACTGGTCTCTTCTAGCCTATTGGACCCTAGAGTATAGAAAGACCAGCCCTTGGTCACTTCTGCCTCTATGTCCCAGTCGCTGTCTGCTTTTGTGTGGTTTATTCATGCCCTGCGTCTTGACCTGCATGGTCTCAACTGCTCTCTGTTTGGGAAGCTGTCTGTCTCTCTGGCTATGGATGGCACTGGCCTCCTGGCTCACGGTGCGGTGCTCTGAGCACACCTTGGTTCCAGCAGTCACCACAGGGTAATAAGAGCCTGTGAAATCTTCCCTGCTTACAACAGGTTAAAGATCACATCCCGTAAGCCCAAAAACACTGCTTCCCAGTGGTGATTAAAGATCGTGAAGTTGGCAGGGGTCGGGGTGGGGTCAAAGAAAGCAGATTTTTTTTTTTCTAGTGGAGTTGCTAGGGCTATGACAGGGAATTTTGGTATAATGACTCCGTGAAAGGCTAAAGAAGTTGAAGAGGGAGCTGGTCTCAAACGCACCTCAACTCATCCAATAGGAATCCTCTCTCAGCAGCTCTCCACCCCAAACACGCCCCCTCCCCCCCATCAGAACGCATGTTCTTTTTTCTTCTTTCATTTATCACTCTTATTTCTGGCACTTGAAATTTTTGTATTTCTTGTCTGGAGCGTTGGTTTGATAAACAGCCAACTGTAATATATGCTTAAACTCGGGCATATTGATTTGCACAGCTGAAGACAACAAAGGCAACTGATCATGACGTGGGCCTTTTATCTTCTGTTTCCCCGGGGTTTGATATGAAGTCTTAACACTGGAAAGGTGAGGCAGAAGCCAGAGTCAGGAGACACGACTGTGGGAGGGGACTTGGACAGATGCAGCCGTGTGTCCTAGGAGCCGCTAAATTTGGAATGGTGGCTATCAAAAACTCTATCAGTGATGACTGCAAAAACATCTGTAAAAAAAATTCCCATTTTAGGCTTAATATTCAGGAGCCCAGTCTCCCAGACTGCTGAGCTCTGGTCTTTGGCTCTTGAGATGTTAATTAAACTCTCCTAGTATGCTCCCATGAGACTAAAGTGAGCTGATATATGAAAGTGCTTAAGCTACTCGGCCTCAGTGAATTACTAATATCAGCATGATTATTATTTTCCTATGCCACGGCTGGCCATACCCCTCTAGCTAGGATCTGTTCTAGCTTACGCTTAGTACGTATTTGCTTCGTGTCTAGGTGCAGGAAATAGAAGTAAAACCCAGTTGTTGATCATGAAGACAGGGAGCTTTGGGGACGAAAGGTGTTGGCTTTGGTGACTTACTTGGAAGTCTGTCTCTGAGACCTGGAAAGCCACTGAAGAGCGAGTTAGGTCCGCACAAGGGAAGGCGAGGCGCAGGCCTCTTCAGGGTTATCACCTGGTTGCCAGCGAACAGGCAGGTTATGCCATTCACCTGGAGCTTTGCAGAGGGCGGGTTTAGAAAGCAGGATTAGGCACTTCTTTAGCCATTCCGTTAGCCGGGCACAGGCCAGCAGAGAGCTTGCTTAAGAACACACTGTAAGGGATGGATTGGTCAAATGGAATTTGTTCTTTTAAAAGTCCCATTAAAAGAATAAAAGCAAGCGCAGATATTTTCTTCCTTTAAGGGAATGCCTAATTGGGAGGGTCTCCGTATTCCTGACTACTGAGGAGAATATTTGCATCGCCACACAGAATGCTTTTATTCTTCATTTGCAAGCCCAGCTGACACTTTCCGATGCAAATCAATGTATTTATACTTGCAAAAGGTGCCCACCTGCATGCTGAGGCAGAAGCTAAGAGCTCTAATCTGTATTTCTCTCCTCCCCCGCCTCTCGTCTTCCAGCAGCTCTCCTAAGGCGGCTCACATTTCAAATGAACTGAGCTCTGTCTCCTCTTGGCCCGCTCCCCTCTCCCCTGGCTTCCAGGGTTCCCGCCAATCCCTACCACTCATTTGTTCCTTATGCGTCTGATGCTTTCCCGAAGCTCAACTTTGACTTTATCTCCCCAACTTGTACAAATGTGCAAATGGGTCTTTCTTGCTACTCAAACAAAAGTCTGTGACTCGTATGTCAGCCGCGGACTATTCCTACCACGCATCGAAGCAATTCTTCTTCTTCATCCCCAAGCCCGGTGCACGTAACATCAGTTAAAAGAAAAAGATTGATTTTTACTTTTAATTATGGGTCTTGTGTTGGGGATGGTATGTGCATGTGAGAACAGGCGCCCAAGAAGAGGCCAGGGTAGACCACTGAGTCCCCTGGATTGGGGGATCACGGTTGTAAGCCACGCAATACAGGCGCTGAGAGCTGAACGCGGGTCCTCTGCAGCCGCAATGCAAGCTCTTTACCACTCCGCCACCTCTCCAGGCCCAGCTTCCGTGTGTTTTGTTTGGCTTTGAGACAGGGTCTCCCTGTGTAGCCCTGGTTGTCCTGGAACTTGCTTTGTAAGCCAGGCTGGTCTCAAGCTTACAGAGATCCACTTGCCTTTGCCTTCTGAGTGCTGGGATTAAAGACATGCACCACCCAGCTCCAGTGTCCTTATTTTGAAACGGCTTTTCCATCTCTTCTTTTGCCTTTTGAAGTTCTGCCTGCTACTGAAACATATATCAAGTAAGATTTTCCCTTGTCTCTACATATGCATCGTGTGTCATCATGGACTTTTTATTTTTCACACATCTATGTACCTGCATTTTCTGTGTATAAGTTGTTGAGGATTTGCATATGCTGCATCTGTGTGTGTTTCCTAAACTGGACACATTGAATATGCAATGATAAAAATATGCTTTATAAGTTAAATTCAGTAATTGGTAAAGATATTATTTTTCTTCCTTTAAAAAAAAAAGTAGCTTAGCTGGGCGTGGTGGTACTCAGGACAGAGGTAGCAGGATGTAAGTAAATTCAAAGCCAGCCTGGTCTACATAGTGAGTTCCAGGACAGCCAACACTACATAGAGAGACCCTGTTTCAAAAAAAAAGCCACAAAAAACAAAAACAAAACAACCAAACAAAATGACAAAAAATAAAACAAACAAACAAAAACAAAAATAGCAAGAAAAAGTGTTTAAGTGTTTGGAGCATCTATTCTTAGGTGAGAGTCTGTGAAATGGATAGATGCAGTACATTTCAATATCTCTGAACTGAGCTGGGTAATTCTGCAATGTGAGCATGCATGTGCTTGCAAATGGGCACCACCTGCTTTGGCACGCATGGTGTAATTAACCAAGTCTAAGGTGAAATACATGGCTTTAATTATGGGATGCTTTAAGAAAAGGGAATAGGGCCAAGGTAGTAACAGTTACCCAAGTAACACATGGGCCCCGAATGGTGGTGACTTCAAACAATGAAATATCAGTAACTCATGCAGTTTCTGTGTCTCTCAAGTCTAGGAGAGGTTTCACCAAGTGATGATGGCTGTGGCCACGATGTCAGCTGTGGATGACGTCATCTGAGGACCAGGGAGCCTGGAAGGTCCAGTTCTAGTGACTCATTCATATGGTTGGTTGTGAGCAGCTGCCCTTGATTCGCTCCATATGGCCCCATCTATGAGACTCTGTGTCTACTGGGATGAGAGCTTGGGGCAGTGAATGACATCAACATTTCTGAGTTGCCCTAGGACTACACGGATGGTTATTTCCACAATGCCCAACCTGTGGCACAGCACAGAGAAGAATGACAGGGAGCCATGCCAAAAGCCACCTGGCACACCTTAGAGACTACTGTGTGCTTTTGGACACCAATAGAAGGAGACATCAGTTGTCTTCTGTTTCATGTCATGGAGTTTGGCATGAGCTAAGGGCCAGGGTTCAGAAACGGATTTCCAGGCCTGGTCTGCTGGGAACACCCTTGACCTCCTCCTCCCAAAAAAAAAAAATCAAAGATGCATAATTAGGGGATGCTTCAGGCAGGCATTTCAGTCACCTTGGGGATAGGCCACAGCCTCATACACATTTCACAGCCCTCAAGAGCCCTTGGACAAGATAAATCTGTGTGCCACCAGAATGTTCCTGTTACTTCTGACTGATTTCCTTCCCTCCTTCCTTCTTTCCTTCCCTCCCTCCCTCCTTCCTTCCTTCCTTCCCTTCTTTCTTCCTTCCTCCCCTCCCTCCCTTCTTCCCTCCTTCCTTTCTTCCTTCCCTCCATCCTTCCTTCCTTCCTTCCTTCCTTCCTTCCTTTCTTTCTTTTTGGGAGGGGCATTTCCTCAAAATGGAAGGTACTTCTCTCTCCCTTAGGAACAAATTCTTTTAATAAGTCTCTGGGTTGGTTTGGTTATTTACTTGGCCCTCTCCGCTGGATCATTATACACATTGCATTTTGGTGACACGCTCATTTCAAAGGATTCATGTTTCTAATCATAAAAAGATAAAGTTTTTTTTCTTTTCTAACATCTGGAGTCTGATGAATAATTACTATAATCAAACAAGAGGCCATTGTATATTTGGGGGATTTTTTTTAAAGCTTCAGATGCCTCTCTGTGTGCAAGCTTCACGGTGTGCAGTCTTTTGTTCTAAAGCTGCTACAGTGAAGTGTTCATTGACTACTCAGGCACCATACTCACTGGCATTAAAAGAAACATGGCCAAAGTGCTATCCCGCCTCTCTGAAACCTTTAATAAATAAACCGGCAACTCTATTCTCTGTTCTGAAGCAAGTTCCTCCAGCACCTTCTAGCACAAAGGAGCAGAGAGCTGGCTGGCCCTCCCCACTATCAATTACTGATTTAGAATTTCTATATCATTACTGATTTAGGAATGTCATATCAAAAGCAATGATGCCACAGGAGTAGCTGGTAAGAAAAGGAGCAAGACACTGTAGCGAACACAACACGACATAGGAAATCAAAACAGCCTACAGTCAAATTTGCAGTGAAAGGGTGGTGCCTTGTATTTAGACAGACTTAGGGACCGGATCACGGGTGGTCCCTCCCAAGTCACCTCCCCTTTGCTTCTCTGGAGTTTGGAATACATTTCCCTTTTTTGAAGACTTTTGGTGCTTTGCTCTATACAAGCTGACCCTGCCACTGGGTCTTCTCGCTAACCCAAATGCTCATGTGGATTGTGGCCAGCTTTGTAAGAGAAACCCTGGAAGTGAATCCAACAGCACATGCCCTGAGGAAATGCTGGAAACATTGCAAGCACTTCTGTCCTCCTGAGTTCATTTGCCCATCTTCATGGGCACTTATTTTCTGATAAGTGAAAATGACAAAGAATTCTTGTTGGGTACCTTACCTTGTGCCCACTGAACAGCTCTTGTCTCAGTTACTTTTCTATTGCTGTAATAAAACACCATGACCAAGGCAACTTATAAAAGCACATTGGGCTGGGCTTATGGTTTCAGAGGGTAGAGACAGTGATGACATCGTAACGGCATGGTGGCAGGAACAGCTAGGAGCTCACATCGTAGGAGACGTGGCCTGCTCTCCTGAGGGCTATAGCTAGCAAGGGGTAGGGCTGGCTCTGCACAGCCCTCAGACATCAGCATGACCCAGGCAGTGGACTAGACCAGGAACATCTGCCTGGCGTTCGGTGATATCAGACTCCCTCTGCTGCAAGGCCACAGACTCAGACATGGCCGTTGGTGGCAGCACAGGCCAGAACTTCACCATGACCTTAGGTGGCATTGCCAGCTATTCCTATCAGGCTGTTCCTCTCTCCACTCGCTCACCTTAGTGGCACCCAGGGCTTCTAGATGTCTAGGGTTGTCTCTTCGTGGGAGTGTTACACCTACCCAGGCCATGTAGCACCAGGCTGGGGGGTGGGAGGTCTCAGGCTTGCTTTGCTGTCTAGGCATGTTTTTTTACATAAGTATGTGTTTTTAAAGAAAATTCTTTACATGGTTTGCCAGTAGCTAAAAAATTATTCTATAGAGTAGAGTTTTGAACTTATTACAAGAAAACTAATGGTAGAACCATTTGTTTTATGTACATATTCTCTCTATGATATGTAGAAGAATTTAGGGCATATTTGTAAGCAATATGTATAATAAATACATATTATAATTATAACATAAATTATAATGTTTATATTATATATTAATTATATAACTTATTTATTATTATACTTATAATTATAAATGTGTTGTTTTTATAACATAAACATTATAAACATATATTATAACTATAGTTATATTCATGAGTGAAAACTAAAAAGTCTCCATGTCTTTTTGTTCACTCCTCAAAGGTTTTTATGGAAGTCACAGGACACTCGGTGTTTGACAGATGAAATGAAATGTTGGCTTTAGTATTTTCTAAGTTTTTTCCCATAATATTGTCCAAATGAAGTTGGTTAGTATGTATACTCACCCGAGTCAGAAGAAACATACTTAGAAAATAAACATTCTGGTAGCTATTGAAAAGCAGTATGTACTTCTAAAGCAGCAAGAATATATTTTCCTGTTTAACATATACATTTTAAACTGTGTAAGCATGAAGTAAGTATAGTGGGAGCTAAAGCTATGATTTATGTGTTACTCGAAAGGAAGAATGGAAGGGAAAGTGATCTTTCACCGAGGCCCTGGCGTTACTTGCCACAATCCCACAGGAGTGGATTCACTCGTTCCTATGATACAAGAGATAATCATCTTCTCATAAAAGTCACTATGAGCCTAAAAGGATCAGGGTCAATAGAAGACCAGCTCTGATTCACAGATCTCAACCAACGAACCGTTTGCTCCAGTGAGTGAGCTTAACAGCATGAGGCTCAAGATGGACATCACGACACGTGCGGCTGAGTGCTTGATCATATCACAGCCACCTTTTGTTGACATGATTTTCCATGACAGCTTCTATTTCCAGTTCAATGCAAAATGGTGAGCAAAGAGAAAGTATCCTTCCCTTTTCTGGGAAGATATAGAACTTAACAACCCTGTTTTTCTGGGTTAATTCAATAACGCTGGCTGCAAGATGACAAGAGCCAATCCTGCTGGATATGAGGACTAAATTCTCCACTTAAACCCCAATCACACACTTACTCTAGATCCCAACAATCTGCAGTGATTCCCTTTTATAATGGGCCCCAAGTGTCACAAACAATCTAGTGCTCACTTGACACCAAAGTGGGACTAAGAGAAGCATCTTAGTTTTCATATTTAAAAATCTTACTTAAAGTAACAAAAATAAAATAAGGGTAACTTCAGTCTTCCTTCCACCCATGGGCCAACCCAGGACACAACGCAGAGCTTGTAAGAGTCTTCTCAGTGTCCCTTTCAACTTCCCACTTAATCCTTTTAATGGATTACAAGTGGAGAGCACTGGGGCGCTGGTGGTTTTCTTCCATGGTTGATGAAGCCTTGCCCACGTGGCTGTGAGACTAACACAAACCATTTTTATTGCTCAGAGTATCCCAGACTTATTCTTCTTTATCGAGTCGGGGGGTGGAGGGTGGGGGCGGGGCTAATGCCTTTTATTGTTGTTTTGAGAGAAAGGTTCACTTGCTGCTGCAGACTGAGCTAGAACAGACTATGTAGCCCAGGTTGGCCTCAATCTTATGTTAATCCTCTTGCCTTAGTCTCTTGGAGTTTGGCAATTACAGGTTTGAGTCACCACACCCAGTTTGGGGGGGATGTTGCCATGGCTATTTATTTGAGGAGGAGATAATTTTTGTTTTTCAAAACATATTCTCAGAGCCAGTTTTAGGTCCATTTTGTTATGCTTTTCTTTGTGTTTGTCCTAGTTGTCCTAGTAAGGAAATTATATAAGGCTGAGGACAAGCATCTGCTGATCTAAGGATTTGATGGCATCATGGGGTATGGGGAGATCAGCCTGGCTATTACGGGAGAAAAGCTGGGGAGAGATAAGATGGTGGTTTATAGACTAATGAAGCTGACGTAAGGCAGTAGTCCAGCTGGCATAGCTCTCGGCCATCATATATAAAGAACCCCCAGCATCCAGAAATTGAAAGTGTGGTGCATGTGTAAATCCCTGCACTCATGAAGCAGAGGCAGAAACATCAGCAGTTCAAACTCACCCTCAGCTGAACAAGGAGTTGGAGGCCAGCCTGGGCTATATGAAACACTATTTCAAAATAGCAATAACAACAAAACAGTAATAAACATGTTCTTCTTTGCTGACGAGCAGCTCACACATTGGAAAAAAGATTTCTAAGAATGAGCCACATGAGAGCCAAGCCTCCTAAGAACATAGCGATTTCAAGAAGGGATGATTTGTGGATTTGTCGACAAACTTGGAGAATGAAGGCATTTTGCTAGTTAATTTTTTTTTCCTGAGCTAGAGTTTCTCAGTGTAGTTTTGGCTGTCCTGGAATTCACGATGTAGACCCAGCTGGCCTTGAACCTGGAAAGCCACCAGCTTCTGCCTCCCAAGTGCTGGGATTAAAGGCATGCACCATTACTGCCCAGTAATGTTGGATTCTTTTAAGCTCATTGCTATAGTTTGGATCCTAAGTGTTCTCCAAATGTCTATGTGGTAAGGGCATGCTCCTCAGGGTGGTAATACTGGGAGATGGTCTGATGTGGCTTAGTGGATTAGCCCTCTATAATCCATCGCACCCAAAGCAATAGTGTGAACCATTGGCTGAAAGCTCCAACACCATGGGCCAAATATTCCTTTTTCTCTTTGTAAGTTGAAGTAATAGAAAGCTGACTAAGCAGTCACATGTTAACAAAACCTTTCCACATTCAAGAGAAAACAAGTCTGAGAGTCTGAGTTGTGTGTGTGTGTGTGTGTGTGTGTGTGTGTGTGTGTGTGTGTGTACAAGGAGTTGGGGAGGGGCGCTTAGGCACCTCAGCATCCCTTTCCATGCCTCAAACTGCTCAACTCTGTGAATTTAAGTAAATCAGGGCACACCCTCAGTTCACAGGGCACCAGTTTGGGAAGTCACATTCAAATAGTACCACCTGGGGCTTCAGACTCATGCCCGCAACCCATGCCCCTTTCAGAAGACGCAGGGGAGGTATAAGTTTACTTCCTGATAGCTTTAATTTTTTTTAATGCTTCTTATAGACTCTGTGATACAATATAAAACAATGTGCTAGGCAGCAGCCTGTCTGATGGATATGCAGTTCATCCATGTTTCTTACACAGTGTTTTCTAGGAAAGACAATCTTCTAAGTACATCCTGCTTCTAGGAACACAGGGTCATTATCTGACATCCCAAGTATTTGCAAAGATATTGAAAATGATCAAAGTTGAAGGGATATTCCCTCAATGTATTTTAGCTCCAAGGAAAGGGCATCAATTTGATTCATTACCCTTTGTTTTAAAAGATTTATTTTATTATTTTTCATGTGTGTGTGTGTGTGTGGGTGTGTGCGCGCACGCTTACGACATACATAGGAGAAACCAGAAGAAGGCTATGAATGCTCTGAAGCTGCATTACAGGAGGCCATGAATCAACAAAGATGGGTGATGGGAACAGAACTTAGGTCCTCATAGTAGTGAGGGCGTTTAGTAGCTGCTGCATCTCTCCAGCTCCAATTTCAGTGACCTTTAATGTCTTCAACAAGTCAGACAACCTCCGTGTCACAGTAATACTTAAACATCTTTAATGGTTAAAATTTATAATGTCAATTATAAGGCTGTTCTATTTTCTTACAAACTAAAACACCTGGGAAATTATTAACATTTATTTGATCTGATTTGTAGTTATACATGTACTTTTATTATCCTCTGAATTGCTTTCATAATAAGTTAATAATCTGGAAAAAAAGAAAACACTAATTCTCTATTTTTTTCAGAAAGATAGTCATTACAATAAGCCAAATAAAAATTTACTTTTACTTTAAAATAATATTCAGATTTGCTTTGATAATTTTGCATAATTCCTTTTACATTTAATTAAACTAATACAATACTCCACAAGCTGATATATTCCTTTATTAGAGGGTATCACAGTCCTGAACACATCTGAACTTTCTCAGACACACAGAGGCAAGGCTGGGTTTCCTCATGAGCCACATGTTGTTCCTTCTCAGCTCAGGATGCTGCCCGGGGTGGAGGAAGCTGCTGTTCTGAGAGGAGACTCAAAGGACCGAGTAGACTCCAAAAGGGAATTACTGTGTAGCAATAATGCCTGTTTCCCATGAGCCAAGCGCTGTTCTAGGCATCAGGGAACAGAGGACATGAGAATTATCAAAGTTCAGAGGTTCAGGGAGTTCAGATTTCTTGTAAACAAAGAGAAATCAAGTATGACAATGATAATGTGTGTGTGCACACATGTGCATGTGTGTGTGTGTGTGTGTGTGTGTGTGTGTGTGTGTGTGTGTGTATGTTTGTGTTTGTGTGGGGATGTGCTTCCCGCAAAAATGTCCTGATTGCAAGACTATACCCATTTATAGGCCAGAAATAAGTCCGAGGGTGAAGTCATCAAAGGCAGAAAGAGGGGCGGGGCATAAGGCAAATGTCCATTCTTGTTATAATAACTTTTTAATTGTTATATACATTTTCAGTTCACCAAAGTTGAATCCTCTTATAACTCAGGTGCCTTTGGGAGCAAGCATGGGTATTACATAAATACATACCTCCCGATGAATACAAATGAAAACATTTTATCTAACTAGAATAGTTTCTATAATTAAACATTAAAAATTAAAATAGATGAGGGAATGTTAGAATAATGATTCCATTAAAAACTTTTCTTATAACACTCAGCATTTGAAAAGTGGTTAAAAGCAATTATATTTTTATCTTTTAGGCCTTTAATGGAACTTAGTCAGTGCTTGTGGCAGGAGTGCCAGCACTCACGCTCATTTCCATAGTTAGGCAACCACCCGTGTTCCTCCCAAGGACTCCTCTAGGGCCAGAGAGATTAATGCAGGGCGGGCGGCATCCGAGCTGCAGGTCATTACCACAATTAGCCTTCTTCTCCTCAAGATCTATTTGGAAAGGATTAACATTTTAATGTTTATAGACTTGCAACCATGGTTTTATCACCGGCTCTGGCTCTGGTCTCCCCTACAACATTTCCATCCACTAAAGTCAGGAAAGGGAGTGGAGGGGCGGGAACTCAAGGCAGCAGAAGCCACCTGAGAAGGGACGGGTCTCTTACAGGCCAAGCTGGGTCCTCTGCTCAGATTGCTCCATAATTACAGAGGTGAAGAAATAGGCAGCTACTCCCTCCCGATGCTCACAAAAGGTTCCGTTGAAATCCTTTAAGCCCCTCCAAGGAAGGACAAGAACTGACAAGAACAGGAGCAAGGCGTGGGACGGAAGAAATGTGATAAGCGCCTTGCTTGTTGGTTCCTCTTAGGAACCATGACTTAGGAATGCAGAGGTTCCACAAAGAAACGACGCAACCTCAGCAGCCTTAAGGTTGCTTGTGAATGGTGTTTGAGCTTCTCTTTAGTCAAGTTAGCAGGTTCACATTGTTTAATCCGAAAGCGCAGCAGCCCTTGTACGTGTTAACAACAAAATTCCTTTTTACACCTGTGCTATCAAGAACAATCAGATGAAGGGCGTCTCTCCCCTCCCTGGGCAATATCAAAAGGGAAGCGACTTAATCTAGGATTAAAGAGAGCCTAATAAACATGCCTTACCAGTTCACCAAGATTTAATACTTGTCATCTGTTTACCTCGTTCTAGTTCATTTAAAAAGAAGTGAATGTCCCAGTAGCCTGGCTCCCAACCAAATGAGAAAGGAGGGCGGGGCTCAGTCTCAGGCATCTTTCCGGCTTCCTTTCTCTGCCTGAGTACACTCCTAGGTAAGTCCTTACGTGTGTCTTCTGCCCCCTGACTTGTGGAGCGCTCCGTTTCTCAACTCCCCCCTTTCTACTTTGCTTAGCCATTGCTTAGTAGTGCTCCTTTGGGTAGACAGCTGAGGTGTGGATTTCAGGACAGCCAGGAAGAGGGACAGAGAATGGGATAGGAACCGACACCCCACTTCCTGCCTTCTCAAACCCACCTGCGAGGCACAAGCCTTCCTGTAGATGCTGCTCTCACTGACGAAGCTCATAGATTTCTTTGTTGTCTTCTCTTCTTCACCCTGAATCTCACAAAAGCCCCAGAAAACTGGAGAGATGAAAACAAGAAATTTAGAAACTGACGAGAGGAAATACAATTTCAGAAGAGGCCCTTGCGCATGTGGTGATGTGTGCAAGTTGGGAAGAGACACAGAATGCTGATCCCCAAACACAACCAAATTTCAGATGGTTTTTCTTCCAATACTTTGAAGACACAGCCCTTACTCTCAACAGCTACCTACTACTGACTTGATTTTTTGGCTTAGGGATTGACCTGGCTGCAGTCTTGAATGAAGAAATGACAGACAGATAGAAAGACAGGCAGGCAGGCAGGCAGACTGACAGAAAAGCTGGGACTGGGTGGACCAAGGACTTTGATGGAGGCACACCAGTTGCAACAGTTCAGAACCTCAGCTTATTTATTATGTATAATAGAAACTGGGAGTCAGCAGGCTAGCTAGTCTACGTAGGAGGTCTTTCTAGGGAGGCAGTTATGGTTATCATGGAGGATGATGATGTGGCTGATAATTCCTGCACACACCGGTTGCAGCTAAAGATCAACTGCTCATAAACATCCATTTTCTGACCAGGGCAGACTTCGTCATTCTAAAGTGTCTGGGCATTTGGGTCCTTTGCATGGCTGTGCTCATGTCAATAGTGAACCTTCACTCAGGATTCTGCCCACTCTCTAAAACAGAATCCTGAACTGCAAACATAACCAGGTTCCAGGCTGTTCCTCTGAGTCTCTGAGTAACACAGCTATTCTCAACACTTAGGCAGTAAGGGCTTGGATTTTGGCCCTTTGTAAAAATATGCTAATTGTGCTCTGGGGAAATGCTTTTCTGGAAGTAAATATATGCATTTGGTTAATGTAGAAGAACACCTTAACTTTGCCCACTTGGGTGTTTTGGCCTGTGCGGTGTGACCAAGGAGGTGACAGCATCAGATGTGGAGATGAAAGAGTGTGATGGCAGATAATGAGATTCACTTCAAGGCAGAGAGATCTTTCAGAGTTTGGAGAAAGACGTTCAAGCAGTAGCATGTAAATGAGGAACAAACAAGGGAAGAGGAGCCATTGGAAATCCAGCTAACGATTAGCCGTCCTCTAGTGACGGAGTACGTAAGCCACTAACATGAGTTTATCTGAAAGTATGGTTTGATCCTGGGACCACATTTGCCAAGAAGACCACAGATCTGGAATCTGACTATGTCAGTCCCAGATTCAGGAGAACTATCAACCATTGGAACACCATTATAAAGTCCAAGAAGTACGAGGCTACAACTGTTTCAATCCTTTGAGACATTTCCTCAGGAAGGGACAGGTTTTAGGTGACTTTTCTAAATGTGGAGAATAATGGGTTATGGAATACTGTTTCATCTGACCATATCACTCCTGCTTTGGTCTGCTAGAGTCTAAAGAAAGTGGCAGCATGCTGGAGCCGCTTGCTAGAGTGTGTAAATCCGTTCCAGTGTCTCTGTGACAAATTCCTCTTGTGCTTTACAAGACATGAAAGTAAAGAGTTATCCCAGACAGATTTGGTCATCTCTAAGTATACCTTAGCGGTTTTAGAAAAGGCAGTAGATGATGTTAAAAAATATTACTAAAATATTAAAAATTTGACAAAAATGCAGCCCTTAAAAAGCATGCATTGTAAAAAAAAGTGATGTCAACATAAAATGGGCTAAATAGCTCACATTTTCCCCAACAAATAAATAGACAGACAGGCAATAAATAAATAAATGTGATTCTGACAGCCTTCCAACAAAACTTGGAGTCTATATTACTTCCACTTGCATTGGATAGGCTCTGGTTTGGGCAGAGTGATGCCAAGGAGCACAATTTATACTCTGTCAAGCACTTGAGAGGGACTCATACTCAAAGAAATCTAAACTTTCCCATGGAGAAGTAAAATAGGTCAAGTCTGAAGTGAGAAAGAGGGAGAAGGAGAGACAGCGATGACAGTGAGATGGTGACAGGGGTGGGGCAGCAGATTAGATCACAGATTGCTCACCTCTTACCTTTCAAACCCATCACAGATGGACTTTGAGCCAGAAACACTCGGATTAATTTGTAACCCACACAAGCTTGAAAGAAGATAGAATAAGTGGGTTGTGGTAGCACATGCCTTTAACCCCAGCATTCGGGAAGAAGATAGATTCACTGTACCTCTTTCAAACCATGAAGTAAAGGACTACAAATATTTTATTCCTGTCTAACAAACTTCCGTACCCTTGTTCCAGTTTTTGGCTATGGTTTCTCAAAGGAAGATATAATTAATGTCACAGTAACAACAGCATTGTCCAAATGGTAAGGGACATTGGTAATTAGGAGTCAGTCTGCCAGATCTCATCACTGTGTTACGCTTGCACCATGTCAAGGGGGCATGAAAATTGCTTTATGGAAAAGTCACTTTCCTTGGGGGCAGACAGAGACCAAGAGGATTAGGTTATAGACAAAAGGTACCCAAGATGATCGGGATCATTAACTCATCATCTGGGTTTGGGCTTTCATTTGTGGACAGGGAGAGCTGATGGGCTTTGTATATATGAGGCAGCGGATGGTGGTGATGATCTAATCATGACGTAGCTTGGATCTTAGTGTTCACAGTGTGGCTTGTGTTTTATAATCTTAGAGAATTCTATTTGAAAACAATGCCAAGACCCGAAATATGCTTAATGCTCATAATTTCTTTCATATGTGGCAACAGAGCCTGCTCATGCTTCATAAAAACAGAGGGATATTGCTCACAGCTGTATTTGTCCCATTCTCACACTCCAGAGAATTCACTCCCCTTCGCTATTTTTATAGCAATCTTTGCCACTTTACTCCTTTCCCTTTTCTCCTCCTTTTGATTCAGCGGCAGCTGCATTCAATAAAACACGGTGACAGATAGATGGATCCTACAGAAAATCTGCTGATTGCTCTTTCTGTAAACCTCAAATGTAAACAATACAAGGACATTTGTTTCCCTGTCATGTTTCTTTTAGTACATAAAGATGAAGAACCAAATCAATCCGGAGGAAAAATAATATGTTGTCAGTCTCTTCTGGTTGATTCTTGCGTACTCAGGCTTCCTGGGAAACATGGCGGACAAATAGCTGACAACCGGGGACAAGAGAATTTCTACTCTTCTGATTTCAGAACTCCTTCGTGAGAAAATTCTAGAGAAAAGAGTTTAAAACCTAGCTATTGAAATATTTTTCATTTGATCTTTTAAAACACATCTATCATATCATATCATATCATATCTATCTATCTATCTATCTATCATCTATCTATCTATCTATCTATCATCTATCTATCTATCTATCATCTCTCTATCAATTATCTATATAGTTTGGGTTTGTGTGTTCATGTATGTATGTGCCACTGTGACATGTGGACATCTGAGGATGGCTTGTTTTGTCAATAATGTAACGTACAGAACTTGCACTGTATGGTCACGAGCAAGGGAGCAACTCTGGCCTCTCGTGCTGTCAGAGGACAAGGAAGCATGCAGTGACACAGGTGACATAGGCACCACAAGATCCTTTGGACTTTCTGCTTTTGGAAAACATATTCATTCCCAAGTCATGAAAATGACATCCAGACGTGCTACATGAAATTGAATCCCGCCATTTCACTCAGAAAAATCTCCTCTGAGTCTTCATCCCTTTACGTGAAGACAATGGAATTAATGTTTAGCCGAGCAATTCAATAACATATTTCCAAGACATGGCTGAGCAATTATGAAAATTCTATTTCTCTTAAAAGCACATCACCTCATTGTTGGTCGTGGTAGCCACACCAGAACTCAGAGGATAAATCTAAATGACTCATTCACAGAATTCCGCAGAGAAAATAACTTCTTGTGTTGATGAAAAGTCTATTAAGAACTTCATTCCACCGTCATGTTCTGGCTAGTTGATGTCGGCACGAGGTGCCCAGTAGGGATTAGAAGCAATGCTCTTTAATTCTTTGGGGAGATTTTGCTTAAGCACTTACACCAGCACTGAGTTGGACTGCGGTGAATAGAGTTGAAACACAAATGTTATCCCCACAGAGGACAAAGAAAGCTACAACAGTCACAGGAGGGCTTGCTGGAAAAGCTCTGAACCAGACCCAGGCTTCTGGTCTGTGGTTTAAACATGTGAAAAGCCTTTTCTCATTCCTGTTCCCAACACACAAGCCTGAGGAGAGTCTTCAAGCCAGTTCTGTAGACAGAGTTACAATCTTATGTAACTTTCTTGCTTACTGTTTCGCAAAATATAGTTATTCCTATTTGCAATTAAATCTCTCTTTAAGTTTTCTCATACTTCCTTTGGCAGTGCTTTCAGTAGATAGCAAAGGCCTAATTCTGACCTCAACCATGACCAGCACAAAAATGAATTTTGCATAGCTTTTGTGAAAGTGGGTTGAAATGGCTGAAGTAAGGTGCATGGGTTGTGAGAGAAAGAAAAAAAAAAGAGTTATTTGAGGCTTTCAGTTTTGATATAAACTTGTTGGTAAAAATACAAAACCAAAAATAAAAACAGATGTCGGTAACTACTGAGAAGTGACTCACCCCACGGCTTCCCTCCTGGGAAACGCTTATCAGTACTTTGGGTAGTTTTGGTCTTCCCTTACAATTCTCTTAGACTCCATCTCTCCCTTTAGCACAATTTTTTGTTCCATCAAAATATATTGAGTAATTTCCTGGGGTGGGGGGTTATGGCGATGTTTAGTGTTTCTTCTTTTCTACCCCTGTCATGGGCAGCAGATATTTTGTCGACAAGCTTTTGGTTCTGGACAGACAGACAAACTGCAATGTCTCACTGAGGACAGAGAGTCCCTGAGGTGCTTTTCAGTGGCTCTGCGACCTCCTCTCCAGCCTTCCACTGCTGGGGACTGCTTTTGTGTCCTGTCCCCCTTCCCTCTCCCCCCGCCCCCCGCCCCAACTTTTTAAGGTCAGTTCAACTAGTGTTTTACACTAATTTCTCTTTTCTCGTTTGTGACACACTTCTGGTTTAGAAAAGTCCTTTGTAAAGTGCCAACATCTGCTACTCTCCATGGTAACTTTTGGTGACAGCACAGGTATTGTTTCTCGGGTCAGATTAATCAAAAGTGGATTTGCATATGCAAAAGGGCAGTGAGCTAGTGAGCACAGGTCAATATCAAGATGATGTCAACCAGGCTGCAACCACAAAGACAGACCACAACTTAACCATAGGTCTTGAGGATTCAGTGTTGAAATAGACAGTCTCCTGATCTTTCACCTACTGACTCTCTCCACTTGGAGATGAATCCTCCTGCTGGTTTAAATTCCTGGTGGAATCCACACCAAGGAAGGAAGGGAACAGAACAGGCGCCTCTGCCCTCAGTTGTGGCTTTGGGAAGCACAGGGAGACCGGCACAAACACAAGGCACTACTCTATTCAGTAGCAGCCAGTCCTGCTCTCCCTGCCAGGACACTGTGATTAAAGAGGTGAGTCAACGTGGAACTGGATCCCACATTGTCTGGTTGAAAAGGTCATTGCTGCAGAGGAGCAATTAGTGCGCCTTGCTGCCCTGGAGGTTTTGGCTTAGGAATGTCTCAGAAAACATGCCGCTTGGATTAACCAGTTTTACAATCTGCTTGTCATAAACCCAGTTGTCAGGACTCTGCCTCGAATCAGAAATGAAAATGCTTCCCACAAATGAAAAGAAAAAAAAAAGGGGGGGGGGGGACAAGTGTTGAGGTTGGAGAAAGGCTCCTCTGTTAGGAGAACTTGCTTCCTTTTCAGAGGAGTGAGGGTTCAACCCCCACACCCAAGTTGAGGGGCTCACAACCCCTCTAAATATATCCAGTGTTGTGTAATGCTCTCTTCTGGTTCATTTGTACACTGCATGCACATGGTACACATAGACTGACCAGGTGCATGCGCGCACGCGCACGCGCACACACACACACACACACACACACACACACACACACACTCAAACACACAGACGCAAATGTCCATAGATATAGCAGAGAGGCTGTTGGCTTCCTAGTACCAAGATTGTATGGACAAACCACAGGGGCCATGTCTGTGAAACCTCCCTATAAGCCTTCAGTATTTGAGAGGGACTTTGACAGCCTCAGAGTTCGGCACAAAGCTTTGTTGCCTCCTAAATGGGAATTTAGGGGTTGAGGGGGGACTAGAGGTGAGAAATCCCAGGGTTAAGTTGTCTGTGTTGTTAACAGTTTCTCCAAGGATCAGTTGCTTCATTAGAGGCTGATCTTAAGCATCATTCATTTCCAACCTAAGCTCCAAGGTGTATCATAAGTAGGATGCGGGAGCATGAGAGAAGCTGAGGCAGGCTTGGCGCTGTGAGCAAGTGCTGTATTAAGCTGTGGAAGGAGGAGAGGAGAGATGCAGTGTCCCTAAGTTTCCTGGGCTGACAAGCTGGGGGCTGCCCTAGCCCACCTTAGCTGAGCCCACATCGCGGAAGCAGGTAGACTTGAAGCAGCCCCTCGGAAACTAGAGTTTTGACCCTCAAGGGAGGTGACCCACAGTAGCCTGGTAGAAACTCCATTTCTTTGCCAAGTTCAGTCAAACCCAGAGAGAAGAAAGGAGACGGTTCTCACTTCTCCTCTTACCCGTTCGCAAAGGTGGGATTTCTCTTTCATGTTGCAGACAGAGCCTTGAAATTGCACCTGACACAAGAAGTTGAGCACAGTGAATCAGGAAGCTGTGACACAGAGCAAATCTGCTCTGCGTGTTGTAAAGAGCACTTCCGGCTTGGAAAGCAAGGGAATCTAGCCCTGTGTGAGGGATGAGGCAGCTGCCTCTCCCTACTCACTTCAGGCTGTTTCCTCAGCATCAGCACAGGCCCTGCCATAACAGATTCGGGCTTGGCATTTTGCAGCGCAGGTCCACACGGTACTCCTGAAGTTAGGCGCTATAAACACATTCAGAACCCTCTTAGGTGTGCATCAGGCCCTCTCTGGGGAAGCCTATGTTAATAGTTTTGTCTACTTCTCTGTATAAATGTATACCAAGTTCTGTTTAGATTTGCCTGAGTTTCCACACGGTGACCCTACCTCTCACCCTGTCATCTGTGCTGGTATGCAGAGGTCTTTGCTTCACAGGATGCTTTTGCTTTGTTGTCCGTGGTCCAGGGTATGGGAGGCACTCTGAAAAGGGTAGAAGTGATGAGGGGGCTGATGGGTTCAGAGGGTTGATCATTCTGGGCAGTATAGGTGCTGGGATGGGAGGGAGTGGAGGCCTATGAAAGCCCTCTCATTTGTTCCTGTAGTATGCCCACCTCTGATTTGGATTAAGTTAGAGGGTATCAACACATTCAGCTTCCAACTTCAGAAATTTCTAGCGTTCTAAGCCTTTCAAGCTGCACTTATCTGTTCTTACTACATAGTTTGTGTGAGCCTCCATGGAGGCTGAGGTAGCAGTCAGAGGCTAAGTCTTGGTATCAGTATCGGCTTTTCTTTATAGAGGCTGGAGTTGTTTTACCCAGGAGATGTTGTGGTGGAGCCTGGAGTTGACAACATTGTTGCAAACACTCTTCAGTAGAGCGGAAGTTTATAAGCTTGTAGTTAGTGTTTGATGTTTCAGATTTATACAGTGCTTGACAAAGTTCTAAACATTCTACGAAAAGAAAAGGAAAACAGAATAAACTCATCTCAATGCTACGACAAGGACAAGGCAACAGAAGGGTACTGTGAAAGAAAGAAAGAAAGAAAGAAAGAAAGAAAGAAAGAAAGAAAGAAAGAAAGGAGGAAAGAGAGAGAAAGGAAGGAAGGAAAGAAAAGAAAGTTCTAGCAGATAAGTGTATCTTTTAGCTCTCATCAAAAAACAAACAAACAAACAAAAAAAAACTTTTTTGCAACAGATGGTGATTGTGACAGAAAACCACAAGCAACCAAAATGCAGAGTTCTGGAGCCCAGTCTCCACAACGCCTGCACCTAAGGCTCAGTAATCGGTGCAAAAAGGCAGTGGAAAGATTGTGAGACCCAGAGGAACTGGGTGCTTGCTGTGAGACTGTGTCTCCTAGTCATGTGAGCAGCTACACCCATGAAGTCTCACCTGCATGATTGCCTAAATGTGAGCTGAACAAGGATGACACCAATAGGCAAGCCAAAGTGAAAGTTCAGGAGGCCTTCACCTTCACAACCACCTACAGGCAGCTAAGGAATATTTAAAGTGGGAGAAATAGTCTTTCCCAGGGCAGAACACACTAAAATTGGCTATCCAGTATCAAATGGTCAGCCCTGAAAACATACATTTACAAACATGATACAGATCCAGCAAGTTGTATTTGCATATTTAGGAACACACATACATTGCATATGCATACATAATTTACATACATACATGCACATATGTACGTAACAATAATTAATTTTTAAAAAGGCCATGAATGTTCAAAAGAACAAGGAGGGGTATATGGAAGGACTTGAAGCAAAGAGAGACAAGGAAGAAATGATGTAATTATATTATAATCCCAACCCCCCAAAAAACCTAATTGAAGAAAATCTAAAGGGTATGTATCATCAGAGCGACTTAAGGACTCATTTCAATCTAAGTGACTTATGAAAGTTTACAGTCCTTGAAATACTATTTTGTAGGGGCATGGAATTGTTAATTCTTATGCTATTCCAAAAGCATTAATTCTATTGCTTGCATGTTATATAATTATAGTTTTATAACTATGTTGGGTATAAATAACATTACAGCATTTGGGCCATAGAATCTGTAAAATCAACAGGCTGCCTTCTGCTCAGGACGATTCACTCATCTCTTCTTTTTTAGTGAATAATAAAACAAGAATAGTCCTCATTCTAAGATTATTAATAAAAGCAATATATCTGTAACTCTCATCTGGATTCCCTTTGCAGCCATAATCACTATTGACATGAAAACACAGCCCTTGCCTCAAAGGGAAAAACAGACAGTTTATTCTGGAACCAAATATTTGTGACCATAGTCTGTCTGGAGATACAGATTTAAGATGTCCTAAAGACCTTCTTCTAGTGTGGGAAAGGAACAGTTTTCATGAAGTCTTTATAGTAATACAACAAAGGAAGTCATAAATCAATACATTCGTGAATTACATTGGTAGATTCACCACATGGGTAGATTACTGCAAAGTGGGGAAATCTTGGCTATAGAACATAGATCTTACTGATGGCTTCTATTGAATTGGGGAGGACAGTGGTATGTTTGTTAATTCCTCAAAGGGGTCTCACCCAATATTCACAGGGTATTAAGTCAAACACAGAGTGGGCCATAAGTTGCAATTAAAAAGGCTAGAGATTGCTGTTACATAAAAAAATGTATCGGTTCGGCCTAAGATTGCTAATAAAAGACACAGAGTCTGAAGTGTACTTCAAGGCTGCCAGAACAACGCTGGGCAGAATCTAAACTAACACAAATCATCTCCTAAACTATGGTAAACAAACTACTCTAAACTGATATATAATACATATATCCCAAGCATTTGCCACTAAGATGCTCCTCCGACCATTCTCCCCTTCTTCCTCCTACACAGTCTCTCTCCTCCCAACTGACAATCCTCCTTGCTCTCCTCCGGGAGGTCCCGCCTTCCACCCTGTCCTTCTGCCCAGATGATCGGCTAAATAGCGCTTTATTGACAGTTGTTACATTCACTCAGCATTCCTCCACAGATAGCCCAGTATAATTAGTTTCCAGAGCTGTAAATGTTCAGGTCCTCATAACCACAGAGGTTCAAAGCAGTCAACCAGCCTTGTAGAATGCTTAGCACAGGGATGGATTTTTTTTTCTAAGAATGTCATGTATATCTGTACATCATCTTCAGAAACACATTCTGGGAGGTGTAGATCTGTGGTCCTGTGTGTTATTTGTGTTCACAAAGAGAATGTTCAATGTGTGAACTTTTAAAGAACGAGAAATGATGAGTAACATTTCTTATACCCTAGGCACTGTTTAGAACATGCTTAACTCAATCTCCCTAAGAATCCAGTGCAGTTAAATATTACTTATGATTTTTATTTTTTAATAATATTTTTATTATTTAAAATATTAAAAATAAAATATTTTTATTATGAAAACTAGGGATCCAGAGCTCCCTTTTCTGGGAGTGGGGGACCAGGGGTTTACATCTGGGCTGACAGCTACAGCCAATGAGCCCTAGTGTTCTTTGAGGTAGATGACACCCATGCATTCTAGACAGCCTTATTCATCTAAGATGCTGTGCGGTCTTCTCATGGTATGGATGAGCCATACTGTATCGTATCTGGCCATTTCCCATTGCTCAGTGTTTTTGGTTATTTCTAGCTTGTCGTTAGTTTTCTCTCTTCTCTCTCTCTCTCTCTCTCTCTCATCTATTATCTATCTATCTACCTACCTATCATCTATCTATCATTTGCCCATCTATAATCTATCTCCCATCATCTGTCTCATTCTCTCTGTGTATGTGTTAAAAGCCAAGCAACATAAGATGGGCATATGGTACATAGTTACAATTCCAGCACTCAGGAGGCTGAGGCAGAAGGACCACAAGTTCAAGGCCAAGCTGCCCCCAAGACAGAAAGGCCAGGGGGAGAACTTTTGTAACCATTGTTCAGCATTATTAGCTGCATTTTTAAATTAAGAGACCATCATTTATTTTTATAACTCTTTTTATCTTATTGAAGTAGCCAATACAAATTAACTGCCTACCACCTGACACTTTCTACTGGTCGCTGGCAACATCATTCTATTTTCTGTTTCTGCTAGTAATTGTTTTAAACATGTGTGTGTGTGTGTTGCAGTTTCTCTTAACCTGGCCAGCACCCAATGAATTGAGATTCGGCTATGTCATTTAATTAGCAAGTTTTACAGCATACTACTGAACAGCTATTACTCTATTCTTAAGCCGGTGGGCTAGTCTGACTTCCTGTTTGCCAAAATCTTCAAGATACTTGCATTTTATGGCTTTTGGGGCTTCAGTTGCTCTTTCCTCATGTCTCCTGGACGTCCGCCCATGGCTGAATGCCCACTCCCCCCCCCCCTCTGCCTATTGAGAAGTCTAGCCCTATTCTCACTCTTGCTCAGTGATTGGCTGTTAATTTGTTTAATTGTCATTTCAGAGAACGTTTAGGGAGTTAAGTTTCGACGGTTGAGACAGGGACTGAACCTGGGTCTGCTGCAAAAGTAGTTGATGCTCTTAACTGCTGAGCTGAGATACCTCTCTAGCTCCTGTCTGAATGCTTCAGCTGTTTCACATACATAGAACCATACAGGATTTGTCTTTTTGTGAATGGTTTATCTCATGTATCATGATGTCCTCAAGAGTTGCCTTGCAACATCCATGTCGTAGCATAAATCAGAAATTCCCAAATTTTCATAGCTGAATCATATGTTTATGGCACTGTTTACTCTGATGCACTAATGGACAACTGATTAGCTTCCACAACAGTAATGGATGCTGCTGCTCTGAATATGGGAAAGAAGCATTTCTTCAGATTCTAGTTTGAATTACTGTGGGTCTGTCTTTAGGAGACTTGCTACACTCACTGTATTTATTCCTAGTATTCTAGAACATCACCATGCTGTTCCCCACACTATTTCCTTTATTTCCCATTGACACTGACTGCATAACAATGCCTACTTCTACTAGGTGCAAGGTGGTAACCTCACTATAATTTTGACTTTCTTTTTCCTAATACTGACACTGAACATCTTTTGCTGTGACATTTGCCATTTGTTAGCATCTTTAAAGAAGATGCTAACTTCCTTTGACCCTTTTTGTATTGAGCTATCTGAGTTTGTATGATTGAGTTTTAAGAATTCTCCATATATTTTGTCTTTGTCAGACATATTATCTGCTAATATTTTCTTCCATTATTCTTACTACCTTTGCCTCTGATAATGATGTCTTTGTGGCAAAATTCCCTCTGTCAAAATATGAAGTCAGATTATAGGTGACACTTATTAACTTTGACTTCTATTGGCTCAGTTCATGGTACCTCAAAACAGTTGTGAACATCAGTAACCACAAACCAACATCACCATAACAGATGGAATAATAGCAAAAGATCAGAAGTGTTCTGAGATTATTTAAATAACCAAGAGATAAGATGTACGAATATGCTGTTGAGAAGATGCAAGAATAAACTTGAATCCTTCAATGTGTAAAAGCCACGGTTATCTGTGAGTTTAAGACAACATGATGCAAAAGACTGAACATTCTTGGTTTACAATGACCAGCACTCCTGTATCTAATTGCCTCTGCACTCCAGGCACAAATTTCACTTGGCCCTGTAATATTGTAACATGTTGCTAGGCATTGCAATAGACAGGATTTTGCATGTTTTATTATTCTAGACACCTTTGGTTTTTTAAAAAAAACATTTACCTAGCTAAATCCTCATTTTCAAGTTAAAATAAAATGTTCAAAGACAGTAGTTTCAGCATAATGACATTTCAGGTTTAGTAATCAAAAGCAAGATCATGTTGATGCTCTCTGAGAAAGAAGAGTATTGGCTCATAGCAAGGGGAAATGACATGAGGACAATGTTATATAAACTTTGGAAACACATCTGTAGTGTCTGATTGGCAACATACCTTACTGTGTGGTTTTCTAAAAATTTTATTAAAATTCCAGAATACCTTGCTATGTTGATCTGATACTAAGAAATAGGGCCATCTGTTTCATGCCTTTAACTGTGTGAAATCTACAGGTCTAATGAATGGTTTTATTTCATTTTATTGGAATTTCAGGTAGTATGGCACAGCTTGTCATGTCTGCTTGCAGTAGGATGTGCACTGTGCTGTGCGGTCTTGCATTTAGAATGGAGAGTTCCATCTTACCCCTTTGATCTCTACCCACTGTTTTGCTACCAAGCTGAGTCATGGAAAAGGAAACAAATGAATAAATACAGTTCAGAAACACTGTCCAGAAAATACATTTCCACAAACACTTGCACTCTAAAATTATACTAATCCCAGCTTTAATTCATTACTGTTTTCTAGATGATAAGAGATCCAGTGCCAGGGACTAGGTATCTGTTTTCTCCTTGATCCCAGTAGACCAATTTGTCTTTTCTTTGGTCCTACAGTGAAAGAATGACTCCTTCCTAGGACTTGTAACATCCCTGGAAGGCACATGGCTCAGTGAATTGCTAGACTCCTCCTGTTCTGATAGATCTGTCTGAGGTCATGACAAGGAACAAGGTGGATGCCAGGCCCTATACCTCAGCTTGTTCTAGAGTTTAGTTTATGTACTTCCAGACAGACTTCTGTGATTCCACACACTAAAGTACATAGAGAGCCTGGACCTTAGGGAGCGTGACAGTGGTGTGGGTGGGACAAAAATCCACTTGTAACAAAAGCATGTATTGAGGAGTCATGAGAAGGTGACTGGCTAGATTTTTAGTTTTAAGACATCTAAGGAAAATTTATCCTTGGAATTTTTGAAATAACTCCAAACATATAGGGAAAATCAGAAAAGATTAGAAGAGTTTGTATCATTTGTATAGTTGGTATATGGATAGATACAGGAGTATAATATAAATGTAAGGAATGAGTCTTTTAAAATCAGTGATGCTTGGCATACAGCCATCATGAAATGTGAAACAAACAGACAGCTAGCAGAGACTCTCTCCCCAAAGCATGGATATGTAAGGATTCTCTGAAGCCTACACACACACACACACACACACACACACACACACACACACGTCTTGATTAAATTTGAATTATTCCTTCTAGCATAATCTAAAACATTTTGATATAGCTTGACTCTCCTGAGAGCCAGAACAAAACAGTATCTTCTAGACACAACATGATTAACACACATATGAACTCACAGAGACTGTCACAGCACACACATGGTTTCACAAGTTTAAAACGCCAGCACTGAGAAGGGGAAGTGGACAGACAGTCCTATTGTGAACCAAAACGCTATTTGAAATTGATACCTGAGTGAAAAGGGTAGACATGTTTTTTTTCTATGAAGAGTCGCTGAGAGCATCAGCCACACTCCAGGACAGGTCCATATCCTTCCTTCCTTCCTTCCTTCCTTCCTTCTTTCCTTCCTTCCTTCCTTCCTTCCTTCCTTCCTCCCTCCCTCTCTCCCTTCCTTCCTTCCTTGCTTCCTCCCTCCCTCTCTCCCTTCCTTCTTTCCTTTCTCCATTCTTCCTCCCTCCTCCTTCTTATAGGCTTTTGTTTTATTTTGTTTTGGCTGAGTAATTTTGTCTCTTTTTTTGTATGTTTGCTATAATTTTCAGCTTTTGGTATTTTAAGAAAGAGAATGACTATAAAGTTGGGTAGGTAGATAAAGAGGTTGGGAGACATGGGAGAATTTGGAAGAGGAAAAAATATCAAAATCTATGGTATAGATTTTTTTTACAGAATTGACACTTAATTTTGCCAAATGCCTTTTAAAAATCTATGAAAACAATACTAAAATTATTTTTCTAGATATGCTAATACAATAAATCATAACAATGTTTTCTCATTGTTAAAGCATCTTTATATTCCTGAAATATGTTGCTAGATCATATATAATTAAAGAAATGTACAAAGTATTATTTTTGTAAAAGCAAAAATAATAAAAAAAAAAGCATGGTGCCTGCACACAATGGAGTTTCCTTCAACCATAAAACCCAAAACTTTGTCGTTTGCAGAAAAATGGATGGACTCTGGGATAACTAAGCTAAATAAGCCAGACTTACAATGACAAACATCACAGTTTTCTCTCATATGCCGAATGTGAATTATCACACACACACTCTCACACACACACACTCATACACACACATACATAAGCAGAAGAGAATCTATTTGAAAAGAGAAAAGGGATGGGAGGAAAAACGGAAAGAGAATAGGTAAGTTTGGGCAAGACCAGTCAAAGAACAATATACTTGTATGAAAATAGCAAGGAATCACCACATAGATGTGCAATTGTCTTAGCTATGGTTCTATTGCTGTGAAGAGATGCCACGACCAAGGCAACATATATAAAAGAAAAGTATATAATTGGGGGCTTGCTATCAGTTTCAGGTGGTTGGTCCATGCCTACCACAGTAGAAGAAGTAGCTGAGAGATTTCACCTCATCCACAAACAGGAGGCAGAGGAAGAGCAGGAGAAGGAGCAGGAGAGAGTGTGGAGCAGGCTTTTGAAACCCAAACTCCCCCAGCCCTAGTAGCATATCTCCAACAAGGCTGCATCTCCTAATCCATTCTAAACAGTCCACCAACTAGGAACCAAATATTCAAATGTATGAGCATCTGGGTGCCATTCTCATTCAGACCACCACACCAGTAATTTATACAAATAAAAAATTTTTAGTAAACATATATAAAACAGATCTCATTGCTAGGAAGTCTCTAGCATGCACTTTCTTTCTTTTTTTTCTTTTTTTTTCTTTTCTTCTTCTTCTTCTTTTTTTTTTTTCAGGCTCTGACACATTAAAAGAACGTGATCAGTGATTTTTTTTTTTTTGCCTCTGAGGGAGTATTTAGATTTGGCAGACTGTCAAGATCTATTTGGAGTCAATCCGGGTGAATAAACAGTGGGTGATGAGACTGGGGAATTTAATGTTTACAGAAATAGGAGAGAGAGAGAGAGAGAGAGAGAGAGAGAGAGAGAGAGAGAGAGAGAGAGAGAACTAAAAAAAATGTCTAAAAGTTTTTTTTTTTCCCATTAACCAATGGGCGTTTTCTGATAAATAGGCTGTATAACAGCATAAGGTGAGTGGCTGTGGGGTTTCCACTTGTTCATTGTAGGAACCAGACAGAGAGGCCATGAGAAGCCTGCCTCTGAGAAACGCCAGATGGGCGGCAGTGCTGCTTATACAGACAAATGACTGGGGCGCCCACATGCTCTCCGCAGATAAATGGGGAGGATTATTCTTCAGATGCAGTCTTGTGGCTCCTTGTCTTCGCTTCCCAACTCCCAAGTTATCAGCTGGTCTTCTGAGCAAATGCCATCAACTCGGGAATGAACAAAGGAATTTGATTTGCTTCCACATTATAGATACTTAGAGTGCGTTAGGTGTGTAGACGGCAGAGGGCTACCAGTTAGGCCTGAGGAAACAAGCAACTTGTAGATAATTCTTTCTCACTTCCTCCTCTCCAAAAAATGGAGGATTTAATTACACTCCAAATTTATCTATGTACTCTGTAAGTAATTGCTTGTGGCACTTTAAAAAAAAAAAAAAAGCAAAACAAGATATTTAAACCAGTACAAAGAATCTATTCTTTGTAATATCAAAATAATTGTTTTAGAAGAGCATCCTCAAAGGAAAAAACATCATCAAAATTCCTTTCAGCCCCACCTTACAGACATCCTCATCACTCTCTTCAGATTACTCCTTAATTTCCCAAATACTTTATTAGATTTGATAAGGCTTATCTTGCTTCCTAGGAGCACTTATTATTCACAGACATAGTAAACACAGGCCTGCTGAAGAGCAGAAAGGAACCCATGTAGAAACGAATAATCAAAGCATGAATGAAGTCTCCAGGCTAGAAGGAGGATACTCGCTAAAGGGACACAAGCAAGGAAGGCATCAAATTTGACCCCACTTAGACGGCGAGTGGCATTCAACCATCACTTTGAGAACTGTTTTAGATTTGTCTTTCATTGGGAACTGAGATATAAGTACTATGGCTTAAGCGTCACAATTATTTAGAGACTTTTCAATTGATAAATCGGATAATTATGTCACTTTTAAACTTTCATAAACCCCGTGTTTTGTTTATTTACTGTGGTTGATGGCCAGTTTACGGCTTTAACTCAAGAATTAAAGTCATGAATATTTTAGCATTGACTCAATAAATCAGTTCTGTAAAAATTTAAGAAGCATATCAAGCCAACCCGATAGAAAATATTAGAGAGAGTTAGTGTGTACCCAAGCACGAATAATGCCAATGAGTTTATGTTGGTTAGCCTTGTGTCACATAATAGATACTTGAGCTAATGAACTTATAGGAAAAATGATTTTGATTGCATCTAGACTATACTCTAGAATCCATTGGCATCATGGCTTTGGGTCTGTGGTAAGGCAACAGATTAACAGATTTTGTGACATTATCACATATATATGCTATATATACTGTGACTATATATATATATATATAGTCTGGAAACAAAAGCAAGAAAAACAAAGTGAAAGAGAGTGACTAGTTCCCCAAACCCCTTCAAGAACACATCTCCAATTTCCTTCTAGGCCCCACCTCTCAAAGATTTCATTACCTTCCAATAAGGCCACACTGAGGACTTAGAAATTTCAGCACATGAGCCTTTGAGAAATATTCAAGATCCAAATTACAGCAAGGCTTAAATAGTTATATACATATAAACATACATACATACACACATACATAGATACATACATACATAATTTTTTAAAACTTCTAGGGTTTGGCCTCACATTTTTCTGATAAAGAACATCAAATTGTATTGCTTGGGGACTTTGAGAGAAAAGCTTTGTTCCCAAGTTTTCATAAAAAGTTTTGAATTGTCTACTACTTATGAAAAATGTTTTGTCCATGTTGTCTTTTATTATGACAGGACACACACTGAATGTTGTCAAGTGGGCTTATTTATATATAGAGTTTTTTTTAAAATTTAAAGCCTGCATGAATTCAACATGACCATGGCCTTGTTCCTGTCATCTCCGCTTCTTTAGAGCTTATAACACAGACATTTTTCTGATTCATTCTTTCTTCTCAGCTGAGCTATATTGTAAAAGGTGGGCATAGGAGTCCATGCCTTTAATCCCAGCAGTTGAGAGGCAGACACAAGCAGATTTCTATGAATTTGAGGCCAGCCTAGCTTACACAGTGAGTCTCAGGACAACTAGGGCTACATTGTGAAACCTTGTCTCAAACAAAACAAAACAAGAAAGGCAGAAAAGAAGAGAGCAGACAGACAGACAGACAGACACACACACATACAGAGAGAGAGAGAGAGAGAGAGAGAGAGAGAGAGAGAGAGAGAGAGAGAGAGAGAGAGAAACAGGAGACACTATATTCTCAGTATATGGAAGGAGCGTCAGAATCCTGAAAGTTCTTACGTTTTCAAGATAGCTATAGTGTTGGGTGAAGGCCTCTGTTTTGGGTTCTTGCTCAGGGCTATAATTCCAGTCTGAATTATTTTCTTCCTGTACAAACATCACTGAGAATCTTACATGTGACTTCAGACAAACTGGTTATGCTTAAATTACAAATGGATATTATTGACTTCAATCAATTAAGCTTTCAATGATAGTTAAGAATATACCTTAAAGTTCTCATTAAAACCAAACAAGCTCAGCCTGGTCTACAAAGTGAGTCCAGGATAACCAAGGCTACACAGAAAAACCCTGTCTCGAAACCCGGCTCCCAATAACAAAAACAAAAACAAAAACAAACAACAAAAACCAACCAAGCTCACTGAGTTCCTTTTTTTTTTTTTTTTGGATAAAGAAAAGCATCTCAGATTTTCTGCAGCTAGCCAGAGGAATAACTCCAAGATGCTTTCTGGATCATTGTTGGTACACATGGGAAATAAATAGGAGTATTTTTGTTTCAAGGAAGCTATCAGCCACAGTGCTGATGGACTTTGGGTACCTTATCTCTGAGTGGCAAAAATTTGAAGTGGCCTCAGAGCCAACTGGCCATTTCTGTCAATATTTCTGATTGTGAATACAGCACACTGTTTTGCTGTGGCTCCCTGGAAATATCTGGGGTATGTTAAGGACTGTTTTTTTATGTCCAAAAAGAAAATTTAAAAGAAATCCATGACAATAGTCACATAACTGCTAACAAAAGAGTTTGGTTGTTCCCAATTAATTTTGTCCCTTTTTTTGGACTATTTTTATGGGGAACAGATGAGAGACTCTCACCTCACTATCATTGAAGGAACCTTGGGTGTGAAGTCAAAAGACTTTGGACTTGTGCAAGCTTTCTTGCTGTGAGAACATGGGCAAACAGTTTAAACTCTTTGAGAACATTTTTTAACAAACAAAATGAAAATGATATATGGCATATGGTATAGTAATATCGGATTATTATAAGAATAAATAGGAGAACAAATGAATTTAAAGACGTCAACCATTGTCTAAATATTGATCTGTATTCATCATGTGCCTTTGATTACAAGCCACAGAAATAAACTGCAGCTAAGCAGAGCTAGAGTGAGTTTATTAGGAGTATCCTAGAGACCCGTTGAATTGTGAAGAGGTTTGAAGATGCTGCAGATGTATCAGGAAATGAGATAGCTATAGCGTGGTGAGATGGCTTAGTGTATAAAGGTTCTTGTATCTAATAGTCAAAACCTGAATTTGATCCCTGGGACTCACATGGTAGAAGGAGAACAGTGATTTCTTCAAGTTGTTCACTGAACTTCATAATCACTCCAAGCTTCGTAAAACCTCTCTACATATATATTACATGTAATATAATTAAATTAAATAGAAAGGAAGTTAGATAACTTCAGAGACAGAGAAGCAGGGCACACTCGTGGCCCGTGTAGATGGTGTGAATTCTGTTTGCATCCAGTATCCTTAACTGTCTGATCAGCTCTAAATGCTGGCAAAGGTCACCCAGTCACCTGAAATGGACTATTATGATTGTCCCTTGAGTATGGAATGCCATCGCCCTTAATTACTAGCTTAGTATCTCTAGTAGACAGTGAGTTCTCAAAGAAAGGTTGGCGAAGGAAGAAGAATGGATGCTGACAATGAGAAGTTCAACAGAGACACTGATACTCCTACTACCCACTTGAGTTACAGAATTTCTTCAAATTCAATGGCTTTGAGCCTCAGAAGTCTGTGTTATGGCCCGTACACCGATATGTTAAAATTCTAATCTTCAGGATGATGAGAGCAGGAAGGAGGTGATTCAGTCAAGACTGAATGGGATTTGTGCCCTTTTTGAGAGAGGGGCCAAGGGTTGGCTGCTGTTGTGCCCTGTGAACACAGCAAAAAGGCACTTCCTGTCAACTGGGAAGCAGTTTTCATTACACCAATTCTACCTGTTCCTTAAGGTTAGGCTTTTGAGCCTCCAGAACTTGAGAAAGAAGAAACGATTGCTTAAACTACTGCTTAAACTCTCACATTACAACATCTCATTATATAACAGCTCAAATACACTAAGACAGTATATGAAACCAATACTTCTTATTTCCTCTGTTTTGTATGTATGTATTTATTGCATCCGAAGTCAATGATGCTGAGCTCTGTTCCTTGCAACCAATGTCCTTTCTTATGCCCTGTCTTTCCATTCTGGGAGAGGAAGAGATCATCCCCTCATGCGACAAGGCCCACAAATAGCAGCAATTATGATTCAGATCAAACCAGGACAGTTTTAATTGTCATACCTCAAGCAGAGGTGAGAAAGATGGAGCTCTGACTCAGTTTCTCCAGGTATCTTTGTTTGGGATTGCTGATATTTTTTGGCCGTAGTGACTCTTGAAGTCTACTTGGTCCAATTTCTCTGGGAAGGAAGTGACTGGGGTTGGCAGTTAGTCAGTGTCTAGTTTAATTTAGTGGGCATGGACACTGAGAAAACATGTAGCCCTTCATCAAAAGAGCCTATCTTTCTGGGTTTTTTCGCACTTAAATTACTGCTTTTTTAATGAAAATTAAGATATAATTATATGATTTCCCCCATTCCTCCTTTCCCCCCACAATCCCTCTCAAGTTCATGGCCTCTTTTTCATATATATATATATATATATATATATATATATATATATATATATATATATATATATACTTATACAAATACCATCTGCTTAGTCTGTCTCGTGTTACTTGTACATATATGATTTCAGGGCTGACTGCTTGGTATTAAATAACCAGTTAGAGGACTAATCCCTCGGGAAGACTTTTTTCCCACCGTCCACATTCTTTAGTTGCCTGTTGTTCTTCGCTTAGGGGTTGGATGCCATGAGATTTCCTGATTCCATGTTAGCATGTCTCATGATGTTATATTTCAAGGTCTTCCATAGGCAGTCATGTTAAGGTATGTTGGATGAAACTTTCCTGCCATTTCCAGGAGGCACAAACAGATCTTTCTGTTTCTGGCTCTTAGACACTCTATACCTTTTCCATGATGTTCCCTGAGCCTTAAGTTGAGTTGTATTGTAGATGTTTCCATTTTAATTTGGTCCCTCACATCCTCCCAGGCCCTGGGGATGCCAGTGACAATGTATAGAGGATTTCTTGCACCAGTCACTGCTGTTCCTGTACTGCTTCCCCTGAGCTCTGCCCTCTTGCCCTGCAGGCAAATGAAGTCCCAGCTTCTGCCTGCTAAGGTCTGAGCTCATCGTCTTACTCAAGAGTTCTTTTAATTAAAGAAACTTAGTGGATGTAAACTTGAGGTATGACGATGCCAGGTCTTCCCGTCATGCATCACCACCATGCAGACATCTTTCCAAGGATGCCACAAATGATTTGTTTGGGAACTTTTCCTTCCCAAATGTCAACTGGATCAGTGTTTGCTGTGAAATCAGAACACATGAGAGTAATCAGATCTGCTGGGAAGAGGATAGCTTGGAATTCTTACTTTCCAAAACATTTCACAATTTCATATGTGGTTTTTCCTGAGAACGCTCTATCCTATGGTATCCCAACCTAGTTACAAAAGCCCCCCAGGCCATATTCTACAGCTCAGTCAGCGTGCCGTCCAACAAAAGTTATGCTCATTTATAATACATCTGAACTGTTTGGCAAGGGCTTAGTGATATGCTTTGGCTTATCAAACAGAAAGATTAACATCTAGCGTGTGCATTTGCTTTTACTCGAACACAGATGTCTTTGAAAAAATTATCAAGGCATCTTGTTCAAATATTTTTGTTCGCTTTTGGGTTATATTCCGGAAAAGGTAGGGTAAAATCCTTCTTAAATTTTTTTTTGGTATGACCTAATGAGCCAAATAAAGAACAGTTTTTCAACACGTTAAAAATACATTTGGAGCATTTGAGGGAAGAAGTCGAAACTCCTGCCTTTTTGTTTGTTGGCATGTTTTGGCACTCACCGCAACTGTTTACATGTGGAGCGAGAGTCACCCTAATTGAACATGATGTCAACGTGTTTTGGAACAAAATCGTGTGGAGAGCATGATGAGATTATGCTCTGGCTCCAGAAACAAACGTATCAGAGCTGGAAAAGCTGAGAGGGTTTTGAACTTCATCCTCTTGCTTAAGAAATGAGAGAATTGGGACCAAACTGGTGAAATAACATGCCGGAGCCGAGAGCATGCCATTTGCAGAACTCTCATGAATGTGACCTCATAATTATATTCTTCTTTTTCCTACCTTTCCATAATGATGGATATATATTTTCTTTGTCATCTCTTTGTACTTAATCTTGACTATACAACAAAGCAGCCACCCTCAACTTACCACCTATAAGTAGCCTCTTGGTTGATGTACAGGTACAGTGTGTGTGTGTGTGTGTGTGTGTGTGTGTGTGTGTATGTGCGCGCGCGCGCGCGCGTACTGAATATGTTTACTTTGGTTTTTAATTTCTTTTTACTCTTAAATGACTCTACACATGTATTCAATGTATCTTAGCCATACCCACTTACAACTTCTCCCTCCTGTTCCCCCTGGCCACCCTTAATATGTCCCTTTCCATTGTCATGTCTTCTCTCTCTCTCTCTCTCTCTCTCTCTCTCTCTCTCTCTCTCTCTCTCTCTTTTGGTAACCCAGTGAATTTAATTAGTACTGTCTGCAGGAATATTGATTAATCTCGTTGGCTTGACCATGTGCAGGTCTTGGGCATGGAATCATAGCTGCACTCAGCTAACAGCACAGAAGCCATGACAGTCCAGAAGATAGAATTGCACAGTGCTCTTCATCCTCATCAGGCTCTTACATTCTTTCTCTGCCTTCTTCAAGATGTTCTTAGTGCCTCGGGATAGGGAACCATGACATGGAAATGGCTGAGCACCCAACAGACACTTGTCATCACTCTGACCAGTTGGGAGTGTACATAGACTGATGATGACCACCGAAGTTTCTCTGTCCACAGTTAAGAGGAGGACTAATCTATGAGTATAAGCATAAATATTTAGAACTCAGTTTGACAACATGTCCATTTAGCAAAACATCAATAAGTGGTTGCCCTCTAGGGACTGTGTGCTCCCTAGTTATGGGCTTTTGGAAGCTTTATAGTACAGACATAGATTCTCTCCTGTGGAGTGAACCTGACATCCAATAGAACACAGTTGCTTACCTCCATAATCCTTTTGTAACTATTCTACTAAGAGGCATATCTTGTCTTGCAGGTTAGTATTGCAGCATTCGAGATTCAGCACACAGGAAGACCTGCTTAGTACCTTCTAGCACTGTGAATGCTAGCCATCAGGGAGGCTCAGCCCAGATGATAAATCATACATGTGTGTATAGGCATCCAGTAAGCACATACATGTTCTCTCAGTGTCCCTGTGCTTGTGTCCACCCTTGCTTCCGGTTTTTCCTGGGGGGCGATTGCTTTTGACAATCTGCCTCATTCTAAAGGTCTCGTGTCTGGTCCCTCTCCAGCCACATGACTGGATACATCGTCATGTATGATTTCCCCAGTGCTGGTGTGCTTTGGCATGCAGACATTAATTAGCATCTGTGCCCCTTCAGGGTTCCAGCCTGAGCGACTGTCCACTGATGGTTAGAATGTGCAGAAATGCAGTGATATGGGAGAAGTATTACAGGGGGTTGGGCTCATTTTCCTAAGTTGCACATTGTGTCTGCCAGAACTGAAGACCAATTCCTGCACCAAGCAAGTTTTTAGAAAATGTGAGTTTGTTTTGCATGGCTGCTTGTTTGTTTCTGAGACAGGGTTTCTTTGTGTGGTCGTAGCTGTCCTGGACTTGCTTTGTAGACCAGGCCGGCCTTGAATTCACAACAACCTGCCTGCCTCTGCCTCCCTGAATGCAGAGAGTAAAGATGTGAGCTATTCTTTCTTTTTTTTTTTTAACTTTAAATTATTTTTGACAATGTATTCATTTTCATCCCACTTGTAGCCCCTCCCTCATCTCTTCCCAGTCCCACCCTCCCTCCTTCCTCCCCCTATTCCCCTCCTCTGGTCCTCAGATAGGGGGAGCTCAGGGGGAAGTGATCAAAGCAAAGGCAACAGAGACCATGGCAGGGACAACCCCTACTCCCCTTAATAGGGGGCCCATAAGGAGATTGAGCTGCCTATCGGCTACACCTGAGTGGAGTGTCTAGGTCCTCTCCAATTATGGTTCTTGTTTGCTGCATCAATCTCTGCCAGACACCCTGAGTCCAGATTTGTTGGCTCTGTTGGTCTTTTTGTGGATCTCCTGTCCCCTCTAGGTCCTAACACCACTACTCGTCCATAGGACTCCCTGCACTCCGCCCAAAGTTGAGCTATTCTTATTTATAAGTGCCAGACGTAAAATCTACATGCTGCTTTACAACTTGGAAAGCAGACTCGATAACTTTATCTCAACTTGTTGTTTTCCTTTTTTCTTCCATTGTATATAAAAAAAAATGTGAGCTGTGCTGGTGAGATGGCTCAGTAGGTAAAGGCCCTTGTCATCAACCTGAGGACTCAAGTTGGATCGCTCAGACCCATATAGTGGAAAGAGAAAACGGACTACTAAGATCAGCCCTCTGACCTTGGCACACTCCAGTGCACATGTGGGCATGTCCGTGCACATACAAATAAACAAATATAGTTAACCGAGTTAAAAGTCACCAGGTGTTAGTGATTTTTAATCACGAGGAGCAGCACTGCTACACCATCCGGTAGGTGCAGTTTTGGATTTTGTGTGTTCACGTCCATGGCGAGTGATGTGGGGATGTCTAGCAACCACTGAAGGTAGTCCACTTCCCTGGAGTCTTTGCTTTAGGGCGAAGCATCTCACAGCTCATTCTTTTCCTCTATTGTGAAATGGAACGTTTCATGCTTTCATTGAGTCTGGGCCCAAATGCAGCTTCTTGGGTTGCTGTCTTACAGCTGCAAAACCTATATTAGCTGTAGGACGTGTATGTAGTGCAGAGTAGCCAAATAAGATGCATTAAGGAGTGATGGTTAGTAGTGGAGGCCAGGACACGCTTTGGACATTGGACTAGGACAGATGACCATAAAGGAAATGGAAATGAAAACCTCAAGAAAGACCATGTTTCACGGACAACAGAAAGATAACATGTATTGGTAACATGTGGAGAAAGTAGAGTCCTTGTGTACTACAGTCCATGAAAGCTGAGAGTGGTGGTAATGCCAGCATTTTTAACATTTGGCAATTGGAGGATTTGAGGACCACAAGTTCCAGCCCAGCCGGGACTATATCACATGACACTGCCTCAAAATAAACAAATATCTCTAAATTAAAAAACCAAGGGAAGGGGCTGGAGAGGTGGCTCAGAGGTTAAGAGCACCCTTCCAAAGGTCCTAAGTTCAATTTCCAGCAACCATATGGTGGCTCACAGCCATCTATGAGATCTGATACCTTCTTCTGGCATACATGCAGGCATAACACTGTACATAGAATAAATAAATAGATAAATAAATAAATAAATAAATCTTTGAAAAAAAAAACCTGACTCTTCCCAAAGCTGAAAACTGGGCCACGAGTACAGATCAAGGGTACAGTAAATTAAAAAGCTAAAAGAATAGTTCCCATGTTATTTAAGAATCCCTCCATTAAAGGCACATAGAAGGGAAATGAAGTAGTTGTTCATGTAAAGCCTTGACAGGAATGTGCTCAGTAGCATTGTGCATAATATAGCAAAAGAAATGGAAAGAAGTCGTATATAGATAAATAAATATGGGCTATCCATTTCAATGGAATATTATTTAACCATAAAAAGAAATTAGGTCCTGATGTATATCACAAAATGTGTGGCTCTTAGGACATCATGCTAAGTAGAAAAAAAAAAGACACCAAGCATTACATATTACATAATTCCATTTATATGAAACATCCTGAAAAGGTACAACCAGAGACAGTAAAAGATTCATGGCTGCCCAGGGCTGTGGGGGCACAGGAAGTAATGACTACACAATGTAACATTTCTTCCTGGAGTGGTAAAAGTGCTCTAAAATGGACTATGATGATGAACGTCCTCCTCTGTGAAAATACAGCCAATACATCACATACTTAAAGCAGACGAATTGTGTGATATGAGAACCATGTTTCAACAAAGCTATTATGGAAAAAAAAAAAAGAAGAAGAAGAAGAAGAAAAAGAAGGGAGATGAAAGCCTTGACGCGATATATCAGCATGCCAAAAGCTGAGCTAGTGCGGGTGATATTGATATGGAGGGGGAGAAACAGCCCAGAATATATATAAGACGCAGAAGTGCAAGATCAAAGCACAAAGGTACCACCTCCACTGTGAACCAGAGAGGCTGTGATGGCTGACCACTGAGGCTGGCCTTCGTTTCAACCACTCTAATCTTAAAGGTCTGGATGCTGGCTTCCCAAACTGGCTGCCCGGGCCTGTAGGAAGACAGGAAGTAACGACAGCGCGGTGTAACATTTCTTCCTGGAGTTGGAGCTACGGTTTATACTGAGAGCCTGTTCCTACGCACTTATCAACAAGCCAGCGTTTACGTTTCTGTGACGACTGTGGGAAAGGGGAGGAGTCAGCGTTTATTCTGATCAGCTAATATAGGAGAGGCACTAGCCGGTAGGTTCTTGGTCTGCTTTCCGGTTCTTACCATTTTTCCTATGTGGAGGTTTCACGTTCTCACGTTTCGAGTTGAGCACCTTGAGACTGAAGGAACCTCGATTCTTCGGTCACGCAGAACACAATCAACAGCAGCAGCATATAAAGACAAATGAGCCTCTGTTGGCAGCGTCACCTGTACATTTGTGTAAGTCAAAATCCCAATGCAGACCAGAGTAAAGATCTGCCAAGCAGACTCTGTGGCCTGCAGACTTGAAAGCAGACACAATCCCTACGATGCACCTCCCCTCTCCCGCCCCCGCCCCAAGGCAACATCAGGTCAGGTTTGATGAATGGTATTTGGCAAAAGTAAAGAGACAGGTCCATGAGCTCTGCCACCCAGAGGCAGAACTCCAAAAGAGTTCTGCTGACTGCTGGTGCTCCGTCTATCTCTTCCGGGTAGTCCTTCCAGCTTGCTGCACCCCTGCCTCTGAGAGCCCCTTGGCACTCAGGGACGGCTTCGGGCAATAGGACTCCAAGCAGCTGCTGTGAGCTCTGAGGTCAAGCAAACGTGGGCTGAGGATGTGAGGACACCTGCCTCTTGCAGGCAAAGATGAACAAATGACAACATTTGTTGCCTTGAATGTGAGTGGCCCAGGCAGCATGTGTGAGGCCCTGCAAAGCTCTGTTTTGCTTTGTGAGCATGGGTCCCTCTTTTCATATCTGGAGCAGGGAACAGATGTTCCATCAAAAGACACATTTAAAATAAAGATAATTATGCAGTAAGAGGCTTAATTACATCAGCTTATTCAGGTCCACTTAATTGCCTGACAGCCCAAGTGCCTCCCACTTATTTGCAGCAGAGGCTCTCGTGTTTTGCTGGTTTATCAAATCCTTTGATAGCTCCAGGAAGATGTTATTGACTTAGCAATTCAGAAAATATCAATTCCTCATATACAGCTGATAGAGGAAAATGTAAATATTTTTAACAAGCAATAAAGAATCATCGTTTTCCTAGTGCTGGCTTATGGTGTCCTATAAATGATTAATAACTGCAATGACTCACAAAGGTAAGACCCAAGTAGATATTTCATCTTTAGCTGTCTCCTGGTCATATTTGCAGCCTTTCTGTCATATTAAAATCCTAGGGAGAAAGTGATTTGGTAATTTAAAGAGGCCATTTGCCTTATGTGACAATCAGGCAATTGACCCCAAGAAAGCAGTGTTATGGTGCTATTTTCAACTCTCCTTAACTTTAAAGGTATAGATTAGTTCTGTTCAACACTGATGTCCTGTCTCTCTCCTTGGCCTTGTAAATTACCAGCCTTTTCAAAGCAATCATTTTACTTACGATTTCTATTCTTCTCTTACTATTCATTTTTTTCTGTCAAAACTGACACATAAACCTCTGTTCATTTCAGTTCTAAAGAAGAAGAAAAAAAGGAAGGAAGGAAGGAAGAAAGAAAGAAAGAAAGGAAGGAAGGAAGGAAAGAAGGAAGGAAGAAAGGAACATTTTTAAAGCCTCAAACAAGGCAAATTCGGAGCCCCCCCCCCAAAAGTCCGCATCTCACTTTGGGGCCACGACACTTACATGCACTCTTCTACCATGGATTCCAGGAAATGCTTCCTCCTGGATTTACCCTGAAACCAGTCAGGATCCTAGTAGGAGGCAGATGGCACAACCACACTAACTGACTGAAGGAAAGAAAATGAAGGGATGAACACAGGCAGGATTCCCAGGTCAGTTACAGCACTGCTCATAATAGAGAGGACATGGAATTAACCTAGGTGTCTACAATGGACAGTGAAGTTGCGCTGCATAAATACAATGAAATAATACTAGGCTATAAAACAATGAAGTTTCCATTTGCCACAGCATGGATGAGCCTAGAGGACGGTATATAAACTGAAATAAGCCAGACATAGAAATACAGATACTGAAGAGAAGACGAAATTTAAAAGACTGACCTTATAGAGTGGTAGAATAGTAGTTATCTGTGACTGGAGGGAGAGGAGAGGAAGAAGGATAGTTAATGGGTGCAGGTTGCCTACTTGGGAAGGAAAAATAACTTCTAGTAGCTCTGTAGGACAATAGTTACTCTGCTTGACAATAATCAACTGACTATTTCTAAGTAGCTTGTAAAGAAGATTTTAGCCATTATCAACAAAGACATATTACTTCTGAGTTGATGAATGTGTCAATTACCCTTACTTGATTGTTAATCATTATATATTCATTAGAACAGAACAGTGTATTCAATAAACATATAGAGATATTATCTGTCGATTAAAAAATCTTTAAAATAGAGAAGAGAAAGATGAGTGAGGTACAGGAAGTGAAGAAGAAATGTGGGGTACACTGGGGCAAGAAAAATGTGGGGTACACTGGGGCAAGAAAAATGTGGCATCAGGACAGTGGAGCATGAGATATTGTCTGCCAGAAGCTGTGGGCTTCAAAGAGGGGTGTGGAGAGGCTCAGACAATGTAGAAGGGAGGCAGCTAGGATAATCCACACCATGCCCTCACTCTATCCCTACCCCGTAATCTGCACCAGATCTCCCCAATGCCCACCTTAGACCTCCTCTCAGAGACCAGAGAGTCATGGGTATCGCTCACATAAGTCAGTCTCCCAAGTGGGGCATATTGGGGCTCCAATAGGAAGTGGGAAATACCCTTAATATCACCACCTTTCTGATCTCATCTGTTGGCACTTCTTCCATTATTATCCCCTAAGTGTCTACTCCCGACAGCTCTGCCTGTCCTTGTCTTCCTCCTTGGACTGGATGACATAGTTCTCAGCTTTGGGAGCCACCTTGATATTGGTTATATTTACTTGTTTCTTTCCTAAGCTCTCTGTGTGATTTGTCGATATTACATGACTGTCATGCCCTGCATTTGCGTCTAGCCATGCTAAAATCATTTTTCTCTGAATTCGGTTCTCCCAGGATTCATTCTGTGGCTTAATGTTCTCTTCCCAGAGTTAAGGTGGACCAGTCACCTTCATTCCTTCAACTATATCCAGGCCACAGAGTTTCAAATTCTGTGGATCCCAACTCCAAATTCTCTTCACTCTTCCTTCTCTTCTTTCACTAAATACGCAAAAAAAAAAAGGGGCAGATGACACTTCCTTCTTGTATGTGTTCTTTTGCCTCTATCATTTAGCTGGAATACTACGTCATCTCTGTTATTTCTGAGCTCCTCCTAGATTCACCCTCCCTTCCATATCTAAACATCTGTGTGGCTTTATTAAATTAGCCTTTTTTTTTAAGCGCATGGAATCAAATTTATATTTCACATACACTCTTGGGTATATGGCCAGCCACTAGAATGTCATCAGCATACCGATGGCCACAACCTTAAAAAACAAAACAAAACAAACAAACAAACAAAAATCCATCACAACCCTCTTCTCCTATCACCTGTCAATTGCCAACTGCTCCTCAGGTAGGGGTGGGGACTCATCTCCCCTTTCCACATTGAGAGTTTGCTTGACTAGAGCTTCCATAAGTCTTGTGTGTCCTGCCATGACCATTTGAGTTCCTATATGCAACTACTCTGTTGTATCCGGGAAAGAGTTTCCTTGTAGTCACCCATGACCTCTGCATCTTACAGTTGTTTCCTTCCCCTTCCATGACTATCCTCCAGCCCTGATGGGGAGGGAGGGGTGTGATACAGATGTCTTGCTTAGAGTGGAGAATTCTGCATTCTCATTTTTCTTGTATTCTTTGTGGCTATAATATAATTACATCATCACTTCCTTTCCTTCCTCTAAACTCTCCCAAATACCTCCTCAGTATTTTTCAGATTAATGGCTTCTTTTTTTATTAACTGTTGTTACATGCATATATGTACAGATTCCTACATACAACCTGCTCAGTCTGTGTAATGTTACTTGTCTGTGTATTTTCAGGGCTGACCATGTAGCATTGTATAAGTAGTCTGTTTGCTCTTCCCTGGGGAAGCCTATTTCTCCCATTTTCAGGATAACTTGCTTGTCTGTATGGCCTTTCTCCTATCAACTACACCATATTTATTGCTGTTGCGCTCATGTTCAGGCAATCATGTTGGTGAGAAGTTATGGGTGTAGCTTCTGACACTAGTAAGGAACAGAGTCTTTCAGCAAATTCCCTGATACTCTGCCTCTTACAATCTTTCTGCCCCCTCTTCACAATGTTCCCTTAGCCTTAGGTGCAGGAGTTGTTTTGTAAGTGTATCCACTGAGACTGTGCCCCATAACTCTATTCTATGGTCTCTTATAGTCTACACGTTGATGAGTTAGGAGTCTCTGTGTTAATCTCCATCTACTGAAGAAAGAAGCTTCTCTGATGAAGGATGAGATCTATACTAATCTTCAAATATAATAAGTCATTAGGGGCGGCTTTATTATTATATCCATATAATGGTACTTGGCTCTTTGCTATGATGTAAGATCTGTCTCATCATGGGTTCCTGACACCAGCTATTGGTTTCAACTTGCACACGAGGCCTTAAATCCAACCAGCAGGTGGTTGGTTACTACTGTGATGTTCTTAGCACTAACACACCAGTGGACATCTCTTGTCAGTCTGTTTTTTATTGTTGTTCTTTAGGTTTGAAGATGAGTAAGATTGATAATTACTTTTCTCCTCCATTAGCTAGCACTAGGAAAGCCAGCCAGCGGGAGTGAACTTTCTAGGTGCGTACCAGCTTGTTTTCGCCATGTTCTATAACTCAGGTATGTGGCCATAGATTATAATGTTTGGAGACTTATGGAGCCTCATTGGTCAGCAACTCCAAAAGACATAAGCAATTCCTGCCACTGGGATCTTCCTGAGTTAGCGTATGGTGTTGTAGGGTCATTGTCAACTGCTTAAAGAGTAACTCCATTTTAATTCTTTTTGATATCTGTGTGTGTATATATATTTTAGGATGCTTCTACAGTAGTTGGTCTTCATATGACTTTTTTGAAAGGTCTTTAGTGTTAGTTATCCCTGCAGGCACCCCCTTTTCTCTCATGTCCTCTCTCCTGTACCCCATTTAACCCTTCCTGTACCATTATTCTACTTCCCCTTTCATGCCACTGCATCTCCCAAAACCACCCTTCCACAGCTCCTTACTAATTTCCTGGCCTCCATAGGCATTCTAAATTAATCACATATCTAAGATTCTAAGCTAATTGAGAGAAAAATGTGACATTTGTCTTTCTGGATCTAGGTTACCTCATTCATCATAATTGTTTTCAGTTCCATTCACTTAGGTGCAAACCTAAGAATTTAGATTTTTTTCTTCACAGTTGCGTAATATTTCATTGTGTAACTGTACCACAGTTAAATAACCTGTTTATCAGCTGAGGACCATTTAGGTTGTCTCCATTTCTTGGCTGCAAACTCAGTTTGTTTA